>NC_141554.1:66090000-66690000 GCF_021556685.1 Rattus norvegicus
TCTACCGGAAGAAGGTATCTTTCCACTGGCACGTGCATAAACACACTTCAACATGTTAATCAATATCTTAGAAAAGATAAAAGGAGACTAATACAACACCAGAACTCTTGAAGTCAAAACACTGTAACCAAAGCAAAGTCAGAATCCATACTATCCACAATGGCAGAGTGATGCATTGAGAGACTTTGCAAAGCTTATCGGAAGGTATTGGTTCCAGTGTGCTGGTTGGTTTTCCTCTTTAGTGATAAGAAGCTATTACTTCCTGTGGCTAACTTTTGGCTCATGATATATAAGTAAGTATTGGTGGTCAGGAGTTCCACAAGGTTGCCTAAAGAATAAATTGGCTAGAAGGCATATTTTTAAAAAATTATTTATTTTTATTTATGTATATATAATATGTGTATGTCACACATGACCACAGAGACCAGAAATGTGTGTCAGAACTCCTGTGACTAGAGTTACAGGCAGCAGTGAGCTATCTGATATAGGGGCTAAGAACTAAACTAGGGTCCTGCAGAAGAGCAGTAAGCTCTTAACCACTAAGAACCTCTCTAGTCTCACACAGGGCCCATGCTTTTAACTCATCAGTCTTATCTTCACATTTCTGTGATGTCTTGAACAACTTTGTATAGCCTTGTTGAACTGTGTTGTGACCATAAAAACAGGTTGGTGCTGCTGTTGTTGACAAATGAAGAAAAAGAAGAATCACAGGAAAATCATGAATAGCCTATGACTGAATTTCTGTTACTTTTAAAAATATGTACTGTCTGAGATTGAGAATTAAATGTTTGTTCTTTATTAAGCGACTATTAGTTTTGGTTTCCATTACCTCTAGGTCAATACAATGTCTGGTACAAGTACAAATACATCCCTCAAAAGCATATGCTGGAGTCCTAAGCTCCGTTACCTATAAACAAGCTTTATGTTAAAATACGATCTTGGCAGAAAAAAAAAATCAAGTTAAAAAGAAACTGGAGTGAAATAATGTGGCCTCTAATTCAGTATGACTGGTGTCCTTATGAGAAGAAACACATGGTAAGAAGATGGCCATGTGACAAAAGAAACACAGATTAAAATAAAATGTGTATAGAGCCAAGAGAAATAAAAAATCATCAAATGCTACAAGAGGCAAGAAGGGATGCTGCCCCATTAAGTTATGGCTATGATGACACTTATACTTTATTCTCTAGCATGATAAGGCAATACATATCTGCTATTTCTGTTGTTGTTTTGTAATACTAGAAATTGCCAACCCATGATCTTGTATATGCTGTGTTAGCATTCCACTAATGATCTATATATGTCCATCCAAATTTCACCTTTAAGCCATCTGGTTTGTGATATTTGTTAATACTAGTTAAGAGTCATACATTGAAGCCTATATAAGTAGTTTGACAACATTTTTCATTCACGCTGAGGACAGAACCCAGAGTCTTGTGCTTGCCAGGCAAGTGCTCTACCACTGAGCAACATTCCCAGCCCATCTGACATCTCTCCCACTGAGCTCCATCCCCAAGCCCTTGATCCATCTCTTACTCATCAAACCAACAATTTGTTTAGGCATAGCCATTCTGACGTCATAATATATGATAATTTTGGTTCATAATTTTCCCTCTCCCTAGAAGAACAGAAGTTGTACATGAAACTGATGTTGACAGAAAGGACCTTAGCAATTTTGCAATAGAGGATAATGTAAGAAACATCCTCTATCCTCTATTCTGGAGGACTGTCCCAAAGTAGAACCAAAGGGCAGGTTCCTGTTTCCGTGGGAAGTATCTTTCAAGAAAATTAGTTGAATAAACAACTGCATAAAGAGCTCTACCACAGAATTTCTATCATAGGAAGTGTTTAATTTCTTAATTTATTACTACCATGACCCAAGGAATCATGTGCAGACATTTTCTCAGCTGCACATAAAAATTAGAAATATCAATGTATGGTTGTTTGTTGCTATGGGGAAGTATTTTATAACATAACCTAAGCTAGTCTTAAACTCATAGCTATATACTCTATTTTACAATAAAAGACTAATTTTTTTTAAACTTAAGCTTGTTTTGACTAATAACATAACACAGAATCTCCTGTGATTCAGCTACTATCTGTGCACACAGCCATGTTAAGAAAACAAAACATGACATCCTTATTAAAATATGTATCACTTAATTTAGATAAGCCCAAGCCTTGTCATCAAATGAGGAAAATCTTATTATTTAGTAATATAAATACATACAAAACTTCCCACTTCAGAATTTAAAGCAGAGAAGATTCACAGTATACTAACTTGTATACCACTAAATTCCCACGAGTCCAAAGAAAATTTAAGAATATAGAAAGTATATTTTAATGTACCTAAGAGAGAAAAGGCATGTCCAAAGCCCTGGAAACAAAACTGTCCCCATTTTTTTGCTCATAACTCAGGCGATATGAGTATTAAGGAGAGCCAAGTTGCATATTCCAAGTCAATTCTAAAAAGTATTCAAATTAGCTGAAACCCAGGACTAAGAGAGTGGTTTATTAGATAAAGATGATCCTGGCACCTTAAACATCCAGTGTTTTACCACAAACATGAATCTATCTGAAATAAACACTAATGTAGTACAAGAAATAGATTGTGATTTGTTCAATTTACAAATGACCTCTTTTTTTGCCCACAGATAACAATTTTATACAATCAATGTTGAACTACTTTCTAATGTTTTAATAGTATGTATATAAAACAGGGAATTTTGTGACATTTTCATTCATACCTGTAATGTAGCTTAATTAGATTTATACTGATGCCCCATATCCTCTCTCTGTAGTATTCTTAAGTCTAGAGTCTATAAATGGGGAAGATCTGAAATATTTGTCTTTCTAAATCTGTACTGTTTCACTTCTGGTTCAACATATTTTCTTATAAATTGCATTACTTCACTCTTTTATATGACTAAATCAAACAACACTGTGTAGACATACCACATTTTTATATATTCATCTATTTATAAATAAGAAAATATAGAACACATCTATAAATGTTCCCAACGCTGAGCAAATTTTATAGGATGGGTGTTTGATAAAACTTTTTTGAGAAGGGAATCACATTTCATATTATAGACCAGGCTGGCCTCAAATTCATGGCAGTCCTGTCTCAAAACCCTAACTGCTGGGACTACAAGCATGCGTAGTATAATTATTAAATAAAAGATATAGCCAAGACTCAGTAACTGAGAGCTTAAGTACTCAATGAGCATAATCTTTTCTTTTTTTGAGGGTGAAGCTTTCAAGACACTATTTTGGTATACCATCCTGGATGGCTTTCCTGGTACTTGCTCTGTAGGCCCAAATGGCCTCAAACTAAAAGATCCACCAGTCTCTGCTGGGATTAAAGGCGTGCACCACCACACCCAGTGAAAAGGGCATAATCTTGTAAAACGGGTATTTTGGAAAACCTGTAGAAACTGCAGTGATGACGTTTATTATAAAACTGCTTCTTGGGTGGTATCATTGGAAAGATTAATGTTTTTATTCCTAGCAGAAAAACCCAGAAACATCATAGTATTGCTTTCCCAATTTATTACTAGCAATTCGAATGGACTACAGTAAAATGAGTCCTGCTTTCAAGGCTCCTAGTCAGAAAGGCTAAGGACAATTTCACTAACCAATATGCTCTGAAACCATAATTCCAGAAAGTCATGTCTCATCAGCCAATCTATCAAAGCTTCTCCTGGGGATAAGTACCTTAGCCTATGGTAACCATCTGCTTAAAATGTTACAGTATGGAGAAAGGTAGAATATAACGGAAAAAGAGTAAGTTGTTTTGAAATGCTTATGTTGGCTCGTTTAAAAAGGATGATAAATCACAAGTGGTTGTCTCACCCAAGAGCACACACAGACAGACCCATGGCTCCATTCGCATATGTAGCAGAGGATGGCCTTTTTGGGCATCAATAGGAGAAGCCCTTGGTCCTGCCAAGGCTTGATGCCCCAGTGCAGGGGGATGTCAGGGTGGGGAGGCAGGAGGGAGTAGGTGGGTGAGGGAGCACCCTCATAGAAGCAGTGGGAGGGAGGATGGGATAGCGGTTTTCTGGAGGGGAAACCAGGAAAGTGGATGACATTTAAAATGTAAATTAAAAAAATCCAGTAAAAGAAAAAAATTTAAAAAAAACAAAAAAACATAAGATAACCTAATATATTAAATTACTACTAGCAATACCACCAATATTTATCATAAGCTTAAAGATCCTCTAACTATATTCCTTTTTTTCTTCTCTCACTACGAATTGATGCATAAAACTAGCTCACTTTCTAAGAAACAACCCTATTTCCAACTTAAGTTGATGAGTTAGATATTTTAAGTCTCAAAGGCAAAATCAGTTCATGAAGTATGATTCTCCTTAGAGCAGTAGTTCTCACCTGTGGGTCACAACCCCAGGAATCATATATCATCTATTTATATTATGATTCATAACAGTAGTAAAATGACCTATATGAAGTGGCAACAAAAATAATTTTATGGTCACTGCATTCGGAAGGTTGAGAAGTGTTGCCCTACAGCTAGGTTAATAAGGAGCTCTACAGCATGTGTCTTTGTTCTATTTATTTACTAGTTGACTTGAGTCTTGAGACTGATGCAAAAACAATTCATCAGGATAGCTAATTCTCACATGTTCTACATTTAAAAACCCTATATATCATTATGCTAATTATTGAATCTTTAGAAAGTCGAGGTACATTTAATATTTATCTAGTTATTTAAAAATAAATTATCGGCAATGTCCAAATGTGTGAAAGTCTATGCTAAAACCAGTACATTCAACTGGGTGATGATGGTGCATGCCTTTAATCCCAGCACTCGGGAGGCAGACAGGTGGTTCTCTGTGAGTTTAAGGCCAGTCTGGTCTACAGAGTGAGTTCCAGGACAGTCAGGGCTACACAGAGAAACCCTGTCTCAGGAAAAGAAACAAACACAACATAACAACCAAACCAAGATACTCATAAGGTGTTGGTATACAGTAAAAAACTAGGATTGCCATCAAGAAAGCTATGTGACATTATAAATCACTATAATATTTACTTTTAGGCACATTGATAATACTCTATCCTAATGAAACAATTGAGATTAAGAAAAAGATTATTTAAGTGGGAAATAATCATTATAAAAATTTTAGTATAGTCCAATTGAAGATGTAGCCTAACTGTGAGAAGTGTGGTAAAATTCAATGTAAAACATGAAGTAGCCACACTGAAAAACACTTGAGAACTACAAAGCACACCTTCATTGTGACTGCAGTCAAAATTACATAAATATGCAAAAGAACAGAGAAAAAGACAATGCACCAAAACACTTTCCTAAAATTAGACTGTATCATCTTTTTCAAAGATAAGGTTTTACATCAAAAACTGAGACAACTAGAATGCTGCTTTTGCATTAAAAATAAGTAATAAAAGGTCACCAACTTTTACCTTTTTAACAAAATCCCTGCAAATACCTATAATAAAGTTTGAATATAAGGCGTATTCTGTGAAACAGGCTATGTGATCACACTGCAAGGTCCGAGAAGACTTATAGAACTAATTCGTCTAGCTCAGTCATAGTTTAGATAGTAACTAATTATAAGATCATTTTTGTTCAAAAGATTTGCAAACATTCTGTTCACCACAGTTTGGAAGCTGCTGACTGGATTGAGGCACTCCCAGCGGGTACGGGAGGAAAGGCGTCTTAATTACCAGACTCCATGGTCCATAGCTGGTAGTCACTAACAGCATGGTACATTGTCTCTCAGGCGACTCTACTAGGTTTGCTCAGGAACCAATGATCTTGTAGATACCGATAAGCAATGCCACAGAGGGCAGGAACCCGCCTCAAGAGAAATTTATTGAAGTACAGTTTTGGAAGACTTTCTACTGCTTACAAAATGAGATTTGATTAAGTCTAAAGAATGATACTAGCAGTTTCTACAAAGGAATCTCTTTTGTAATTGTAACCCTTATGAGAGATAAGTAAATCAAAAGAATTAATGTTTCCCCTTGATATAATTTTAAGATATGTTAAAAATAAAGCATGTATTTTCTTGAAGTCTGGATAGTGAAGAAAAATATATGAATGTGATAGAGAAATGTCTTCACGGGGCAAATATCTAGCATGTGCTTCTCAGAGCTAAAGGACAGACAAACAATCCCCTGCTGTCTTCTGCTAATACTTCAGCATTAGGAGAGCGTTACCTCTGGTCTGAGCACAGCTTTCATGCAGGCTGGACACAGAGGCCCATTTCGGGAGAAATGAAGGGGAAGACGACGAATGCGATTGCGACAAGTTGGCTCCTCACACATCAACCAGCCCTGGAGAGACAAGAAAGAAAAACCACCATTGACCAACGAAAATAATAAACCCTTCTGTTATCAACATTACCAACCTTCCGAAGAGATTACAAAATAATTTAATTACCCACCTCATTGGATATGCTAAGTAGATGTATGCTCTAAAGGCAAAAGTTAGAAAAATCATGGGGTTGGAGAGATGGCTCAATGGTTAGGCACACTGGCCATTCTTCCAGAAACTATGGTTCAATTCCAGCATCCACATGGCAGTTCACAACCATCTGTAAACTCCAGTTCCAGAAAATCCAACATCCTCTTCTGGTCTCTGTGTGCACTACATATGCTGTATTTACATACATAACAGGCAAAATAGTCCTACACATAAAGTAAAAAAAAAGTAAAACCTTAAAGAAAAAACTCAGAGGGATTTCCATAAGGTTCTCCCTTTTCTAAAAAAAAAAAAAAAATATGTGCCCCCCCCACATCAAAATCTCCCAATAAAAAACTATTATACACAACCTATAAATCAAAGGGTTTGGGTTAAGACCATCCCACCAAGTGTATAGAAATGAGTGAGCTCCACAATAGCGGAGCGATCACGGCTACTTACAGAGCTAGGCTCAGTTTCTTTATAGACAACTTGAATAAGCACTAGTTTTCAGAGGTTTGTAGCAGCCATTGCCTATTTCTCTGGCCTGTAAATATGATGTCACCTTTTCTTCTTTAGTTAACTCTGCCTTTCCTGTTCTTTGAATTTTCTCACGGTGATACAATACAGTAGGTCTATCATTTTAAAATAGCATTGTTTACTATAAAATGTATGTTAAATAGAAAGAAAAGACAAGCTATTGCAGTTGAGATCCCCATTCACACTGAGGCCCTAAGGCTTCTGGGCTTTGGTGATACACACACTGCTACAGAGACACAGTAAAGCCAAGCAAGGTGAGATGCTGAGGTATATCGGTAAGCAACTAGGGTTTTTATGTTCTCTCACCTCACAGTATCCATTCCTATAAGGCTCTAAGGGAGATATTGGCTAGCCATAAGGCTTGGGGCATTCTGAGAGATGTAATTTCTGACTTGAAGAATAACCAGAAGTTTGGTCAGTGGGAAGAAAAAGGAAAAACAACTTGGGCAGAAAGAACAACACATGCCAAAGAATTGAGGCTAGAGTCAGGGGATGGCTTAGTTACAAAAGGAGTAAGTAACACGTATAACCCCATTCCTCATCTCCATTTTCAGCAGCTTGTCTTAGCCCCCTGATAGAAGCCGTATACCCAGGAGTGTGGCTTAAGTAAGGATACTGTGACCTCCACCCACATCACAGCATTTCCATGTGCTTTTACTCCAAACCTGAGGGATGCCCTCACTCACTGCTCTGACCTCATTCCTCATTTATCACTGTTTCCTGGAAGGAGCTACAAATAAACTCAAAGGAATCCACCAAGAACTAGTTCTTCTAGCTTCATCTATGGCTTTCAAACAAAGCAAAGTGCATTTGTACAACTTTCCTTTAAACTATAAAAAAGTCATCTAGTCAATATATTCAGAAGATTTAACTCATGACTTCATTCAGTAAATTAAACTGTTTTAAATTGTAATGTGAACCTACCAGGTACAGACTATCAAACAAATTCTTATAAAATTTCTGACATGTAACTAGAGTTTTATTAAATATAATGGGAAACTGCCAAAGGGGCACCAGGCACAGCATTTCAAGAAACTATAATCTAAATATGAAAGCATAGTCTCACAGAGTACCAGCAGCTAAGCATAGAGAAGGGATGTATTTGACACATAAAGCTCTTAACTTAGTCTTAGAAAGCTGTAATTCACTGGATTTTACCATCAACAACAACAAAAAGCAAGTAGGTAACAACTACCATGGCATTCACTTTGCAGATGGGGGTTGTGGGTTTGTGCTATATAGCTCAGCTGTCCATAAACTCATAATCCTCCTGCCTTAGCCCCAAAAGTAATCGGGATATAAGCAAAGTGTCATCACACCCAGCTCAATATCATGGGTTGAGGCAAGAGATCATTAAGTACCAGAATACAACTTAGTCATTAAATAATAAGTTGGTATTAGTATTATGTATTTTAAGGCAGGTTCTGGCTGGCCTCTAACTCACAGTCGTCCTGGCTATGTCCCCTGAATGCAGAAATTACAGGCATAACACTCGGTCCAGGAATTTGTTTTTTCATCTACAAAATATGATGTTCTAAAAGTTTAAGTCCTTTTCAGACGTTTTGAACACTTGATTGCAGCCCTGCAACACTGCACCATGCTTCACCAAGTGAGCTGCCAACCAGAAGATGCTAAGTTGCCGCTTCACCCGTTTTACAAAAGCAAACACCTAACTCAATCTCTGACAGTTACTAACTAAACGTCCTTTCAAATCATATAGAAAACAGATAATATAATTTGTCTAAATTTCCTAGCAGTTATAATTAACATTAAAGAGGTCTTTCTTTCTTTGTCACCTTTCTATTCAGTGCCTGTTTGGGTTTGTTTGTACTTACTATCTGTTAATCTCCCTTTACAAATGACAACAAAACTAGTGCTATTATGCATGAAAATTAAACATGCTGATAACTGTGTGAAGAGAACTGATGGGAAAGAAAATAGTAAAAGCTGGTAACTCTTTATGTCTCGTGGTTTATTTTGATAATTAAGCTTTTGGACATGCTATATTTTACACAGAACTCTTTTCTGGGGGAACCAGGCTCAGTGTTCTCAATACATGCTTTGTTTCAGTTCATTTTCACCTAGTACATTTCAGCTAACTTCATTCCATAAAGGGATATTAAAGAAACAATGATAAGTTTAACTTTCAAGGAACACTTGTAAAAAAAATAAATATCACAGACTTTGGGAAAAATCCAAGATGGGACAAAGTATCCAGTACAAAATCATTATAGTGAATTTTATTTATAAAGAGCAACAGAAACAAAGCAAATGAAGCTACTGGTATTATGGGACCTTGCTTAAAATGATCATTCACAATGACAAAACTACACTTTTTCATTTTCCCCATGGGATAACATGAACAGTCCAAGAATCTGTTGCCAAGTCAATAGAAGCAGAAATGTGTTTTGAATACGTTCCTTGGAAGTCCAATCTAAGAAAAGAATTTTTCAAAGAAACTTGTAAAACCAGTATGAGAAGTCTGCATGCAAATATGTTATCTGACTATTGTGCAACGGTATATTCAAATTCTTACAGCAAATAGGAATAAGGACATTACATTTTCAGTTGCCTGGCTTAATCACGTTCATAAATGAAAGGGTCAGAGGAGGCCAAGTGAGCCTGTCCAATAACAACACAAACACTCAAAGCTCTATCACCTGTTGTTTTATCTCGGCATCACTATTCTTTAAAACCACTGTGCACCAAACTGTTCCAAATACTGATCAGTTTTGATTGCTAAATTCTATTTCTGAGGTCTCAGCTAAAATGACTTCTGTTTGTACATGCCAAAAAGAGATCCTTTTTCACCTGTACTGAGGCATCATTGCTAGTTGCACTTAGAACACAAACTATTTCTCATTTGTGTCATTTGTGTACATCTATACTTTTGGGATTCGAAGATGCAGAGCTTACTCAGATCTAGAAACGTGGTACAACAGGGGCATGCAAAAACTTATTTCATAAAATTCAAAGACAGAGGAGCACACTTATTAAATGCCATAAGCCCTGGATCTTAAATTCCCATGAGTTAAGTATATATAATGGGTTCTTCTATCACCAGCCAGTCACCTATTTTGTCACACTGACTTTTCATCTACAGCCCTGTTAACATCAAACTCACAAAAAATTGCAGATTTTAAGCTGCTCTGCTTCGGTAGCCTCTTCCCTGGCTACCCTGAGCCCATTCTCTCCCACACCCACTACAAAAAGAGGTTAAGTATAGTTCGCCAGGGCTGTCCATCCCCTATCACCTCTCCACAGATAGGTAACAAGCTCACAGTCTGACTTTCAAATGTTTACAAGCAAATCCTGGTCACTGCTTTCTCAATTGTCAGCAAATAGTCTTTGCTCCGTTGAATTGCTTTTGTCACTATGCTCATGAAACTTTGGTTAGCTTAACCTCGACATTGCATGTCACATAATCCATTCCTAAAACATCCATTGCTTGAATAAAATGTTCATTCTTCCAAACTTTCTCAACCCACTGGGGCTTCTCTTTATTTCATTAGACAATAACCATAGACTGGTTCACACTGTCCCTTAAGCATTTTATTTTACCTTCCTAATTGCTCAGCCGTCAAAGAATAATCTGGTTTGAGTTTAGCAGTCTTCTTCCTAGACACTAGTGTACAAACCCACTCCATGAAACCCTGTTCTCCCACATTTTTGTGGATAATTTTGTGTAAGCCACCAAACCTACCAAATCTCTCTCTGAACCTAAGTTTCCTCATCTATAAAACAAAAGTAATGCGTATTACTGTTGTTCAGAGGATCAAAGAGAACCTCACAAAATGTTCAGTAAATGCACTGAGGAGCATCACTGTTAAGTTACAGCCGACAATGCATTTTAAAAGTGCACTACAGTTAGTCATGAAATAGAGCCTGGTCATTGTCTAGGGAGTGGCATTACGAAGTAGAGAACTAAACCCAGGTGTGGTGATATATAATTTTAATTTCAGCATTAAGGAGAGAGATAGGTGGATCTCTGAGTTTGAGACTAAATTGGTTTACATTGTGAGTCCCAGGCTACTACATAGATATAGAGACAGACAGACAGACAGACAAACAGACAGACAAGGGGAAGGGAAGGGAAAAAGGGGAGAACTCTAATAATGGATAAATAGTAATTAATATTAATAGTGGAACTGCTTTCAAATTGAGTGGAAAATATTAACAAGAATGTGGTCAACGTCAGAGAGAATTTCTTATTTTTCCCAACAAAGCAGTACTTAATATGAAATTTTAGATGGCAGAATAGATGACAAGGGAAGAAGACAGAGTCTTTGCTTTACTTGAGGATTCAGAGATCTTCAAGAGATGGTTCTGCCACGACAGAGCTGTTATAGGGACACAGTCACAGGGCAAGGTCTGTCAGTCTGCGTGCTATTTCATCATCTATCATATCATTATTAGTTTTTATAACACTCACCAACCACCCTTCTTCCTAAACTATTCAGATTCAAAGCATATCAGATTCTCTTTTCATCCAAAGGCATTTATAAAGTTCTGGGGTTCTCTTGTAGGCAACATTTTCTGCCACAGAATTATGCCCAATGCATTAAAAAGGGGGTCTTCTTCTAGACAGACAGAGTACAGTATGGGCCCACAGCTGCTTTTGAAGAATGACACGGTATGATTTGGGATTTCCAGGTTTTCTTTCTATCTATCTATCTATCTATCTATCTATCTATCTATCTATCTATCTATCTATCTATCTATCTATCTATCTCTCTCTGATCCACCCTCACACCCAAAACTGGGAAATTTTTCCCTAAGCTCTCCAGGGGAAGTTTTAACAGGAACACAGATTTGCTTTTAAAGTTAAATATCTATACTGCAGCATGCTGATATGCCAAAGAGTGATTATTAAGTCTCAGAGAGGTGCCAGACTAGGAGATGAAAGGGCAAAGCAAGTAAAATAAATATATAAACTACTTACCAAATTTAATACAAAAATATTTTAAACCAAATTATCAAATAATCAAAAGTAGAAAGTGGTGTGTCAGTCAATGTAAGAATTTTAAATATTATTAAAATTGATTTTTAAGTTAGAGATCTCTTTAAATGAATAGCCCTGTGTCACTTTGTCCAAGCTATTTGAAACTTATTGATCTTACCATGTGTGTAAGGACAGACTCTGTCATCAGTCTGCTGAAAGGATAATGAAGCACTCCCAAACTGTTATGATAGGTTACATGCAAACTGTGCTCCTCATTTAAACACACAGAATAGCACAAGTGGACAAACTCCAACCTCACCAATTGTATATTACATGATAAATTAGCAACCTGGTCTACTTTTCCTCACAACAAATTCAATACCATGGTCTTGCTATTTTAATTTGCAATCAGAGTTTAAACATCAGAAGATGTACCTGAAGTACATCTGTGTAAGCCATCTTCTGCTACAGTGTGAGCACAGAAAGCCAACAATTGCCAGCAATTGTATTTTACTACTATAGGACAATACAACAACAGTTACAATTGTTGCCATGCTAGTACTGGGGAAAATATACTTAAAATGACTTTATATGGAAAATTACACTTTAGGTGGAAAAAGTTCAGCGAAGGACATGTATCTCCCTGTATGGGTAGCTAAAACAAACAAACAAACAAACAAAAAAACAACAACAAAAAAAACCCCACTCAGTATACTCAAGCTTATTCTATAAAATACTCTGCCTATTCATTCAACTCAAAAGCAAACTACATTCTTAGGTTATTACAGGTCACAACTAAGTATACAGTACCTTGTTTCAGGAACAATTTTGCTTTGCCTGTCGACTGTCAACAAAGCACAAAGAGCCCATGCAACCAAACCATGTGCTGCGGATGTTAGCGATTCTAACAAAATACAAATAATAAGAATTCAAGACTTCAGAGCTACCCTGCTTTCACTTTACATGAAAAACTGAAAGCATTTGCTTCTCTCCATCCCATTCATCTCTATTGTATCACGAATCTTTTCCTAAAACACTTTATCCCCTTCACGTGATGCTACAAGTGACTTGGGGATGTAATATTCCAACTGTGATGACTGTCTGACTCCCTAACATGGTTATAAATGGACATATCAAGTTAAAGCACATATATAATCATTTCAACATGGAAAAAGAGGAAAAAGTCTCAAATGTAATGACATGGCAAAATGGCTACTCTGGTGCTTACACTAACATTTTAGTGATGAAATGCTAAGAGAAATTGTTAATTATGTCTATCATCATTTTAAGCCATCACTCTTAAAAAATCCACTACCATAGTTTTGTACTCAAAATAGCAAACTTCGAAAGCAAGCTCATTGCTTGGTTTTATCACCATGTCCAGAGGGGAAAAGACTAGAAAGAACTGCTGCAAAACCTCCAGCTTCGTTTATCTTTGCAAGGTTCCTTTTGTATTTTTTAAAACAAACAAACAGAACCATATTAATTTAAAGATCTAAAAAACTGTTAGTGATGATGGAAACGTTTATTGGCAAGGACTTTTACTGACATACCTGAAAAATATTCTAAGCATTATATGTTTGGTTGTTGCCAAGATGAATTTGTAGAGAATATGTTCATGGCGAGGAGTGGGGCGATGTTTTTCCTACTAACACTAAAGTTTCAAAAATGAGTCAATTTAATCACATAAGCAGTTTTTAAACAGAAAATGACAAGACATGTTTTGGAAACATTGGAATGATTCAACAAATTAACCTACTCATTAAAAATGCATAGTCTCGTATGTAATATGACCTGAATACAGTTCCTTATGATTGATCCCTAAAGGTAGGTAATAAATCAATTTTAAGAGAGACATCTTGTTCTCCACACCCTCTTGCCTGCCTGGATCCAGTGTGAATATGGATCCACCCAGATGTCTCTAGGCAAATGAAAAAATTAAACCAGAATAGCAGGCACAGTCTTTCACCACAGAATTTTCTTTGCTCAAGTGGAGTTAAAAGTTCTATCAATTGTGTGTGTGTGTGTGTGTGTGTGTGTGTGGGTATTGGTTAGCATGGCTTAATGAAACATGTCTTTGGATACCAAATAACAAGTGTGAAAACTGAATCATCTATCCAGTTGCCTCATAAAAATCAAAATGGAATTCACAGTATCACCAGGCAATGTTTGTTCATTTAACTTTAATTATTTTCTCCTTGAGAATAGTACTAATGAAACTGAATATCTTTCATGGTCTCGAAGGGCCGTCTGAATAGTCTGTAAACAGAACTAAGGGGAGACAAGAGATCTGGCTGAGCCAGGGGGTTGCTAGGTGATGCAGAATGTAAACCCACAAACTTGTTCAAGTTTGCTTTGCTTTCAAGCTCCTTTCACACACTTTCCAAAGTTTTGAGAACTGAGTTCTCAGGTGGTCACTACAGAAAAAGAATCCTTCCCTTCAAATTCATGTTCCACACATGCTCTATGACATTCAAAAGAGATGAAATCCATTTGACCTTTGACTGTAACATGGGGAACTTTGGATACCCGCAATCTAAAACACATATCAAGGTGGAGTCCAGTATTTCAAAAAAGGCATTCCCAATCCTTCATCCAATCTTAACTGAAATAAAGATTTCTTCCGAAGAGGGGGGGAAATGTGATCTCAGCTCAAGAGTTTTGGGGCACAGAAACTCCAAAGCCATGGCAAATACCTCAGTACAGATCGTCACGCTGACAACCCTTTCGGTTTAGCCACTTTCTTCCTCTCTTCTGGCCAGTACCAGGACTGACTGCCTGTGAGGCTTCTCCTAACACCCCCCTCCCCCAGCCTCCTTTTTAAAGTAGCTGATCAGAGATTGTCCAGTAAGAGCACTTTATTAGATCATCAGCCAGAGGGGTTCACAAGTACTGAGAGCAATGGGCTCAAATGCGGCACATCAGTTTTAATAGACCAGGGGCTACTAGTAAACTGCAGATACTGCTGAGAACTTTCCATGCACTGAACTCTTGAAAAAGCACCGTCTCTCCAGCTTAAATGCAGCTGCCTCTTTCAATGCCGCAAATGGGTAAATTTGACAAAAAAGCCACCATTAAGACTACATGAAAGGCTCAAGACAACATCCTTTCAATGCTTTGTACTTCAGTAATCAGATGTACTTACTCACCCCCTCCCCCAAACCCGATCAAGAACTATTTCTGAATGGTAGGAAATAATTCCACTTTGTACATCTTTTAGTTAATCAAGACTTTCTATTCAGCAATTTGACCTTTTGTTCAAAACAGGATTATCAGTTTTTTCGCCAGTTACCAAGGGCGACTCGCATGGTGAACATAATTGCAATAATTTGCAAAACACCATGGCAACCCACATTACAACTAGGTAAATACTGGGCTTTTGTGCTACATTGTTATTTTCAGAGATGCTGAAGTCAAAGAACGAATGACAAATGAACACAAAATTTATATTTGCTTTGTCTCAAAAGAGAAGAAAATTGATAACAAGAATTGGGGGGAAACCGACTACAGCTGTAATTTCTAACTTGATTAATTAGGATGGTAACAGTCCTTAACAGTATATTCAACAAACAGCCCTGACTTCGTCTCTCCACCCACCTCTCTCTATACCACTACCACTGTCCCCCCCTACCCCAGACAAATTTTTTCAGCTTGGAGAACAAACATCCCCCATTTGCTCTTTTCTTCAACTTAATGGAATCCTTAATTGCAGAATATTGTTCTCCTGCTCTTCACGGCAATGAAAACGAGCAAAAGGAGGAGAGTGCCAGGGCAGACAGGGAGCTACAGTCATTTGTTTTCCTGCCTCTTTTGGACACCCCAGGCCCAATGATGAGATGGCATTTTTCTGGTTTCAGCAGCTGTTTCGTAGCAGACAATAAAGTGAAAACTATTTAGCTTTGCACAAAAGCCACTTCTGTCCTCTTGACAACACAAGGTAAGTCTACATGCCGAGATGAAGGTTCACATTAAATGCCAGAACATAAGATGGGAAAATGATGTTAATAATAAAGAACATACATTTTATTGTAAAGAAATTATCAACTGTGGTACTGTCCAAAAAAAGCTGTTGAAATGTGTGTGTTTGCTATTTATGGAAGATGTTCAGCAATATCACCAATGGTTTGAAAACCACTTTATTCTCACAGAAATCCCAATTCACAAAACAATCTAAAAGATAAACTGACTACTCAGGAATTAATATGAAAATCAAAATAGCATTTTCAGTAGGTAAGCAGTTTTTCCATATAGCATTATTATCTTTTCACTAATAAATATGACTGCAAAAGTTAGATTAGAATGTTTTAAAGTCAGATGTGAGAGGCAGGTTTGATTTTTTTGTAGTAAAGAAGCAGTTTTTTCCCCCTAAGAGGCATGCATTCCACTATAATGCCCCCTTTTTTGGTAAATTATCAAAACTGACTTTCTCTTGCAAAATGTAGTATTCAGGGACAAGAAAAAGAAATACACACAGCAAGGGCTTACAGAGTCCCACTGCCGAGATCCCTAGAGATAAGCAGCTGCAGACGCATTCTGAACACAGCCCAGCTCGCTCTCCTTCATCCACTGCCTCCTAATGAGGAGGCACCAAACGAGAGGCTCTGAAAAGATCTGCATATTTCCCCTAACTTTCGAAAAATCAAATGAATAGGATACTATAATGGGTCTATTCTTATTTTGTCAAGGCTGAAAAATCTCCACACACCTAAGATTTAGCTTGGAGAAATCACAATGTCTTTAGAATATGCCTTGGAAATCAGAGGTACTGTAATTTTTATTTTATTTTTTTATTTTTTTGGAGGACTAGAAATCAAAACAATGACACACACTACAACCTTTTCAAGCAGGGATCATCTTATATTTTGAAAATATGCATTTTATATTCTTGATTAGTTTTAAATTCATGGTATCTCTATAAAATGCACCCTACAACAAAAGTCTAAATATTAAGAGAAAATGTTCCCTTTAGTATCAAATGACAAAAGAGGCAAACAAACCTTTTGTAATTTCTGATCAAATAAAACTGATAGATGATAAACTAGGCATAAAATCCCTGTAACACCTAAGTCCTTTAAGAATCCCATAGGTACAAATAAAATACGTTATAATCTGTCTAGAATCCCTTCACTTGTAATAACTACCTAGTTTACCTGCCTTCTCCCCAACCTTTAATAGTCCCTCCTCCAGTGTTTTTTTGCTTCCCTTCTTGACATTGATTTGTTTAGGGCTAAAAGGCATGATGACAGCTAGCCTCCTATAACTTTAATAGATTACTCAAATCCCTAAATCAGAAATTAGAAAGACCTAGCACGTAGATTACGTTTCTTCTTCAGTTCAGTCCCCATGACCCCTATAAGATGGTAGCTTGCAGCTAACAGGAAACCTGCCTGAAATACCACATCCAACATCTTGCTGTTCAGTTTGAAACTCTGGCTGCACACTGGAATTCCCCAAAGGAGCATTAACACAGGTGGCTGGGCACCATCTCCATGGCTTCTGATTGAGGGCTGGGGTGGGGCCTGAGAATCAGCATCTTTAACAGGTCTCCAGATGTTACTGCTGCTGCTGATTTGGAGAACTTACTTTGAGGATCACCAGTGCCATTCAGAATGGGGTACTGGGTTTTTTAAAACTGAGTGATGCTAATATGCAGTCAGGGTTGAGAATCACTGCTCTGCATTACTCTCATTTTTCTCTCTGCTGTTTAAGATGATTTTCTGAACAATGCACTTTATTAACAGAATTATACTTAGGAGTAGTCTCTCTCAATTTCCTTCTCATTCAATATTTACTTTTTTTTCCTCTCCACATACTGCTTATGTGGCTATTCTAACTCTCTCAAGTTCTCCAGACACTGTCTGGATTAGCAAAGCCTCAAATCAGACTTAATTCTACCAATAGAATAGAGTGATTCTAAATGGTTCATACCAAGTGTGTAGTTCCGTAGCAATTTGAAGAAAGCAACAAAGATATCCTCTAAATAGATCCTCTAAATATGTATCTAAAATATGAAATGTACTCCTCTAAGAATAAAAGTATTTAAAGGAGGCTTTTAAAATACAGTGTCTATGAGAAGTGACCAGAATTTACATTTGACAGGTAACATGAAATCATGTATTTTAGCCCTAAATTTTAAAGGTAGAAGATTCGACTTTGGAGCTCTACCCTAATCCTTTACACCTAAGAAAATAAAACTTCCTAAAAGTCAACTCCTTGCACTGATTTGTGGACTGAACTTCCAGCCCAATGTTCTTTTCTTTACATTTTCTAACATGACGCTCAGTATGTCAGACATTAGTGCTGCACGCAGCTCCTGAACACTGTAATGTGGCTGCTCCAAAATCAGATGTGATGCAAGGTAAAACTACGGCCTCCTGATATTTCTAAATATGCATTACAGACAGAAATAAAATGGATATATTGTGTCAAGTTTAGAAATTATATATACACATATTAGCATATATTAATAATCCCTGTTTTTAAAAAAAAATAAATGGGGACTGGAAGCATAGCACAATGGATAGAATACTCGCCCACTATTCAAGAAGCCAAGAGTTCAATACCCAGGACTGAATAAAGTGGGGATGCATGGGACTCTATTTCAAAAAATAAAAATGAGACCATTACAAGAGTGTTAAATACACTGCTGTAAAGCCTGCCTTTTTACCATATAAAGGTAGTACCCTGTAAGTTCACATAGATTTGCCCAAGAGTTGCTTTTTCCTTCCTCTAGCCCAGTTTTCCCTACTAAGGGGTTCTCCTTTTTCTCCCTGATTTGAAAGGGTACTTTTCTTTTCAGATACGAAATGGTTTGTTTAACCTCACAGTTTCATGAAGAGGAAAGGAATACTTTATATATGAAGGAAATCAGGCCTTGTTTGTTACTGCATTGTTTGTTGCTCACCATTTTTTTAATATAAATGCACCACAGAAATTCTGTTCCTGAAGATTTTATATATATGGGTATTTTACTACATGTATCTTGGTGTCTACTGCTGTGAAAGCCAGAGGAGGGCATCAGATCTCCTGGAATTAGAGTTACAGTTAGGAGGTGTCATATGAGCGCTGGGATCTCTAGAACCTAAGTTCTCTAGACATCCAGTGCTCTTAGCCACTGAGTCATCTCTCCAGTCAATATAAATTCTTCTAAATTTATGGTCAAATTTACTGATGGTTTCCTCTTTTTTTTGGAGTCTGTTTTTTTTTTATTATTTCAGAGTGTTCTCAAGTAGCGCTCAAAGGAGTTTGAGTCGTCAAACTCCTCCATCATACTACAATTGATACATGCTACTGTCTATTTGCTCACACCCAAGAATGAGCTCTAAGGTAAACTACGAACACTGAGCCAATGTCCACACATTCATACATTCACATACTCATGATGGATAGACCACTAAAACAGATGTTGGGAGGATAAGCATGTGAGGAGCTGGAAATCTAGGAAAATAATCTGTTGTGATCCTGAAACTATTTTACATAGTCATCTGTTTTGAAAGACTTCTCAAGGTTAGTACATCTTTATCACATCCTTCTGTGCCCTGAAGGAAGAAGAACATTCAACTATACATTTTCCAGATGATTTTTATCTAGTGGTATGAGCCATCCTCTTATAAACTATTAGTTTCAATTTTGAATTTATTTCTTAATTCTTCTACAGCAATTCTATTCAAATCATTAAATACTCATGGTAAAAAAAATAATCACCCTATACTCCTATGGTAGTTTACATAAGTATTTTTATTGTTTAAATTTTGAACAAAATATACAAAAACTGTGATCTTTTTTAAAAATCTAAGGAATCGTAAAAGGTAAACTTATAATATTTAATAGGTAAACTTATAAAATATGCAGTTCAAATTAACCAAGAATGCATTTTTAAATTTTTTAAAATCTTCTATATTTTAAAGTTTACTTTACATTAAGCATTTAAATATATTCTTTGACACTTCATATCCTTAGTCCTTTGTATACATTAAATTTCTTCTGGTACACTTTCTAATTGGTGATTGTATAGCTCAAAAGCTACTATGTGTAATTAATTTTAAAACTAGCATTCTTTCTTTAAAGATTTATTTATTTATTTATTTATTTATTTATTTATTGCATATGTATAAGTACACTGTAGCTGTCTTCAGACACACCAGAAGAGGGCATCAGACCTTATTACAGATGGTTGTGAGCCCCCATGTGGTTGCTGGGATTTGAACTCCGGACCCCTGGAAGAGCAGTCAGTGCTCTTAAACCACTGAGCCATCTCTAAAGTCCTTATAATAATTTTTGTCTTTTATGATAAATTTCACAGGGTCTTCCAAGTTTACAGCAATCTGCAAGTAATGCCTTTATTCTTTCCCTTCCAATTTTTAAAATGTATTTCTTGTTCTTATGATGGTTAGCTTTTGACAACTCGGTACGATTGCTCACCATTTCTACTGGGGTGCCCCTCTAGCCAAATTCACAAGAATCTTCACTTGTAGACCCATGAATTAATTCATAGATGGATTTCTGTGCTGACAAAAGGTAATTTGATTAAGATCATTACAGAGCCTGTAAAGATCTTTGTATCAAAGTGCCTAAAATAAACTTGCTGCTGAATTCAGTTTAAGGACATTAAATGGCTAATTCAAAACTAAAATATTTCCTTTGCCAGGTAGAGATTCAGTACTCTAAAGAGCTCCTATGCTCAGTATGGGTTGAATGTAAATTCAGCATTGTCATTCAATCACACCTCTTAACTCAGTCTGAAAATATAGCGAAACAATACAATATAATGTGACAGGAGTGGTTTCAGTTGGGGGAATCCACACACTTCTTTCAAGCAGAGGAATGCTACAACAGACTAGATGGTAAAGGTTGTTCAGGTTTGCTTGAGGAAAACAAATCTCTAGTTTTACAACATATTGTTATTTTGCCACAGCACCCTACGGTGTCTTAAAATTCACTACAGAGCTCAAACTGGGTGAATTTTAAACCTCCTGCCTCAGTCTTCCAAGTGCCGAAATTACAGATATACACTACCTTACCAAGCACAAAATAATCTCATTACCCAACTATTATTAAATCAGACTTTAATGTTACTGTATCAGACTTTTTTAGGTTACTGAAAATGTTCTATATGATACTATGGGATGAATGTGTATAGCAGTGTACCCTAATATACAATCCATAGGTCAGACCACATAAATATAGATTTGTTATAGATGCCCATTATAAAGCCTTACCCTAGTCGTGGAATCAGACTCTCTGGGTACGATACCCAGCAATCTGTTTTATGAAGTTTTTCAAAGTTTGTGATGAATAACCCTGTATTCATATAAAAAAGGCTTAGTAAGAGCTCTTTAAAGCACTGAATCTCTAACTGTCACAGGAAACCAAACTACTATCAAGCACACTCTAGCAAGCTGTGAAACACAGAAACCAAGTTAAGGAAGAGGGCTAGACTGATGGGAGCAAATGTGTTATATATGTATAAGTGCATAAATATAAATAGTATGCTCAGTTGACACATCCTGACATTGTGTTCAATGTTACTACTCTCAAACCAACGATTAAATAGAATTTCAAATTTACATTCTTTCAATTTCTAATTTGGAAGAAAAGCAAATCTTCCATTTTGGGATGTTTTCACATGTATGTGAAACAAATTCAAAGAAAATCAATTTGCTTTACCTCCCCAGATGTTTTGACCTTGCTTAGAATGTTGTAAGTAGCGTCTGAACGTACTTCCCATTTTACTCATCGAGAGCAAGGCTGTCACGCTTCACCTAGGTGGAAATGTTTTAGACATGCCATTTCAGTTGCTAACGTTCTGCCCACTTCTGATTTGACTCGGAAGCTTAAGGACTGCTTCTTGAAGAAGATTCACTTCAGCTTCTCATTTGATGTTTTATATAATAAAACTAAAGAAATTAACTTTCTTCTTTTAAGCACTGTCACTGAGTGTACCTCTAAGAAAGCAGAAAATGGGATTGGAGTAGACCACTAATTTCCTAAAAACAGAGAAGTCTCTACCTAACCAACCCTACTTCCTAGGCACACTCGTGAGATGTGTGAAGTCCTATGGGTTCACACACTACGAAGGTCTATATTAAAGTACAACCTGGACTGTTGATCCGGAGGATTCACTTTGAGACTGGGAGTGTAAGAAGTTGAACATGACGTCAAGAGGAAGAGGTTCAAACATACATAAGGAGGGTGGTGTTGAAAATGGAGAAGAAAACAGAAAGGAAGTCAGCAGCCAGCTTCTAGACCCTGACATGCTCCCTGAGCTTTGAGCTTCTATAGCCTAGTAGAGTCTCCGAGACACTGCCAGGGCTGGAAAAAATAGGCTTTTTTTCTTTGATAGAATTTAGCTCTGTGATATTAAGAGTAATTCAGATGGCCAATCTGCAGCTTCCTTAGGCTATGAGAGGTAAGAGCTCCAAAGCCATCAATGCCTTCCTTCACCATGTGTTACCAGAGACAAGTTAAAACCAAGCAGCACACTGGAAAGAGCAGTTTCTGGTACTTCCTCACCTTACTGTAGCAGTGGTCCTGTGCTTTGGGGCAAAGTCTTCACTCTGTAAGTCTCTGGGGATATTCCCAAGACGAGAGCCCTGACTCTTTTTATGGAATAATAATGAGTTCAGCATATACGACTACTATTGGCTTCAAATGCTCGTGTAAACAAGTACAATTCCCTCATACACAAACTCATCTTCTCTCCTGATACAATACACTGTAGGACAGACACATGGGCTTTATTCTCTAAGGTGCATGCATGTGTGTGCACATTTCACTCAGATTGACTACTGGTAACCTGAGAATTTTAATGCGCTGCTTGTTACTCAGAAAATGGAAAACAATGTGACTACCTTCTCTATGTCCCTTCATAACAAAACTCAGTGATGATTACATCAATTAAATACTGAAGATTTATCCAGCATGTATGGCCTGTTGGTAGTGAAAGTTAAAGTTTCAGTAGTAGTATATTTTTAGAAAGATGATGCTAAAAGGTTCTTCTTAAGCCCCATCACTCAGTTTCTTATGAGTTACTAGGCTTCCTACTAGAAACAAAGAAATCAGATCATTGCTCATTTGTCCCTTCTAAGGGCTTCTCAAAGTTCATGGCTTTGGGAAATAATAGCATGGCCCAAGGTTCAAATCTTGGAATATTTTTTAATTTTGCTATAAAATGACACAGAAATCTTGTCACTACCTCAGCAGTTTATTAAGTATGTTTAATAATAAGTTCTGTCTGAAAGCTCCAGAACAATCTAGCACGTCTTCTTCTTTTTTTTTTTTTTTTTTTTTTGGTTCTTTTTTTTCGGAGCTGGGGACCGAACCCAGGGCCTTGCGACTCCTAGGTAAGCGCTCTATCACTGAGCTAAATCCCCAGCCCCCTAGCACGTCTTCTATGATGACAGAGGAATGAAACACAGCACACCTTTCCACTAAACAACCAAGGCAAGTCCTCTCATTTGGCCATTAAGGGGAGCTCAGCATTATTTAACCTTTCCCCTAGCATGAACAACATTAAAAACACTTCACTTATGAACTTAGCAAACAAAAAGTATGCTTGACGTGGAAATGCCACAGAGAACTACCATTATGCCATAATTCAACTTTGAGTTATTCAATGCAACCCAAGGGGTAGCTTTTGTATAGTACAAAATATGAAACTCCACATTTCTGAAAGGTCATGGGAACACTAGGAGATAAGAAAGTGAATTAGCGAAAAATGAATTCAGTGAAGATTTTTACATTAGAAGCCAAAGTTAGTACAGTTTCTTACTAACAAGGTACTATCCATCGCTAGAAATGAAAAGTTAGCGTTAAAATAACTTGCTATGTCTTTTATGTACCTGTTTAGATTTCTCCCTTCACAAAGCAGATAAAAGGTTCCCCTTTCTCTCTGTGATTATAATTTGCTGTTTGCCTTAAAGAAGTAATTTCTTGAAAATGTACCTTCCTTGTTAATAAAAAACTCAACTCCAAAAAAGTAGAATCTAAGAGCTGAAAAGATATAGCTTGATATTAAATTATATTTGTTTCTATTAAAACAACTTTCAAGTTCAGTACAAATGTTACAGTAAATCACTTCTTTAAAAAAAAAAAAGATCACAAATGTGTTTTTTATAAAAATCCAATCCCAAACATTTTAAAGGTTTTTTTATTTAAATAAAAACAAAGACAGACATTTCAAGCAGAAAACTAGCATAGCCTTTCTGAAGACTACATTAAAGCTTAAGTCTAAAGAGAAGCAAAAGGAAAATGAAGTCCTTATGTTAATGCAAGGTAGGCAGGGAACGTGGAACAAATCAGTCTAGAAATCTGAAGAACTCTAGATCAAAAGGAGATCTAGTCATAGACTGTTTCTAAATTAAAACTCTTCATGAAATTAATACAATTTAAAAACTCCACTATAATTAATACAAAATAGAACAGTCTCCTGCATTTATTTAAAATATCCATTAACTTGAAAACAAGGAAATAGTAGTCACTTTATTGCCCAATAATCTACACAAATACTAAAAAATTATCAAGCTTTCAAAGATACATGATAAATCTGAGTTAAACTGTTTAACTGTTCTAAACTAAACCACTTGCACAAATTCAAGAAACAAAATCAAATTTACTGATGCTATATAAACTATGAAACATTAAATTAACTGCTCAAAATATTTTTCTTTAGTTTCATACTCAAACAATTAGGTAACAATCTACATTAATGCTCTAAATCAGACAAAAATTATTTTATCCTTGGAGTAACATATTGGGAAAAATCTTTTAACAAGTCCATTTTAAAATAAAAAGCATAAAGAAAAAAATCTTAATATGCAGTTTGGTAAAGTTCGAGTCAGCCTTTGAACAACACGTTTACCTATCCAGTAAAGCTTGTGTTAATGCGATGTAAGAGTTTGGCAAATTCAACTTTAATGGAGCATAAAAGTGCTTTTGCTTGAAAGTGAGATCATTTTTAAAAATTCAAAGCATGATCACTTTCTCTTTTTTCATAGAACAATCTGATACAAGCAGCAAAGCTTAAATAAACTAGAAACATTTCAAATGATCCATAAAGGATTAATAAGCACCGCAGGAAGTCCTATAGGCTCAGCGTATACATTTTCTAGCCACCCCCCCTTCCCAGATGGGCATGATATGAAATTCTAAACAGAAGTCAAGTTTCAAAGTCTCTAAATGTTAAAGGGCTGCTATGTCAGGGTGAAAGGTCGTAACTAAGGACTCTCTAATTTGAAATGGATCAAATTCCAGTGACACTTGGATTGAATCATGCAAGCCTAAACATTCAATTAAAAAGGTCTTCTTGCTGATGGTAATAGCCAGTGGTCAGAAGCAAAACTCAGGCAAAAGGAGTAGCAGCGAGCTACAGGCCACTAATATAACAAGGAGTAGCAGCGAGCTACAGGCCACTAATATAACAAGGACAAAATGACAGCTATTATTTTGGCAGAGATAATCTATGCTGAAACACAAAACACAAATGCACACAATTTCTTTCCATACAATTTTCTTGTCTTCCCACTGACTTCTGTGATTACCACAGAAAGCAGGGTTCTAAACACATTTCTCAATTGAATCCTCAATCAATACAGGTGAAAAATTAAGATGGAGGATACGGGGAATGCATTATAGCATTAGTAAATGCTGGCAAAATGCACTGAACTTATCAATATGCAGAGAAGTAGGCAAGAAGAAACCTTAGACACCTAAAACGGATCGCATTGTTGTCACCCCAAAGCTCAGTAATATTGCCTGAGACCATCAATCTGAAATTCTTTTCATTCTTAGGTGAGACAATCTTACTTTTTAATCTATGCATCTATTATTTGAGAATAAACATATCCCATAAAATTCAGTTTTAATAGAATGTGTAAACACTTTCTTTTCTTTTTATCTTTTATTGAATATTTTTTATTTACATTTTGAATGTTATCCCTTTTCCTGCTTTCCCCTCTCGAAAGCACCTATCCCATTCCCCCTCCTCCCACTTCTATGAGGATGTTCTCTCACCCACCCACCCATTCCCACCTCCCCACCCTGACATTCCCCTACACTGGGGCATCAAGCCTTCACAGGACCAAGGGCTTCTCATCCCATTGATACCCAACAAGGCCATCCTCTGCTACATATGCAGCTGGGGCCAAGGGTCTGTCCATGTGTACTCTTTGGTTGGTGGTTTACTCCCTGGGAGCTCTGGCAGGGAAGGGGGTCCCAGGATCCTAGGAAACAACTTTATTTTCTATAAGATACAATGCTAGCTTTCCCTTACCTATAGACAAATTTACAACTCAGCACTAGGCTTGAAATGGAAGTCAGTAAGAACATGACATTTTGGGGCTGGGGATTTAGCTCAGTGGTAGAGCGCTTACCTAGGAAGCGCAAGGCCCTGGGTTCGGTCCCCAGCTCCGAAAAAAAGAACCAAAAAAGAAAAGAACATGACATTTTAGTGAGCACCCTGGTTTATTCATGAAACTCTCAAAGAGAGGGAAAAATTCCTTATATTTTATATATACTCTAGAATATGCATTATTCTGAAATTGACATTTTATTAGTTCACTGACAGAAACACATATTATCCTTGCTTTGACAATGAGATTTACTTTCTAAAAATGAAATGTAAATAAGCAAGAAAAGTCATATTTTAAAATACCAGTAAATACTAGGACTAGTAAGAGAAAAATATTTAAACACAGAAAAGAATTTGTTTCAAGCACTGTCTTAGGTTAGAACACAACTGTCAACAGCTGATATTCTGATGTGTTAGCCCTCTCTGAGAACAGAGAGGGTCCTTACTAAGATTTTGGCTATTTTGTTGCTAATTCACACCATCTATAGCAAATGAGTAAAAGAAAAGAAGCAGAATCAATTCAGACATCCACAGTCACAAATTCAATCAACAACTCAATATCTCTTTTATTCTTTTAACTTTCTATAAATGGATAGACCAAGATGCAAAATGTCATTTCTTTACGGAACAAGTTTTTTTTTTTAAAGCATATATGGGCTTTGGCTTTGAAATTATATTTCAGCTGAACACATTATCCTTCCAACATCAACTGATTTTCTTCCTGTAAGGTTCAAATTCCTTATTTATGAGGCACCACCTTAAAGGTACTGTAAGAGTTGAGTGGCACCATGTACATAGAAGTGTTAACAAAGTATTTGAATGATGGCTTAAAAATATTTATTTTTTCTTTCTTCTGCTCTCCAGAATTCTTCAATGTTAAACTGAGTAAATGATTTGTCAAATAAAACAGACTTTGATAGACTATATTAAAGAAATAGAGAAAAACATTATATATATCGAACTTCTGAAGAAATTCAGGACACAAAATAACGTTTCATGGGTATGATGTCTATAAAAAACTTCCTAGAGATTGGCCTAAAATTTATTATGTGTCCCATCCTGGCTCCTAGTCCATGTGAACCTTCCTGTCTCAGCCTTCTTAATGTAGGGTTATAGGTGTGGGCCGCTATGCTGGGAAGGCCTTGGGTCCT
This sequence comes from Rattus norvegicus, assembly GCF_021556685.1. NCBI lineage: Eukaryota > Metazoa > Chordata > Mammalia > Rodentia > Muridae > Rattus > Rattus norvegicus. Next base: position 66,117,426 of record NC_141554.1, read on the forward strand.
TAAGGCTGAGGATAATTTAAAGAAACGTGGCAAGCAGACAAGGACAATTCTGGCAGTCATAAGAATATAAGGCCTGATGAAAGGAACAGTTATTTGACAGTGTTGCAAAGGAAAGTGTGTAGGGAGAACAGATGGATAAGTTAATGTTTCAGAGCCATAATAAAGACTTACTCTACATTTCTGCATAGATATAATTAAACTACCACAGCTCTCACAAGGATGCACGAAGTTTGTAGCATATTCTCAAAGTGCTATATAAAAAGGGATAGGAATGCTACCTAGGAATCTAAGGTCAAAATTTATGCAAATCAGTTTAATTTATATGCAGCATATTCTAACCCACAAAGGGCAACCATAACTGAAAATATCCTGGAAAAAAATTGACGTGCTACTTACAAACCTTTGTTTAAAAGCATAAAGGAAGAATACACAAATGTAAAAGTGAACACAGGTGTGTAGCACGAATTGAAGCCTAGAACGGAAGGAATGTGTTTAGATCAGCCGTGAAGGAAAACTTCTGAACATGAAAGATGAGAAGACAGCCCAGCAAGAGATTGCCAGCAGTACCATTAATGCAAAATATTCAAAGATTTCCAAAGCCCTGGCAGCAAGATAGGTTTCTCTAGATACAGTGTTTTCGCATGGGTGACCTACAGATGACATGTTAGTTCTACAATTTATGACTTTTGGATTAAAGCTGGGAACAGGGTGTCCTTCCAGACACAGAGAGCCCTTAATGATAGCACAGCTACAAACTGAACAGTGATCAAGAGTTACCAAACTCAGAAAAACCTCTGCAAATACTCCCTCAATTATTTCGCCCCTTGGACATTTTGATGGGAAACTACTCATCGATATTATTCCTTTTCCAACATTCATTTTATAGAATATCAAGATACAATCACATGTTGACTTACTATGCTAAATAGGAAGGGCCTCCTTTGATTTCCTTCCTTTCTCAGGACCTTGGCTTTGTGTTTTAGAATGCCAACTAGGTTTTGAAAAGAGGTTGGGGGTTGGGGGGTGTTCTTCCCTTCAGTGGAGACAAAAGATAGCAGCTATTTCATTCTTCTGTGTGAGTATGTTACCTCCCTAAATTCTCTCACCACCACATTAAACTGTGATTGTCACTAGAGGTCTGAAAAATGTATTACATTTACCTGTTATTTCAAAAAGAATTAGTAAGCAATTAGAGGGAAAGGAGAAAAGTAGGGCAAAAATGTTTCTGTTTTTTTCAGACCGGCTAACATTTTGAGAGTTTAAAATGACTAGAAAGGCAAACTGTTAGGTATTCAGAAGGAAAATGTGAATGTTTTCCCAAAGGCATTATTAACAATTAATAATCATTACACTGGTGCCTTGTTTACCTGACCTTGTGTAAATTCAGCAGCCTGGTAATTAGACCCAGATTTTGCACATTTGTATATTTCTATGCATAGATTTGACTCATTCATTCATCCATTAAAATTTGCTTGACAGACATAGATGAATAATCAAGCTACAATTTGTATTTACTGGATTATAGAAAATTGCCCAAACTGTTAAGTTCAAGGAAAGCGCATTCTTGCCTCTCTCTTATGACTGATGTAAAAGCAATTACATATCAGAGGATTGCCCCAAAGCTCTCAGAAGTGGCACTGCTTTTGCATTCTGGGGTTTTTAACAATTTTTCCCTAAATGTAGAGACTGTATAAAGATTAACTCTAACAGAGGAAAGGAAGTAACCCTGTGCAGGTTAGTTTCTCCTTTAACTCACTTCACTGCCGTTTTAAAGGTCCTGACAACATTCAGAATGAGCAGCAATGTGTCCTAAGAGGACAAAGGTAAAGCTAGTGAAAGGTTTGAACAGAAAAAGGCAATGTCTGGAGAGGTTCATGTCACTTTTCTGAAACTCTCTCTAGCAGAGTGGCAACAACCTGACCAGCTCTCTTCCTAACTTGATTAATGAAAAATAAAGATACCGCCTGATTCTTTAATTAATGTATTTTCATTTATAGGAGAACAAGTTTCTGAAGAATAATCGCATGTTCCATAGCAGCCAAACACACAATCATGTGTAACTGCATTCTACTGTATTGCATTGACCTGTTTTCCATCACTAACAACCATCGCTAAAATAATTTTTAGCCCCAGGTACAGTACTTCTTCTAAACAGCAGAAGACAGATACAACAGATCTTTCTCTTCAACAACTACTTTTTTGATTATCTACTCTACAAGAAAAGTAATTTTTCCTGACTTTTAAAAAATTGTATACAGAGAACAATAACAGACTGTTTTAAAGCTCTTAGATCTTAGTCCAAATTTTAAATATATATTATATATACACATACCCATATGTAATTATGTTTTACATAGTCTTTCCTAGGGAAAGTTGGCCATACAATTTCTTAAAAGCCCACTAAGATTTCTTAGCACTGTTTTAAAAACATACTAACATTTATAAAATTCAAAATTTGGCTTTAAGCATATTCCTTATTAGATACACAATTAAATAAAATAGGTGCCATATCCAGAAGCTCAAAAAGCAGAAAGGGTCCCCAAACTTCCAAAATACGCACCTGGCTAATTTTAATGGTACCAAATTCTAACTTTTCCCTCAAATATCCCATATCTTTCTTTGCTATAAAGCAAATGCCAAGGCATGATGTAGATCAGACATTAACATCTGTGAAGATGGCCTGAAACAATCAGATTATCAAAGAACCAAATTAAACTTTGGTTTTCAAAATGAATTGCTCTTTACAGTCCACATGTTTGTAAATATAAAACAGAAATTCAGATGCTTTTAGTGAATGCAATGCCATATAAACCTAAGTATCTGCTGAGTCACGGGCCTTGAGTTTTTGGCACTTTAACAGGCATTTAACAGGAGTCTCATGTCGAGAAGACACAGTCTAAGCAATCACTTCATTTGATAAAACTGTGACCTTAAAGTCAAATACAAAAATTATGTCAACAGTAACAAAACAGACAGAGGTGGTGGTGAAGGGGTGCTATGAGATTTTGAAAGAGATAAAGCTTTCCCTACTGTGTGACCTACATAGTTCAACTGTTCCCTAGTCTTTTGTACTTCACTCTACCTGATAAAGGGAGGGAGGGCAGTACAGCTGTTTTACCAACTAGAGTGATGGCCCAACCAAAGCGTCATCTAAACTCATGTCCTTTGTCACCTAAACTCATGTCCTTTGCCCTAGCCTTCCTGTAGTTGCTTCTACTGGCAACTTCAAATCAGAAATGAGACTCTGCACCACAATTGTGCCAACATATTTAATCTAGTAAATGGGAAAACAGTTATTTTAAAGGCATAAAGCTTGAAATCAAGTAAGGCTGCACAGGTCTTATAGGGAGCCCTTAGCTGTTGAACTCTATCTTCTACCAGTCCATTAGGTACACTGTAGTCACTAGTTAGGTAGCAAAGAAAAGAGGTTCTAAGTGCTAAGGAAAACGGATGAGATAAAGTTTCCCAAGGATTCTTTTGTAATTCTGAATTTAGACATTCTATCATAAGCCATGTTGGAACTTATACTCATTTCTCTTAACCTGTTACCAGGTCCAGTGAGTATGTGATCAATAAACATAACACCTGAGGGGCAGAAAAGCTAACCAGGTCTCATCACTTTTTTTTTTCTGAAAGAGTGAACTTTGTGCTTGCGAAGGCTAGGGAAGAGAACACAGAAAAAGAAACAGATAGCATACTGCTAAGGCTTTCTCAAAAAAAATTCTAGCTATTTGATGTGATACCAACAAGAAAAAGATACAGCTACCAGCTAAGGGAAACTATAGAAACAGGACTCTGAACAGCCTTTGCTGTTAAGAAATCAACATTTCTACACGCTACTCAGGGTACACAAAGCATCCGACTAAATAAAAGAAAAGATCAGCATCTCTTCCCAAGCAGCAAGCCAGAAACACAAATTAAAAATTGAAAGTGAGGGAAGAACAAAAGAAAAAAGAAAGCAAAAGGAGATGCTACCACTGCCACCAACATCACCAACTCAGCTGTGCCACCGCCATGAAGAGACCTCCCCCGCCCTCTCACTGCATCCCTAAGTTTGTTCCAACAATTTGTTAAAACATGGTGGATTGCTATTTAGTTCTGGGCATGCAGAGACATGCCCAACCTAAAAATCATATTATAAACAGGCATTTAAATGGAACCCCAACAAAAATCTTGAAAAATAAAGAAGAAACAGCAGAAATTCAAACAAACAGCTGAGGCATACAAGGTGTCATAGGATAAACACGGGTCATCTATGACAAATAAAGCAAAAAAAGATTAAATGGCGGAGGAGATGGGGGTGGAAGTCATTTTGATAGTCCATTTGAGTTTGGCTTTACATTCCAGAGCCCAGATGATATCTTCAGTGAACTTTTTTGATGGAAATTTTCACAACTTCTTTGAAGACCTATTTGACGACATTTTTGGTAATTATTTGTCCTTGACAGTAAGTGGTAAGTAAGGAGTAACTGCTATGCTTGGATAACAAGTAATTCAATGCACACATTTTATGGAAATGTTAAACAACAACAAGCACCATTTGATAAATAAGAGGAATTTTTTTGAAGATTTCAAATGAATAACTTTCTGGACGATTATACCTAATCAAAAGTATTTATAAAACAGCTCATCAGAGCCCCTATTTGTCAGAGACTTCTGAGTTTGTTGTTGGGACCACAAAAGATCATTTTTTGTCTTTAAAATGGTTGTAACCTCTATATGCACTTTGCTTTAAACAAAACGAAATGGAATCTGAGGAGAGTCCTGTGAACCTTGATTAGTACACTAAGACAAGATTATTTTTCTAACACCAGCATGGATCTGCTTCAACTTGTGTTAAAATGTGAATAGTCAACCTGTGATGTTAATTTAACATTGCCAGATGAATCTTCTCCATAAATATTTCAATTTTATTTCCGGTATTTCGTAAGGAAAGCTATTACGGTATCAATGGTCATACACTTCTGGTTTAGTATAACTTAAGGATGTTTCCTAGTTGTGCACGGATACTGGCAACCTCATCCGTTTTACTACTGTTTAAGTCTGTAATGTTAAGCTTAGGTTTTAAACAAGCAGGTAATATGGGTTCTGGCCTTTTGCTTAAAAAAAATGCAAATGTGTTTGATGCATTCTTTCATGGGAAAAATAAAAGTGAAAATAAAACATGTACTATATATGTATGTAATGAAAAACTGAGTTTAACTTATTAGATTCCTAAAGTGACTGATAATGAAAAATAGTAAAAGAGATTAAAGACACCTTCCTAGGACAAACATACTCTCCAGTGGCTGCAGAGTTGTTAATTAGTAAGTATTAGGCAGGAGGCAGTGTCCAAGTGAGGGCCTCTGCCCCACCAGGCTGCCCACACTGCATGCACCGGTGCAGCTGGGAGGCACTGTGCAGATGCAGTGGCCCACGGCTGCAGCCAGGGATGGGAGAATTTACTGACATTTGAAAGCTTTACATACATGATTCCCAAAATTCGCTCACATATATCTATTCTAAATCAAGTCCAAGTTGTACTCTACAAATGTCCAGAAAGTAGGGCAGAACTCACAAACTCCAAGAGCTGATAAAGTCCCATCACTTATGCAAACAGCAGAAAACATAAGCACAGAACGCAAAGCTCCACTTAAGGAAGATCCTCTCCAAATAAGAGTCAAAGCAGTCCTTAAGGAAAAGGAGTACAGATAAAAATACACTAAGAATAATTTCATCACTGGACTAAGAGCAATAAGTGAGTTCTGACTTCAGTTCAGTGATTTAGAACAACTTGGAAAACTCAGGCAACAAAGCCCCCATGATGACACTGAGTCCTTCACTGTGTTCTTGCGGTCAGATGTGAAAGCAAAAGCTCTGGGCGTTTGGGGAAGCCTTGAAGCTCTTGGCAGAGAGAAAAAATGCGTAAAGAAACAGAAATAGAATACACAGAGTGGCTGTTTAGAAAGCAAAGAATACTAAGAGAATATGGTGATTTCTTGGAAATAAAAAGCCACACTTCAGAACGGTCTCAGTGTTCCTTAAGGGAGCAGGGTGGTGGTTGCTATTTCCATTAATGGCTTAAACAGCTTCTTTAAATTTCTTGCCTGGATTTGTACGGCTTCAGCAATGTGTTCTCAGAAGCTATACCCTCATTATCTGATACTTATACCGTGCGTTTGCTAGCACTGAGCATCAGCAAGTCTGTTCAAACACTAGATCCTTCTTACCAGGACGGCTTTTCAAATATGTGCTATGTTTCTTCATTGATTAATGGTGTTGGTATTTTCATGATGGGCACAGGACTCTGCTGGTATCACGGAATCATGGGATTGCTTCATCCTCAACCAATATAATCCTTTCTATGGGCATATTGTATTTTATCAGGATCTTTGGTGTCTGAAGGAACAATAACTCTTGTTGCCACAACTAAACTTCATAGGAGCACACAGGTCAAGGGAATATCATTTTATAAGTATGTTATGGAGAGCCATGATCTGAGAACAAATGTTATTCTATTGGAGGACACTGCAGCTGTCTTAGGACTGAATGGGCCTTACCTCCATAACAGGCAATCCATTGTATGACAGCCTGGGTTTCTTGGGTGAGGGTACCTTACTAGGTGTGGTCTCGGCATTCCTCATCTCTACTAACACAGAAGCACTCCCAGAACAATCAATCCATCCAACCAGTGCAAGCACAGTGGCTTACCCATCAGTAAAAGCAATTCATGATATTAAAGTCACAGATCTGGGATTAGGGAAAGTCAGATTTAAGGCGGAAGTTGATTTTGATGGACGAGTTGTTACAAGATCATATTTGGAAAAGCAAGATTTTGACCAAATGATGTAAGAAATTAAAAAAGTGACAACTCCTAAACAATTAGAAGCCTTTATGCTTAAACATGGAGAAAATATTATTGATACTCTAGGAGCTGAAGCAAACAGGTCCGAGAAAGAGCTGAAAAATCGAAACCCTCAAGTTTGGCACATAGACCTTGAGATCCTCTAGATCCGGCATGTAGATCTTGAGATCCTATAGAAAGGATGAATGAGTCACTTGGGACATGGAGATGTCTTCTTCCCCACTGAAGGGGTCAGTGCCTTCCAGATGGATGCGATGTGTCTTTCATGTGCTGAGCAACTGAACAGGCTACAGAACTCAGAGTCCTCTCTTCTAATCATGTCTTTGTGCTTCTGTAGGGACACCCACAGTCTCATTTGAGCCAGTCTGTGTTGAACCATGAAATCATGTTTTCTTTTTTAACATGGTACCACATGTCCTGTGGACTTGAAATTTGGGTTACAACTGAAAAGTTTGGTCCACCCAAGTTCTAATCTTGAGTGTTCTGGCTAAACCTCTGTGTGGACTTTAAACACTCACTGTGTTTTGAGGGCTGTCTTTCTGGCTCAGTTGGGAACGGATCTCTGTGTACTTTGTAGTTTTGACCCGAGCACTGAGAGGGGCACTGTCTAACTTCATTATCCGCAGATGTCCATTCCAGAAGCAGCACAGTTACTGAATGGAGTGAAGACATTTCTGTATCTTTCAGATCACAGTAGTTGCCATTTTGTAAAATTTCTTCTCTCTTTCACCTTTTCCTTATTTGGTTGAATTTTGCAATGTTACAGACATAATCCTAGATGTCTGACTGTTTAAACTGCCTTCAGTGCCATAGTGTTATTTACTGGGAAATAATGCATTGCAAATATTTTAACATTCTGTAAAATGGACGTGGGATATTTATAATTTTATAGGCAGGATAACATTTTGTATTTAATTTATTTAAGAGAAGGCCATACTTGTGTAAATCTGAACTTTGGGATACCTTTTGCTTTGAGAGAGCAATAAATCTCTTAGACTGAAGAAAAAAAAAGAATAATCTCCCCCCACCACTTAATATAAAGTCTACATCCATAGATTTTGTGAATGTTCCAAAAATTACTCCCCTGTACGAATACATAAGTCATGTGCCTTCCGTATCCCAGATAGTATACTTTTCAGAGGTAACATGAAGTGAAACACAACATTATGTGATGTGTAGCTCAGCAGAGACAATAACCTGGTAGTAGGAGCCATCACAGCCATGTGTGTGATGGCTTAGGAGAGTATGACAGAGGTAATACAACGTATTTTGTCTGAGCTTACTGAGGAAAGTATTCCAGAGGAGCCACTGAAGAGGGAAAGAGGATCTGACCAAGTAGGCATTGCTGTGGTGTGGGGTGTGGTTTTGGCACAGAAGAGCCAAGTGAAGCTGTAGTAAAGCGTGTATTTTGCAGGAAGAAGCTTTCTTACAGTACAGAGGAGATAGTGTAGATGGAAGGGTAGAGAAGTTGCCTCATGGTCTAATGTAATGCTATTCAAATCTTAGTATGGAAGAAACGAGCAAGTGCAGATGGCATTTAAAGCAGGAGACAGTAAGGGACATAGACCAATGGGGGAACTGAAGACTAAGAGGCCAGGAGTTGAATTGAAGTTCTAGAATTTGAGGGAAAAATATGTAACAAAAACAAAATATAACCTCATAACTCCCAATGTGAAAATCTGTTATCATAAGTTGGAAAATACTGGATGGTATTAGTCTGCCTATCTTACAAGAATCTTGTAGTTAGGAAGTATGTAAAATATTCTGAAAACTGTTTTTCTATGTACTGTGCAATATACAATGTTTATGAACACAGTGGAATAGTCACTCTTGTTGAGTCATTTTTCTTTTGCTCAATGACAGCCACAGGAGGAAACAATAATAACAACATTTGGGCAGGAGGGTCTAGACAGCCTTTCACAAATTCTGCTAGCCCCTGGAGATAGCTTTTTAAGACTTTCTCATAGGAACCCTGAAGGAAATCAAAACATTTCAAAAGATGTAAAGTCATATATTTTCATTCAAGTTCCTATATACTGAAGAAGCATCAAAGCCGTATTGCTATTATGTGATTCCTAAGAGAAAACACTGAAAAATACAAAACCCTGTCTCCAAACTGTCCTTTCTATATACACTCACTTAGATTTATAAATCATAAAACAGAAGAGACAAGATTACCTATTGTTTGTAAAGTGTCTGAAATATAGTAGAACACTTAATAAGGATGGTAAAGTCACATTAAAAATGTGTAACTGAAATTTTGCTTTTCTATAATTATTTCTAAATACAAAAACCCTCATTTTAAAAATTCTTTTAAAATATATAGTTAACTTCTTGTGAGTGTGAAAACTAATGTATTTCTTAAAATTCTCATATATAATCCATAAAATTCATACTAAAATATCCAATGATTATTTTACATTAGACTAGAATTGCTCAAAGGTGTTCTTTTGTAGGGTTTAATAATCCCATGGGAGAATTTACCCTATAAATTCTAGTAACATATCAGTAAAGCCACATCATCGAATACTCTAAAAATAAAGCAAAAAGAAACCAATCACCTGCTCAGGTGATTCAACATGCAGCCATGGTCAAGACAGATCATCTTTGTCTGGAAAACAGATAAGGAAACAAATGAGATAAAATGCTAAGGTGACCGGGTGTGAGGGAGCTTCACTTTAGAACTTGCACTTGGGAGACAGAAGCAAGTGGATCTATGAGTTTGAAGACAACTTGGTCTTCTTAGTGAAAAGGAAGCCAACCAGAGCTACAGCATGATACCGTGCCTCAAAAAAAAAAAAAAAAATCGTGTGAAGAAAGATTCTATATGTAGTGTTCGTAACTTCAGAGAAGTCACCTGAAGAAAAGACATGAAGACAGCACTGGCTGGCTGGCTGATCACTATAACCATCAGTTACTGGTTTCCACCAACAATATATAAAAGTTTCCTGTCCATGCCTACAGAGAAGTTTTATGTATTTTTTATAAAGACACTTGTACGTTCCTGGGGAAAAGTTCCATTATTAAGACTGACAAGCCATCTACTGCACTAATGACTTGTCTCACCTGGGAAGAGTAGGTGAAGGAGGATGACTATAATGAAAACACACAGCATTCTCAAGGAATCAAGGTTTGAATCCTCTATTATGTTGTACTATAGTCCTTTGGTCTTCCATACATTTTTAGAAAACAGAAATGACTGGACAGAATCAAGATGCCTAGAACTCATGTACTTAATCATTTTACCAAGTAGCAATATGAATTCACCCTTTTCTGCTTCCTTTTTAAGGAACTACTATTTTAATTAACATAATATATACCTATTGTAAAATATTTAAATATGACAAATCAATGTGAAAATTAAAGAAAAATTCACCTACAACTTTCATCATTCAGGTATAATTTTTGTCACTTGGTAAATCTTTTTTAGAAACCTAAGTAACAAATTCATATAAATGTATGAACCTTTACAAAAGTAACAGCATACTTATAAGTTGACATTCTTTTAAAAGGCATGGCAGTATTATAAGGTTAAATGTTTGCATGAGTACATAGATTTATGACATAAAACTTAAGGGCTGTATCTATGCATGCATGCATACATGCACATGCACACTTTGTTGAGAACTGAATGATTTAATTTTAACTTTCTTTTTTTGGGAAAAATAGTTTGCTAAGTGTTATATGACAAGTCGTTATGTGGTAGGCAATAACATGAGCACCGCCAACACCCCACACATAACTTTCTGAATTATAGAAATACTAGAACAAATAAATGTATACTTCTATTTCTAGATACCAGGAATACAACTGAAAACACCACTTAACGCTTAATAATCTCCTACAGGAATGACCACTTAAGTATCAATCCAGCAAAACAAATACAAGCCTGTGGAGGGAAAAGCACCAAATGTTAAGAGCTCAATGAAGAGTAAAGTACACGAAGAGAAAGTACTCACAGTGGAAGCCTCGACAGAAAAATAATGCCAATTATTCCCCAAATAGGGCAGACTTCATACTCACAACAATCTATGAAGATTACTTTGGTGTTGAAGACAAGTTCATCCCACACTTTCACAGAAATGTAAAAGGACTAGAATGGTCAATGCAGTAAATAAAACAGAATACTTATGCTACATGTAAAGCCACAGTACTCTGAAGTGGAAATTTACAGTTTCTTTGGAAAGTTGGTTGTGTTGGATGGCATTTTGCTGGGGGGCAGACACATGAAGGAATGTTCTCCTGAAGATGACACAGGTGAAAGGATGTTTTGCTGAAGCAAACACGTTAAGGACCCAACAAAACTGTGGGTGGATGATGCTGGATGGTATTGGTATGCCTTGCAATTCCTTACTGATCATCATTTGTCATGACATTATAGAAAGAAATGCACCAAAAACTTCTGGGGCTGTTCTGATAGCTACAGACTCACATGCAGTTTTGCTAAGACAGACTCATGTGCTAAGGCCAGAACCCGTGGGAGGATATGTGACATTTGGAGGATCCAACAGCTATGAGGCCTGCAGAGCTAGCTTAGTAACGCTTCTTGGTCTCCTGTCTTCATTTCTGACCTACACTTCATTGAGAGAGGTACGGCAGAGAACTGGCATCCCTGATAGCCCTGGTTGCTCCTATTGACTCATGCCTACTCTATGGAGGCCTGGTTGTTTTTGCTGAGTCATGCCACTGCTGCTGACTCATGTTTGCTATCCCAACACTACTAAACTAGACTGCTGGTATATCCGTGAACTGTTTGCAAGTGGATCAAGCTGCCGCTGCTGATTGAACTGCTGATTTCCTGACAGTGCAGATGGGATTTGCTCCAAAGAACACTTTCTAAACAGGTTCACTCCCCTGTATCCTAATAATCTTTCTTTTCCACTACCTCTGGTGGGTGGTGGGCTAGAAGAGAAGTTAAAGCATTTAAGAACCATTATTAAAAGTAGGGCCTGAAAAATAAAAGCCAACAGCAATCAATATTGACAAATTGATAAACACAAAGATCAGTGGAAGAGGGGAAAAAGTCTAGAAATAGTCCCATCCTAGTCTGCACAAAAGATTATTGACAAGGACACAGAGGAAATTCAATTCAATAGAGGACAATCTTACAAGTAAGCAATAAGCTTGGATAAAAACTCTAGCACAAGACAAATGTTTTATCTAGATGGTGTGTGTGTGTGTGTGTGTGTGTGTGTGTGTGTGTGTGTGTATACCCTTCAACATTCAAGTGACAGTGTAGAGAACAAAAATACTGATTTATTGCATTTAATAATAACTTAAAAATGTTGCTCTGTGAAAGACTATTTTAACCTACTGAAACAAAGCAGCAGTGAGCTGGCTCACCAGGTAAAGCATCCGCTGCCCAACCAAGCAGCTCTAACCCTGAATTAGATTCCCAGAACCCATGCAAAGGTAAAAGAGAAAATTTACTCCAGAGACTTCTCCTCTTGGGATTTCCATATACAGCATGTGCATCCATCCAAAGAATAATAATGATTTAAATTGATTTTTTCTTTGGTACAGGGCTTCATTATACAGCTCTGGCTGTCCTGAAACTTACTATGTAGACCAGGCTATCCTCAAACTCAGAGATTCTCCTGCATCTGCTGTCCAGGTACTGGTATTAAAGAACTATGCCACTATGACTAGGTAAAAATATTTTTACAGAGACCAATGCAAGCTACAGACTTGGAGAAAACACTTATAAATCACATATCCAACAAAGGACTTGTATTTAGATATGAAAAACTCACAAAACCCAACAATAAAAGGCAAGCAACCCGAATTTAAAAAAATGAGTTAAAAATATTTCATACACCAGAAAGACAGTGCACCATTTGAATGGTTGATCCTCAGTTAGTATAAGAGTTGGGGAAGAGGGGTTGGGGATTTAGCTCAGTGGTAGAGCGCTTGCCTAGCAAGCGCAAGGCCCTGGGTTCAGTCCCCAGCTCCGAGAAAAAAAAAAAAGAGTTGGGGAAGGATGAGGAGATATGGCCTTGTTGGAGGAGCCGTGTTACTAAGGGTGGACTTTGAGGTTTCAAATGCCCAAGTCATTCCAAATTAGTTCTCCGGCTGCCTCGTACTTATAGACTAGATATAAGCTCTCAGCTATTGCTCCAGAACCATGCCTGCCTGCCTGCCTGCCTGCCTGCCTGCCTGCCTGCTGCCATTTTCCCAACTGTGATGGTCATGGGCTCTGCCCCTCTGGAATTAAATGCTTCCAAATTAAATGCTTTCTTCTATAACTGCCTTTGTCATCATGCTTTGTCATGGCAACAGAAAAGTAACTATGACAGTAAGCAAGTAGCTGCATGAAGACTTCAAGATTACTAGGCATCAGGGAAATTAATATTAAAGTCACAAAGACATATCACTTCATGCCCATAGTTCAAATTAAAAAAAATACCAAGTTTCAACAAGGATGAAAGATAAACGGAATGCTTGCATAGTGCTAATAGGAATGTAAAATGATATCATCATTTTGAAATGCTTGGGAGTTTGGTAATGCTTAAAAATTTCAAACACACAACTACTCTATGGACCATCAATATTGTTCCTAGATACTTATTCTAGAGAAATAACAACTTGCTCATGCAAAATCTGTACACAAATGCTAACAGCACCTGATTCCATAATTGTCCCCAACTGGAAGCAACATAAATCATCTTTAAATGGTTCGAACAAGTACACACCCACAATATGGTATAATATTCAGCAATAAAAGAAAAGGCCTCTATAACAAGACAGTCTCAACGGCTGAATACCGTATGGATTCGTTTAACATTCCTGAAAAGATAAATCTGTAGTGATCAGAACAAATTTAGTAGTTGGAAAGAGAGTGAAGTGATCTTGTTTTGTGGTGGAACTGTTTTATATTTTGAATAATGGTGGTAGGTATAGGAATCTCTCTATACATTTACTATGATTTGCAAAAGCATAAACTGCTATGGATGTGGGTAGGCTAAAATGGATGTATGCCTAAGTAGGAGAAAGTTATCCTTAATGATTTAAGACCTCAAAGTAATTTCTGATGAACAGAATCAATGACTGGTAAAATAAACTTTGGAGATTTTCTCTATCCTTATGAGTCATTGAGAGGAAATAGTGAGTTGACGTAGAGTTAGTTTTTTTCCCAAATTGAGCTATAAAATCTGAGGCCCCAATATTGAGTGGTTTTCTTCAGTATTCTTTGGAGAAATTATCCTGATAATTTCATTTTATATTCAAATCATCTGTTGTCACTTTGCAAAGTAAAGAAGCTACTAACTTCCATGTACACAGCTCTGAAACTGACAACCTATTTAGTATGGCAGCAAATAAGATACTGCCTTCCAAATAAGGGCCCCCATTCTCTACTGTGACAACTGGTGACAGTAGTTACATAATTTTATCCATTTGTCAATACACAATACAATATGCTACAGGGGATTTCACAATGAAATTTGCTACAGTAAAGTTTATTGTAAATGATTAAATATATATTAAAAACAAATCAAAATCCTCCCTTTTAAGACATAAAATACATTTAATATAGCAGTTAACACAAAAATAAATATAAAAATTAAAATAGTCCATATTCTTAGTAATGAAGACAATCCTTATTAATATTCCGATGTCTAATTATTTTTTAGACACATATCTAAGGTACACATTTTTATTGCATAGTTGAATAATCTTTTATACAATATTTGTTTCCTTATTTAGCACATTACCATTCCCTGTTTCTTTAATCTCACAAAACATTGTTTCAGATCATTGCACATTATACTATTCTGATGATATGCCTTAATTTAGTAATAATTCATTCTGAGATATGTAAGTCACATCCATTTTTCACTATTATAAGCAATTACTCATCAATATACTTTTGTATACAAATTTTATTTTTCTCCTCTTTAAAATTTACTGTACGGAGTTTGGAGTATGTACACGTCTGTGCATGGGCATAGGCTTCCATACATGGGAGCTGGAGGAGGTTGGTGTCCTATTCTACCAATTCTTACCTTACTCCCTTGACACGGGGTCTCTACTAAGCCCAGAGCTAAGCTGGGCAGACAGTGACTGCCTGCCTCATGGGGTGCTAGAGTTATGGGTATGCGGGCATGCACATGACTTTTTATACTGGTTCTGGAAATTTGAACTGAGGCCCTCAGGCTTGCACAGTAAGTGCTCTTAACCCACTAGAGCCATACCCACAGGCTCAAAGAGTCTGTTTTTAGGAGAAATTGCTAGAACACTAGCAAAGCTCTTGAACCCACAACTAAAATCCCATAACTCTTTTTTGAATACCGTTCTTTTTCATTGTGTTTGCAATTGTACTGATGGTGCAAAATTGGATGTGTATAATAAAATGTCTGGTGTGTGGGCATTAGTAAAGGCAGTGGCTACAAATTATACTATTAGCTTTTGTACTCCTTATCACCACACACTCACAATACCATACCTGGTTCGTTTAGCAATACCATATCATCAAGGGAGCAGACTCTTAAGAAGCTCAACTCTATGTTTGCAACCCTTTTATTATCATATGCAAAGATAGTGTCTTCAGGATAAACACTTGTACAACTGGCTGAGTTGGAAACTATTTTGTTCAGAGAAACCCATTTCTACCTGAAAGAGTAACTGATAGAAACTGTGGTTATTCAGACCAAAGTACCTACCAGACATTTTCTCAAAAATGAACCAACTGTGCCTGTCACTTCAAGAAAAATCAACTGACAGTATGACCAATGATAAAATCCCAGTGTTCAATGCATTTTCATTGGAATATTAATATAGTGTTCCAATATTTAAAAGTTTTTATAATGAGGCTGATTTAAATATCCTGATTTTCAAAAACTGGATTCTAAAATGTATCAACATTTGGAAAACAATTATAAGCCACTTAAACAATATTTTCTAAATAATCATTCCATGTTACAAAATTATGCATAGATAAATGATCCCCTCAAGGTTTAATACAGAGTAAACATATTTAAATCTACTATAATATAAGAAGATGAAAGACATGACTTAATATCCAACATTGTGAGCAACCTTTAAGAAACTACCTTAGGCAGGGGCTTAGCTCAGTCAGTAAAGTGTGTAAGTAGAAGTATACAAGTTTGACCCCTGTACACATGAATAAAAGCTGAGCAGAGTGGCATGTGTTCCTGTAATCCTAGCAGTGTGGAGGTGAACACAGAAGGAGCCCTGCGGCTTGCCAGCCAGCCAGTTTAGCTAAATCAGTGAGCTCCAGGTCCACTGAGAGACCCTGTTCTCCAGAAAATAAGGTAAAGAAGCTAGTGAAGAAAATACACCACCCAACACAATCTTCTGGCCTACACATGCATTGGCATACATGTGAATGTGCAGCCATGTACACAAGTGCATATCTATATGAACACATATACATACCCAGCCCCAAACAAATTAAAAAAAACTACTTTTGGTATAAGATTTGGTGCAGTGACCAAAAAAAAAAAAAAAAAAAAACAAAAAACAAAACAAAACAAAACAAAACAAAAAACAACAACTAACCAGCAGTTAAAAGAGCCAGTAAAACATGCTGCTTCTTTCCCCAACAACATTCCTGTGTCAAACAAAATTTTCTTTACAAACCAATAGCAAATCAAATCACAATATGCGAAATGCTAAAGATATGAGAATTCAGCTATATTCTAAGACAAGTAAGAAATAAATTTAAAAGCTATGTAAAACAATACAGCTGTTTTTATTAGACTATTTATGAAGTTATTTTTTCACAAAATGGGCACTTGTTGAGATAGGGTTCCATGACAGAGCACTGGCTGACCCGGAACTCACAATATAGATACCACACTGTCCTTAATCTCACAAAGACATTCCTGCCTCTGCTTCCCAAGTGGTAGGATTAGAACTAAATGCTACCAACACCCAGCACTTAAAAAGTAGTATATTTTATTTACTAATCATAAATGGATTTATACATTAATGCCTTGGTTTTTATTTTTAAGAACTAATTCATATTTAAAAACTCATTGGCATCTTTAGTATTTTAAGAATCTACTGGAGTCCTAAAGAAAAAGTTTGAGAACTACTGAGATACACTACAAAAAATTGTTTTACTAAAAAGTCTTCAGTGCTTCTCAAGCTTCCCAATGCCGAGACCCTTTAATCCAGCCCTTCATGTTGCACCAGTTACAAACTGCAGTGTCCATATCTGTGTTTTCTGATGGTCTAAGGCAATCCCTGTGAAAGGTACTTAGACCCCTATGTGGAGAATTGCTGTTCCAACAGATCTGGAACATAACTACATTACTAAATGGAACACTGTAGTTGGAGGTCTCAACTGCTGTCTGCATGGTCTCTAAATCCTTAAGTATACATATAGAAATAAATCCTGAGGGGTGTTAGTTTTATTTTAGACTGTAGGTATCCCTATTAGTCCTGGATCCTGAGAGTATCCAGGTTTTAAGCAGCACCTGAAAAGCATCGTTCCTCTAACAGCCAAGAACCCTGAAGCACCTGTATTGCCTGAACGAGCTCTTTTAACAACCAAGACAGATCATCCCTTTGAAAAATTATATTATGCCACAAAGTAAAAGCCACAGAAAATTCTGAGTACAAGTTATTTATTGCTTTACAAAATGTTATGTTGATAGCACAGATGTTGTATGAGTGCATGGTAAAGTCATCCCTTGATAAGTTCAAAACGAACCAATACTTATCCATTAAAAGAAAATAAGTGCACTCAATTCCCCCCCCCTCTCTCTCTCTCACACACACACACACACACACACACACACACACACACACACGTGCGCGCGCGCGAAAAGCAATAAATTAATTTTCTCCTAAACAGACATGAGATCATTCCATTTAATGCAAGACTAGGTTAGATATTCCTATCAGCAACTATCTGTAAAGGTATGATTTCACTTGTGGACCATAATGTACATACAAGCCAAATATGAAAGACAACCACTGCTTAGGGTGCGTGCTTCCTGTTCTGTTGACACACACAGCAGAGAAGTGATAGTTCCACTTTGCCTCTTGAAGTCACAGAGGTCAGTGGTGTGAAAATCTCACTCTTGAAAGGTTAAATGAAATCTGTTCTGGTTCAATTTCTTACTTTACTACAAGAGAGTAGCTATAGGTGACTGGAGTTAGACTCTATGTTGAGTTTTCCCTAAATAGACAAGGTTAGAGAAATCAAACTGCAGAAAGAAATTCTGTTTTGGCACATCAGTTTTCTAGGTTTCCCTGGTTGTTGTCATGTATTTGACAACTTCTATGGCATTTCCTCAGCATTTCAAAAATCCGCCAATTTTTCCTACGGAGGTAAATTGCATCAGGTGATGCTGAAAGTCGAGGTTCAGCACAAGTAGACCAGCCAACTGCTGGGTGGCCATAATCAGAAGTGACAGTTCTTAATGTCTATCCTCTCCAAATGTGGTGTGGATCTCCTATGAGTTCCACAGGGTCATGGTCCAGTTTTGAGCCTACCAAAAGGAACTGATGCCATGAGGTTATGATTAAATGAAATAAAAACTAAAGAAACTATAGGAAAATGTTGATTATTTTCTAAAAAGTCAAGTGGCAAGTTGTATCTATCTAAAACTGTTTGCTTGTTAGAACTCCTTTGCAGCAGCAAACATTATCTTATGATTAATTTCTTGTGTAGAACAACCTATCTAGCATGTTATAGAGGATGGGGTGATCTGTATTTCACTTAAATTTGTACAGTAATAAATTTTCTTAGAAAAAGATTCTATCCAAACTATCATAAAAGCTGTTTATTAATTTTACTATGTGAACACTGCATGAAGTTACACCAAAATGTTACACTCCACTCAAAACTAACTAGCTTGACTTATACAAATCTAAGAAAATTCAGCCATTCACAAACAAAAGCATACCACTTCTCCATCAACGGGCTTGGTGTTAGGATACTGGCATGTCTGGTGTTCATTTATGTTTAATGTACCAATCAAATGGTGTGAAACCAGAAGAAACAACAGTTCTCAGGAAGTTCTTTTTCATTTTAATAAGATTTAGGATGAGTTTTATGGATTCCTAAAGAAATCACCTCTCTTTAAGCACCATTGGGCAGCAAGTATTGGGCTGCCCAGGAAGCCGAATTTTTGAGATAGATATCTATTGCTTCTATGTTGCAAGCCTTTACTACCACTTATAATTATGCTGTTAGTGCCTTTCTAAAAAGAGAAGCTCAATTTATTCTTTCTAAATGTTCTACATATAAAGAAGCAAATAAATAAACAATAATTCCCCCACCGCTTAAAGTTTAAACTATTTTGAACTAATGTACCTGTGATACTACTGCATATCGCAACCTCTAACTTAAAAGCTATCAGCCCACATCACCACAGGTAAGAAATGAGAAATTTTGAGGGTTATTGAACACTGAATATTTGCTGCAGAACAGCAGAGAGTTACTGAATGCGACTGCATGGCTCTCGAACAGATCCATCGTACAACATCATCCTCAGAAACAGAAAGGAGGAAGGCAATGGCAACGAGTGCCCACTTAGTAAGTAACACATTTGCTGGGGTCTGAAGTGAAAGGCTCTTTTGTCTTGCATTCATCAGGTTTGTTTACTTACTCTCATTCTGTGGATTCCTCATAACATCACTCTTGCTAGGAACCATAAGTGGTGGTTGCTCATGATGCTAAATGAGTATACATTTTA
This sequence comes from Rattus norvegicus, assembly GCF_021556685.1. Taxonomy (NCBI): domain Eukaryota; kingdom Metazoa; phylum Chordata; class Mammalia; order Rodentia; family Muridae; genus Rattus; species Rattus norvegicus. The sequence goes on from NC_141554.1 coordinate 66,136,941, forward strand.
ATGAACAGTTTAACCAATATTGTATTGTGGTATCATTTTGCTTGGGTGTAGAACATCATGCTTGATGGCTCGTATTAATAGTCTGGGCTGATATTAATACGTTTTGAATTCCTCATAAAAATTGGTCCCAATGAAATAATAATGTACTTCTTCCTCAATAATACAATAAGAAGTAAGACAGAGAAATAGATAGAGAGCAGCAGTAACAAGGTAACAAACTAGGTATCAATCTCCCCACCCTGACCCACTGTCCTCAAATTACCCAGTTAGGCATAGGACTTCTGTAGCAAGACAATGGAAGTATTATACTTAGGCAGGCTGCCCACTCTGCGTTGTAACAATACATGTGGGTACTGATTCCTTGTCACATACTTGGGTTGTGGACAAAAAGTTAAGGCTACTGAGGTGTGAATAGGCATTTATTGAAGCCTGCAGTAATCAACAATGCAAAATACCAAAGACAGGATGCTTTGAGGATCTTAAAATAATTGTAGAGTTTTGTATTAACTTGATATCAAATTTGTATGTCACAAATAAGCCCTCTTGTCAGTGTAACAGTGTGAAAAAATAATTTACAGAAAATACTAAAAATACTAACCTTTATTTGTTTGTCCCTTGCTTATCAAGCATCAAGAAACACCCACTATAAGATGAAGGGCTGTGGCAGAGATCACTGATGAAACACAGAAGGTATAACCTCTGTCCTCAAAAGTCATAATTCAGGAATATTCTGAGATTATAAAGCCTAGAGCTAATTTCTAAGAAATGACATCACTAATTCTGGACCTAGCCACTAATCAAGGGCTACCAGATAGCCAGTACTTACCTGTTCATTTTTTTTTTAGATGGAGGAGCAGTCCTATGTGGGGTTACCAATATCTCAACATTCAAAAATAATAGCAAAGAGCACTAAGAAACGCTCTTCTGCAAGTACCCAGAGAGACAGGAAGACTGGAAAAGAAACACGCTTTGCCCTATTCGAATACCTTAACCACTCTATAATGAGAACTGGGGCACACATTTGGGTTTACTCTCTTCATTGTGTCTGTCACAGGTTCCACCTTTGGAAAGGTTTGACTCCATGTAAGTATTCAAATAAGGGTTCAGGCCACATAGTAACTGATAGTAACCAGACACGCCACCCCCTTCCTAGGTACTAAAATGGGTTTAATTTCCCGCTCATCAGCAAGGCATCAGGATATGTTAACATTTCAATCTCAGATTCGCTTTTTTGGACAGTTGAGGGGAACACTTCAGAAAGGAACCAGCTAAACAAACTTCCCAGCAGTACTTGACAGAGCTACACCTATTCTTCCCATTTCCAAAGCAGTGGAGAATTAATTACCAGTTCTATGGATCTATTGTAAGTATAATAGACTAAAGAGCTATCACAGACACATTTATTGTAAAAGCACAATCCCAAGAGTGTCTAGTGGAGGGCCAAAACGATTAACACAAATGCTTTGTCAGATCAAAGATAAAACCTGCACCGCCCAATTGAGGAATGAATTAGAACAGTGGGTTATCTTTCAAATTAACCAGGGCAGTTAGTGAGGAAAATTTCATGAAAGTGTAATTCTTAGCCTTTGTGAATCCACACAGCAGGCATTCTGCCAGCTGACAAGATGATGAAATTTTCATGCTTAAAAAAAGCCCTCTTCATTTCCCAATTTAGATTAGCTAGTGCTTCTCTCCCTTTGTGTGTGTGTGTGTGTGTGTGTGTGTGTGTGTGTTTGCTCTTGGGGAAAAAATTTAAGGGAGGACATGCTATCAATTTTTCATTCTAAACTTGAATCTCAAAAAAAATCCTTAAACACTTAGAGATTAATCTGCCTTCTTATGATTTAAAAAAAAATCAGTTCAGTATTAACAGAGTAGCAAACACAGCTCCAAGCATGAAATCAATTTTGAATTAAGGCTTTTTTATGCCATGTCATTTTTAACATTTCACCAAACTTTGAAGTAAAATACAAAGTTGTCTTTCCTAGGTAAATTAATACATTACTGAAAACTGTGTTTGTTCAGTGTCTTGTACATTTCTATGCATGTGAAGATGTGCATGTTAATGGAAACGAGGATTCCAAGCCTACACTCAGGGTTGTATAGAATGAACAAAGTATCTCCTACTGCTAAAGGAGTGAGTATTAAAAGATTCCGCTGGGATATGGATCGGTTAATTCTGAGATCCGTAGATTTGGGAAAAGGTCACTCATCCAGTCAGGACTACTTATGCACGAATGAAGAGCATATGATGCATTTTTCCAAAATGCTAATGATTTAGAAGTATACTTTGTGAGTCTAATTTTTTTTTCGTGGCAACCTAATTTCATAGTAATCTAAAACTATGTTCCTTGGCAGGTTATATGGTTCGGTCAAGTGCTAAATTTCACCTAACTTTCTTCCAAGTTCCTCCTCTAAGAATGACATCTTTTCATGGTGTACATTGATTTCTCTTGCTGTAATTCTAAGCTAAAATAAATATAATGTTATCTGAGGTCCACAAATAAGTGCTTCTTCTGTTCAGTGAGTGTTTTTGAATATTATAAAATATGAAGTAGCCATTTTGGTAACATGCTTCAGAAAAAAATTCATTTAATCTCAGTATTTTATCTCAATATCCTTTCAAATATGCTTGCTGTGTAAGTATCTAGATAGATTGCCATTAATTATCAGACATCACACTAAACAGTGTCACTTGAGGCTTGGTTAACCAAAAAACTCAATATCATACCCTTCTGCTGGCAAATGTTGCATTGTGTCTGAAGACAACAGAAAATAGAACTGTCTCTCACCTACTTTTAAAATATACTCTTCATATACAACCTCAGCATGATACCAAGAAAAGAAAGGAAGGAGTTATTTTTCTTCTATTTGGTCACTTATGATTAGATCAGAAAGTAGAGAAGTTTCTCATTTTTGAGAATCAACAGTTCTACCAATCTCTAAGGACAAGAGTAACATTTGGATATTTTAACTAGAAATATCTTAACAAAGTCAATCAAGTAAGCATTTCAAGTGCAGAAAAACTTTCACTTGTTTGTTTCAGAGAAAGTTGGTGGATAAGAGAAAGTAAGAACTCTAACAACTTCATTTTAAATACCTGGTTTCCAAAAGGTGATTATTTAGCTTACAAAATGCTTCTGTAACAAAGGCGGCCGCCGCCACCACCGCCGCCACCACCACCACCACCACCACCACCACCACCACCACCACCACCACCACCACATACAATTAGATTACAAATTCATCTTTGGGTTTGGACACATTCTAATTATATGGATCATTTTTCTTCCTATTCTCAACTTAGTCAAAACAGCTAGGAGCTAGAAGCATTGCTTTTATCATTAACATTTCCATGGTGAAGCTTTTGATAGACTAAACACAGATGGAAAAGTCAGGATTCGTCCCAAGAGTCAAGAATTATACTTTGCTCAATAAGGCCTGTAAATGAGAAGCTGAATAGTTTTGATTTGGGTTCTTCATGCTAAATAAAGGTCTAACATTTCATGAGCTGAACATCTCATACACTGCAGAATGTGAGCCCATAGATAACCTTTATTTCCATCCAGCTCTTCATTAAGTCCAGCACAGCTTTATTCACTAAAACTTTGCAGAGTTTCCCAAAATGTAGTCATAATTATTATTTAAAAACAGGCAAACCTACTTATTTTCTTTAAATGTAAATACAAATTATTCCATGCCAAATCATATTGGGACTCTGCGTTCTCATTCTTCATCTTAATCATCTACTATCTATTTTTATATTGTTATATTTCTTATTATGTGAAACATGTTTCAAATTACTTCAAATGTGTTTCAAAGAAGAAAAACGCTATGTTACTTCTTCATTATCAAGGAACTAAAAAATATAGAATCATAAAGTCATGGGTCTTATCTAATAGTACTTCAACATTTCTTTAACTGCCTTGTCAATACAGTCGTTGGTCTTGTTTTTATAGACATGGTTTCTTGTGTAGCTCAACACAGTCATTTAAAATTTATAGTGAATTTTGAAGTGACAGAAAATTTGTTTAAATGACAAATGATATGACATACAAAAAATGAGAAATGCAGTCCTTTTAAATTTTAATTTTTAAAGAGAAAAAATTCATTCATCTGAAATCTGTTCAGAAAACAAAACAAAAAATCAGAATAAAACAAAGATAGCTTACTTAACTCTTCTGAAATTTTTATTGTACATATATAAAAATAAGATGTCCTCTTTGAAATCTCAAATTGCATTTCAATTTAAAAGATGGTTCTTTTAAGTTCTTCAGAAAACTAATCAAGAAATTGGCTTAGATTGTAATGTGAACACAAAGTACTGGGCAGTGGTCAACCTACAAAAACCATTACCCATGACATCCTGACTCTACTTGCTGGAGATAGGCAATATTGGTATTTTTTTTCCAATTCCAGCCAAAGATCTGAGTTATCGTTTAATTCAGTTCTCTAAGCAATGATAAAATGAAAATAAAATTCCTGAATATACTTTCACTTTTCTAAAAATCAAACTTTTAATCTTAATCCTCTTCAGTAATTAAAGAGATATGACATTTGTGAGAAAAATCAAAGTTTTTATCATACTACTAGAATAAAATTTCATGCTTAGAGCAGATGAGATAGCTTAGGTGGTTAAGGTCTTACCACCAAGCCTAAGTGTGATGATCTCTTGGCAACAACTTGATGGAAAGAGAGAACCAACTCCCTCAAGTTGTCATCTAACAGGCATTATCTTGTACCACCGCCCAACACGCACACAAATAAGTAAATGTAAACAAGTTTTTTAAGTTATAGTGTGTCACATCTTATTAGTAGTATTCTATTATGAATTTCCCAAGTGTTTTCAACTTCAACAAAACTATAAAACAATTATTAAACCTCAGTAAACCAAGTGTAATGTCTTATTACAGATACTTACATCATAGTACTTTTTAATGCAACGTCTAATGTCCATGATCAATTTGTTGCTCAACTGTACCATAAAGGTCGCTGGTGAAGCCTTACAATCAATATTACTGCAACGATTCAAGCTGGGCTCCATATCCATTCCCTACAGAAACAAGTACACAAAAGGTTATTATTACCAGAAAAAAATGATATGCCTGAAACTTTCTCTTTTTTTCTTGGCACACAACACTTTTATAGGTGAGTTTTTAACTCTATTTTCCTCATTACTTATGTCTTTGGGCCTCCCACTAGAAGTATGTGCCATATATTCTTTTGCAATCATCACAATGAACTACAAAGTCAAAAGGAAAACCATGAACTCACTACTACAGAGAAGGTCATTTCCTCTTTAAAAATACCAGGGAAATCATGTTACCAAAAATAAAGTGTTTAGAGACACTTATCAAAAATTTTAATTCGCTGTCATTCATTACAAACTTGAAGATAAAGCAAGAACCCTTATACAACATTAGTTTGCTATTACTGCCTCAACTGAAACAGCAGAAGAATCTAAACTGTGAAAACACCATACTACAAAAGTAGTAAAGCAATCTCTTTTAATCTAAGACTGGCAAATTTAAAATTCTTGTCCTTTGAAAGAATCGAGATTATTTGGGAAAGGATGCTGAGAGGAGTATAAGTCTGGAAGAGTAACTATTAGCAGTTGGAGAAATAGTCTATTGTGTCACAGTTTATTTTCAACAAAGACAAAACAAATATAAGATATAGGAAAACTGTTGGGGTTTCTGGAGCATTTGTTTTCCTTCTGGATACTTAAACATCTTGGTTGGTTTCCTCCTCCAATCTGCTGTATAACCCTACCCGACAAGCTAAGCAATTCCAGGTGGAAGAGATTTCGGAGCTTGACATCGGCTCTTCCACAGTTAGCCCATCTGCAAGTCGTCAAGCCTCCATGCAATTAACTATCTTATTTACAGCTGTAATGAAGCAAAACTCAAGGATTTAGCAAGTATTGCTGATCTGTGGCTGCCTCTTCCTTGCACTTGCTTCCAAAAGCTGCTTTGTTTTGATTCAAAAAATGCAAAACATCTGCTGTTTGTCCAAATTAACTTAAAATAATTACTTTTAATTTAGATAAAGGATGTATTTTCCTTCAGTTTCAAGGTTTCAGAGTTCTGCTGCCTACTCATTTGCCAATGGCTAGCACACTTTTAACACTGCAGTGAAATAAAGGGAATTGGCCACGTTTCAAGTTCTGATCCAAGGTCAATGATACATTTTTGGCAGTACTCCTTGACAGGAATGTCTCCTTGTTATTTTTTTAAACATCTGATATGGAAAGACCACAAAATAGATACTAAAAAGTACCTCTGTAAAAACAAAGAGGTGAGAGGGACATGTAAAGACAACAACTTTCCCAAACACCTAATACTTGTTAATTTGATTTAAGATAAACCCAGGTATTGCTCTGTTTAAATAAGTGGGGGGGTTGGTAACAGGAAAACACAGGTTACTAATTAAGGAGTTCTAATAAAAATATTTTGAGATAATGAGAATTTTGAAGAGAGTCCATTTAAAAAAAAGGTCAAGCACTGGAAGAAGGCAAAAACAATTATTAAAGCACATTCGATTAAGAATTTCTCAGCAGAAATGAAGCTATGAAAACAGAACTCACATAGCTAAAATTCTTTAAAGACATAAATGAAACATCTAGATTATCTTTATATATTCAGTGTGTGTGTGTGTGTGTGTGTGTGTGTTCTCTTAGGTGTAAGGAAGGGCACTCTGTACTGGTTTCCAAACAAAATGAAAGACAGAAACAAAATGGAATAACTAACCGAGCCTTCAAAGACATTATCATAAATATTTTCAGTTCCACATGAAGGACAAAGGCATTTGAATTTTTCACAATCCTTGTATTTCTCTTCATCAGTTAGCTGTGCTGGACCACCAAGGAGAGCATCATTCTCTTCATCTTTGTGATACTGATGAACTCTAAATTGAGTGGAGTCAAGTCCTATCAAGCAAAAGAAAAACAAATTTATGAGTATTCATCCAAACTAAAATATCCCCAAAGTAAATTCTAACAAAAACATCATTTCTAAGTTTGTATTTACACAGGTAAAAACCACTTGAACTCGAGATCATGTGGACAAACTATTTCTCTGTTTATTAGAGATTATGAATCAAACTAGTAACTCTAACAACACAATGTAGAAACATGTCACTGCATATACTGGTTCCAAAGCATTTCATAGGATTTTCTCCAGTTGCACAAAAACTCAAATAATTATATCCTGTTATTAATATATACTCTTAAAATAAAGTGCAACCATTAAAACTGAAAACAGAACAAAAATCCCATTAAAGAAAATAGGTTTGCTGCCATTATGACTCCTTCAAATGCAGACACAACTGCAAAACTTGATTTCAATGCAGCGGTCGATTTCATCTTGGCTCAATAGTTAACAGCATGTATGTTGCAATCTAATTCAGTGGTTATAATTCAGTAGCAGCATCTGAGACAAAGTATAGCATCATGTTCTCTGTGTGTCTGAAATTCATAAACTTAAAATGTATACAACGATGGATCTACACATTTCATAGGTCTACATACATTCAAAAGTCTTGAAGCCAAATGCAATTTCTACATTTCATTTGTAACAAAAAAATAAATAAATGTATATACTCTCTTGTTTCCATGGACTATTTGAAGAAATAAAACATTTTTACCAATTTAATTTCCCCTTGTTCAAAGCCTATCTGTCAAATTTCACTCCTTGGATTTATCAAACTCCTATCTATCTATATTCTCTATGGTCACTCAAGTGACACATAGTAATTAAAACTTCTTGGGGCAAGTGATTTCAGCATAGCAAGGTGGCAAACAAAGAATAGATAACTGTGATGTGGAACCTCAGCTTTCTCACCTGCAATTGTCACCAGCCATACAGTTTTGAACTTCAAATGAGAGAATGAAAGGGTAAGCTTAGTTCAGTGGTAACACAAAGTAGTAAATGGATACAACTCAATCTATAGTCACATGAAATACACGTTCATGCTATACATGAACTTAATAACTATGCCTCATGGAAATTAAAGTATTACCTAATAAGGCAGCATATAAGAAAAGTTTTAAAATATTTTTTCAGAACAATGCAGATAATGAGTGATATAAATTACTGTGATATATGGCAAAGGCCATCACTTTTAGTTTACAAGTTATCTGCCTTCTAAAAAAAAAAAATAAGCAAACTATGGAGAATACACACCCTCATTTTTAACGTTCAAGAGGATAGAGGAACTGAATGTGAGAAACCACAGTTCTCCACAGTAACAGATAAATGCTCCTAATTCATTACTCTCTACTTGTGAATACAAGAGGATATTTTCACAGAATATGTTGATTAATCTGCAGGTAGGAGTAAGCAGCTCTAACTATTCTGATTGATAATCATTAATCAATTTCCAATGCTAATTTTAATTAAAAAAAAAGAGGTGGGGACAGGAGTTTTCTTTTTTCTTTTTTATTAACTTGAGTATTTCTTATATACATTTCGAGTGTTATTCCCTTTCCCGGTTTCCGGGCAAACATCCCCCTCCCCCCTCCCCTTCCTTATGGGTGTTCCCCTCCCAACCCTCCCCCCATTGCCGCCCTCCCCCCATAGTCTAGTTCACTGGGGGTTCAGTCTTAGCAGGACCCAGGGCTTCCCCTTCCACTGGTGCTCTTACTAGGATATTCATTGCTACCTATGGGGTCAGAGTCCAGGGTCAGTCCATGTATAGTCTTTAGGTAGTGGCTTAGTCCCTGGAAGCTCTGGTTGCTTGGCATTGTTGTACTTTTGGGGTCTCGAGCCCCTTCAAGCTCTTCCAGTTCTTTGATTCCTTCAACGGGGGACCTATTCTCAGTTCACTGGTTTGCTGCTGGCATTCGCCTCTGTATTTGCTGTATTCTGGCTGTGTCTCTCAGGAGAGATCTACATCCGGCTCCTGTCGGTCTGCACTTCTTTGCTTCATCCATCTTGTCTAATTGGGTGGCTGTATATGTATGGGCCACATGTGGGGCAGGCTCTGAATGGGTGTTCCTTCAGTCTCTGTTTTAATCTTTGCCTCTCCCTTCCCTGCCAAGGGTATTCTTTTTCCTCATTTAAAGAAGGAGTGAAGCATTCACATTTTGATCATCCGTCTTGAGTTTCGTTTGTTCTAGGGATCTAGGGTAATTCAAGCATTTGGGCTAATAGCCACTTATCAATGAGTGCATACCATGTATGTCTTTCTGTGATTGGGTTAGCTCACTCAGGATGATATTTTCCAGTTCCAACCATTTGCCTACGAATTTCATAAACTCGTTGTTTTTGATAGCTGAGTAATATTCCATTGTGTAGATGTACCACATTTTCTGTATCCATTCCTCTGTTGAAGGGCATCTGGGTTCTTTCCAGTTTCTGGCTATTACAGTTAAAAACAAAGGAACACCACCATGCTGGGTTGTACAGGTACACAATTGACCAGGCGCTGTCCCCTAGTCCTGCTCTACCAGCCGCGGCTGACTTGGCACACCTGAGTACATGGAAGAGCACACTGGTAGCCCACCTGCCTGCCACCTGCCTGCCTGATGCCTGATGCCTGATGCCTGCCTGATGCCTGCCTGATGCCTGCCTGCCTGCCTGATGCCTGCCTGCCTGCCTGATGCCTGCCTGCCTGCCTGATGCCTGCCTGCCTGCCTGATGCCTGCCTGCCTGCCTGATGCCTGCCTGCCTGCCTGCCTGCCTGATGCCTGCCTGCCTGCCTGCCTGATGCCTGATGCCTGCCTGATGCCTGCCTGCCTGACTGCCTGATGCCTGCCTGCCTGCCTGCCTGCCTGATGCCTGCCTGCCTGCCTGCCTGATGAGTTAACCAGGAAAGGACATGGCCTATTTGCTACTGACGGAGGAACACCCAAAAAAAAAAATCTCTAACTATGAGGGAAAAAATATCAAGCCTTATGCAGTATCTACTTTAGATGTTGAATTCCGGAAATGACCACTATTTTCCCATGGCAGTAACTAGGCCATCTGGGCTAGTTAATTACTTCAGACTTATTCTCGGGCTGAACTGTTTCAAGGAAAGAATCTTGTACTTGCTTAGCTATGGTGCTTGATAATGTTTAATAACACAAAAGCAAAATAAACTGCAATTAACTTTTAAATAATCAAGCCTGCAACATTCTTTGTACATGCTCTTTAACATTAAAACATCATTAAACAAGTAGTTTTCTTGGAAGGAAAATTACACATGTAACAGGCAAACTGAAGAAGGTTTACTTGTGTAAAGCTGGGTTTCAAAACGGGGGGAGGGGGGGGAGTGTCACAAATCCTTTCAGAAAACTGGAAAACCCAGACTGTAACAAGTCCCAAACTGACTCAGCACATGAAGTAATTTAACCAAAGACTCATAGAATATTTCAAAGTTTTGGTAAACTTGAACATTTTACTACTTATACTGGAACTTATTAAAGCTGGCCTCAAACAGGAAAAAAGTATCTGGTGCTGCCACCTAGAGGTGGAGATTTTGAATTTTAAGAGTGCAAAAAAGACCAGCAGCAGAAAACTCCCTTTGTGTGACAACCCAAAATTAAAAGCTGTCAAAAATGCCTTTAAAGCACAATCTTTACCATCACGCTTGCCCTGCCTGCATATACGTTCTGTAATTAATATTAAACTGCTCACAGTGTGTAACCCTAGGAAAGCTCAGCAAGAGATGTAAAACTGAATTCCAAATTCCTTACCTCTCCTAGGACAGCTTTCTCTGAACAATTGGTTTAAAGAAACAAACTTTAAGTCCTGTTTGAGAAAGGAAACTTCTACTAGACTGCCTTTAAATAGGTGACTTGAATCATTTGGTCAGGCAGAGAATAAAAAAGGGGGTAACTTGAGTGGGCTTTGGAAACTAATTGTCTGGCAGAACAGCTGTGGTTTCCCCACAATAACTAGAGATGATGAGATGTATGCTTATTTCAATCCTGCGACTTGTGGTGATCAAGTCACTTGTGCTGAGACGGGAAGGACAGAGAGGTAGTAGAATGAAATTAAAATACTGTCATTTATAATTAGAAAATTTCTAGGATCTTACATTATTTTGGCAACAGGATCAAAGCTCTCAGTTTCAAAGGCATATTTATAGAAGGAAGCATCAGAGGCACTGACTGGGTGGGTGAGCATAGCAGTTCAGTTTTAACTTAATATCGCCAGTCATAATCACACAATTTATTTAACATTTGACACACAATTACTTTTTCTGCTATTGTATTTTAAAAACCATCTTAGACTACAATGTTCATGTCTCTTCTCAAATATTTAAACTATTTATTACCAAGTCTTGTTTATCTGAGAAGTATTGTGATGTATTTGATCAAATATTTTTCCCTACTTCCAAAAGAAAAATAAGGTCTCAATACAACCACAAATAACCAGAGAAAGGCAGTTAGTTCCATATACTCACCATGCAAGTGGGAAAATGGAAAATCTGTACAGATGAAATTCTAATTGGGAAAGGAAGTAACTGGTACCCGCAAGCAGCTGTTTGTAATAAGAGTCAGCAAGGGTACTAGGGAAGCCAATTAATAGACTTGCTATTGTCATTCTTAAATTTAAAAAAATCATCTTAGGTAAATCAGTTTCTTTTGCATGAATCTAGGCTTATAAGTATCTGGCCTTACTAGAAAACAATACATGAAATACAAGTTTAGAACTTAAGAAAATATAGTGAAAATTTAAAGAGCCAATGCTATCTCCATAAACAGCTGTGTAGACAAAATGCCCAGTTTTATTCTAATAGTCCCAAGTGAAAATCAGGTTGAAGGAAATTAATCTATCAGCAATAATACTCGGAATTGAAAAAAAAATGAATACCAATACAAGAAACACGATAGATCAAAAATATTACATGAAATCAAAGAAATTGAACATAACAAGTCCATACTGTAGAAAATCATTTACATACAATTATACACTAGGAAAAATTTATCTACGGTGATAGAAATCAGATGAGTGTTGCTGCTGTAGGAGTGTTGACTGGGAAAAAGTAGAAAGAATGGAGTAGTCAGAGGTGATAGAAATGTTCTAAAAACTGATTGTAGAGCATTCTTCAGACTTTATATAGTCGTTCCTGATTAAAAATATGTAACTCCTATTTATAATAATAATAAAAAACTATGTGGACTAGGAGATGTTCGAAGTCTATATTGCTAACCCAATATGTACACTGCTTTGAAAGAGATGGCTCTCCAAAATCTCAACAGTAACAAATTCCTACTGGGCAACATTCATGACTTCAACTCAAAATGTCTTAATGCTACACCCGAGTATGAGTTTTAAATGAATGAAATGTGTACTGGCTGAGTATGCCTTTTCTGAAACACTTGCAACTAGATGTGGTTCAGGGCACAGACCTAGAATTTGAACAAATTTGCACATATATAACAAGATTCTGTGTTGATAGTCTAAATACAAAATTCTTTTACTCTCCATATAACCCTTGTATGCATAACCCACACATAATTTTATGCAATACTTTCAATGCGCTTGTATTTTGATTATGAACTGTCACATGAGAGCAGTTGTGAAATTTGATACCACATAAAGGTTTTTGGAGGGGGTTTGGTTTTGGTTTCTGTCTTTCTTTTTTTTTTTAACTAAAAAAAAAAGGAAGAGTTAAGGAACTATTAAATCATTCACAGTAATAGCTAGGTACTAGTTAGTGCTAAAGGCTTCTGACTGAAACATTTCAGATTCAGGATGCTCAATCTATATAGTAGTTCAGCAGAACCTTTAGAAGTAACTTTATTCCTTCATTTGAATCTGAAAATTGATAGAATACCTTATACTAAATAAAATTTGGAAAATAAATAACAGGCTAATGATTACCTAGTTCACAAAAAGCCCTCTGCTTTTCCAAATATACTAATAGATGGGGTGAAAGGATCCTAGAATGGTTTAGGCTTCTATTCTAATATGTTAGTAATTTTTTAACTGCTTCCTCTTTATGATTTTGTTCAAATTATGTTTTTAAGCAATAAAGTTTTGACATTTGACAGCAAAGAGGAACCAACAACTTACCACTTTAACCCTTCCTGTCTTATTTATACACATATATTTAATACACTTTAGGTACCTTAGTATGAAACATTTAGTTTTCTTACTATGTTTTACCCATTTTTCTATTAGCAAGATTTTATAGTGATGAGAGCAAATCTATGACCTCTCACATGATAGGCAATTGTTCTACCACACAGTTATACCCACATCCCTATTTTTTGTTTTCTCTTTATGGTTTGCTATTTCTTGAGATAGAGTCCATGGTGACTTGAATAAGAATGACTCTTATATTTGAATACTTGGTGCCAAGTTATAGAAACTATTTGGGAGGGATTAGGAAGTATGGCTTTGAGTCTTCGAAAGATTCACACCATTTTCAGTCTGTTCTCTGCCCACTCTTGTGGATCAAGATGTGAGCTCTCACTGTTACTCCAGCTGCCTGCCACCAAGCCTTTGTCCTGCAGTCATAGACTCCAACACTTTCAAACTCCAAGCCCATTTAAACTCTTTCTTTTATTAAGTTGACTTGATCATTGTGTTTTATCTATAGAAAAGTAACTATGACAGGGTCTCATGTCCCAGGCTGGCTTTAAACTTATTTCTCCTGCATTAGCTTCCAGAGTGGTAGGATTACAGAAGTAAGCTAACATAGCTAGGACAAGCAACATAATTTTCATTGTCATTTGGGGAAGACTTAATTTAAGTAACCTTTTCCCGCCATTTTAATAACCTTTTATTTTATGTCTTTTGGAAACAGGCTGTGAGGTCTACTAAACATTCTTACAAAGAGTGAAATAAACTAATAATCACTTGGCCTGAAGTTAATTGAAAGAACCCAAAGCTCTATCTTGCCTTTGTATCCTTCAAAGTCTCCCATGATGCTGGTCATAAGAGGACTGACATTAAGATGTTCAAAGAATACACAAGTCAATCAGAATAGGAACAGGAGTCACTGGATAATGGTCTAGGGACAGAAGCCCAGCATGTAAGAAGAGTTTCTCACCAACTATCAAGATGTGAGGCTTGAATATGATGGTGACATATAGATGCTCCCATGGGAGCTTAATCAAGGAAAAAAAAACCCTTCGACAAACTAATACTTAAGGTGCCTGCTAGTGGCATCATTGTTTTTCCGTAGCACATGTTTATCATTCTATGCCTTCCATCATATTTTTGGAGAAATATTTCCACGAGAGTGTCCAAACCATTCCCAAATATTGTTTACTCACTACTGCATTTATTTTTAGAAAAGTACTGGGCCATGTCAATTCACAAAAACTATCTTCTGTAACATCAGTGGCATGAACTATTTTATTTTATTTTATTTTATTTCATTTCATTGAGACCAAGGTCTTTGTATGGAAACCAGGCTGTCCCAGAATACCCACCAATCCCTTCTGCTTCTGCTTCCCTAGGGCTAGGACCTACAGGTATTCAATACCATGACCAGCATGACCAGCTAGAGCCATTTTGCTTGTATTTTTCACTCAGGAACACAAGGGATTAACTGCATTCTGTCTTATAAGCAATATTTTCAGATATGAAATTCTCAATTCTACAAATACCAATAATTTCACAGAACCAATAAGAAAACTACCCACATAAACAATGCTTAAAATCTAGCATTGACTATAAAGCAATGTACTTTATAAAACTCATTGCTCATTGAAGAAAAAGATTAATTCTAAGTACAACTAAGTATAAAATAAAAATTTACTGAAAGGTGAAATGCTAGAATGAATTTTAAATTACCCTTACCACTAGTCTGGTCTTTGAGGAACTGAAGACTATTTGGATGTTTGAGCACACTTTGAATATTTTATCCACAGACCATAGAAAGTTTTCATTAGAGCTAGAGGGAAAAACCTATAGTCTAGATAACAAAAGCTAAGACTTCCAAGTTTTTAGTGGCCATGTTTCCCATAGGGCTATTGTATTAGAAGAGTATATTATATTTTTTCCTATTCACAGATGGAAAAAGTAAAATTTTACTTTATTTAAGTCCAATAGTAATAATCTTACATAAGTTTCAGAAAAATGATACACATTTTATACTGGGATAATGAGAACCATTAGTTATTAGAACAAATTATTCTCTTTCAATTCAACAGACTTATTCACTGAATTATTTAGTACACTATCCTCTTTCTCCCTTTTCACTAAAATGCCCTTCCCATATAGAACATCTGGCCATGCAACATGCCATCAGACTTCAGGAGGCATCTTGATGGGAGAGAAATAGAGAATTTCCAAAGCAAAGCCACAGGATAAAATCAACACTTGATGCTTGCCTTTTATTTCAAGGAAAGTAGCATAAAGGCATTAGAGAAAGAAAAAGGTAGTTGAAAAATATACGTGCTTTCAACAAAAGAGACTTAAAAAAAAATTCATGAACTTAATAATTTTCCTAAATGAAATTATACCATTATTCGTGATTTCTTTATATTAACTAAAAGGACAAAGTATCAAACTTCACTAAAGTTTCGACACTGTTATGCATTTCATTAATCAAAGATAAAAACTACATTAAAAGCAAGAGAATTATTTTATGTCTGTGATTAGGCAGTTGGAGGGCTTGTATTTTATGTATACATTTGTACACTTCAACTGATTTAACAATGTCAGTTCACTAACTGCAGTTTTTTTTACATAAAGAAAACAGATTTAGAATTTTGAAAATAAATTACAGTAATTTTATGCCTATAGCTGCACCTCTTAGAAAGCCCATAGCCCGTCATACTCCCCTTACTATGCCACTACTTCCACATCTCCTCCCTATCCCTCTCTAAAACCACAAACTCCAAGAGAACCTGTAATGGTGGGCTCAAAGTCCCAAGTGAACAGCCACCTTAATTTTTCATGTGGAATGGAGAAATAAAGGGTGCCGATAAAAGCAGTTCCTTAACAGGGCAGAAGCAAATGCCTGCTTTGCTGCCTAGTACACACTAATGTTTCCTGCTGATACTGTTAATGCAGAACTTCACATGAAGAAAGAGGGAACAATAAAAGGCTCAAAGATATGTTACTGGTAGGGCTAGTAATGGAGAGGATGGGAGACGAGACACAGGAGAGGAGGATAACTACACAATTGACAAGAACTTCTCACACTGACAAACAGTCCATTATCAAGAGGCCAATAGAGGAGAAATAGGCTGGAGTGAGAGAATAACAGCAGTTTGTTCATGTCTCAAGATGGAGACCTTCCACTGACTTCAATCAACTACATGGCATGAAGAAGGGGCTACTAAAAACTTGTGTTCAAGCCACCGCTTTCACACCTTTCTGATTTTGGAGTAGGAATGGGTATTTCACAGGACATGTCCAAGACTAAAAGGTGTCCTCTACAAATTAAGATTAGTTGAGATAATAAAAGATAGCACATGAAACCTCTAGAGATGGGACTCATTAATCTGCCAATAGAGCTTTGCAAATTATTTAAACTGGATTCATAAAGCAGCAAGTTATTATGATTTAAGTAAATAATAAGGAGTAAAACTGTTAAAAACTAAAAAGATTTTTTAAAACTATGCCTACTATTGAGGATTGATGTTCATGAGAGAGTATGTATTTAGCATAAATAGACAAGCCTCTGATATTGAAGCCCAGGATCCAAAACACAAATCTGTTCCCATGGAATCTTATTTATGACCTTCAGAATCAACAAAATCAGTCCAGTCCCCTCCCAATGTTACCACTCTTGAAATAACAAGTAGGTCTCAAACTTATGCATACAGGAAAGACTCAGGATGCTCTGCTGTCCAGCTCTTTTGATGGAACGCAGTGCTCTGAACTTCCTTCTGTTAAATGGTGTTCATTGTTAAGGTTCCCTATCAATTCTTGACCACTGGGAGACTCAAAACCAAAGACAGACAGGATAGTTTGCCTTTGGATTAGATTATTTATTACACAATCAAAGGAAAAATTGGGAGAGCAGATAAAGGACTAGATCTGCTAAGAGGGCACAAAGCAAAGCTCCTCATGCTTGCAAATCTCCCCCACATCATTCCTGGTAAAGAACATCTTTCAGTCTCTTAGAGCTATGCCATTTACTGCTGAGGAGCAAGTTTAGCACAGTGGTCAGGAGCAAAACCTTTAGAATCACACAGAGCTTAGCAAAACTCTAACTACAGCTCCATACTTACTTACTATATGATAAACTACCTTAGCTTCCTCCTCTGTAAAATAGAGCTAATGCAATATGCCTAAAGGAGGCTGTCACGATGACTGAATAAGATATGGAAAGTACTTATCACAGCAAACAGAGTAAGCACTCAATATATAACCAAAAACATGATGCTAAAAATCATGCATTTATAGTTTCCTCCTCCCAGCTGAGGATTTATAAACATCATCAAATACAACTCAACTTGGAGAATACATTATATGATTATTTTGGTAGCAGAATTTTATCTTCCTAATTATGTTTTGCTTAGGCAAATGTCAAAAATGAGTTTCCACTTCCAGATCAGACACTGATGGGATAGTAGGGATGGGGGTGGCGGGGCTGATCTCAGAAACACATTCAACACGGGCACGATGGAATATATGTGATTTGATAATGAGCTTTGGAAAATCCAATGACATTCCAAAGACACACTGACTACTACCTACTCATAAATCCTGTGGACTGAAAGAAGATGGACATATTTACACTGGATACTGAAGGTAGCATGGCAGGTGGATTTACCATCACATGCTGAGCACTCCCTCTACTCCGAGTCCCGTGCTAAGTATCACGCATATAGCTTATCTCTGTGAGAGCAACTATATTCTATCACCCACAAACAACATCAACGTGCAACCAAGTTTCAGAGGCTTGTTAATATAAAAACCAGGCCCCAGAGATGGCCAATGTCCTGTGACACTCCAGCTCAACATTTTGGTTAAAGTGAGAGAAAATTTTTCCAACAAATAAGAGAGAAAATGAGCAACACATTAGAGAACATGGAATGCAGAGTAGGAACAAGGTTAATGTAGGTTGAAATTAGAAACTAGTGTGAAATAGTCAGCGCTAAAGACTGTGAGATGTCCGTAGCATTACTGCCCTTGATTTATGGAGAAGGAGGTACCATCTAAGGACTTTATTAAGCAGTCCTTTAAAAACACTCTGCTTTGCTTACTATAGAATAGAGTAGGGACCTTAAAAGCAACATAACTATGTTCTGGCCACATAGAATTGAAATGAGGGATGTTTAAGAAGCCTATTTTAAAGCAAAGATGGCAATAATGACATAGCATAGGGGTAAAACTGTAAAAAAAAAAAAATCAAAGAGACATTGGTGCCTCAAGATTAGCTGCCACCTCTGGAGATGATGATAAATTAGGAACCATCCAATTTCTGGATAATAACAGTGAGTCTAATTTTAGAAATTTTAAAGTAAAAACTAAAAGTTAAAGATGCATTTTCTCACTTTCTAACAAAATACCTTGCGACAAGATGAATAAAAAAATGCAAAAAATCATTAGCCTCCTTATTAATGGAAGGCGACTAAGTAGACCTTTAAAAATGGAAGCCCCCTGAGCACACTAGTACATAAAATTCTTTCTTCACTCAGCACTCGCTCAGTATTACCTGTAGGCACAGACTTAGAAAGGTAGCAAGTACGTGGACCTCACATTCTGCTGAGATAGACGAGCCAAGTAAATACAAAGAGCAAGAAACAAGATAACAGACACAGTCTTGCTTCACGAGCAGGGATCCTAACGGACACAGGAGGAATATGCATATCACTACTACTTTATGAGGCTTTTCATGAGCTTGGGACACTTACCTAGCCATAATGCAATGAGTACAGCATCAATTCCATCTATTGGCTCACAGATTCGAGCCACAACAGGGTGGATCTGCTGGGCCAAGTAGTACTGGGTGTCGATGGCTAAATTGTCCTGTTTCTGCAATTGCTCGGGTGCATAGGCCCTCTGAGTTGCAGGGAGGTTTGACCCATCCTAAAAGAAGACACGGAATAGGTAAATTTGTGAGCAACTCAATCACACATACACTTGCTTAATCAAACAAATGGACAAAAGTTTAAATGTTATGTCCTTAGTTCCAAACTCCAAGAAGTCTTGCCCTGTTCAAAATCCCATATGTATCTTAGAATAGGAAGATTAAGAACTTTTGGTCTCAATCTTATCCGCAGCTTGAGAATGTAAATCCAGTGTATTGTGTTCTTTTCTGTCAGGATATTAAACCAGTAAGATGACACTAGCTAGATTATAATTCTACCTGCCATATAATAGAAGAAAAAGAGAAAAGACTAGTGACAATTAGTCTACTGAGAAAGGTTTTTAAAGACATAACAATAAAAGAATAAATAACACTCCTTTGATTCTGTTAATGCAATTTCTTCCAGCAACAACTCCAGCCATAGAAGCATGTATCCTTTTCAACTGTGTGCCAAAATAAATCCTTTGTCCTTTGTTTCTTTTGGGGTATTTTATCATAGCGACAAGAAAAGTAACTAATCTACCTACAAAGCAGCAGCGCTCAAGAGTCAAATACATGACCAGTGGAAGGGGTACTACTCAGTCGGTCCCTCCTCTAGCAAAAGAAGGTGAGATAGATACTCTTTTCAGGAGCCATTTCTTTTATACTATAAAATTAAACTTGTGAGATTCTATGTAATTAGCCCACATACAGCTCTGTAGTGATGTCACTGTCATCTGTGAATCAAAAAGTCATCATTCTACTGGACCAATATCCAATGATTCACTCCACTCTTCCTCTTGACTGAAACAACAGAATTTAATATTCAGACTAGTAAATTATAACTATTCACAGTGCTCAGCTGCTCTGCAGAACTGATTATAATGTGAATCCTATTCTTTCACTCCTGCCACAATCAGTCTCTTCTCAGCTCAGCATTCAGCTCAAAACATAGGCAACCTTCCACATCATGGTCTTTACCAGAGACACAAGGCAGGGCCTTCTCTCTCAGCACATGTTCCCGATAGTAGCAGAATTTATCTGTCTTTCATTTAGGTGCTACCTGGTCTAAAGTATAATGAAATCTCTAGAAAGAAAGCTACCCTCAGGTTAAAATTTGTTTGTTCGTATTCACAACTCAATAAAAAAAAATTAATGAGAATGAATGAGGCTTAATCATGTCCTTTAAGCAAACTGAATTGTAAGGTAAAAATAAGTAGCAGCTGCTCTCTGGAGTTTGAAAACAACCAACAGGCTATATCTCCATATTGCTATACTCAGCCTCTTAATACCAAAAATCTGCTCACCCAATAAAATTAGCTTTCTGTTGAGTTTAATTTTTTCTTTCATGATTTTTTTTTGTTGCTGATCTTATACTGCCCTAGGCTAACTTCTAGCTTAGTGTTGTATCAAAGGATGACCTTGTACTACTACTGATCTTTGTCTCTCCACCTTCCAAGAGCTGGGTTTATACCACCACACTGAGGAAATTCAATTATTTAATGATGAATTAATCAATTTTGAAGAAGTGAAAAAAATTTAAGGCACAGTGAACTGGAGGGAAGGTAAAATACTTGTGTGGCACGCACACGGTCCTAAGTTCTGTCCCAAGAACTGCACACCAAGTGCTTGAGTTACTTTCAAACATATCACCAGAAGATTTCATGAAGGAATATTTGTATTTTTAAACAGCAGATGCAAATTTCTGAGCATTCTTTTTACTTAAAGCATTCTACCTCTAAATAGCTTGTAGCTAAGAGTGAGCCTAACATATTTCCTACCGTATTTTTAAAATTTAAGCTCAAACATAGCAAAGTTCACAACTGGCTAGCTAACAGCTTTTATAATGTGCTAGAAATCCATTTTGGCTCTCACCTAAGATATATTACTCAAAGATCTAGTTCTTAAACCGAACAAGATGTCAACACCATGGCACACGTGGACATGTTTTATATACCTTCTAAGAATGGTTATGGAAGCAAAGTGGCCTTTCTTCGGCTATCCATGCATCAATTCATGAATTGTAGAATAGGTAGGTGCTCTACACAAGCCATTGTTAATGGGAAACTAATGGAAAAAATCTAAGTGGTTGACAGGGGGTCCTCTTAAAGCAATTATGTCAAAGGTATGCCTTACAAAAATGATGACTTGTGTAAACTAAGTAATTACAAGATTAAATTAGTAGACAAAGGCTGATGAGATAGCTCAACAATCAGGAGCACTTGTTGGTCTTACAGAAGACTGGGATTGAGTTGCCAGCATCTACATGGCAGTTCACAACAGTCTGTAACTACAGTTCCAAGGGATCTGATGCCCTCTTCTGTGTCTACAGACATCAAGCACGTATGTGTTGTACACAATACATGTGGGCAAAACACTCATCACAATTTTAAAAATAAATCTTTGAGTTACCAGTATGATACAGTCAGTGTTCTATATAGTAAAGATTAAATAAAACTGAACCTATTTGAAAAACAGGATATTCTTAGAGGACACCCTGCCTCCAGGCAATGAACAATCTTAGAAATTTGTTACCACAGGTTTTCACAAACTTTTTCTAAATATTATGATATGAAACTTAAAAGAAAAGGAGACCAATCCTGATTAAAGGTAACTTGTCCCACTGAGGAGAACAATAGCAAATTAAGATCCTATGCCCCTTTTCTTAGAATGTGTTAAGGAAAAAATAAGTTAATTAAAACAAATATGTATTGTACTTTTAAAAGAAGGACGAGTATTAAGTGGATGGCAAAATGCTAAAGTGACATCAAATAGGGTTTATTGTACTGCACTAGCATCAGCATTTTAAAGACATATTTTAATCAAAACGGGAATAAGAGCAAATATTTTGACATTAAGGAATCCAAGCTTGACTTTGAAATACATCTATCATACTATTTTATACATTACCAAATGCCTCCACTCCAGTTTTAAACAAAATATTTACCTGTCCTGATTTCATCATTAGATGCTATTTTATTGAACCTGTATTATTTTTCAAAGTTATAAGCTACCATCTGTTCTTGTCATTAATAATCTAAGAGCTTTTCAATTTATATGAAGACATAAGTGAAAAAAAAACTAGCCTATTTACCAAAATCTTTATTTGCATAATTTGAAAATTGTTTTTTTGAGATGAGACTTGTCAGAAGCAATATGCAAAGCACATTAAGGAACTGAGCAAGGCAGACATTTATGGAAATATTTTCCTGCAGGAACTGGCTTTCTCTAACAGTTCTTAATCAAGGGTAACCCTAGGAGGGAGACAGAGTCAAGTGCCGATTCCTGTCCATGTATTTAGCACTGTTATGTACATCATCTACAGTATGAGGCCCATATTACACTAACAGACGAGCCTTGGGTTCCATGAAGCTTTATGCTTGGAAAGCATACTGGTTGGGTTTTAGCAAAGGTCAATTGTATAGAAATTAATTTTAAGGCTTACCTAAAATTTTTACTATAATAATGTAATATGACTCTTATGAATGTAAAAAAAAAATCTTACTCAGATAAATTATGCCTTGGGGTGAAGTAGACCATACATTAGTAATTTTAAAGAACTTGAGATAGGCTTATTACTAACTTCGTTTTGCATACAGGGAGAAAAGATTGATGTTCTTTTCTTCCAGCTGGAGTCAAGTGCTTTCAGGGGAAAAAAAATCCTAATGTCCTACTCTGTCCTACCTCCCTACGGACCCTGTTAGTGACATGCCATTCTCAAACAGAACTAGATTTCAGTTGGAAAGTATACTGAGAAAGATTATATTTCCTAAGAGGTGTTTTACAAAACAGGAATAAGGGAAACACGAGGAGAGAGTTGGGAGAGAACGGGAAGTGAGAAGGGTGAGGAGAAAGGAAAAAACTAGGTGGATCATTTCTACTTTCTTTCATAAAGTCTATCTTCAGGCCTTCCAACCTTCTCCATGGAGCTATATATTTTTTTCAAGTAATTCATTTGATGAGCTAGGAAGACAAACTATTTATTCTACCACTCCACTGACTCATCACAATGAAAACTGTCACAAAAAGAACGATTGATAACAACAACCCACTACTATTGCTTGTCATACCACTGTAAGTACATATACTTTCTTTTCTCTTTTTTGTATTGCTGGGAATCAAATGCAAGGCATCACACATACTAACATACTAAGTAAGCAATCACAGCCCATGACATTGTCACAAAAATTATTTTAGCATTGAAACGCCAGTAATTATTATAAAACTGCCTCATTAATAATAATTTCAAATGATCTCCAAATCATACTTTGAATTTCTTGTGAAACTTGTAATGAAACATTATAGAACTCCGTTTTTAAGACTTGAAAGCTAGCTTAACTAAACCATCTCTATATGGGACCAGTTAATTAGAAGACTACTACTAAATAAGGTAATATGGCAATCTAGCTTTGACCCAAGATTCCTATACATAGACTAGTGGTTTAGTGTGTATATACATTCATATGTGCACATGTGCGTGGAGGAAAGGTACATATCAGGTAACATATATTCCTTGTACTTTATGTATAAATGTGTTTTATCTGTATGTCTGTCTGTGCAACATATATGTATCTGGTACCTGAGGAGGCCAGAAGAAGAGTGCCAGATCTCCTGGAATTAGAGTTACAAGCAGTAGTGAGCCACCATATAGGTGCTGGAATTGAATCCAGATCCTCTGGAGCCACTAGCCAGTGCTCTTGACTGCTGGGCCACTTCTCCAGTACTCTTCTTTATATTTTTTTTAAAGATTTATTCACCAGAAGAGGGCATCAGATCTCATTACAGATAGTTGTGAGCCACCATGTGGTTGCTGGGAATTGAACTCAGGACCTCTGGAAGAGCAGTCAGTGCTCTTAACCACTGAACCATCTCTGTATTTTTAAAACAGTGTCATTCAAGGAATGCCATCAAGTTCTGAGTATCTGCATGAACCCCCTCCAGTATTACAGTTACAGATACAAGCTACTCTACCTGTTTGTATGTGAGTTCTGGAGATGTGAACTCAGGTCTTTATATATGCAAACACTTTTCCCATTGAGTCACCTTCCCAGACTACTATTCTTAAGAAGCACAAGTCTTCCACAATAGTTTTACCTGACAGATAACATATGACACTGTATCGCCAGCTTTCACCTTCCTGCCTCCTTGAGAATTTATCCACAGTGCAACATGTACATGAGGTAGACTTTTTTTATCAGGGTAATCCTGGGGATCCTTTGTCAATGCCTAAAAGACAAAAAATGGGGAACAAAAATCCCACCAAAATTTAGAATAAAACTGTTTATGCATACATGTATCAAACATTTTTTGCCAGAATCATGTATGTATAACATAATAGTGACAATGAATGCAGACAACATGGCCACATTATCATCCAACAGCCCATCTTCTCAAGGTCTTTCTCTCCATCAATTAGTAATTGGCATAACCACACACAAGCCTAATAAATAAATAAATATATTTATGGGTTTTCTCACATAATAATTTGAATACTTAAAATAAATCAAGACTATAGCTCCAGTGTTCTATGTAGCCATAGAGTTATCATGTTTGTAGTTTTTTCATCTGATTAGTTAGACTGAAGAATAACAGCTGCCCTCATTTAATGATCCGTTTCTCGAAGACTTCTTATATATAACCCACCCCCACCCCAATGTACCAAACAGCACAGAATTTACCCTGAAAGTCAACTTAAGCAATGGGTTTGTAACATGAAGTGCACACAAGATCTGGAACAGCACCAGGCAGGAGAAAGGTGTTTTCTAACACTGGTATTTGTATTGATGATACAGAAGGAAAGCTGGATAAAATGGTAGCTGCCTTAAAAATGTGAATCCCAAGAGGAGCACCAAGTTGTACTAATAGTCGCTGTATTCTTTCTACCACCATAGCAAGGTACTTTCACTTGAGAACATTCTTGACTAAGCAGTAAAATCCAGTAACTGTGAGGGGGCAGTCTCCCTCTGCAGCAGAAGATGACTTTAGAACTCACTATGCAGCACGGACGAGCTAAAAACGTAAGGCAATCCTTCTGCCTCAACTTTTCTGAATGCTGGTATTACAAGCATGACCCATCATATCTAGCAAAGTTAGTAACTCCTAAAGCTTTTAAACTTTGATACCAACTGTGCTGTTTTGTATGATTAAACACAATGAATATACAAAACATATCTGAAAAATAAAGGGTACTCTAGGAATTGTTTGGGGAACTATTTGAGTTACAGGCTAAACTATCTGCTATTTACATAGAATGCATAGAAATTACATAGAATGAAATTTTTGCTTGAAAGAATGGTAAGGAAACTAGTTGTTTGGACATGTGGACCAGCAGTTTAAAATCTAAACTAAATAAAACCTGTTACTTTAAGAAGAAAAGAATCAATCTGACAATAGGCATCATCAAATACAACCTTTCAAGCCCAATTTGAAACTTAGAAAACATGTTTGCACTTCTTAGAACTTGACATCTTCCCAATACTGGATATTTCTAATGAAGTAGGAATATTCTAACATACTTCTAAACAGTGTACTTGAAATACACTCATTTTAATATCCACAAAGTTCAGGGAACCAACCAACAAATTCTACAATGTCATACACAGATAAAATACCCACTATTCAAAGTCCAATACAGGAGTAAATAAGATAAAAATAGATGGTAAACATGGAGAAAGAACACGTTAAACATATAACACATTATTTTATACAATGAATATATACTAACAAAAATAAGTAAAAATCCAACCTACACAGTTTACTGACTTTAGACTTCACATCACAAACAACTTTTTAAAATATACAACCTCTAGAATTCTAATGCGGGATCAAAGAAGAGTCTTTAAGCTATCAGGAAAATATAAATACTTTTACCTTTACCTAATTATCTCTGATTATTCTAATTATCAACTGAAATTTATTTTTATATAGCAGTAAAACCATACGTTACAACAAAATAGACATGGAAAGTAGGCAATAAAGTTCAGATAGTGTCTACCAAGATAGGCGATAAAGCTTTGCAAAATGGGAAATGGGGTGGTGGTGGTGAGATTGTTCAGTGGTTAAGACCACTGCCTGCTCTTGCTAAGTGCCTAGGTTTACATCCCAGTAATGTATGGAGGCTTACAACTACCTGTAATTCCAGTTCCAAGAAATTGGATGCCTCCTCTGGCCTATAAGGACACCCATCAATCATGCAATGTACTTATGTACACACATGCAGGCCAAACACTCATACTCATGAAATATTCTTTAAATTAAGAAATGCCATTACACTAGGTAACTTTCCTTTTTTTAAAACAGTACTTTTTAGTACAATATTAAGAATTCTGAACATTATGGAACAGTATTTCTAATGATGTAATAGAAAGTATCAAAAGTTTTACAAGCTGGACTTAGAAACACACACACACACACACACACACACACACACACACATATATATATATATCTCCAACATATATAGAGCTGGAAAGATACCTGACGGGTGATCTGTTTGATCTGTGGTAGACAGAGAGATCTAACTCCTTCAAGCTGTCCCCTGAATTTACCATGCATGCCATGGCATATGAATCCCCCACACTCGCACACGTACATATGCACAATCCTGTGTCACCCCAGCTCCAAGGACACAGGCATGCAATTTAAAAATATTTTAAATGCACTCTAGTGGTATACATTCAAGGTCTCCATGACTACCAAAACCAGTATGTTGTGTTATCTTACAAATATTTAAGATTACAATACTCCAGAAAAATAACAGATGGTTTTACTTTTATAGCAAGGCCTAAAATCTCCATAAAAGTAAATCTCACAACTTTATGTAGGCCTCCATCCTAATCTAACTTGCCATTTTCAAGTTCTGCAAACATTATCTACAAAGATAATAAAACCAAGCAACCAAACACAAACAAGCCATATTTTCTAATACCATCCATGGGGCAGTCTTTTTCTAGTCTATTCACCTTTGAGCAAAATAAAATGCAAAATCTCAATTTCCCAAATTTTAAATGATACAAGTTAAAGATTAACAGAAAGACAACTCACCTTTTACAGATGAATAGCTTACTATAAACTGAAACAGACCTCTAATCATGATATAATTCATCAAAATTTACTATACTTGTAACAACACTACAGAAATTAAAAACAAAACAAACAAACAAACAAACAAAAAAAAAAAAAAAAACGCTGTCACACTATGTGGCCTTAGCGCACCTCAAACAATAAATAGACAAGGTGGGCTTTAAAAAGCCTTTGCCTCCCAAGTGCCAGCTATTACTACTATACCCAAACAAACTTATTTAGAAACTCTAAAAGGGCTTGAAAGATGGTTTTGTCATTAAATTGTTTAATCCATGATAAGAAAAACAAATGACAAAGCAGTCCAATCAGTTGCTAGTACTTGCCACTCCTATCACTGGACAGAGACAGGCAGTTCCCTGCACCTTCTAGAACTTACAGGCTAGCCAGTCAGCAACCCAGTCAATAAGTTCTAAGTCAGTGAGAGACAAACCTGTCTCAAAAAACAAAAAAGGAGCTAAGAAGGCATAGTTGGCATAGCACTTGTACAAGCAGAAGAAATTGAATTTGATGCCCCAAAATGCATAAAAAGTTGAGTACACTTGCCCTTGTAATCTCAGCACTGGGGATATGGAAGACAGGTGGCTCCCTGGGGCTTCCCATCCAGCTAGCTTGGTTACCTAGCAAGTTCTAGATCAGTGAGAGACTATCTCAGAGAAAGTTACAGAAGTCCTGCTGCAGTTACCCTGGTGGAGACACACACACACACACACACACACACACACACACTCACACACACACACACACACACACACACACACAGAGAGAGAGAGAGAGAGACAGAGAGACAGAGAGACAGAGACAGAGAATTTGAAATATGAACTGGGTTTTCCTCATTTGACTTATCTCAGAATCTACTACTGTACATGTAAGAGGAATTCCCTACTTGCTAAGTAGATAACAAGCAAATTCTTTTAGTGCTCATCAAATTGCTATTAGTTATGAGCAACTATGCTAAATAAGATGTAGAATGTAAAGCCAATTAAGTCAGTTTCTGTTTTGCTCACACAAAAGAGCATGGCTCAGTCTAGAGAGATGGCTCAGTGATTAAAGGGTGCCTAGTGTTCTTGCAGAAGACCCAATTTCGGTTCCCAGCACTCACATGACAGTTCACAACTGCCAGCAATTCCAGTTCTGTGATCTGACTTCCTCCTCTGAACTCCTAGAACTCCTTCATGCATGTGATACATATACATACACTCAGATGGAGACATTAAATAAGTAAACTGTAAGATTTACTGCCCTTATTAACATACTATACATGAAGTACTGCTAATAGTAATCTCAGCATAAAATGATAATTATTGAACCTGAACAACTGATACTAGAGATGTGATGCTATTCTTTTACTTTTGTCTGCTTGGAAATGTAAATAAGAAAAACGAGTATGAATTTTGATTCCTGGCCTGTGCAGACATCAGTCCCTTTTGCTGGGCTGGTGGTACATACTTGTTTAATCTCAGCACTGAGACAGCAGAGGCAAATTAATCTGGCTTACGCAGATCGTTCCAGGCAAGCCAGAACTACATAGTGAGACCCTGTCTTGAAATCAAATAAAAAATATTAATGTAGACACAGAAATACTGTTATTTTCTTGACTAATGTTCTTTATACATACTATAATATGAGCCAATAAGAATGTGAAAATACTATCCTTGTAGATGCATTTGTGGTGTTGTGAATAATATAGTCAGACTTAGACTGATTTTTAAAATTTGTTCCTGGACCCTGCTGTCGTGGACAGGCGTGTTTGAAGGAAGGTAGACAAAAATGAGCCAGAGATACTGTATTTAGAATACTAAACACTAAAATAAGAATAATGATTGAACTCATTCATGTAAAATTTTGGAAAGTAAAAATGCTTATTAGCAAACAGTCCACAGATGCCAATGCTGGCACGCACTTCATTATTTATAGTGAAGAGCTAGCGTTAAGGCACATACAGCCTCACGTATGATAGATATAAGGTCTTCATTTTTTAAACTAAACACATGATATTCAAGGTAGAGAAAAAAAATAATCTAAGAAGGTATGTTAAGTCTTAAGTATATGCCTAGAGTTTTGTACTCTCCAAAATTCAAATAAAAACAAACTCACTGTGAAAGTTCCATGTCCACCATGGTGGTAATGTTTTATTTAAAAAAAGAAGTCATCACCATGACAAAGAAACTATGATGAAAATAGCATACATATTTTGTTATTATTAACTGATACCACCTTTTCACAAAACGATTTTCCTAGATCCATTTGGATAGGTAGTTGTATCTTTTGATACAAATGTTCTTTTTATTTACTTCATGGATTGTACAAAAAAGTAATTCATCTGAATGCAAAATAACAAGTGAATGAAGATGTTCAGTGAAGTTATTTACAATTAAATTTAATGAAGAAAAAATTAAGTAAACATGTCAGCAAAATAGATGATTAATGTATTGATTAACTTTGTTTATGGGTGCTAGGAATCAAACCTCGGGACTTGCATATATAATTTTTCAGGTAATATAGATATAGGTAGGAAAAGATACCCATACCCACAATGTAATATTATTTTAAGATACACAAATATTTTAGATATAGAGTGATTACCACTACTATCTTAATTTTAACTGAATTTGCACCCAAAAACTTTTTGACGACAGATCCTCATCTGTGAGGTAACATTCACATTTGGGAGCAGAAGCAGAAGGAGAAAGACAAGGAGAGAGGGGAAAGGGAATAGGGGGGACAGGGGAGGGTGACCAGGAGGGGGAAGGGGAAATGAATGAAACTATAAGAATGAATATGAATGAACAGATTTATGCATCATGCAATTATTACTTTAAAGGACTATGAAAAAGAGAGCATTCTCTAGGCCCTGAGACAAAGGCTGTCACTCCATATGCTATCTGGAAGTAAAAGGGAAAGATGGGTCGTCTGCAGCACCATGGCAGTACCTGTGGCTGCAAGAGCTATGCTAATGCTCAATCTGTGAGACAGTTGTTAAGCAGCTTCCACCACCAGCTCGAATTTACTGAAATTGCAAGGATGAGGTGGTTCTTCAACTCTCTGAAGGAGGAGAAAAACACATGGCAGCAGCTGGGCTCAGCAATAAATACTACATTTACCTTGTTAATTTCAAACTGGCTCACTGGGACACTGCCGTTTAGCACATTTTCTCCAATTTCTATTAACCTCTTCTGAATGTTTTCCACAATGGTGTCCCGACTTTGATCAGAAAGAATCTGGCCAATGACAAAGCTGTATAAAGAAAAAAATATGATTTTTTTCGTATCATATGTCATTAACAAAAAAAAAGACAGACATCATGTCACGAGATTGGCATGAGGATAAGCACTTATGTTAACTAATATGAGGATTACTGTCTAAAAGGCAATTTACACTTTATTTTCTGTTTATTGCCTATATGTATGTCCGCACATCCAATCTGTGTCTGATGTTAAGAGTATAGGGTTCCACATGGGCACTGGAAAAATGTCCTGAACAAAACACCAATGGCTTATGCTCTAAGATCAAGAATTGACAAATGGGATCTCATAAAACTGCAAAGCTTCTGTAAGGCAAGGAAACTGTTGTTAGGACAAAACGGCAACCAACAGATTGGGAAAAGATCTTTACCAATCCTACAACAGATAGAGGCCTTATATCCAAAATATACAAAGAACTCAAGAAGTTAGACCGCAGGGAGACAAATAACCCTATTAAAAATGGGGTTCAGAGCTAAACAAAGGATTCACAGCTGAGGAACGCCGAATGGCTGAGAAACACCTAAAGAAATGTTCAACATCTTTAGTCATAAGGGAAATGCAAATCAAAACAACCCTGAGATTTCACCTCACACCAGTGAGAATGGCTAAGATCAAAAACTCAGGTGACAGCAGATGCTGGCTAGGATGTGAAGAGGAACACTCCTCCATTGTTGGTGGGATTGCAGACTGGTACAACCATTCTGGAAATCAGTCTGGAGGTTCCTCAGAAAATTGGACATTGCACTACCTGAGGACCCAGCTATACCTCTCTTGGGCATATACTCAAAAGATACCCCAACATATAAAAAAGACACGTGCTCCACTATGTTCATAGCAGCCTTATTTATAATAGCCAGAAGCTGGAAAGAACCCAGATGCCCTTCAACAGAGGAATGGATACAGAAAATGTGGTACATCTACACAATGGAATATTACTCAGCTATCAAAAACAATGACTTTATGAAATTCATAGGCAAATGGTTGGAACTGGAAAATATCATCCCGAGTGAGGTAACCCAATCACAGAAAAACACACATGGTATGCACTCATTCATAAGTGGCTATTAGCCCAAATGCTTGAATTACCCTAGATGCCTAGAATAAATGAAACTCAAGACGGATGATCAAAATGTGAATGCTTCACTCCTTCTTTAAAAGGGGAACAAGAACACCCTTGGCAGGGAATAGAGAGGCAAAGATTAAAACAGACACAGAAGGAACACCCATTCAGAGCCTGCCCCACATGTGGCCCATACATATACAGCCATCCAATTAGACAAGATGGATGAAGCAAAGAAGGGCAGGCTGACAGGAACCGGATGTAGATCTCTCCTGAGAGACACAGCCAGAATACAGCAAATACAGAGGCGAATGTCAGCAGCAAACCACTGAACTGAGAATAGGACCCCCGTTGAAGGAATCAGAGAAAGAACTGGAAGAGCTTGAAGGGGCTCGAGACCCCATATGTACAACAATGCCAAGCAACCAGAGTTTCCAGGGACTAAGCCACTACCTAAAGACTATACATGGACTGACCCTGGAGTCTGACCTCATAGGTAGCAATGAATAGCCTAGTAAGAGCACCAGTGGAAGGGGAAGCCCTGGGTCCTGCTAAGACTGAACCCCCAGTGAATGTGATTGTTGGGGGGAGTGCGGCAATGGGGGGAGGATGGGGAGGGGAACACCCATATAGAAGGGGAGGGGGAGGGATTAGGGGGATGTTTGCCCGGAAACAGCGAAAGGGAATAACACTCGAAATGTAAATAAGAAATACTCAATTTAATTAAAAAAAAAAAAAAGAGGTGAAAGTTTAAGAGGTGATGGCTGGTCACTCAGGGAACCACTCTAGAAGGAGCAATTTAATTCTTGAAGAGTTCTAGTCATTCCTTCAAGAGTGGGTGGCTACAAGTCCCAAACTAGCCTCTGATTTCCTTTGATTTCCCATCTCACCATGGGTTTCTTCCACACATGCTCCAGTCACTGTTATGTCACCACCACAGAGACCATATTAGAGAGGTGACACAAATTACCTAGGATGTTTCAGCTTCCACAGCAAGTGCTAAATAAGCCTCTTTTCTTTGTATATTACTCAGCATCTGTCATTGTGTTGTACAATACAGAACAATAATACACATGCTTTTATGTCTCTACAGAGTTTTCGCTAATGTGGCAAAATTCTAAATTGTACTAATGAGCTTGTTTTTTGTTTCTTGTGCACTTTTCCATTATTTAAAATTAAATTAATTACACAAGATGAAATAAAAATATGAAACATTAAAAAAAAAAGAGTATAGGGTTCCCTGAAACTAGAGTTAAGGATGATTGGTGCTGGAAATCAAACACAGGTCCTCGGCAAGAGCAACAAGTGTTCGTAAGCACTAATCTCCCCAGTGCCCGCTGCTTTGTTTTTAAATGTTAACTCTTCTAAAACTTTACTAACATATGAATTCTAGGTCTGCCCTTTGACATAGACTATTCACTAATGTAGCAGCTAATGCTTTCATATACAATAAAGAAAAATGTTTGCCATCAGATCTTATGATTATAAAATACAAAGGCAATTATATTCTAACCATAAGTTAATATTTTAGTTTTCTGACATTGTTTTTAGTTTTTTAAGATGGAACTCACTATATAGACCAGGGAGGTCTTGAACTCAGAGAACTACCTGTCTCTGCTTCCAAGTGCTGGGATTAAAGGTGTGTGCCACCACATCCAAGTTAATATTTTAGAAGATAAATTTTATCTTTATTCATAAAGCAACAAGACAGTATCTCCATCTAAGATGGCTATTTAGCTAAGTAAGAAGAAATATAAAGCTTCATAAAGAAATTTTAAAAACCTAGGAGGCTA
Source organism: Rattus norvegicus (assembly GCF_021556685.1). Classification (NCBI taxonomy): domain Eukaryota; kingdom Metazoa; phylum Chordata; class Mammalia; order Rodentia; family Muridae; genus Rattus; species Rattus norvegicus. Next base: position 66,170,030 of record NC_141554.1, read on the forward strand.
AAAAATTAACTCGAAGGTTAAGAGTACTTGTTCTTACAGAGGATCTAGGTTCAATTCTCAGCACCCACATGACAGCTCACGAGGTTAGTCCCTGGAGATGCAATGCCCTCTTCTGACAGCTATGGGCACCAGGCACTAACACAGTGCATAGACATACAGCTGGCCAAACACTCATACACATAAAATAATAAACTAAACAGGGGTAAAAATTCCAAAATACCAAACTCTTCTTTTTGTAGTATCATTAAAAATTGTTCAATGTTCAACTTTTAGGCTATCCCTCAAATTTGTCATATTGTTCTATAAAGCCTCAAGAAAAATAAAGTAGCCAACATTTTATTGATTTCTCAGAAAATTCAGATTAAGAGTTTGGCAGCTGCTTTATGATTTATCAGAAAAAGAATCCTGACAAAAACATTTATATAGCTTTAATTACTAGTAAGTTTCTAGCTCAGAGAAATTACTTCTACTATTGGGTATCTCTTCTTAGAAAACACAAAGCTGAGGAGAACACTCTAACTGACAGCCTATACAAAGCAGCTTTGTCTTTGACTCTATCTGGGAGCAATGAGGCATTCCAAAGCCCATTTCCTAAGACACAAACCATGGCCTATACACAGATGAGCTCCTTTGCCTAACTAATCAAGAGGAGTTTTAAGAAAGCAACTCTTATTCAAACTCTCAACTTGAAAGCAGAAAGAAGGTTGGAAATTAAGTTTAAAATGCTGATATTTACCAAAAAACTAAAAGTACTTTTAAATCTAGGCATCAAGGAAAACTGTTTTCAGAACTGATCTAAATCACAAAATAGGAATATGTGAAAGATAACATATATCTACGCATTAATTTTTCAAATGGGTATTTCATACATTAATGTGAGCATGAATTTTTTAATCATAATCTTTAATTTGCAAAGCTAGTGGATCATATATTACTTTAGAGGCAAACACAGTATTTTATAACTTGCCCTCAACTTAATCTGCAATTAGCAAGAATCATTTATATACAAATGATAAAAGGAATAAAGCACCATTACATGGCCCACTTTTAATTGCACATTTCAAACTACATAACAGGGAAATCATAAAAATATGTTTATAATTAGGATCTAGGGATTCAGGATACATCATTTAAAAAGAAAGGAATTTGTTTAAAAAACAATATCAACCAAATCAACTCTCTAAGGATCCATGTGTAAAGATTGATTCTCACCAGAGATGCTATCTTACAGCTAGTGTTTCTTACTGTGCAAATTTAGCTTTATCTAACTTTTATTCTAACTATAAAATTTTATTAGTAATATGCAATAATAACAATAACGTCAAAGAAGGAAGTTGTATTCCTGTGCTTGGCAGACTCACAGGCATTTTCCATAACAGGTAGATTTTTTTTAAAGAATTTATTTTGATTTTATGTCCATGGGTACTTTGCCTGCATGCATGTCTGTGTGAGGTGTCAGATCTTGGAATTACAGACAGTTATGAGCTGCCATGTGGGTGCTGGGAATTGAAGCCAGTTCTTTTGGAAGAACAGTAAGTTCTCTTAACTGCTGTGCCATCTCTCCAGCCCCTGCACTTGGATTTAAAAAAAAAATTGAAGGACAAACAACAAAAAGAGAATAAAAGCTAAACTTACTTTCCGGTGTCCTTGGCAAGATCACACCAGTCCCTTCTAACTATATCCAATCCTTTCAGTTCCTGCTTGGTGATGTAATTCCCATCGGATGTTGGTTCGACAACTAGAGCAGCATATTTCTTTTTCTTCAGCAATAGCAGAGACTTGAAAACACCATCAATGTCTATTTCAAGCAGTTTGTACAATTTATTCACTTCATTTTTTACCTGTGAAAATTTCAAATATTGTCAGATTCTTAAATGCCTAACAGGGAAAAGATGAACATCCTATGAATTTCTAAGAGTTATCTTCAACAAAACTTGAAAGCACATATAATTACAATTTATTTTTCAATTTACATAGCATGGAATTATTTAGTGCACAAATTAAAGACATTAAGAAACAGAACAAAATCAGATTTTAAAATCACTTTTCAGTACTTATTGGGAAGAGTTCAAGTCAGAAAAATCACAGAGCCATGGGTTCATAAATGTTTACTGTAGCACTATTAAAAATAACTTAGTTACAATATCAGCCTAGGTGTCCATCAACAGGGAAAGTTGAAAATCCCTCATTATACATAAGCACAATGGAACTTTTTCCTAGGTATAAAGAATGGAATTATCATGTATGTATACAAATAGAACAATAAGTTATCATATTCATCTAGTTAGTTCACATGCAGATAAACAATTATTGCACATCTTCACTCATTTGTAGATTTTAGATTATACAGGTATACATCCATACACACAAAACTGTATGACAAGTAGAGTGTAGAAAGTAGAAACAAGCTCTTGCTCTCTTGCTCCCTCTTGGTGTCTTTTGCCCCTTTGTCCCTTCTCTCTCCATTCTCCTACCCCATTCTCTCCATGTGCTCATTACCGGCCTCTACCCTTCTATTTCTCTACTTCTCTCTTTCTCTGCCCTACTACCCTCTTAACTCCCTTCACCATTCACTAAAGAAAAATAAAAAAAAATAAAAATAAAAATAAAGAAAGTAGAAACAAAACTATTTAAGAGAACAAAAGGAATTCATTCACATTTAGGAGGTAAGAGCCAAAGACAGAACCATGCCCAAAGTAATTATAAATATGTATGACAATGTCAGGATAAAACTCAGATATATGTACACTGAATATACAGCAATTAAAAATAAAATAAAGACCTGAATAATTTGGGAAGCTGAGGCAAGATGAATTCAATATTGAAGTCAATTTGGGGTGCTTACAAAGTTCAAGAACAGCTAGAGCCATATAGCAATATTTTATCTTAAAAATAAAATAAATATATTTTAAAAATTAACAAAGAGACACAAATATTATATATAATTCTATCAAAATAAAGGCTAGAACTGGATCTTATGACTCCAGGAAACACATAACTATGGGAAATTCTTTCTTGAGTCTAAAAGCAATGAATATATTTGCCTTGAAACTACTGAATTGATTAAAAACTAGACAATCCTACTACTATGTGTCCAAAAGCATTACCTTGAACTCTGTTAAGTAATATCCAAAACTGATATTGGCACCTTGAATACCCATGTGCTGGCCGAATAAACAAGCACCTGCTTGTCCTTTGCTGACAAGGCCACGGCACAAATCATCACCTCTAGCAAAAACTGAAAAGCTTTGCAAGGCCACTAAGAGTACAAAAAGTCAGTGCTCTGTACAAGAAAGAGTACAGTTCAAATTCCACACTTTCCAGGAAGGAAAAAATGGCAATTCCTAAGATAAAATGAAGCAAGTACTCAAGAAATACTTCCCAAGTGTGAATCAGTTACCAATGATTGCTTCTATATGTTACTTTGTAATTTCTAATATATTTTAAGTAATTCTATAAAATTGAGTATTCATGAGTGCACATGTATGTGGAGATAAGTAAATATTTATTCAAATCTCTGTAGGAAATATAACTGAATACTACTGGATGTACATTTCCTTGTGAATGACAATGTGAGATGTTCTAATGACTATATTTAAACTTTTTTAAAGGTAAAATGTTATCCATTTCTTAAGGAAACCAAATGTCTTTGAATTTTTGTGTCAAAAAAATCAGAATGTAAGGAAAATTAAAGAGAATGAAAAATTGTATGACACCATACTTATTATTTTCAAAAGTATATCTGTGTACCTAACACATGAACTCACTGTGTCTGCATTAAATACAAAGTTCAGAAACCCAGGTAAATGAAGCAATCATTAAATTATCTCACCTTATTTCCCAACTTAAAGACTTCTTCCAGGTTGGTGCTATTGGTATTTATCATAATTGAATCTGTGTCTCCATAAATAACTTCAAGATTCATCTAATAAAAGCCAAAAGTATAAAAATTAATAATGAAAACACGCAGATCATTATAGACAATGAAAGTAAAGGTTTCTAGTACTAGAAACTATAGGTGTCATTGATTTTTCACATGGCATGTTACTATCTGTATGATCAGGGTGTACAATTAAAGATTAAGCCCTTCACAAATTAGAAATGCAAGCAATGAAAGGTTAAGAAAATCTTTCCAATTTTCTTCTAAAAATGCTGGAATTAACTGTGTGTGGTTTCAATTCACACAGAATATGGAATCTGATAAAAATAAGTCTAGGAAACGGGGTCCTTATTTAACCAGTGTGACATGTACTTAGTGGTCATGGCAGTCTAAGAAGCAAATAAAATATGGATATAAAAACTCTAGGGCACGAATATTTATTAAATTCTCAAACAATATTCAGTAGACTATAAATAGTGCCAAAAAATCACTAACAAACAACACTTGAGCGCATAAGTATAAAGGAATGGAAAGAAACTCTAATTAGCACCATTACTAATTTGCCTGAAATACATACAGGCTTCAAGCAGGAGCAAGATCATATTAGCGCTGATACAAGAGAAAAGGCTCTAATCCATCAGGAGGGTTTATAAATGTAAACTAGGCATCCTAGAAAGCAATTTTCTGTATGTTTGGGTTACACTTTTTCTTGGACGCAAAACTGTCATCTGGTATACTTAAGAGTTGTTTTAGAATGAAAATGTTGAGCATTACCTTCTGTACCATCTCTTTCGTGTGCATCAAAATCTAAATAAAACAAAAGTCAACATTAATAATGTATTACAAAATTACAAAGGCATAAATGTAGCACAAGAGTTTTCCAATTTCTAGGCATCTTTAAAGTTCTTAAATATATCACACCAACTACTCTCAAGTAACATCAATATAATTTAAGTTTAATAATCTCTATGCTGATGCTTAATAGACATGCAAACTGATAAATATCTATATTTCTGCATATATTTAATAAACATGTATAATAAGATACCCCTAATAATATGGCAGTAGTCACTTATTCTCAAATAGCACCAATATTCTAATAGAATTACATGATTAAAAAAGCTTAAAAATCTAGCAATTCATACCCGTTTCAGAATCTTAAAAGTATTCCATTTAACTTAAAATTATTTTGTAGACTAAGTTCCTTAAAAATGACTATATGGAGTGGAGTTAACCCAGTGCCCAGCAAAATGGTGAATCTCAATTCAGTAAATGAAAACAAACATATAGATAATTATGAATGGGTCTATTTCCAGGCCCACATGGCTACAGGCTATAAAAACATAAACTAATGTACGCAGAGACAAAAGCAGATATGAGTTACCTTGAACCCTATCAGAAGCATATGTAGCGTGTGAAACATTCTGGATAATATGACGTACTGAGAACAGAGACAGAGGCACAGAGAACCCCTTGCATTCTATAATGTATTTTCCCAAGATCTCCAAGAGGTAGCTACTGTTAATACCCCCACTTGCTTGTTGCCAAATGACAAAGAAAGTAATTTCTTTCTCCCAGTCAGCAAAACAAGGGTACAACAGAAGCACTCTGGTTCCAGGACAGAACCCTTAATCATTCCACAGTATCAGTCTTCATGCATCAATCTAAGTTAAAAGTCTCTTTTCCAGTGACTCAGACAGAAGGATGCTTTCATTCGTTCTTTTCTGCCTTGCCACCTAACTGAAATCCCAAAGATTCGTTGCAGTCTTTCTTGTTCTCCACAGAAAGACAGAGTACTCAAACAAGAGCACTTGCCTTTGAGCATATAACATGCACCCATCGCTGCCCACTCCTCTTTTTACTACTGCCCAACTTTGTTCAGATATCCAAAAATTCTTCATAGCTTCCATACCTTGGGGGCCACGGTGAATTCTAAGTAATCTAAGCCAGTAGCTTTTATATGGGCTATATGGTGGAATTACCTGAGGATCTTTAAATAACTAAAGCAGTGACAATCAAAACTGTCTCCAGAGCTGCTTCCTGGTGTAAAACTCTCCCTGACTCCAGTGTTATGAACTACTATGCAAGAGTGCTGACTTTCTAAAATTTATTACATGGTCCTACTTTTTCTTTATCAAAACAAACACCCCCCCCCATATTCAATATCTGGGTCAGAATATCTCGGACCAACGTTTTTAAAAAGCGTTCCAAAGATGATTCTTAGGACTGGTACAGGAAAAACCCAGTAATTCCATTTTGGAGCTATTACCAACTTAGACATGCTCACAGAACAACTTTATCCCGTACAATCAAAGGTAAAGAGAACTCCTCTAGGAAACTTATAAAAGAATGAGCATTACAAAACAACCAGCTTTATAGACTGACAGCAAGCGCCAACAGACATCATGGTGATCATGAAGGACCATGCCAGAAGGTTCAAACCAACATACATACTGAGAATGCCTGACTCCCAGCGTTATGTGATTATTGCAAAATGACACCCGTAAAGTGACTTTTCTTAATGGTTACCAACTTGAATGAATCAGGACTAATCACCTAAAATATTTTCAAAGCCTCCAAGATCAAACTGAAATTTTACAACTACATCTAAACCCCAGCTCTACCTGTATGGCTGTTATTTCTTTCACAAAACCTTAGCTGGCCAAGAGAAATTGGCCAGTCTGTGAATAGTTACCATGCTACAGGCTCATCTTTTCTTGTCTTCACTCATACAGTGGGATTTCTTGCCCAGTCCTCTGACCATAATTACAATTTTCAAAGTTCACCTTGAATCAAATTTTATTCCATAAAGCCTGAGCTAAATGCCCTAGCCTAGAATGATCTCATTGATCTGTTCTTGCTCTGTTTCTCTAGTAACCAAATAATGCTTTATACTATGAATGACTGTTACCCTCCCAATTAGACCACACGCTTCTGGAGGCCCAAGTGCAGTTCACACCTTCAGACCTTATTATGACAAGCAATCAAAACTGTATGCCAAGTGACTGGCAGGTCCCATAGTAATTAGTTTTTCTAATGAACACTATAATTAAATTATGGGACAATGTAATTTAGAAAAATATCCAACAATTTTTGGGGGGAAAGGGAAATAAAGAGATTGGCCTAAGTGAAGCTAATCACAGAGAGGATAAACTGCTTATCAAAGGTTCATCTCCACCTCCTTACAAGACTTAGCTACTCTCATCACACGATCAACTCCATAAGCTCCCTGGGTAACTGAGGTAACTGTTACCTGTAAATGAAGTAACCCAGGATCAATTTGTCACTTTTCACTATATACTCAGTATCCAATTTTTATTCCTCTTCTCTCATAATGTGCAACAAATCTATGCTGTCACCCTTGCGCATGATCTAGTAACTTTCACTACTCGCCTCTCTTCTAATCTGCCAGAGACTCAATGATTTTCAGGCCTGACCTGAAGGCTGCTACCAAAACTATCCTCCCTCTCTAGTGACATAAACCTTTGAGTGGTTTGGGTTTTGGTGTTGCTGGTGTTGCTGTCAAGACAGTGCTATAACTGCTTTTGTCAACTAATACTTCCCTTTTAGAGATGATTCTAAAGCCATATATATATATATAAACAACCCACTTACTCTAATGACCACCTAATAGTCTATTATAGAAAGAGATCATAATTTATTAACGTTTCATGCACATAGGTTGTTTAAAATTTTTGCCATCATAAACCATATTTCAATTCCTCCAAGTGAACTTACTGAGTCAATCATTGTGTTTTATCATTTTTTAAAAATGTAGCCCACTAAACTCACTATAGAACCTATAATGATTTTGTAGTTAGTTTCTATCACCATGTTCTCCACTGCTTTCTACCAAGAGCTGGTGACAAAACCCTCAGTTAAAGTTCTCATCATAGTCTGCAACTCTTCAAACTATCTTTATCTGATGTTATATGAGACAAACTGGAAACAGGCTGACCATGATCTTCTTGTTCTTCTCCACTAAGCTGCTCTACATGATGAATAGATACTGTGGTAACCTATATAGTCCAATGCTTACCAAAGTACTAATAAGCAGTATCATGCAAAAGCTGCCTTAGGCCCAGGCCTCAATTCTAACTGTTCACTGGAAATGGCTCTGTTGTTGGATACCTGGTAAATAACAAAACTTAGCATCTATTAGAGGGCCTGGTATATGGGGACCACTAATGACCAACTTTAAGGGTGATGGATGAATGACCATGGTTTTCACAGGGCCCATGTGACAAATGAGGAAAACTAAGTAAACACTTTACCTGAAGATTTAGAATAATGTTTGACCCAGAAGTTATAGTTCAGTGCCTGGCCTAGAAACAGGATCTTTGGATTCATTTTCTTTGCATTGTGTTCCTAGAGCCTTATTATAAAATTCAACCCATATGAATGTTCTATAAGCTAATAATTATAAACTTATATATCACAGGCATTTTCTCCATTGAGGAAATACATTCTTAAAAATAGCTACTGGTATCTGGAAAAAATACTGGACACAAGGTACAGTGAATACATGATGACTGTTCATAAATTCACTTCAAAGTGACAAGCCTAATATTAAAGCTAGCCATTCTGACAGAAAATCATTTTATAAGCACCACTGGCCAGCAAACAGGGCTGTAAGATTGCTAAATTCATTAATAAGGCAGTCTGCAGCTATCTGATTTCACAGCAACACCTGCATATTTAGCTACTCATTACCAATTGGATGATGGAATTTTTTTCAAGCACATTTCAAAAATCTGCCAACTTCAAGTGTAAAAAAATAAACTTTGTGGTTAATTTTTCCCTTAACAAAGTACAGCTGTTGAGAATAATTGTTCAAGATCTTACCCTGTAATGTCAACTGCAGCAGAACAAAGAGTATTTAATTAGCAAATCTATCCAGTAATTCAACACCTATTATATAAAATGCCTTCGTGATTTTATTCAGGATAATTTGCTAAGAGGGTTATTACTGACATTCAGATGGAATTTAAAATTCCTACGCAAGTCGAGTCATAATAGCAGTAATGATCTCCCCAATCAGGAGATTCGGTGTCACACAAGGCTCTCTTGCAATGCAGCAGCCGATTTCCTGACTTCTTAATTCCTGGGCTCAGCTCAGTGAGAGCCCTTCATGCCGATATTTCAGTCAGCAATACATCTTTAATGGGACTCTATTAAAATAACTAGAACAAAAATGACTTTTTTTTTTGGTTAAAAAGAATGACAGCACTGCCATCATATCAATCATTTACAGGCTTTGCAGAACAGTGCGGTTAGGGGGAAAGAGGAGGGGGGAAATAGGAAAGGAATGGGGGTTGGGAAAGCAATAATTAAAATAATATCAAAAGGCATTTTAACCCAAATCTGAGCCTCTAAGGCAGGAGAAAGGTGGTAAAACTATAAATGAAACTTAAAATTTTTTAAAAAACCTGTTTTCCCCCCCTGGAATACATGTACAATATGCGGTTTACTAAGCAGAAAACACAAGTGTTCTACAGGGAGGTTACCAACAACAGTGACCTAAGACTACTATTGCATGTCTATTAATAGGTCCCTAACCTGCCCAGTAGTACACATGGGGATTTATATTTTCTTTCAAAAGAATGCTGCAAAGCATTCACAAGTTATGAAATGTTTTAGATGTTGTTACAGATTAATAGTGTTTAACACCAAATAATTGAAAACATCAGCATTTCAGTTCAAAAAAAGTTTCTAGGTCCTACTCCCAAGGGTCTGTCTACTATAATAACTACTAGCAAGAAATCCACTTCAATGTATGATCTGTGTTAAACATAATGGAATACTATATAGGGACAAATTTCAAACAAATAATAAAGACAATGAATACTGAAATCTCAATGGTTATTAATTATACAGAATTAGAAATAACTGGAAAAATTGAGCATTACTATTACAGGGTTAGAAAAATGAAGGATTTTTGAATGATAGAAAAGAAAAAATAGAAGATACATAAATATTATGATATTTGACCCATCATCAAAGATGACCCAGCCATCATCTAAGTGCTTCCTACTCTAAATTTCAACAATTTTCAAGCAAGATCCAAGGCTACACAGTTCTCCTACTTGATGAACATTTAAGTACATGCTATTAGATTGCATTTTTCTCTTCAGTTGTATTCTCAAATTTTACATGTGTCTTCTGTGCATTCTATTTTCTGTCTTAATTTAAGAATTCCTCCTCTTATGATAGTAGGTTGCTTACTGCTATTAACATTAATTTCATTTTCTCTAAAACTAGGGTGTTCTTAGAACCTAGATCTCTAAGCTGGGTAGAAATAAAAAGAACTATATACTTAAAAATACTCTATAAAGATAAAACATACCAAGACAAAAAAAAAAAAAAAAAAAAGCAAGCAAGAGGTCAAAACCTGAGCCCTGGTTGAAATTGCCAATTCTAGTTAGGTCTCTGGATCCTCATCATTGATTCAACAAGGAGGCTGGGATTACTTTCAAATCTAAAAATCTAGAATTCCAAGTTTGACATGCATGAATATCTCTTCACATGATTGGGTTGTTTTATTTCTGAAACACATTCATCTCTTTAGTATTAGGAAAGAAAGACAATAATATATCCAACAAAAATAACAACACTGAATACAAGGATCTATTTCCATATTCTAGGTTGCCTTTGAAGACTAGTAAATGTAAAATAACTAAAACTGTTAGTGGTCACGGATTACATAGCTTTATGGCCACTGTGTAAGTGAGCAGCTGACTATCTGCAGTACTTAAAAATACCCAATGCCTTCTGTTGAGTTATCTTTTCTACTTCCACCAAGTGCCCAAACACGCCTACAAATACATCACGGTTTCTGAGCCTCAGCACTGCTTATATTTTAGGCCAAATAATTCTTTGTCATGAGGGCCTACTTTACAAGATGTACACTAAAGATGTTTAGCAGACAAAGGGAGAACTTCCTCTCGAAATTCAATGAACCAAAATGCCCCCTGATACTAGACTATATCTTTGCAATGTGGGGCTGCCTTTGCATTTTCTCTTACTCCTTAGATTCTCACCATTCAGTCTGCCTCTAGCATTAGTATCTTCTAAATCAGTCTTAACACTTTGCCAATATTCATCCTAAAACATTCTTCCCTGAAATGAAATCCAAGATTCTTCATTGAACCTAAGAGTCAAGATCTACTTAAGGACTTATCTTCTAATGTTTGCCACATTTGTCCTTCAACAGTCCTTTCGCTCATAATTTAGGGTCACTAAATACAATTATGTTTGGCTCCTCCTTAGTCCAACAGGTACCACATCAGTCACGGAATGCACCATGTTTTTACTCTTTAAAAAAAAAAAAAAAAACAGGCCTCATGTAACTCTGGCTAGCCTGGAACTCACTATGTAGAGCAGGTTAGCCTCAAAATTCAAGGGATCTGCTTGCCTCTACCTTGTAAGTAGGGGTGGGGGTGGGGAGAGAGATTAAGCTGGCTCATGTTCTATTTTTACTTCTGTGCCCTTCACATGCAGTTTCCCCATGCCATGGCTAACTGTGTTCGTTAGCTTGGTTATACCAGATACCTAAAGATTTGGACAAACACTAATCTAGAAGTCACTAAACATGTTTTCCAAACAGGATTAAGACTCAATGAATTCTGGGAAGCAGATTTCCACCACTTCCAATTAGGTGAAGGTCTCAGAAGGTAAAAATGAAGCTCTCTCCAAAGAAGAGATTCCACCTGCAAATTGTCTTCTAATATCAATCACAGCATCAACGCTTTCTGGGTCTCCAGCTTGCCACCTGCTCCACAAATTTTCTACTTGCAGGTTTCTCCATTTGCATGAGCAAAATCTTACGTATGCAGCCTCCGTACAAGTCACACAACACTACCTCTTACTGTGTTGGTTTCTGTGAAGAATGTTAACACAGGGAACCTAAATGCAAAACTTAACAATGTGTGACTCAAGAGAAAATAATAATGTCTTGAAATTGCTAATTCCTCAAGTAAAAACAGATAAAAATTGACAATTCTTTATAGTAGAATATTAAATATAACATGGTATATACTTTAGTATGTACACTTTCTGAAATAAAAAATTTGATTATTATCTAATATCCATTTCTATTATAAGGATCATGTTCATCAGAAAAGGTCTCTCTTGCTCTGATAATTCAATGATACTAATGAGCATGTCCATCCTACCAACATATGGAAGTAGATTGAGAGCCTATGAGCAAGCTATAGACCGAGATCATAGCATAATTAACACAATTCTTAGCACACAGCAATAATTCAACAATAATTATCTCAGGTTATGGGAAAATGAGGAAAATTCTCAATGGTCCATTTTGAAAGAACAATTCTATTATAAATCAAAACCCTCTTACACACATAAAATATATATTCAAATGCTGGTTCTCCCCATACAAGAAATGAAGAGTGAATCAATTTTACTCTTCCAACACAATGCATGTTATGTAAACATATCAACAAGTGAATTTCTAGCTCAATAATAACCACCCATCGATTATGAACTTAGCTGAAAGCACACTCTTCTAGACAACTTCGGATAAATGGAACTTGTTTTAAATACTTACCTAGGTCTTCTAGTAGTTCGTGTGTAAACAAAATCAAACATGGTGACGAAACAACACTTTCTGAGAGGGTCTACATCGCAGAAGACACAGTTAACAATATTTCTAGTATCTCTCAATGAATGGCCTACAATTTGACAAGGGCTCTAATTTTGATCTAAAAATCTAAAATACGACCAACTATGGTTTCAAATTTTAAACTTAATCTCTTCCACATCTTACAATTTCTAATCTCTAATGTGAATATTATTCTGTGAGTTTTTAAAAATCACATTCTAACTTGAAAAAGAAGCCTTACACAACCAACATGTTATTCTCCATTCTTCCTCCACTTCAGTCTCGGTTTTAGAAGTTCAAGTCATGTTAGAACAAAATGGCAGATTTGAGGTCATATCTCACACAGGACCCATTTGTAAAAATGGCTTTAAAGCACACTTGAATTTAATCTACTCACCAACACTAGAACTCAAGTATAGGCCTGTACACTTTTAAAATATTAAATTCCCTGTAAAAAATAAATAAAGTCTTAAGAAGGTAAGACTGAAACTAAAGCAGGAGATATTAATCAAAGATCCGTGAAAAAATCCTGAAAACTCCCAGCAGAGATTTCAATGTATGCATTTTTCTAAGAAAAGGGGTCTTTATTTTTCATCAAATTTGAAACTTTAATTTGCTTCAACCTAGGTGCCCTTGGAGATGCCCAAATGAGTTACAGGAACAGAATTTTCTGGAACCTTAGGATTCACAGAATGTCCGTAAACTATAAACACTCCAATTTAATAGGCCTTGGCCCTAGCTTTGGAGTTGGGCGTTTTCAGCCCCTATCTAGAGTCCAATTCTCCTCACAAAAAAAAAGCATGTACGTGTCCAAATGCTCAAAGAGTGGACTCCCTGATTGATTCATCTAGGGGGCTAATTAAGATGCAGCCAAGCTATGTCCATGCTTTAGTGAACATCAGCACTCAAGCAAGTTTCACACAACCTGATTAAAATTGACTCAAAATGTCTTACTTCAGTAATCACTTAGATGGAATGAATTTTACATTAGTGGGATCAAGCATACACCAGGCCTCAGTGGAAATGAAAAGGGCTTACAGTAATAGGATTTATAAACCCACCCATTAGGTTAATGGCTAAATGATTTACATGTAACTTTCTCCCCCACCCCGCCTTCCCTCACCCTTTAACTCAGTAAAACTATGCTTGGCATTTTCCACTGCAGTGCCACACACAAAGGAAATAGCCTTTCTATTTTGGGACATTCTAATTTCTAATAATGGCCTGGGTAGATACCATTAACTCTTTCAAAGCACAAATAATTGACTAATAAAATTAAGTATTCTATAAGGCCTGAAAGTGCTTAATTGATCATAATTGTCTATTTGAGAAGGAGGCGTCAGGCTGGCTATGCTCAGATAATGAAGTTGGGCAATTCTGAAGCACTGCAATCAAGATAATACTTACAGCTAAAAAGGATATTAGCATTTTCTAGAATCTGCAACATTTTCTTTATAACTGAGGTCATGGGAAAATCTGACTAGAAAACTTTAAGTCCCCAAGTCCTAACAAACAAATGACAGATCTAACAGGTTGTCAGTTGTCATTACTAACCAAATAGCCTGAAGCTCAATCCTGAAGGAACACATAGCTAGCTGGTAGTCTAGAAGACGTGAAATTGGAAAGTGACCAGTGCCTTGACATCACCACTTTGCAGAAGCATTTCTGATTTCATCCAATGACCTTCTCAGCATCAGCGCGCAGCAAGACAGTGGCCGTGATGCCTTTTATCACATGTACATGGCAGAAGGAACTTTCATTCTTTATTTTATTTTTTAGAGCCTTGAAAATTGAACCCAGGGCTTCATGAATGTCAGGAAAGTGCTCTACCACTGATGTACCACCGGCTTAGAAAAACCTACATCTAATACCAAAAGGCAACCCTCTTCAGTAAATTCTGTTCTATGGACCATCTTTTAACACACCCTCTTTTAGTAATTTTTATTTAAAAAAAAAAAGGTTATCCCTTATACTCCTCTATCTCATTAGAAGCTCCTAAAAACAATTTCATGAGATAGCTATGCTTTAACTTTAGGGGCCCACTTGAGGGGAAAAAAAACCTTTAAGAAAGATAATCTAGTTTAAGGAAAAACTAATTGTGCTCATCTATTCTGAGAAATATGTACTACAGAATTATTCAGGCATTCTTCTAGAATAAAAATATTTAAGAACCAATCAAATCATAGGTTCGAATTTATCAATCATTTTTCTCCTGTCTCATTATCTTCTATATTTTCAGAAGTCTGAAAGAAAATGTGAGCACTCATCTAGGATAGAGATATAGAATATAATCTAGAAGCAGTAATTTGAAGTCTGTGTAAGATTGTGATACACACTGCCAAATAAATTCACCTTTACCTCCAAAATGCCATTTCTACTCTTTCTTTTTTTTTTTTATTAACTTGAGTATTTCTTATTTGTTATTCCCTTTCCCGGTTTCCGGGCAAACATCCCCCTCCCCCCTCCCCTTCCTTATGGGTGTTCCCCTCCCAACCCTCCCCCCATTGCCGCCCTCCCCCCATAGACTAGTTCACTGGGGGTTCAGTCTTAGCAGGACCCAGGGCTTCCCCTTCCACTGGTGCTCTTACTAGGCTATTCATTGCTACCTATGAGGTCAGAGTCCAGGGTCAGTCCATGTATAGTGTCTGGGTAGTAGCTTAGTCCCTGGAAGCTCTGGTTGCTTGGCATTGTTGTTCATAAGCTGGCCACAGTGCAAGCATTTTCTACAAATGATATGAAGCACTACGTTACCTTTTTGTTTGGAAACCCTTGAAAGAATTCACTTATTGATGTACCAAAAAGAATTTACTGAATTACCCGCGTACTAGCTAATAAGGAACACAAAGATGAATAAGAAATAACCCCTTCCTTGGTGTGTGTGTACACATTCACATACATCCATACCCATAAGAAGAGCCCTGGGGCAGGGGCCAGAGGAAAGTAAGTGGAAGATGAATCAGAGAATATGAGAAGGGGATGAAGGAAGACTGTGTGAAGAAGATACAAATGACGTAAGGATGACTGATGGGTGAAGGAAATCGCATTGTTCTAAAGGTTTTGAAAACTGCTTAGCTCCCCAATAGGAAGACGATAAAGCATCTGGTAGAGTCAGAATGCTCAGCAAAGTGGGAAGAGAGTGGAGAGGAGCCAATCTTAAGGACTGTACAGACGTGTCCCATAGACTCAGGGCTTAAAGACGTCTCCAAAGACAATAAAACATGGAGCAAGCATGGACAGTGGGAACACAGTGATCAAAGTGGCATGCTGTGGGTTGAGCAGCACAGAAAGTGTCAGTAAGGACACAGAAATCACATGCACGCAGGAAATGAAATCTAGATGACTTGGCAACAGGTTGCATTTTGGACAAGAGAACAATGGGGTCAAGTATAATGCTTATGTTCGGGGCTTGACAACTGCATCTAAGAAGGGTAGTTTTGACATTGAAGAGGGGGCACTTTGGGAACATTTAAATGAAGAACACAGGACTGGGAAGACATTCGGTGGGTAAGTGTACTTGGATGGGCAAGCCCAGTGACCTGCGTTCTAACCCTGAAATGGGTGGGGGTGCAAGGAAAATGCTGACTCCTTAATCTCCACATGGGCACCCACCGTGGCATGTGTACATGTGTTCCTTTACACCCCCCCCACACACACACACACACTAACAACAACAGCAATAACCAATCTAAATAAAGATTACAAGCAGGCAGGGGAGTAAAGATGCTCAGCAGAGAGGAAGGGATGGGGGCAGGGAGGACAAGAAATCTAGTGTTTGAAAGAGATACAGTATGTGAATATGCAAAGCAATGTCATCCCAGAGATAACTTGAGAGGTGGATAGCACAACTCTGGAGAGGCCCAGCAGTAGTGAAAAGGGAAACTAAGCAAAGGATTACACCACAACCAACGACACTAAACTAACAGCTGCTCCAAGGAGCTCTTGATCCCTCATTCCTCCAGTACCTTCCATTGCCTTCCAGCGATCATGTCTCCACTCTTTCTGTCAAAATTGGCAGGTGTGACACAAATGAGGGGCCACTGACAAATCTGACACAGGCTGCCAGTCAGACAGCCAGGCACCACATAATAACCTTGAATGAGAACAATCCTAACAGGTGGTTAGGTCAAAAAGGAAGAATACTGTGCCTTTTCACAAGACACAAAACAGCTCCTGGGGGCAACTCGAACAACAACCAAAAGTCCATCTCTGCCTGTTTTTGAGATGACGCTGATGAGCTTCATGGGAAAACTGACCAAGGATCGATTTGTATCACAAGAAAGAACTTGCTTTTAGTTTCAAGTAACCATGCTTTCCTCTGTTTCTCCCCTATGTTGGAGGGAAAGGTGTTCTTTATTTCAAACTTGATGTCATTAGCAAGCATTTGCTTTATATTTATCCAGTAAAAGAAAAAAAATGGTATATCCAGACTTGGTGGCTCACAGCTAAAGTCTCAGCACTCAGGTGGCTGAAACATGAGGATGACCATGAATTCAAAAGGAGCCTCAGCTACACAGTGAGATCTAGGTAAGCTTAGGCCACAGAGTAAAGCCCTGTCTTTAAAACTGATAAAGTAAAACTAGATGCCAGAATGGGTTCTCCTCAGTATCCAAATCAAATCCTTCATACATTTCCAGAGAACTATGACCAGGTCCTAAGTGATTTTACTACTTTGTCACTGGTTAGATTTTATAAGAGCAAATGTCTTGTAGTTCTCACGGATCTTTGGCCTCAGATAGAACAAGCCACTGTTTATAGACAGGACAGGCAGCTGGAGCTCAGAACTAGGCGGGAATGGAAGGAATGGTCCAACCGTCTCGAAAGACAAACACCTTTATCAAGGCTCAACAATTCTACTGGATATTAAGAAGCCAGGAGAGGGGGTGGTGGGGTGTGTGTGTGTGTGTGTGTGTGTGTGTGTGTGTGTGTGTGTGTCTTTCTTTTCTCTGGAGACAACTTTTTCGGCACTCCTCCCCTCTGCACAGGGCATGGTTACAATGAGGCACATACCACTGGCATGTGGGTACTCAGATAAAGAATCCAACCAGTAGATCAGATTGCTGTCAGCTGTGAGAGAGCCAGCACTTCAGCTGCTTCTCATTCTTTATTTTTAAATGGCAGAATGGGCTCAAGGGCATGGTGGCCTGTCACACAAGAAGACACTAAGGATTTTTAAAGATAAAATCAAAACACTTGAGGGTGCACAAGCTCAAATAGGAGTAAGGAACTGAACGTCTGCTTCAGAAAAACATAAGAGCAGAATAGCATTTGACAGAAACAAAAACTAGAGGACTTCTCTTAGTGACAGAGGAAAGGGGAACCTAAAAAATTGTAGCAAAAATATCAAAACCCCAAATCACCTCATCGATTGGACTCTAAATGCTTGGTTTTAGAACACCGAGAGCAGAGCATTTAAATGTTGGAATGTGCTAAAGTTTCCTAATCAATCTTCAAAACCAAAAGGCATAGATAATTAGACATAAACCAATAAAATGTCAACAGTCTCAGAAGAACTTAGCTATGCAGAATTAAAATGTGCTTTATGTGTCCCTATATCACTACCAACATCACCACTGGATCAGTCCTGACTTAATTCTCCTTAGCTGAAGACCAAGTTGGATTTTGATGTGCAAACTGCTTTTGATGATATTTCATTTTAAACAGATAAACACTTAAAAAAAACCCGCAAGCCAAAAACACCCTTTTGAGAAACTAAGAAAACAGATGTGGAAGCCATTTGTTTAGATGAAGGGGAATTTTCGCTTTTATAGGAATACAATGATTCATGAACAGGAAAAAAACTGTCATCAAGTTTACTTCAATAGATACTCTTGGGTTTGAGGCAGCTTTCTAAATATGGCCATTGCTTTGCTTCACATCTTAACTCTCCTGAAATATCTCAAAGTACCACTAACAAACATCACTTTTGTCTTTGTTTTTTGAAGTTTTCTGCTTAGTATTTATATATTATGCTGGGGGGAGGTCCCTAAAACCCTACAACTGTTGATGCCATAGAAATACATAATTCCTTCTATTGCTTAGGTAAACTAGACTACCACTATCAAAAGCTTTGGTTATTTGTCAAAAACATGCTGGACTAGGTATGGTAGCACAGACCTTTAATTCCATTACTCTAGAGACAGAGGCAGGAAAATCTGAGTTCAAAACTAGCCAGAGCCTCACAGTAAGATCATGTCTCCGAAACAAAAGAGAAACCTGGAAGGCTTAAGATTATAATAAAGAACACAAAAGAACTTCTTAAATAACAGCTCTCCTCAATACTGAAGGAGATGGAATGAGAGAATAATGGAGCTTTCTCCAACAACTTCTGCCAATGAGAAAAGTACCTTTTTTGGTTTCTGTTTAATGAGATGCTAGGAACTAAACCAAGGGAAAAACAAATGGTATTAGGCCTAAAGTAAAGGCTTAAGAAATTTCTCTTCTTCCTTCTTGTGCTCCACCCATCCTCTTCTCTTCTGTTCTATACCCAGCAGCTGGCCTCCTGGCAGTGTGTTCTTCTAGAGGTATCAAGAAGGGCAAGGCCTGTGGGTATAAGACAAAACTGGTCCACGCTGATCAATTTCTTCAAAGTGGCATAACTCTCTCCCAAAGGGTAGTCTCTTCCTCAATATTAGTACTTTTATACTGATGCTGAAATAATATGGGCAGGTACTTGTCACATCTTTCTATTACCAACTTTAATTGTTCTGAAATACGTGACAAGAACCAACTTAAAGGAGGGGAGAGTTTGTTTGAGATCACGTCATGAGGAGCTACTTACTGTCCATTATGGCGGGAAAGGCATGGCAAAGAAAGCAGCTTATAGCTGGGGCAGCACAGGAAAGGAACAGGGACACGTAGCTGGTTTTCTATCTTTCCCTTTTTATTTAGGCCAGGAACAGGCCTATGTCACCATTCAAGATGGATTTTCCCCTCAATTCTCATTGACAGGCCCAAGTCTGCCTTGTTGGTGATTCTAAATACAGTCAACTAATAATTAATTAATCAGCCCCTGATTACTTTTACCGAAAAGAGTGACTGGGTTTGCTGGCCCAAGAGACATGTATGACTCCTTTGCAGATCATCCTAAAAATAGGTACTACCACACATGTATGAAAGTCAGAGGATATTTTGCAGAAGTCATGAGTCTTGGGATGAAATGAGTCATCCAGCTTTGTGGAAATAGCTCTTAGGAGCTGAGCCATCTTGCCAGCCCCTATGAACATTCTTCTAAGAGAACAGCTAGGACATAGCTTTCTTACCTTGACATATTACCTAAAGATATTTTATTTACTTTAATCAGAATTTACTCCACAGAAAGAAAAAAAATAGTACAATTGTTCTATCAGTATTAATTCCCCATTCTCCTTTTAATTCTACATTCTGCACCCAGCCCTACCACACACAAGTTACAAATTAATGTTATCTTTTAAATCCTAAAAATGGACATGTAATAGTTACTTTTTTTTATACTTGATCTTAGCCCAAAAGCTGAGCCCCAGAAATTTACTAATGACACATTTTCCTATCTCAACCTACTACTTATGTTCATGATCTGAGGAGTAACTTTATAGAATCCTTCTAATTAAACATATATTTACAAGGGGCTCAGAACTGACAAAGTATAAAAGGAGCTTCAATAACCTAAAGAAACAGGTAAAACAAAATATGAACACTTCCAATTGAACATGTTTCATTGTTTAAAAATCAAAGCAATGGGACCTAAGAGCTGGACTGGAGGAATGTTAAACCAAGAAGACAGCTATCACACCAAGTCCCAAAACAGTTTTCTTTAGATGCATTCCTAGCTCTCTGAAAAGAAAAGGGGCATAACTTCAGTCTATGCACACAACAGTGTAGTTCATTTTTTAAAAGGGGTGTTGCTACAAGGTGGGGGTTTGACATCATTTAAATATACCTGACTCTAGCTACTATTCATATAAAAGTAATCAGTAAAAAAAAAAAAAAAAAAGTAATCAGTAGCCAAGGCTCTTGCCACGGCCGTTTGTCTGGTAACTCGCGTGGCTTCAGTGGAATGGCACATATGCTTTCTTTATGGCCTAAACTTCACATTTCCTCAGAATCCAGTCACTCTGTCAAGTAAGACTCTTCTCTTCAAGCCTGTCCAGCTACTTTCCCTTCAGTGTCTATAGCACCCATTTCTCCCCACCCAAGAATTACACTTTTACAAACATACACTGACAGCCTACAATGCTCAAGACATGGCACTTAACACTGAAGATGAATAAAACGCTGTTCAAGCCCTTTAAGAACTTACAATCTATATCGAGAAACTGCAATCAGATTATTGACAGGAGCCTCATTTCTTCATATCTTTGTTTTTATTTCAACACCATCCCTACTGATGCATCATGATTGATGTGCAAGGCCCTCATTCTGAGACCATAAATCAGCCTTTTGCCAGTAAAATCTTCATGGCAAAATTAATGGTCATTTCTCAGACTACATTCAGCAAAGACGTATCCTAATGGAAATAAAAGGTATGTCACTCTCCCTCACCATCCAATATGATAAGTTCATATGTGAGCATGCCTCAAGACATCAAGCATCCCATATGGGCAAATTTTTCCCTCTTGAGAATTACTAACCTGTAACTGTAACTAAAATAGCCTCTATATAATCTTGGTGTGGCATGCTTGAGAAGTATATTGATTCTAGACACAGGCCTACATCAGAGAGTACCTGGTGAATGTTACTCTGGTGCATGAATCTTTTGATGTCTGGACAAACTTATATATCTCCAAATATGCCAGATACCTCACCATCACTGTGTTGGGGGTGAGGGGGAGACTAACCTAATGTTCCACACACTTATCACTGCCAACTGGGTTTGGCTAATAGGATCAGGAAAGGTAGGAGATGCGGGGGGAGGGGATTGGGGGCAATGTTAATGCCCATGGCTCTCTCTAGGGGAATAGAAAATGCTACCTGGGTCCGTATACCTATGATGAAGAGTCCTGTATGTAACTTTAAATTGTTCAAAGCCTACTTTTAATGATGATTCTTGAATGCTTTAACCTCCCTTCTAACCCACCACCCATCAGAGACAGTGGAAAAGAAAGGATATGGAGAAAGTCTATTTAGAAACTGTTCTTTGGAGCAGATTCCATCTGCATTTTTAGGAAATCAGCAATTCAGGTCACAGGTCAGCAGCAGCACCTTGATCCACTTGCAAACACTTCAGAGATATCCCAGTAGTCCAATTCATTAGAGTTGGGAATAACAGCAACAGTGGTAAGACCTAGCAGGAACAGTTAGGCCTCTGCCTAAATAGCAAGGGACAGTGGGAGGGACCAGAAAGAACTCCAGAGGTTCTCTGCTATGCCTCTCTGTGTGAAGCAAACATCAAGCGAAGACAGGAGACCAACAAGCATTGCACAGCTAGCACTATAAGCAAGCCAAGCCTAGCCTCCATCACTGTCTCTCAGGCCCTATTTACACCCTCCAAACATCACATGTCCTCCACAGGTCTTTCCTCAGAGCATGAGTCTTGTGTCAGCTGACATAACTCTGTCAATCAGCCAGAGTCCACGGAAGCAACAAGAAGCCACAAAACACCACTAGAAGGGGTGGGATGTGTGTGTGTGTGTGTGTGTGTGTGTGTGTGTGTGTGTGTGTGTGTGTGTGTGTGTCTTTCTCAATATGGAGTCCAAACAAATGCAGCTCAACTATGCAACGTAAGGCAGACAAATACACTCAGGCTGCTAACAAAAAATCGTTCATTACATATCCATCCCAGTGCTTGCTTTAGCTGAACATCCTTTTACCTGTGTCTGGTTCAGCAAAATGTTCCTTCACGTATCTGCTTAGCAAAACATCCTTTCACTTGTGTCTGCTTCAGGAAAACACCCATTCATGTGTTTACCCCAGCAAAACACCATCTAACACAACTGACTTTCCAAAGAACACTTAAGTTTCCACTTCACTTTTAGGTATATATCACCTCCTCTTGAAGAAGAGAAAAACATCCCTGTTATTAATAACCTTAGAGTTCATATAGTTTCTATTATCATTTCACTATTGTCTGCCCACATTTTTGTAATCATATCTTTAACTGATAAAATTACTCCCAGTGCTATCTCGTTCTTATTGTAATCACAAGTGATACATCAAATTAAAAAAAGATAAAGGAAGCATTTTTTTTTTTTTTGTCAGAGCGGAGGACCGAACCCAAGGCCTTGCCTTGCTAGGCAAGCACTCTACCACTGAGCTAAATCCCCAACCCCAAAGGAAGCATTCTTAATACCTTGCTTTAAACTCCGCCTCTTAAAATCAGACTCATAAGAAAATCTAGGTTTTTAAGATTTGTAAACTATATGTACTGTGAACTTTCATTAAAGAATGATCCTATATTTATCTATCTCTCTTACTCCAATATATTAACCAAAATGTTAAGATATATGGATTTTAACCAGAAT
This sequence comes from Rattus norvegicus, assembly GCF_021556685.1. Classification (NCBI taxonomy): domain Eukaryota; kingdom Metazoa; phylum Chordata; class Mammalia; order Rodentia; family Muridae; genus Rattus; species Rattus norvegicus. The sequence goes on from NC_141554.1 coordinate 66,192,969, forward strand.
TTAGCACAGAAAGAAATTAAGTAGACCATTACCTCCTGCAAGGTCTTAAAGTTATTACACATGACTATCATATGTTGACTACATGATTATTTTCCATGCATGTCATTACACAATGAAATTGGATAGTACCATAACTTATATTTGTTTCCCTCACATGAAACCATATATTGCAACAGTGTCTTTAACAAAGAATATATGTTAAAGCAATTGTCAACAGTTGAGAATGTTGCAAAAACACAAACTTGTAGTGTGTTAGTCTGATGCTGCTTGTATTATGTCTTATTTTGTATGTGAATCTTATTTCTGGGAGCATGAGGCTGGGAGGCAGAACTGGCCTTAACTTCAACACAAAATCTATAATATTAAGGACACACAACATAACACTAGCCTAAGTTCAGTTCTTCTCTTATTTGATATGTGTTATCAAGATATTCTGCCACCACACGAAAAATGAAGACTTCACTCTAAGGTGAATATAAAACCTTGGGGAAACAGCTGTATACCCATCAAGATTATTTTCCACAAGTAGCCAACATGAAACAGAATTTACAACAGAGACAGGAAGAAGAGTAGGTGGAGTTAGAATAGAAGGAAATGAGGAGGCTCAACAAGAATTAATTACTGGTAATTACATATGCTACAGCCTCTCTTCTTTCTCCACCCTCTAGCTAATCAACAGTGGGAACAGATGTGGTCTGTGGTATTGGGGAGGGGGAAATGCTTAACAGCTGTTTGAAGAACATGCCATTAAAAGGCAGCCTTGTCCACAGAAACCCAAGTGTTTTCTGTTTGAAAGAAAAGGAGGTAATGAATAACAAGCACAAGCTTACGACTTTGAACTTGAGTTCTTTGAGAGCAGTGGGCAAGTGTTTCTCCTGATTTCTGGTGTGTGACAGCAACCACTGTATTCTGTTACAACTGTAGGTCTCAATACTTCTCATCCTCACAGTACCCGAGACCAGGACAAAGCAACCAAACTACTGAGGATTGAGTGGAACATAGGATAAATCTTAGCTAAGCCAATGATCATCACAAGAAAAACCTAACTCCCACTATCAACGATACTAAATTAGGTCAACGTGATCGTAAATTTGCTAAATCGGCTTTTTAACGTCTTTCTGAGTAAAAACGGGATGAAATACAGAACTCAGGACACAGCAGTCTATGGCATAGCTTTTCTGAAGGTTGCGGCACACTACCACACACATGGTCTTTTCTGAAGTAAAAGTGCAAACCAAAGCCTGTGGGTAAGCCAAAAACTAGGAAACTACAATCTAAGATTTCACAAGAAATGTGGTTTACTCACAAAACTAAATTTATAGCCTTTTTCTGGTAAGAGGCTCTTTTTTGCTTTCTGCAAACCGAGGGCTACTGGTCAGAAATCAATGACATTCCCATCTTATCTGAGATACCCCGAAGGCCATATGAGCAACTAATAGAAAGCTGGGCCTCTAAAAACACAATTTCATAAACAGAGCACCTTTTCATGGAATAAGATAGATCATAAAACCAGTCTAGTTTCAGAAATTAGCACTTCATCTGTTACTCTTATGCTAGAGTACCACAAAAAAATGTGCCTTCATAAACATTTACATGCCAAAAAGAGACAAATCTTGTTTACAAATAAAGAGTAATGGTCAATAAATGACTGATTAGGTCACTAACTGAGAACAAGCTTCCAGATTCTTCAGCAATTGAACAACTTCAAGTTCTTCTCAAGTTAGAAGGTATTTCTATTCCTGTGGGGAGGTGTATGTGTACCTAAAATGTGTGCAAACATGCATACTCATAAATACTTGTAGGATACAATGCTAATTTCTCATGTCTACTCTTAAACTTGCACTTTCTAAAATGCATGTCTATGTATTTTGGCGGGCAACTTCAAATTTTTACTAAGTTTTGAAACATGAAAGTTTACTATGATTAAATCCCATGAGACAGATGATGCCAGAGTTGAGAATAGGAAGAAGGTAAAAGCTAATATCAGAATATGCATCAAGAGTTTTGCATTTAAATCTGGACTACAAAGTGAGTTCCAGGCCAGCCAGAGCTGTCTACATACAGTAGGACCTCATCTGAAAAATTTAAAACCTAAAAAGATGTTTAAAACGAAGGCACAAATTAAGGAGACTCAAGTCTGGAGCAAAGGTCACGAAAGTACGGTTTGAGGATGGAGATCTAAGCAAATGGACAGCAACAGATTCTGAATTCAAATATGAGGAAATTAATGAAAATTAGAAAGACAACCAATCATGGTAGAGGAGTGGAAATGCCTCAAAACAAGCTTATGATTTGCAAGAAGCAATTTTTTTAATTAAGCAAGGGACAGTTATGTTAAAAAAAGGATATTATCATTTATTACCAAATCAAAGAGTATAAATTAAAGGGTCATTTGTACAGCACTTAGAAATTATTTAAGTAATGTAAACACTGTTTATTCATGCAGGTTTCCATAGATACATTCCCAACTTTAGTTCCTCTGCGGCTATAGTGCCCATAAGGTCTAAAATTCTTGGGCTTCAACTCTACACACATGACAGTTTTCAGGAACCTCTTGCTCCTAGTGATAAAAAGACTGTACCCATTCTTTGCAATTCACCAGGATAAAGCTATTCTTTTTGGTGTGCTCTGCAAACCAACCTTTTGATCCCCTAGAAATAATGTTAATTACCTGCAAAAGAGCATGTAAGAAGTTTAAATTAATCCTTCATCCTGAATTATGTTGCTTTTCTGCATCAGCAAAGACACATTGCCATGCAAAATAATGAGGTGGTTTTTACCCCCCTGATAGAGAGTATATTTGGGAGAAATGGGAGTTTCTGGCAAAAAAATAAAGGCTTCATTACTTCAGATTTAAATGTAAATTAGGCACTCAGCAGCTTGCAAGTTAGGACAATTTTCCTTACACAAGATAAGATGAATTATATTTTATTCCTTAGTTTTTAACAAGAGTCACTTCCTTAGACATACCTAACCCTTAAACAAAGGCGTTCTTTGTCAAAGCTAGGGAAATGTTTTTATTACTGATGTTCTTTAAATATGAATAAAAATCTCTTTTCTATACTTATGCTCATAACAAGCTGTTACTTTGGCAAAGAATATCTAAAATGAATATAGAAATAAGAGGAATATTTGCTTTCTATGTGAACACTACACATATCACCAACTTTTTTTTAAATCTATGAACAGAGTACCTTTCCATTTATCTGTGCCTTTCCCGATTTCTTTAATCAATGATCACAGTTTTTAGTGTTCAGATCATCTACTAGTCTTGGTTAAATTTGTACTTCAGCATGTTTTTTGTCCTGCTGAGAAAAGTCAGAGCCTTCCACAGCTCAGACAAGTACTCTACCACCATGCTATATCCTGAATGCCTACTGTACTTTAGATGTTGTTGTAAATGAACATTCTTTTCACTTACAATTCATTTACATTGTATTTCATTGAGATCTTTTCCAGATAGTGTTCTCAATGCATAAGAACACAACTACTTTTTGCATATTGGTTTTTGTATCCTGTAAGTTTACTGAATTCATTGATTAGTTCTAGCGTTATAGAGCAGTCTTGGAAAAATTCACAAATCACAATCTCTTAGAAGACAGTTGAGCTTCTTCCTTTCTCATTTGGATGGCTTCTGTTTCTTTCTCTTGCCTAATTGTTCTGGCTAGGTCTTACGTTGAATAGAAGTGACAAGGGTAGCAATTCTCATCTTCTTCCAGCACTTAGGAGAACTTGCTGAGTATAATGTTAGCTGTAGGCTTGGCAAGCAGTCTGTACAGCGTTGAGGTACATTCATTCCATCTGTAGGTTATTGACCTTTTTTATCATGGAAAGTACTGGAATTCTGCAAATGTTTTAGCAGCATATACTGAGATTATCGCATGATTTTAATTCCTTAGTTTATTAATATGCATCACATTTGTTGATCCGTGGCTGTTATTTTATTTCTGAATCTCAAGGATAAATTCTACTCTGATATATAACCCTAATGCACTAATCTTTAGTTTGTGTGGGTTTTTTGGGTGAGGGTTGGTTTGGGTTTTTTTTTTCTTGCTTATTTGTCTGTTTGTTTGTTTGTTTGTTTGTTTGACGATTTTTGCACACATGTTTATCAGGGATAGTTACCTACAATTGTATTTTCTGATATCATCCCTATCTGACTTTGTATGAGATTTAGACTAGCCTTATAAAATTAGTTATCTGTAAAATGAGACTATTCTGGGATTGGAGAGATGGATCAGTTAGTGAAATGCCTGCCACACAAATATCACTATCTATGTTTGGATCCCCAGCACTCAAGTAAAAGCCAGGGGTAGCAATATATATCTTTAGCCCCAGCACTGGGGATACAGAGACAAGTGGGTCCAAGAAGTTTACTGGCCACCTGCTCAGCCTTGGTAAATTTGGTGAACTCCAGGATCGGTAAGATACCTCATTTTGCAAATAACAAGGTACAGAAAGGTAGAAAGATATATAAAGTCAACCACTGGTGTCCATACATATGTACACACACATGCACAAATACAAACACAAACGATACATATACCATGCATACACACAGTAAATAAATTAATGAAAACACTCCTTACATATCCATATTATTGAAAGCAATCTACGAAATCAGTGAAACTCCTATCAACATTACATTAGCTTAGTAATAATTCTGTACCTAATAAGTACAAATATAAAAAAGAAAACTTTTCAAAAATGAAAAATTATACGTGTATCAAGTACAAAACAAACAGTGATCGATGTATATTAGTTTGGTTACTGTAACCATTACATAATGTATACATGTGTCACATCACCCTGAATGCCTTATAATCTTCTGTTGTAAAGTACTTCCTTTGTCCTTTAGTTTAGAAAGTGAGTCATATATATAGACTCACACTAACATAACTACCACTATTAATGACATTTTGCTCTTTTTAATTAAAAGGGTGATTTCTTTTAAATCCACATGACTCAGTATATCTCTGATCTCAAAAGCATTTTACTAAAACGTGTGCCATCTTTGACTATGGCACAGTATTAGTTAACTCCAGCAAATATGTTTCCAGTCCATTCGCCTATTCACAACATCCTTCACATACAGGTAAGAAGCAATGCTAGTCCTCTGAATGGTTTGCTAATCTGACTTTATTACAAGACAATGAATCTTTCAACCTGAGTGTGAACCCATGGTAAAAATATACTTTTGGGCTGTTGTTCTGGATTTTCCCTTTCATTCCTACAGTGTGAAACAAGGGGGAGCGGGAGTGCAAAGGATACACTTGACTGACATCTTACTGAATTAACTCATGCCATTTAAGAGTCTAACACAGTACCAAGCTTATAATATCAGCTTTACACTTGAGACATTCTACAACTGTAAAACATCTTTCCAAACTAAACTCCTTGAATAGTATTTCATCTGATGAGAGCAAAACTGACCTAAATTTCTACATCATGGAATCTTAGCTGTGTGATTCAGTGTAAGAGTACTGCTGTTCAAGACTACCAAGGGCAACATAGGGACACTCCATCTCAAAAAGAATTACTGTAACTTAGTCACTTCTTCTTATGATTTTATTTAGTGCAGAACAAGTGTGCTTATACCTATCTTTCTCTGTCGTACTTCAGCAAATATCCCTAGAAGGAAAGAGAAATGAACATTTTATTGTTACATTAATTTCTACTTCAATTTCCATTTACAACCAAGCTATCTCACATTTTAAATTATCTAGGAAGGATAAGTGTATATATTTAGAAATATTAACCTTAAGGAAAAAATCATAAAAAATGGCAAAATTATGAGTTTAAGATATGAGCTCTCAGTATCTCCCTAAACTAAATAGAAGTTAAGAGTCTAAAACAATGTGACTGAACATATGTCTAATAAACACTTGAAACACACCTAGTAAGGCTAATTAAGCAATTTTTTATTTGATTTGGTATAATTTCTTTGAACAGCATGATGTGACCAGTAGCTAGCTACTATGTCTAGTGAGTACTAGAAATGTGGCTGGTATGATGACAGAGAAACTGACATTTCAACTTAATTCAGTTAATTAATATTTAAATAATAACCTATAACTACCGTATTGGTCCATGTAGTTCTAGAGCATTGATAGTAAGACGTAATATATGAGAGTAAACCTGTTGCTAATTGGAATATATTTCAAGGATGAATAATATTGAAACTGGAAAAATATAGAACCTGAAACAGCATACTTACTAGCCTTAAAATAGGTCAACAAAGACTTTAAAGGGCAGTCGCCATCCAAGGAGTCAGAAAGTAGTTTTACTTTACATCTTAAAGCAGTGGTTCTCAACCTTCCCAATGCTGCAATCCCCTTAATACAGTTCCTCATGTTGTGGTGACATCCAACCATAAATAATTTTTGTTGCTACTCATAATTAATTTTGCTTCTGCTATCAATCATAAGGTGAGTCTCTGTGTTTTCATTTGGTCTTCTGGGGATTGTGACTACATGTTGAGAACTGCTGTCTTAAAAGGATCAACTTGCAGTTAGGTGCGATGCATGGTATATGCCTGTAATCCCAGTACTTAGGAGATGGATGTAGAGCAAAGATCAGATTTGCTACTAAGATCCTGTCTCAAAAAAAAAAATCAACTTGCTAACTTGTGTTTCACACAGTAAAATTTGTCCATAAAGAAAAAAGAAAGCAGTGCAGTAGTACGGACGAAGCAAGAGCTTGTTGCTATCAGTACTGCTGTTGTGGGTCTTACCTTCAAAAGATGTACACGTGGGACCCTGCCAAGGCTGCACATTTTATTGGCTAAATGCGAAGTGTTAACATTCGGCTGGTTCTGAGCATATGACAATCACAGCTATCACTCATATCATTATACTACTTATTGCTCACTTCTTAAAACTCTAACTTAGTGGTAAATGGCTGATGGGTAGACAACGATGGAGGGCATGGTAAAATAATCTAGTGAGTAAAAGTAGCTTACAACTACAGTGTCAGAATGGGAATACTGGTAACACAGGGGCAAACTTTTTCCACAACATGGATACAAATCAGAAGAGAACGGCTACTCTCTGGGGGTAAAACCCCTGCATAACAGAGTTAGTAGTGCTTTATCGAAATCAAAATGGGGTGTTCACATATGGGCCCAGGCCTAGAATCTGAATGTCTCTAAATATTTCCAAAGGTGGTGTAAACTCAGTCTCGGGAAGAAGACCTAGATTATGCTTGTCATTTTGTAATATGTATTTTGTACCTTGGTTTGAAAAAATATGAATAGAAGAAAAATGGTCAGCATAAAAGTAAGGCCCTCATACCCCAGACACTGGCAAGCTTTTCTACTCAGCAGTCCTCAGGGAAACCCAAATAGTCCCTGTAGCAGGTGGATCCTAATCATGGATTATCCACGCAAGTCCTTTTGTTTTGATTCCATTCTCACCAAGCAACCCTGTGATTGTAATTTGGCTTCCCACGTGGCTTGTCTATAAAGAGAAAATGCACTAATCTCTCGGTTCAACCTCCAGTCTAATTAACAGCTGTACTACTCATTTCAAATGAACAAATTGGCATTAGGGCAAGTGCATGTGAGTCTGACCATCCAGTGTGCTAACAAGGTAAGATTTCTGAGTCTCTAAGAATATAAGCTCCTCCTCTACCACTGAACCTCTTGTGCTCAAAACAGTGTGGTTCAGGATAACTGTTGAGTAAATAGCAGGCTGAGATCAGATAACCAAGATGACATTTCTGAGCACCTTTCAATTTGAATTATAGTGAACAGTAAGGAGGATATTAACGTAGATATCAAATTACCAGGAAATGGATTCTACTATAAAGAAATTGTTTAATTTTCACAGCATTAATGACTAAAACTAATTTACTATACATAATACTCATTATACAATTAGAAATGCTTTTTTCAGATCTAAAATATCACAAAGTTCATCATTTTCTCTTGTAAAATTTCCCTGTGACAGGCAAACCACTCAAAATCATTTTTAAAAAACTGGGCATATTCAGTATTCAAAATGTATAGTTTTTAAAGTGGTAACAGTCTCTCCCGCTGAAAACATTTTCAAAGAGCTAACCCAACATTTCCTTTTTGCTTTTCCCCAAACTCCATAATTTATTCTAAATATCCACTAGAGCTATGCCATATCAAACCCAATAAAGGCAACAATAAAAATACTGCTAAGTTATCAAGTTCTATGCTTTGATTGCAGCCATTTAAAATATATCTCATTTTTGCTAGAAATCACAAAATCAGAAACCCAGAAATTCTATCTCTGCCACTGGTCTAAAACAGTCTTACACAAAACAACTGTTATTAGTGCATGGCAAACAAACAAATAATGAAAGGAAAACAACTACCTGAAGGCCCTGGAAAGCACCCACAAGTACTCCAAAAGAGAACGGACGCCCACAACTAGGGGGGAGGATCAGACAAGATGCCCAGTTCTCCAACTTCTCACTGCAAAACAGGCACGGACTGTGTGGAACAATTAACTAGGCTGAAGGAGTAATGCGCAAGTTCAAGTAATCACCATAGCTAGTGTACTGAAAAGATACAGATGGCCAATACCAAGAAAAAGAGATTATCACTATCGATTCTATAAATCATAAATGATTCCTTTAAAAACAAACTACCAAAACTCATTTAAAAGATACTTAATAGAAATAGATATTTAAACAGCTGTTTGTTCCAGAAATTAATCTGTAATTTAAAACTCTTACACAAATAAAGTCCAAGCTAATATAGCTCTACTAGTGAATTATTCAAAATATTTGGTGAAGAAATAATACTAATTCTATTAGAACCTTTCCAGAACATTGATTAGGAGGAACTACTCAATACACCTGGCTTCACAGACAAAGGCATTACAAAAAAAATAGGGGCTGGAAAGATGGTTCAGTTAAGAGCTGCACCACCCTTGCAGAAGACCTCTGTTCGGGGCCACATCGGGCGGCTCACAGATGCCTGTTACTCAGGCTCTAGGGAATCCAACACCCCCTTCAGTACTCCACAGGTACTTCTTGCACTCATGTGTACACATGCCCAAACACAGACATAACTGATTTTGCTTTTTAATTTCACATAGTCTTTCTTCATCGATATAAATATTCTAAAAGCTTTACTAAATAAAAGACCTAAAACAAAAAGTATCTATCACAAAGAGGTAGGAGTTTTCCTAGGGTAAAGGTTGGCATAATATATCTGAAAAGCTATCAATCGCCATTTTAACAAATTAAAACGAAAAACAGAAAAATTTGTGATCAACAGACATAAAAACCAACATAAGGTCTAAAGAGACAGCTCATCATTTAAGACTGCTTACTATTCTCCCAGAAGACTCAAGCTCAGTTCCTAGCACTCAAATCAGGTGACCCACAACTGTCTATTACTTAAGTACCAGGGAGATCAAGTACCCTCTTCTACCCTCCTGAACATACATGTGCATGAATACAAAAATACAAACACACAAATTAAAAGATTAAAGGCACTTGAAAAATATCCAATAACCATTCTTGATTTTAAAAAATCATTTTAAAAAAATAATTTTCGGACTGGAGAGATGGCTCAGCAGTTAAGAGCTCTCTGAGTGTACTTACAGAGGTCCTGAGTTCAAGTCCCAGCAACCACATGGTGGCTCACAACCATCTGTAAAGGGATCCAATGCCCTCTTCTGGTGTGTCTGAAGACAATGACAATATACATTAAAAATAATATTCTTTTTAAAAGCTCTAGAACAAAAAGAAGCAAATACACCCAGGAGGAGTAGAAGGCAGGAAATAATCAAACTCAGAGCTGAAATCAACCAAGTAGAAACAAAAAGGACCATAGAAAGAATCAATAGAACCAAAAGTTGGTTCTTTGAGAAAATCAACAAGATAGATAAACCCTTAGCCAGACTAAGGAGAAGACACAGAGAGTGTGTCCAAATTAACAAAATCAGAAATGAAAAGGAAGACATAACTACAGATTCAGAGGAAATTAAAAAAATCACCAGATCTTACTATAAAAGCCTATATTCAACAAAACTTGAAAATCTGCAGGAAATGGACAATTTCCTAGACAGATACCAGGTACTGAAGTTAAATCAGGAACAGATAAACCAGTTAAACAACCCCATAACTCCTAAGGAAATAGAAGCAGTCATTAAAGGTCTCCCAACCAAAAAGAGCCCAGGTTCAGACAGGTTTAGTGCAGAATTCTATCAGACCTTCATAGAAGACCTCATACCAATATTATCCAAACTATTCCACAAAATTGAAACAGATGGAGCCCTACCGAATTCCTTCTACGAAGCCACAATTACTCTTATACCTAAACCACACAAAGACCCAACAAAGAAAGAGAACTTCAGACCAATTTCCCTTATGAATATCGACGCAAAAATACTCAATAAAATTCTGGCAAACCGAATTCAAGAGCACATCAAAACAATCATCCACCATCATCAAGTAGGCTTCATTCCAGGCATGCAGGGATGGTTTAATATACGGAAAACCATCAACGTGATCCATTATATAAACACACTGAAAGAACAAAACCACATGATCATTTCATTAGATGCTGAGAAAGCATTTGACAAAATTCAACACCCCTTCATGATAAAAGTCCTGGAAAGAATTGGAATTCATGGCCCATACCTAAACATAGTAAAAGCCATATACAGCAAACCAGTTGCTAACATAAAACTAAATGGAGAGAAACTTGAAGCAATCCCACTAAAATCAGGGACTAGACAAGGCTGCCCACTCTCTCCCTACTTATTCAATATAGTTCTTGAAGTTATAGCCAGAGCAATCAGACAACAAAAGGAGATCAAGGGGATACAGATCGGAAAAGAAGAGGTCAAAATATCACTATTTGCAGATGATATGATAGTATATTTAAGTGATCCCAAAAGTTCCACCAAAGAACTACTAAAGCTGATAAACAACTTCAGCAAAGTGGCTGGGTATAAAATTAACTCAAATAAATCAGTTGCCTTCCTCTATACAAAAGAGAAACAAGCCGAGAAAGAAATTAGGGAAACGACACCCTTCATAATAGACCCAAATAATATAAAGTACCTCGGTGTGACTTTAACCAAGCAAGTAAAAGATCTGTACAATAAGAACTTCAAGACTCTGAGGAAAGACATTGAAGAAGACTTCAGAAGATGGAAACATCTCCCATGCTCATGGATTGGCAGGATTAATATAGTAAAAATAGCCATTTTACCAAAAGCGATCTACAGATTCAATGCAATCCCCATCAAAATACCAATCCAATTCTTCAAAGAGTTAGACAGAACAATTTGCAAATTCATCTGGAATAACAAAAAACCCAGGATAGCTAAAACTATCCTCAACAATAAAAGGACTTCAGGGGGAATCACTATCCCTGAACTCAAGCAGTATTACAGAGCAATAGTGATAAAAACTGCATGGTATTGGTACAGAGACAGACAGATAGACCAATGGAACAGAATTGAAGACCCAGAAATGAACCCACACACCTATGGGCACTTGATTTTTGACAAAGGAGCCAAAACCATCAAATGGAAAAAAGATAGCGTTTTCAGCAAATGGTGCTGGTTCAACTGGAGGTCAACATGTAGAAGAATGCAGATCGATCCATGCTTATCACTCTGTACAAAGCTTAAGTCGAAGTGGATCAAGGACCTCCACATCAAACCAGATACACTCAAACTACTAGAAGAAAAACTAGGGCAGCATCTCAAACACATGGGCACTGGAAAAAATTTCCTGAACAAAACACCAATGGCTTATGCTCTAAGATCAAGAATCGACAAATGGGATCTCATAAAACTGCAAAGCTTCTGCAAGGCAAAGGACACTGTGGTTAGGACAAAACGGCAACCAACAGATTGGGAAAAGATCTTTACCAATCCTACAACAGATAGAGGCCTTATATCCAAAATATACAAAGAACTCAAGAAGTTAGATCGCAGGGAGACAAATAACCCTATTAAAAAATGGGGTTCAGAGCTAAACAAAGAATTCACAGCTGAGGAATGCCAAATGGCTGAGAAACACCTAAAGAAATGTTCAACATCTTTAGTGATAAGGGAAATGCAAATCAAAACAACCCTGAGATTTCACCTCACACCAGTGAGAATGGCTAAGATCAAAAACTCAGGTGACACCAGATGCTGGTGAGGATGTGGAGAAAGAGGAACACTCCTCCATTGTTAGTGGGATTGCAGACTGGTACAACCATTCTGGAAATCAGTCTGGAGGTTCCTCAGAAAATTGGACATTGAACTGCCCGAGGATCCAGCTATCCTCTCGAGTATATACCCAAAAGATACCCCAACATATAAAAAAGACACGTGCTCCACTATGTTCATAGCAGCCTTATTTATAATAGCCAGAAGCTGGAAAGAACCTAGATGCCCTTCAACAGAGGAATGGATACAGAAAATGTGGTACATCTACACAATGGAATATTATTCAGCTATCAAAAACAATGACTTGGGGTTGGGGATTTAGCTCAGTGGTAGAGCGCTTGCCTAGGAAGCGCAAGGCCCTGGGTTCGGTCCCCAGCTCTGAAAAAAAAAAGAACAAAAAATAAAATAAAATAAAATAAAAAAAAAAACAATGACTTTATGAAATTTGTAGGCAAATGGTTGGAACTGGAAAATATCATCCTGAGTGAGGTAACCCAATCACAGAAAAACACACATGGTATGCACTCATTCATAAGTGGCTATTAGCCCAAATGCTTGAATTACCCTAGATACCTAGAACAAATGAAACTCAAGACGGATGATCAAAATGTGAATGCTTCACTCCTTCTTTAAAAGGGGAACAAGAATACCCTTGGCAGGGAATAGAGAGGCAAAGATTAAAACAGACACAAAAGGAACACCCATTCAGAGCCTGCCCCACATGTGGCCCATACATACACAGCCACCCAATTAGACAAGATGGATGAAGCAAAGAAGTGGAGCCGGATGTAGATCTCTCCTGAGAGACACAGCCAGAATACAGTAAACACAGAGGCGAATGCCAGCAGCAAACCACTGAACTGAGAATAGGACCCCCGTTGAAGGAATCAGACAAAGAACTGGAAGACCTTGAAGGGGCTCGAGACCCCATATGAACAACAATGCCAAGCAACCAGAGCTTCCAGGGACTAAGCCACTACCCAAAGACTATACATGGACTGACCCTGGACTCTGACCTCATAGGTAGCAATAAATATCCTAGTAAGAGCACCAGTGGAAGGGGAAGCCCTGGGTCCTGCTAAGACTGAACCCCCAGTGAACTAGACTGGTGGGGGGAGGGCGGCAATGGGGGGAGGGTGGGGAGGGGAACACCCATAAGGAAGGGGAGGGGGGAGGGGGATGTTTGCCCGGAAACCGGGAAAGGGAATAACACTCGAAATGTATATAAGAAATACTCAAGTTAATAAAAAAAAAAGAAATACTCAAGTTAATTAAAAAAATAATATTCTTTTAAAAAGTAATTTTCAGTATTCTCTCAACTTTAAAACTATTTAAGCTGCCTTGGGGGAGAGTGGTACATATCTGTAATCCCACTCAGAAGTCCGAGGCAGGACTGTAAATTCAAAGTTAGCCAAAATTGGCACAAAAGGTGGAATGGGAAGTTATCTAACAAAAGTCTGCAACCACCAACTTAATTAATGCAAAAAAGCACCTGAATGTTCTCCCCCTAGTTTCGAGAAAAAGACAAGGATATCCAACCTCACATTTCTCTTCAGTATGATGGTTGAAGAGTATGCATTGGCAGTCTTCTAAATACAAAGGACTAGTAGAAAGGGGAGGGAAGTCCATACTGAAGCCCTGGAGAAACACCTCAGCTAGTAAAGTGCAGGCCATGCAAGCATGAGAACCTGAGTCTAGCCCTTAGAATCTAGGAAGAAGGCCCAGTACGGTGGGGCACGTTTGTGAAGCCAAAGAAGAAGAAACAGGCAGATTCCAGGGGCTTGCTGTCCAGCCAACCTAGCCCAACTGTGACCCATGGCTCCTGGTGAGTCTCTGCTTCAAAAACAGAGGAGGGAGGAAATTTTTCAAGAGCACCATTTTGCTTGTACCTACCAACACACACACACACATGCACGCACGCGCACATACACACAGGGAAACAAAATGATGAAGTTAAAAGTTACCTTTAGCTTCTCAGAAGACAGATATGCCATACTCCTGTCATGCAGATACAGACAACCACTGGACTGAGGTCAAGGGACCCAATGGAAGAGTTGGGGAAGGATTGAAGGAGCTGAAGGGATGCCAAAGACATAGGAAGAACAACAGGATCAACAAACCCAAAGACTAAGGCACAAATCAAAGAGCTTACACGGGTCGGTCCAAATGCCCCAGGAAAAGGGACTGATACTTTAACTAATAGAACTCTATCAAACATTTCAAGAAAAATTGACCAAATCCAAGGGTATGGCTCAGTGGTAGATTGCATATCTAAAATGTGTAGTGGCTTAGGTTCAGCTGCTAGCACCTAAATTTCCCAAAATTGAAGAGAAGGGGAATATTTCCAAAGGAATTTTATGGGGCCCACAGTATCCTGATACCAAAGACATGAAAATAAAATTGCAGAAACACTTCTCTTGATAAACAGAGAAAACACGAGTCATCAATAAAACATTAACAAGGCAATCTTGGTGACACATTAAAAGTAGCATACAACAGGTCAAGAACACAACAGAGCTAGAGAGATGGATCGCTCAGTGTTAAGAGCACTACTTGCTCTTCCAGAGGTCCTGGCTTTGATTCCCAGTGCCCACAGAGCAGCTCACAAATGTCTGCACCGGGATATTCATGCCATCCTGGGCACTAGGCACGCACAGAGTACACAGATGTACATAGGGGCAAAACATATGTATATAATAATTTTTAAAAATTTAAGGAATACAATAACCAGAGATAATTCATTCTGGCAAACTAGTAACATGCTGTTGAAAGATAAAATGATGTCTATTATATAAAATGTTGGACACTGAACTTTTCTGTCCTTAAGAAAATTTACATCTGTCAAAATTAGTAGGGTATGGACTGGGTTTAAACCCTGGAGCCACTTATACTAGTATGTATTTTAGGGTATGGTATATATCCTTAGTTTCTTCATCACAAATTAGGTACAGCATTAGCCAGTTACCTGTTATGTTGTCAGGAGCTAAATACTATGTATATCCTTATAGAACTGTGCCTAACCCATGGTAAATGCTCTGTCCGTGTGAGCTATTTTATATATATCACACTCATCACAAGCCTAGCTTTTCCCCTTCATGTGAAAAGATACTTTTTCCCCACCTAATAATTGTGGAGGTTTAATGATACTACTTCAAAAGTCAGGAGCAGTTCTTAGTTCTATTTTTCACACAATTAAGAAAAGCAAGCCAGGAGTGGCAGTGCATACCATTAAACCCAACACTTAGGAGACAGAGGCAGGAGGATCTCTGTGAGTTTGAGGTCAGCTTGAACTACAATGTAAATCCAGGACAGTCACTGCTATTTACACGGATGAACTCTGCCTCAGAAAACAAAAACAGAAAGAAAGGAGGGAGGGAGGGAGGGAGGGAAACAAAAACTAAAGGAAAAGTCAAAATTTAAGATATGTAAACATTTCAGTTTTCAAAACTGTGAGTATTCTATATACCCTTGTGCATTATCAAACTCAGCTATATCTGTAAATACATATATATGATAGTTTGTGCTTAATCCTAATATTTACAAAATTTGTTCCCCCCAAAAAAATTAAAATTCAAAATAAAAATCACAATATAGGAGAGAGCACCAAAGATGGGAAAAATTTAATTGCCCATTGATGGGTGAATAAATAAATGTGGTATATACATATAATGGAACACTGTTTACCTTTAAAATGAAAATACCCTATCACATCTACAAAAGAGATGAAGCTCTTTTACATTAAGTGAAGTGAGACAGTCATAGGACACAAATGCTGATTCCACTTACATGAGGGATCTAAAGAAGTCAAAATCAGAGTCAGAAGAAAAGAATGAGTGTAAGGACTAGGTAAGGAAAGTGTTAGGGAATGAGTACACAGATTGTTTTATAAAACGAAAATATTTGAGATCTGTTTCAAGACATGAACATAATTAATAATACTATGTAAGGATATGATGGCAGATGTTCTATTTTTACTATAATAAAAAAGATATTCTAAAAACAATGAAAATAGTAAAATGTTTATTCCTTGAAAACATTCACTTAATCAATATTTCTTTCCCATTGTCCTAAGAACATGACGGAAACAGAATGCTAAATATTAAAGCTTACAAAAAAAATTCCTAAACCCAGAATTGAAGTAGTTTTTAGTCACACACACCAAATAATTGTCCAAACTATTTTACTCTGATCGAATGTATCCAGAGATCATCCCAGTAAATAAAATATTTCCTAAACATATATATAGCAAGAAAAGTTAGGTTTTTTTCTAACCAAACCCTAAATTTCATTTCATGTACTACAATAGATGACCAATTTAGCAAAATTCTAAGAGAAACAACTGTGTGATACACAGTCTATGGGAAGTGTTAATTTTAAAATATGTCTCAAGAAAGCTTAGGATTCAGTAAAAGAAAAGTGGTTGAAAAAGCCATCTGTCTTAACCACCATATCCTAGTATGTATCAGTGACTGATATAATCAATTCCCAAGGATTAAACAAGATTTGCCTAAATTTAATGGAGAAGCAATTCTGGTTTTAAAAGAAAAGAATAAATAAGGGAACATAGTTCATAGTTTGAGCCTGTCTTCTTAGCTCTAGATCATAGTCACTCGCTTAAAAAAAAAAATCATACTGTTTCTGGTTTAAGTTTGCTATTGTTTGTATTTAAATAGTTTCCAGGCATCCAATTTCTCTCTCATACTACCAGTTGACACAATTCTCAACTGTAAATTTATTAAATGTCATAAACACTTGAGAAAATAAGAAATAATCATGTAAAAAAATCCAGTAAGAATAAATCAGAGCACTTTATCAGAAAATGAGGTCCCACATTCTTGCCACAATCGTTCTAGGGAAGTTATTTTGACAGTCATCAACAGCCAATAGAACTGTCCCCACCGTATATCACAGAAAACATTTAAGTACAGAGCTGTTAGCTCCAGACTATCCACAGATCTGTAGCAAGGTTGCAAAGGACACAAACTACTCTCCTTCCCCATGCTCTTGCTATACTTTACGGGCTTTTTCCTGAACAATTTTTTAGCTCTTAGCCAATTTAGGAAAAGAAGAGGGGGAAAGCTATACAAACCAGATCCACCCAAGGTTGGAAAAGATAGAGGAGGGGAGAGAAAAGAGCCTTTAAAATAACTGTGCATGCAATAATTGTGTTTTCCTACTTTACCCCCTCCCTTCACCATGCATTACATTAGCAGCATGAGTCTTCCAGATGACTTTTAAGTGGCAATAAGAGAGTAAGCATTCTGTTAACTGGGTAAAAGGTGGACCAAAAAAAAATCTGCTCAGACTTTCTGAAGACTATGGTTGAAAGAGATAAGTTATTTAAATCAAATGACAAAACCTGTTTAGACTTATGGAGCCAGCTACATTGTTTTACAAGCAGTCATCTTCTATAATGAATCAGTACTTTCCAACTCCCACAGTGGCGTTTGGAGCAGCTAGCAGAATGGTGGCATCCAATCAGCTCTCCCTCTGGAAAGAAGACTCCTGGGTTTAATTTTCTAATACTCCTGATTCTTGGTCAATCTGATCCTATGGACTTACATTCTTTCATTTGTAAAGTAAGGAAGTCAGATTATAAACTTCTTTTCTGCTTACAAGGATCTACACAGCCAATACTTAATTATTAAAGTGTCATTCACTGATAGGGTTGTAATTGAATGGTAGAATTCTTACATAGCATATTCAGAGCCCTGGGTTCAAATACTAAAAATGCAAACTACATAGACATCATCCATGTCTATTATTTAAATGATTATTGTTGCAGACGTTTGTATTGTACAGTTAACACAGCACAAGGACAAGAGTAAACACAGATATGTTCCACTCTATGACTATCATGTTCCAGAACCTTGAGGTTCTGCTACAATCCTCCTATTGAAGACTATAAAGCTCTTGGTCTTATAACGTTTGAAGATTAAAGAGGGATACAAAGCCTTCTTAAGGCGCTAGGCTTAGCACACTAGCTCAAAATACAAGTACTACAATCCTAGGCCTTCAAAGTATCAGCGTTTACCACAGCGCTTGTGTGTATCAATATTTCAAGTGATTCCCACAATATACCAGTGTGTTCTACATTCTGGCTGAAAAAATACTACTACTTAAAAGAAATAAAACTACTGTGATTGCAATGGAACAGCCAGTGCTTTGTCTGAAACTTATTACACCCACCTTGTCTACAGATGGCTTCTCTGAAACATTAACCTGCCGGGCTCACAAATCACTTATTCTTTAGGCTGTTCGCTGTATAGCAGACTTCAGTTAGTGCATGCAAACTAAGCTGTATAGCAAACTATAGCCAGACTGGTCACAGAAAAATGCAGCAAGGCCAGTTCTTCATTTCAACTATTAGTTACCAAACAACATAACTAAAGATTAAACATTAAGAACATGGATTGGAGAACTTTTTTCAAAAACTTTATTTTTTTCCAAACTGACCTCTAATAATGGGTTTTATGAACAAGAAATTAAAGAAGGGAAATTCACTTTATTCAAAATTTGATAAGCAAAAATGTGTATATACCATCAAACATGTTAAATAACAGACATGGTATGATTACATCAGCTTAAAATCCCACTAGATATCTAACACACACTTAAACCTCTTGTTTTGAAGATGATACCAAGTTCATGAAAGGATCTCAAAGAATTTTACATATGTCATTAATTCCCATAAACCCTTGACAAGTGTGGCAAAAAGCCAATGCTCCAAATACTATAAATAAGAGGTGCAGCGCAAAACAATGTCGGAATTATTCAGCAATAAAAAAAAAACTTATGAAAGAAAGGATTAGGCTCCCAATTAAACTTTGCCACCTAGCTATTATGAAGCTACTTTTCAGTAGCTCAAGGGCAAAGAGTTTCAATTCATCATGACAGAAAGTCATCTCAATCCCATATATTTAAGACCTTCAGTATGTATAATAGTGTGGGCTCCCCACTTCCTACACAGAAATTCAGAGTACTGATGGTGAACCTAGAGAAACACCAGACAGTGAACACCCAGAACTCCAGAGCAAAATCCTGAATAACATATGAGCCATAGTCAACACAGACAAAACTTGTATGAGTTTTCTTAAAGAACAGTCTGAAACATGCTTTGCTGACAACAATTTTCTACTGTCTGATAGATTTATGAAGAAAAAATGCACACTCATTCAACCCATCACCTAGACACCTGTCACTAAGGAATGATCAGCCTAGGACAAGCTAGGCTGTAAGACTGAACCAAGCTGAGGAATGGGCTGATGTCAAGCTGACACACAACAGGTGAAAGAAACTGAAGCAGGCAACCCCGGGATAGGTATGGATTAGCAGCAGCAACTCTTCCAAACATGCACTCATGTGGCCTGACTGCATGTTTCCTGATAATCCTCCATATTCCACTTAGAATCACTGAACCAGCCTAGACTTGAAAGAAAATTTAGAGGTCATCCAGTAAAAGGGCTAGTCAAAGGCCTCTTTGTGTCTCTTATTCAATTATAATAATGTCCAAGATTTCTACTTCAATTTCCACAACTACAACAATTCTACTTCTAAGTAGGGCTAATTGGTAGGTAGTCCCTTAATGTCCATTCCTGACGGATAAACGCATCTCTGTTTTCCAGAGCTACACAATGGAAATGTCGAGCTTTCTTTATAGAACAGGTCTAATACTATAAAAATGACAGACTTGCCCATGACATTTCATTTGCAGTGTGAGCTCATCCAACCTGCCTCCAAAGTCTTTGATTCGCTCATTCGTTAAATTACCATCTAAGAGAAAAATTAACAATAGCAACTAACCTTTACTGATCACTTACTAGGAGTCAAGAATTACATTTGCAGTAATTCTTATCGGGGCTTCATTTAATAACTTAATATCTCCCAGGAAACACAATGCAAATATTCTGTTAATTCCAATTGTATTGCCAAGGAAATCAATACAGAATAATTAAATAACTTTGCCCGTGTCTATAGACATAATAGACAATGGTATGACCCCCAAAGGAATGTTCTTATGTTAAAAGAACCCCAGGCTGGGAGAAAAAAATAATTACCAACACTCTTTGACTTTCTGCCACATCTAGAAGAAATTGCTACAAACAGTATCCTTCAGGTAGGTCAAAGAATCTCACCAAATCATATTACACATGTCCTTCCAAGTTGACAATCTTTAATAAAACTTTTCAGGGTATGGTTGTTATGTAAATTAGAGATCCCCAATTCTACCTACATTCAGTTCACATTGGTCTTCCCAAACCAAAAGAACACTATGAGAAACCCTTTCAGATCATTTAACAAAAATCAAATTATATGATCTGTTTACTAAATTTATCAAAGATAGAAAAAATTGGCTGATCCTAATTTTCTTGTTTCTCTTAGAAGTGACAGCTGTGATGATGTTACAGGAAGGTCACTTATTGCTGAGAAAAATAGAAATCCTATGACAAGAAATTTTAAGGAATATTTTTATTGGATTATTTTTATGTACATTTCAAATGTTATTCCCTTTGCTGGTTTCCCAGCCATAAGCCCCCTATCCCATCCCCCTACTCTTCTTCTAGGAGGGTATTCCCCATCCTAGACACCCCTGACATTCCCCTGTACTGGGGGGTTCAGCCTTGGCAGGACCAAGGGCTTCTCCTCCCATTGGTGTCCAACAAGGCCATCCTCTGCTACATGGGTCTGACCATGTGTGCTCTTTGGATGGTGGTTTAGTCCCTAGGAGCTCTGGTTGGTTGGTATTGTTGTTCTTATGGGGTTGCAAGCCCCTTCAGCTCCTTCAATCCTTTCTCTAATTCCTCCAATGAGGACCCCACTCTTAGTTCAATTGTTTGCTGCTAGCATTCACCTCTGTATTTGACATGTTCCGGCTGAGCCTCTCAGGAAACAGCTATATCAGGCTCCTGTCAACATGCATTTCTTGGCTTCATCAATATTATCTAGTTTTGGTGGCTGTATATGAATGGGCTGTATACCCAGGTGGGGCAGGTGCTGAATGGCCGTTCCTTCAGTACCTGATCTAAACTTTGTCTCCATATCCCCTCCTATGAATATTTTTGTTCCCCCTTTTAAGAAGGACTGAAGCATGGTAGAGCGCTTGCCTAGCAAGCGCAAGGCCCTGGGTTCGGTCCCCAGCTCCGAAAAAAAGAAAAAAGAAAAAAGAAAAAAAAAAAGGAGGACTGAAGCATCCACACTTTGGTCATCCTTATTAAGCTTCATGTGGTCTGTGGATTTTATCAAGGGTAATTCGAGCTTCTGAGCTAATATCCACTCATCAGTGAGTGCATACCATGTGTGTTTTTTTGTGGCTAGGCTACCTCACTCAGGATTGTATTTTCTAGTTCCATCCATTTGCCTATGAATTTCATGAAGTCATTGTTTTTGATAGCTGAGTAGTAGTATTTTCAAGAGTTCACATGCTTTAACCCAGTAACACCACTTTTAACAACACACCCCCAAGGAAATCGGCAGCAATGAAAACTAAGATTAGAGAGATGGCTCAGTGGTTAAGAGCACTGACTGCATTTCCAGAGATCCTGAGTTCAAATCTCAGCAACCACATGGTGGCTCACAACCATCTGTGATAAGATCTGATGCCCTTTTCTTGTGTGTCTGAAGATAGGTACAGTGTACTTACATATAATAAATAAATAAAATTAAAAAAAAGAAAACCAAGACTCATATAAGATGCTAATTGTGGTACTATTTCTATTATAAAAGCTACAAACAACATGTCCTCATACAGGAATATTAATAAATTGTACATCTACCTAATGAAATCATAATGTTAAAAAGTTAATTTTATAAGTCACTAATTATAA
The DNA here is from genome assembly GCF_021556685.1 of Rattus norvegicus. Taxonomy (NCBI): domain Eukaryota; kingdom Metazoa; phylum Chordata; class Mammalia; order Rodentia; family Muridae; genus Rattus; species Rattus norvegicus. Next base: position 66,214,945 of record NC_141554.1, read on the forward strand.
GTAACTGTTTGGTTTAATTTAAATAGCCAGGGGGTTGGGGATTTAGCTCAGTGGTAGAGCGCTTGCCTAGCAAGCGCAAGGCCCTAGGTTCGGTCCCCAGCTCCGAAAAAAAGAAAAAAAAATTAAATAGCCAGAAAAATCCACAAACATGAAGTATGATCTACATAAATTGCTTAAAAACATTCTGGTAAATACATGTGTGTTCATACATACATAGAAAAATATTCTGGTGAACATACATGTGTGCACGTATGTATATACATATAAACATAGAAAATAAAAATTCATATTTAGATTCTGGGTAAATATTATCTCTCTTTTTTCTGTATTTTCTAAGTGTGCCACGACAAATATGTATTAACCCTATGGCCATAAAAAATAAAAACTATGGTGACAAATCACAGAGAGCTACTAATATTCAAATACTTTGCACTTTTAAAATATAGTTTCATGGAATCCAAGCTAATATTAAACTGAAAAGGTTAAAAAAATTAACACTATTTGGTTTTGGGTAAAGGACTAGTGATCCATAGTGACTGCTGTAAAATGCTGCAAAACTACACAGACTTGTACGACTCACTGTACACTTCTTTTCTGTTCCCCTTTCAGAAACCAGAGTCAACAGTTTCTATGTTCAGTCTTCCAGAGGGAAACCCTTCCAGCAAAAAAAAAAAAAAACCTGACATGGTCATATAACTGGCATCCCAAAGGGCAAATTATGATTGATCTTGCTATTTCTGCTCTAGGAAAAGACTGAAATGTTTGTCACCTTTTTTTTTTTCCCCAGAGCTGAGGACCGAACCCAGGGCCTTGTGCTTGCTAGGCAAGCGCTCTACCACTGAGCTAAATCCCCAACCCCGTTTGTCACCTTTTATTTAAAGTACAAGATACTAAAGCCAAACACAATATCCAAATGCTTCTTACTCCTGTTTATTAGAAAATGGACACTATGAAACAGATTGATGCTTCTTGATGTCCTCTCTACAACTTTCATTTCAATGAGATCAAAAAGTTCTGAGTTACTCTGTTAAGTGGAGGTTTTTAAGTATGAAAATCTCAGAACAGGTAGTATGCAGAACCACTCAGAGATTACCTATAGCATTTAATAATCATAGTTTTCTTCATAGATTGTATACCAATGAAAGACCCCAGCTTAGCAGCAGTAACGCCATTTTGCAAGGCTGTACTTAAGATGACTGGTTCAGGGAAAGGTTAGAACACTGAGTACACAGCGGCTGCCAAGCAAGATATGTTTGGTTGAAGGCCTGGCAACAGGACGACTTCGGTTGAGCACCTGACAATGAAAAAAAGCCCCGGGAGAGGTCCCACACCCTGGTGGGGGGCCGAGTCAGTCGTTATGTTCCAAGAAGGTAGCTAAGAAACTTGCCCCCGGGCTGAACCCTTGGGGGGCCGAGTCAGCCGTTATGTTTCTGGAAGGTAGCTAGGAAACTTGCCCCCGGGCTAAACCCTTGTCATATTAGAATCCACCAATTATATCCCTGTAACCATGCATCTGCTTCTGTATGCTTGCTTCTGCTCCCCAAAATCCTATAAAAGCCCATCCTTGGTTCTGTGGGGCGCGCCAGTCCCCCGAGTGACTGAAGCGCCCGCAGGTGCCTGTGCCTGTGTATCCCGACAATAAACCAAATCCTCTTGCTGATTGCATCCTGTGGTGTCTCGGTCTGGTCTTTGGAGTTAGAGGGTCTCCATCCCGAGGGAAAGTTCTCCCTGAGAGCTTTTCATTTGGTGCATGGGCGGGGAAAGGAGATCCTCCACCCAGGGACCACCGACCACCCACTGGGAGGTAAGCCGGCCGGCGTCTGTTTGTCTGTCTGTCTGTCTGATTCTGTCTCGTTCTGCCTTATTCTGTCTGTTCTGTGAGCACTCAGCCAGGTCTGTTCTGTGAGCGCTCAGCCAGGTCTGTTCTGTGAGCGCTCAGCCAGGTTGTTTGGAATTTGGGCGGGAAGAAGAAGGAGCTGACGAGCTCGGACTTCTCGCCCCGCAGCCCTGGAAGACGTTCCAAGGGTGTTAGGGGCCCGACTTTTCGGGGCCCAATCTGGGAGGAGAAAGATCCGGACTAACGGCACCTCTGTCTGTATTTTTGGCTTTCAGAGGGCCCCGGACCTTTGCCACCTCCATCTGACTTTTTGCTTTCAGTTTGGTACCAAAGCCGTGCAGCACGCCTGTCTGTTGTTTGTTTGACTGTTGGTGTTGTTTGTTTTCTCTGTGTTCTAATCTTCCTTAGAACTAACATGGGACAGTCCCTAACAATGCCCCTAAGTCTCACTCTTGATCATTAGAAAGACGTCCACGACCGGGCACACAACCAGTCCGTCGAGGTTAAAAAAAAAAAGGAAAAGGGCAGACTCTCTACACATCCGAGTGGCCCACTTTCGGAGCAGGATGGCCAGTGAATGACACATTTAATAAGATCATTATTTTACAGGTTAAAGATCGGGTCGTCCACGGACATCCTGACCAGGTTTCTTATATTATCACTTGAGAGAGTCTCGCCTTAACCCCCCCCCCCGGGCGGAACCCTTCGTGAACCCGAATTGGCCTCCCCTCAACCCCCAGCCTGTCCCCTCGGCCCCGCCCGGTCTGCCGGCCACGTCTTAAGAAACCTGTCCTCCTGGCAGACCCAAACTCCCCTCTCATAGATCTTCTCTCTGACAGGCCCGGCTGAAACGGAGGAGGCAGAGCCGCCGGCCAGATCAGTTGCCGGGCCACAGTCTGATAAGGGTTTCTCCCCTGTCGCAGGGAGATTGCGCAATAAGCGAGAGGTGATGCCAGATTTCAACCTCCCAGGCTTTCCCACCTAGACAGGGAACCGGTGGCCAGACCCAATACTGGCCGTTTTCAGCAGCTGACATTTACAATTGGAAACAACACAACCCTTCTTTCTCCAAAGATCCGGTGGCACTCACCGACCTAATAGAATCTGTTTTACTTACCCACCAGCCTACTTGGGATGACTGCCAACAGCTCTTACAGGCCCTCTTAACCTCAAGAAAAAAAAAAAAACAAGGAGTGTTCCTAGAGGCCAGAAAGCATGTTCTGGGAGATGATGGGCGTCCCACCCAGCTGCCTGAGAAAATTGATGCTACATTCCCACTTAAGAGACCAAACTGGGATTTTAATACAGCTGAAGGTAAGGGACACCTACGCCTTTATTGCCAGTTGCTTCTAGCGGGTCTCCAAGGGGCTATACGACGCCCTACTAATTTGGCTCAGGTAAAACAGGTATTACAGGAAGCAGGGGAAACTCCCTCCGCCTTTCTAGAGAGACTTAAGGAGGCCTACCGTATGTATACTCCCTATGACCCAGATGACCCAGGACAAATGACGAGTGTCTCTATGTCCTTCATCTGGCAGGCTGCTCCAGATATCAGGACTAAGTTACAGAGGTTAGAAAATTTACAGGGCTATACATTACAGGATTTACTTAAAGAAGCTGAAAAGATTTTTAATAAAAAAGAGATAAAAAAAGAAACAAAGAATTGAGTCGAATCTTGGCCGCCGTAGTTCAGGGCCAAAAAAGGAAGGGAGATAGGGGGGAGCTCGAAAGGGGCTGAAGCTGGATAAAGATCAATGTGCCTATTACAAAGAGAAAGGACACTGGGCCAGAGAGTGCCCCAAGAAGCCTGGCGGACCCCGAAAGCCTCGACCACGAACCTCCCTCTTGGCTCTAGATAAAGATTAGGGAGGTCAGGGCCAGGAGCCCCCCCTGAGCCCAGGGTAACGCTTAAAGTTGGGGGGCAGCCGGTTACTTTCCTGGTAGACACAGGAGCCCAGCATTCAGTCCTCACCCAAGCTTCAGGACAGCTCAGCGACCAGACGGCCTGGGTACAAAGAGCTACTGGTGAGAAACAATACCGATGGACTACAGACCGCCGGGTTCAGCTGGCTACCGGTAAGGTGACCCATTCCTTCTTACATGTTCCGGACTGCCCGTACCCTCTGCTGGGCCGTGACCTGCTCACCAAACTAAAAGCACAATTTTCCACTGGCTTGGGCAGAGACTGGTGGGATGGGGTTGGCGCTCCAACAGCCCCCCTTAATTATACAGTTAAAGGCCACTACAGCTCCAGTCTCCATAAAACAATACCCCCTGTCACATGAAGCTTATCAAGGTATAAGGCCTCACATTACGAGGCTTCTAGATCAAGACATCCTAATCCCCTGCCGGTCGCCTTAGAATACGCCTCTTCTGCCTGTTAAGAAACCCGACACTGGAGATTATAGGCCAGTACAAGACTTGAGAAAGGTCAACAAGAGGATAGAAGATATTCATCCGACTGTTCCAAACCCTTACAATTTGCTCAGTAACTGTTCATCGATGAGAAACAGGGGTATGCTAAAGGGGTCCTAACACAAAGGTTGGGACTCTGAAAACGCCCTGTGGCCTACCTGTCTAAGAAATTGGACCCTGTGGCCTCCGGCTGGCCACCGTGCCTAAAGATGGTGGCTGCTATTGCTGTCCTGATCAAGGACGCTAGAAAATTGACTTTGGGACAGCCACTCACCATCCTAGCACCCCACGCAGTGGAGGCCTTGGTAAAACAGCCCCCAGACCGCTGGCTCTCTAATTCTCACACCAAGCCTTGTTACTGGATGCAGAACGGGTTCAGTTTGGGCCCGTAGTCGCCCTCAATCCTGCCACCTTGCTTCCTCTACCAGAGGAGACAAAACAACATGACTGCCTACACGGATGACAACAGCTTCTTGGCAGAGGGAGAGCGAAAGGCTGGAGCTGCGGTCACTACGGAGGACAAAGTGATTTGGGCGAAAGCCCTGCCTGCTGGTACCTCCGCACAACGGGCTGAACTCATCGCCTTGACTCAGGCGCTCAAGATGACAAAAGGACAAAGTGATACAAAAGGTGACTGAGAGTTACAAAGCGTGCGCTCAGGTTAACCTGGGAAGGACCATGATTAGACAAGGAGTTCGTCCTAGGGGACACCGTCCCGACATCCATTGGGAAATTGATTTTACTGAAATTAAACCAGGTATATATGGATACAAGTATCTCCTAGTGTTTGTAGACACCTTCTCAGGATGGGTCGAAGCCTTCCCCACAAAGCACGAGACTACAAAAATGGTCACCAAGAAGCTCCTCGAAGAAATCTTTCCCAGGTATGACATGCCTCAAGCGTTGGGGTCGGACAACGGGCCCGCTTTCGTCTCCCAAGTAAGTCAGTTGGTGGCCAAATTGCTGGGGATTGATTGGAAATTACATTGTGCCTATAGACCCCAGAGTTCAGGTCAGGTAAAACACATGAATAGAACAATTAAGGAGACTTTATCCAAACTTACGCTTGCAACTGGCTCAAAGGATTGGGTGGCCCTCCTTCCCCTAGTTCTATATCGGGCCCGGAATACCCCGGGCCCCCATGGTCTAACTCCTTTTGAAATAATATATAGAACACCACCCCCATTTGTCCATTTCTTTGATTCAAACATTGCTGATTTTGCTGACAGCCCTTCTCTGAGGGCCCATTTACAGGCCCTACAGATTGTGCAGAGAGACGTCTGGAGACCTTTGGCCACTGCTTACCAGGACAAGCTTGAGCATCCGGTGGTGCCACACCCGTTCCAGATTGGAGACACCGTGTGGGTACACAGACACCAGACCAAGAATCTCGAGCCACGGTGAAAAGGACCCTACACCGTCCTCCTGACTACCCCGACCGCCCTAAAGGTAGACGGAGTCTCGGCTTAGATCCACACACCACACGTCAAGGCAGTCCGGTCTGAGGAATTGACTAATCACAACACTACACCCCAGACATGGAGAGTTCAGCGCATTCCAAACCCCTTAAAGTTAAAACTCCTACGTGGCTCCTCCTAGCCTTTTTGTGGCCTAGAGTCAGTGGGGGAATAAGCCCCCACCAGACAGAAATTTCTTGACCAAGTCGAGTGAAAGATTTCACTCAAAGTTAGCAAAAAAATGGGGGAATGAAAGACCCCAGCTTAGCAGCAGTAACGCCATTTTGCAAGGCTGTACTTAAGATGACTGGTTCAGGGAAAGGTTAGAACACTGAGTACACAGCGGCTGCCAAGCAAGATATGTTTGGTTGAAGGCCTGGCAACAGGACGACTTCGGTTGAGCACCTGACAATGAAAAAAAGCCCCGGGAGAGGTCCCACACCCTGGTGGGGGGCCGAGTCAGTCGTTATGTTCCAAGAAGGTAGCTAAGAAACTTGCCCCCGGGCTGAACCCTTGGGGGGCCGAGTCAGCCGTTATGTTTCTGGAAGGTAGCTAGGAAACTTGCCCCCGGGCTAAACCCTTGTCATATTAGAATCCACCAATTATATCCCTGTAACCATGCATCTGCTTCTGTATGCTTGCTTCTGCTCCCCAAAATCCTATAAAAGCCCATCCTTGGTTCTGTGGGGCGCGCCAGTCCCCCGAGTGACTGAAGCGCCCGCAGGTGCCTGTGCCTGTGTATCCCGACAATAAACCAAATCCTCTTGCTGATTGCATCCTGTGGTGTCTCGGTCTGGTCTTTGGAGTTAGAGGGTCTCCATCCCGAGGGAAAGTTCTCCCTGAGAGCTTTTCACCAAAGGTAAGACACCACACTAGCTGCCTTGAGCATTTTAGGATGAGACTATTAGATAGGAATGTGGAATTTGTAAAATAATCTTGTTAGTTGAAATATTTTCATCTATGTGAATTTTGATGTCCATTTGACAGTCTAGCTATGCTTTTCATTATCGATGTGATAAGGTGACACACTTTTACCGAAAGGAAGGAAGGAAGGAAGGAAGGAAGGAAGGAAGGAAGGAAGGAGGGAGGGAGGGAGGGAGGGAGGGAGGGAGGGAGGGAAGGAAGGAAGGAAGGAAGGAAGGAAGGAAGGGAGAGAGGGAGAGGGAGAGAGAGAGAGAGAGAGAGAGAGAGAGAGAGAGAAAGAATGAAAGAAAAGAAAGAAAGAAAGAAAGAAAGAAAGAAAGAAAGAAAGAAAGAAAAAGAAAAAAGAAAAAGAGGCTCCCCCATCCCAAAGAATTAATATGAGTTGACCACAGGAAGATTTCAAGTTCTGTTGTCCCACAGCAAATCACCTTTGGGCAGTTATTCTCAACCCCTTTGTGGGTTGAAGGACCCTTTCACAGAGGTTGCATTATTACCATATATTTCCACTAAAATTCATAACAGTAGCAAAATTACAGATATGAAGTAGCAAGGAACATAATCTTATAGGTGGGGTCACCGCAACATGAGGAACTGTACTAAAGGGTCACAGCACTAAGAAGGTTGAGAAGACCTGCTCTAACGTGTAACTTACATAAAGAGAACTGTACTATGTGAATGGTTGATTAGTAATCAGTTACCTCGTGAGTTAGTGACTGGGTCAAATTAGAACTCCCCCTACCCTTCCTAAGAGAGGTATGGCTAAGAAAGTAAAAGGTCATAGCCATAGAATTAAGGGTTTTTTTTTCACTTGTCAAAGCCCAAACAAAATACTCTTATGAATTTAGATTACCAGCTCAGGAACTAAATCCCCAAAGATGTACTCTAGCTAATGCTCCTCTCCAATCTCACCTGCAAAAAACATCAACTCAACTTCTCTAAAAGAAGCCCTAGCAATGACCTAAGAATCAATCGATGACAGGGAGAACTTCCTATAAATATATGTATCTTTCTCTAGCTTCCAGGGAATGTCTTCCCTTCTCCTTTCTAAAAAGTATACTATATTCACATGCTATGGACTTTGTGCACAGGTCTGTGCCTTTACTTTCCCTCCAGCTCTACTTCTAATGAAGTCTTCAATAAATCTACATTAGTCTTACTTCTGTCTCCTCGGGACTTAGAACTAAATCCAGCACAAGCCAACCACAGGACTCAAGTGAATTTGGCCACTACAACCTTCAATTTTAACAAAAAGCTCTCAATTTAAATGCAGTAACAAAAACAAATCTGTTCTAGCCCTTTCAGTGACTATCATAAAATAGTTACCAAGTATAAAGAAATCAAATATTGATGTCTGTTTCCTCTATTTCAGAAGGGTAGTACAGATGTGAGAAGCCATGTTCATTTTAGTCACTCAAAATAAAGAGGCCTTGGCAATTTACTTAATCCCTTTGAGACTTTATCCTCATGTGTAAAAAGGGATAATATCCCCTACCACAGGGTTGCAAGGGATTAAATGAAATTGAGAAAATTCTCTATGTGGATAGTGGGATCCTAGCCAGAACCTTCCTAGCTTCTACTCATCTAACCAGGCTACCTTTGCAATCACTTGATTGATCTTATATATTTTAGCTTACAGATGTCCATAGGTCACAACAAAGCACTTCAACCTAAATATAATCAAAAATTCAAATTTCCTTTCTTCTCCATCTTCTTCCCTTCTCACTTCAAATCCTATCAAAAGCAGCCAATGCCAGGCTTGCAACTTTGGCTCTTAAGAGAGTCAAAGTTCTTTCCTTTTGCCTTCCTGCATTTAGTTTTAACATGAGTGCTTTAAAAAAGAAAAAAGAAAAACTGAGATAAATTGGAAGATGGTCAAACTCCTGATTATGTATTTCTTAAGACGCAAGTATAACAGAATGCAGGAAGGAAGAGCACTTGTTCCTGGAAGCAAGCTTTATACTTCCCACTAAATGAGTGTTAAGACAATCACAGACAGAATGGCGAAAACACCAGCAGCCCATCACCAAACCTACAAGTGCAAAGGTAACAAGAAACTGGGAGAACAAAAAGGCCACCTTTATTAACCGAGCCAGGCACTTGCTGCCAGAACACATTTCACTTAGCCCCACATCTCCAAACTAATTAGTTTCAAGAAATCATGTCAGTTGACATGATTAAGAATGAGAAAAGCTAAACATGAATTTTACACAAAGTAAAGAAACAGTAACAGAAAAGAAAGTCTCTAAAATCTGCCAAATTTATAACATAAAACTAATTGGAAAAAACCCTGGAACTCCTACTGTGTTGAGCATTAAAACAATTAGAATAGCAAAGACAGGAAGGCAACAGACCCTATTAACAAGAAAGCATGGCTTGGTAGCTTCAACACATTAAGAAACCAAAGATAGGACAGAGGGATAGATGACGTGTACTAATTTACCCCTTTCCAAGCAAAAAACAAATTACCCACACAGGTACACTTCATTAAACTGCATGTAAAAAAATAAAGCACTGTTTCCAAGCAACAAACACTTCAGGAGGTTAATATTCAAAGTGTAGAATCCTAAAAAGTCAGTGAATGTCTTGGAATTTCACCACACAAGCTTGCGTCACTGCATTCTTTTGTGTCAGACTGTTTAATTATCTTCAAGACTTAGCATAATTGGAGCCTTAGTCTAAAAATAGGCTAGTTTTTCCTTTGCAATCTGATTGGTAAATAAAAGTTAGGGGAGTTTTTATCTCCTTCATTTGTTTTAAACAGCTCCTTGCTTCTGCTCATCAAGCAAAGATTATATGAATATATTTTCTGGATCTATTTGTTTATTCTACTAAAGGCAAACAAACTATGACCTTCACAATTACACCAGGTAAGAGTGCCACATGCGAGCTACACAAACACATGTTCAAGATTTCAGGTAAGGACATCAATGATGACATTTAACTTCCTGAGACAAAATGTGACAGAAGGAAGCAATCCTCTGCTTTCCTCATCTTTGCATCTTTACATGCCTGCCTTCCGAATCTTCTTCCTGTAAGAATTTCCTTCACAGCTAGGCAGTGGTGGCACAGAAGGCGGAGGCAGATTGATTTCTAAGTTCAAAGCCAGCCTGGTCTATAGAGTGAGTTCCAGGACAGCCAGAACTACACAGAAAAACCCTGTCTCAGATAAATTAAATAAATAAGTAAATAAACAAACAAACAAACAATAAATATTTTTTTAAAAAAAGAAATTCCATTCCAAGGCCTTCTGTTTTTCTTATGATTGGTGTCAGGACAGAAGAAATAATAACAATCAATCCAGTAACAGTAAACAACCAGGATAACACATGCTAGCACAGCCCATAACCTTTTAAACAAAAATGGCTGCACTGTTATTACATGACACTATTTCTACTTTCTAATACCTCTGACATAGATGAATTCTAAGAAAACACAAATATAGTGTGGCAGCTATAAATGGACCAACTGCACTCACTAGTCCTGGGGCTTTACACATGGCATCCATACTTTCTGTACTTCAGTTTCTTCCTCTTTAAAGCAGGGCTAGGACCAGGAAAACAACTCAGCAAGTTTAAAAATAAAAAAAAAAGAAGGAAAAAAGAAAAAGAGACAATGTGCAAGCCTAATGACCTGAGTTTGATCCTAGCAGGCACAGCAGGCCTCCACAAGTGCACCATAGAGTGCACATCCATATAGACTGACTGACTGTCTCTCAAAAGTAAAACAAATAAATTAATAATAATAAAATAAAACAGCAGTACAAAACCCCATACTAAGTTGCCTCATAATCAATCTAGATGCAACGCAATTAAGAAGTGTTTTCTATAGTCATTCACCCCTGCTTAGAAGAACAAGATAAAGCTTTCATCAAAGGGGTAAGTAAAGAACAGGCAGGGCAGTAAGAAATAAATAGCCTACACCCATACAGATTTTCCCAGTTCAATACAATATTATTATCTTAATAAATAAAAATGTCTTATTTTCCATCCCATCTCCACGACCTTCAGCAAATATAAAATACATTTAAAGAAACTATTTTCATCAATCTTACAATAAAATGATGTCTACATTTTGTACAAATAGAGACAGGGTTTCTGACTAAGCTTATTTATTTTAGTAAAGTTTTATTGTTTGTATAAAAAACTTAAAACAATATCAGGTAATGATCAAAGACTGAAGATATCTTAGTTATTAATTTAGCAATATGTCTAAATATTTACATATGGAGGGGAAGAGGGAGATCAGATCTTAATTCTCTTAATAAATTTATCATAAGTGTCACCAAATTTAAAGTCAAGGGCCACAATGAGGTGAGAGGCAGAATAATTTTTTTTTGTTTTTTTAAAGATTTATTTACTTTATGTATGTGAGTACACTGTAGCTGTCTTCAGACACACAAGAAGAGAGCATTGGATCCCATTACAGATGATTGTGAGCTACCATTGTGTTGCTGGGAATTGAACTCAGGACCTCTGGAAGAGCAGACAGTGCTATTAACTGCTAAGTCATCTTTCCAGCCCAAGGGAGAGAATTATATTAATATCCCAAAATGAGAAAGAACAAGCTACAAGGCATTAGCATAAGACCTGACTATTGCTCTATTTTTTCCTGATAATATATATCCCCAGAAAATTTACAGTGATTCTAATTTGTAGCAAATGGCTTACACAGTCCTAGAAGACTATGCTGGGAAAGAGGTCCAAAGTATGATAACAACAACATTAGTGTGAAGAAGTTTCTTGCTATTGTCTTTTCTCAATACATATAAATTCACTATGAAAGCATCAAACACCCAAAAATTAGGACAGTGATGGCCAAGTGTTGTGGCATATACCCAGCACTTAAGAGGTGGAGTAAGGAAGATCATGACTTTGAGGCGTTCTGGGCTACGTAACAAGATCTATAATAGCGAATATCAATAATATCTAAAAGTATAAAAGAAGACCCAGAAAGCAAAGAACGCTACTGCACTAGAATTTTAAAATACTAATCGACATTAGCAATCCTGTTTCAAAGATCAGCAGACTTCTTCTAGTGTCTAGTGAGTCGACAGTCTGTCTTCTATAACTACCAAAAGTTTTACTCCAAAGGTAAAAGGCAATCACTAGGTAGTAATCACTTTCTAATTTTCAATAAAAGTAATTTTTAAACAATAAACATTAAATCCTCTACCCCTAAAATTCTGTAGGACAGAGTAATGTTGCTATAGGTGTAGAGAGACCACAGCTAAACGCAGCTTCTTTAATTAGCAGTTAGTCCTTGCCATTCTTCCATCCATTACGAGCTACAAAAGAACCTAATCCAAACCAAAGCATTTCTTTATTTTTCTTCAGCGCCTTTCCACACCAGACTTACTTAATCATGTGTGTCCACTAAGCATAAGGCCTGGCATCTTATGCCATGAGTTACCTCTCTTCTTCAGGAATCTGAAAACCAAGCTTCAAAACCGAAACGGAATAATGAACCAACACAGAAATGTAGAAAGCAAGAAGGAGACTCAAGTAAAAGAAATAACAACAAATGCCATATTGAGTGCCTAAGTTTGTGACAGTTGATGTGTGGGGAAGAACTGAGTGAAATATAGTGCCAGTCCAATGGCACAATTTCTAATAAAAGGAAGATGAACAAAATCACACAAATTAGTCAGTGGTGACAAAGGAGGAATGGAGCAGGATACTGAACAATAACAATGATCACCACAGAGAAACTCCGACACGGACACACAAAGAGTAAGTACAGGAAAGTTTACTTCCCTGATAATGGAATTCTAACCACAATCTGAATGATTGGAAGAGACAGAAAAATAGAATAAAGAACATTCACAAGATAGATATCTAGAGGGCAGGTCAAATGTACGGTAAATACATATGTAGCATTTGAAGACATATGACACAATACCACTTACATAAATTGAGTGAATACATTGATAGGTAGCAAAACCATGCAAAATACAAAAATTCATATTAATACTATAATATTAAGTGTCATAAAGAAGGATATTACAAAACAGTAAACAAAAAACATCAAGGACCTATGATCTATCATTCAAAATAATATATAAACCACTTATGGACAATATAATCATGTTTTAATTCTAGACGATGACTATGTATTATTTCCTTATAAAAAAAAATAATTGACAATGGAAATGCAAGGTTGGCTCCAGAGTTAGGAGCACTGGTTTCTCATTCAGAGGAACCAGGTTTGATTCCCTGTACCCACATAACAGCTCACAACTCCAGTCCCAGGGGATCCAGCGCCCTCTTCTGGTCTCTGCAGGCACCAGGTACACACATGGAGAGAAAACACATTATACACACATAAAAATAAATTCCCACAACACTCAGAGGAAGCCTGACACCCAGGTGCTCTAACACGCCAGGATCACAGGTGAGGAGGCCACAACATCTGCCCCAACACCCATAGTAACTGGGACCCCTAGTATCCAGGAACCCTGCCCATCCATTGGCACCAGTTCCTTCCAGTTTAAACTTGCAACCAGAGCAGGCCTTGGGTTGCTGGCTCTGCACCCACTCCTACAACACAAAGAGGGAGCCCAACGTGCAGGAGCTCTGAAACACCAAGGAACACAGAGGAACCTCAACTCCCAGGAGACTGAACACAACCAGGAGCACAGGAGCTCTGACACACTCAAGATCACAGTTGAAGCCATAATATCTTTCCCAACAAACAACATAACTAAGACCCGCACAGGAACAGGGGAAACCCAAACCCTGCCAAGTCAAAGGCATGGGTTCTTACCAGCTTGCACCTGTGCCCAGAGCAAACTGAGGGCTCTGACTCCCCACCAACCTCTAGAAAACCCAGAGAAAGCTTGTCTCCCAGGAGCTCTGACACAACAGGATTTCAAGAGCTTGGTGTGACTCTAATCAGGCAAGTGAAAGATCTGTATGACAAGAACTTCAAGTCTCTGAAAAAAGAAATGAAGATCTCAGAAAATAGAAAGATCTCCCATGTTCATGGATTGGCAGGATTTATATAATAAAAATGGCCATTTTCCCAAAAGCAATCTACAGATTCAATGCAATCCCCATCAAAATACCAACTCAATTCTTCATAGAGTTAGAAAGGGCAATTTGAAAATTCATCTGGAATAACAAAAAACCCAGGATAGCAAAAACTATTCTCAACAATACAAGAACTTCTGGGGGAATCACCATCCTTGACCTCAAGCAGTATTACAGAGCAATAGTGATAAAAACTGCATGGTATTGGTACAGAGACAGGCAGATAGACCAATGGAACAGAATTGAAGACCCAGAAATGAATCCACACACCTATGGTCACTTGATTTTTGACAAAGGAGCCAAAACTATCCAATGGAAAAAAAGATAGCATTTTCAACAAATGGTGCTTGTTCAACTGGAGGTCAGCATGTAGAAGAATGCAGATCGATCCATGCTTATCACCCTGTACAAAGCTTAAGTCCAAGTGGATCAAAGACCTCCACATCAAACCAGATACACTCAAACTAATAGAAGAAAAAGTGGGGAAGTCTTGATCACATGGGCACTGGGGAAATTTCCTGAACAAAACACCAATGGCTTCTGCTCTAAGATCAAGAATCGACAAATGGGATCTCATAAAACTGCAAAGCTTCTGTAAGGCAAAGGACACTGTGGTTAGGACAAAATGGCAACCAACAGATTGGGAAAAGATCTTCACCAATCCTACACCTGGTAGAGGGCTAATATCCAATATATACAAAGAACTTTAGAAGGTAGACTCCAGAGAGCCAAATAACCCTATTAAAAATGGGGTACAGAGCTAAACAAAGAATTCTCAGCTGAGGAATATGGAATGGATGAGATGCACCTGAAGAAATGTTCAACATCTTTAGTCATCAAGGAAATGCAAATCAAAACAACCCTGAGATTCCACCTCACACCAACCAGAATGGCTAAGATCAAAAACTCAGGTGACAGCAGATGCTGGAGAGGATGTGGAGAAAGAGGAACACTCCTCCACTGTTGGTGGGATTGCAAGCTGGTACAACCATTCTGGAAATCAGTCTGGAGGTTCCTCACTACCTGAGGACCCAGCTATACCTCTCCTGGGCATACACCCAAAAGATGCCCCAACATATAAAAAAGACACGTGTTCCACTATGTTCATAGCAGCCTTATTTATAATAGCCAGAAGCTGGAAAGAACCCAGATGTCCTTCAACAGAAGAATGGATACAGAAAATGTGGTACATCTACACAATGGAGTACTACTCAGATATTAAAAACAATAAGTACATGAAATTCTTAGGCAAATGGATGGAACTAGAAAATATCATCCTAAGTGAGGTAAACCAGTCACAAAAGAACACACATGGTATGTACTCACTGATAAGTAGATATTAGCCCAAAAGCTTGTATTACCCAAGATACAATTTACAGATCACATGAAGCTCAAGAAGAAGGATGACCAAAGTGTGGATGCTTCAGTCCTTCTTAGAAGGGGGAACAAAAAATATTCATAGGAGGAGATATGGAGACAAAGTGTGGAGCAGAGACTGAAGGAAAGGCTATTCAGAGTCTGCCCCACCTGGGTATCCAGCCCAAATATACACAGCCACCAAACCCAGACAATATTGCTGATGCCAAGAAATGCATGCTAACAGGAGCCTGATATAGCTGTCTCCTGAGAGGCTCTCCCAGAACACGACAAATACAGATATGGACGTTCAAAGTCAATCATTGGACTGAGCACAGGGACCCCAATGGAGGAGTCGTGGGTCTAGCTGGTCTTCATAGTAAGTACCAGAACAATCATGCCTACATAGTGAGAACCTGCCTAAAAACAAAGATATTTATTAGCTATCAAACACTTACTTAGAACTATGTATGAATGACTAACATAGAATTATTATAACAATTATTAGCAAATTAATATTCCCTGTGCTGGCTTGTTTTTGTCAACTTGACTCCAACCTAGACATAACAGGATTGAGGGACCCTCACCTAAGAAAATATTCCTATCAGATTGGCCTGCAGACAAGTCTGTGTTATTTTCTTGATAATGTGGAGGAACCCAGCTGACTGCGGGTGCCTCCCTTGAACAAGTGACCCTGGGTTGTCTAAGAAAGCAAGCTGAACAAGTCAAGGGGAGGTAAAGCAAGGAAACAGCATTCCTCCATAGTCTCTCCTACTGTTTCTGCCTTCAGGTTCCTGACCTACCTTTCCTTATAATAGACTACAACTATAAGCTGAAACAAACCCTTTCTTCCCCAAACTGCCTGTGGTCATTGTATTTTTGCCACAGTAATAAAAATCTAAGTAATATATTATCTCATTTAACTCTTTAACAACCTCACTGGGCATTAAGACATCCTTATTAAAAAGGGAAGCTGAGTGCTGGAGAGTTGGCTCAGCAGTTAAGAACATTGACTGTTCTTCCAGAGGTCCTGAATTTCCAGCAACCCCATGGTAGCTCACAACCATTTATAATGGGATCCGATGCCCCCTTCTGGTGTGTTTGACGATAGTGACAGTGTACTCACATACATAAAATAAATAAATAAATCTTTTTTTAAAAAAAGGGAAGCTGAGGTTCAGAGAAGTTAAATAGTTCATCAGTAGCTCTGAACCACCCCCAGGAAGACTCAGAGACAGGGCAGAGAAGGTACTGACTGAAAGAGCAGGGTTGGTAAGGCCCCTGGGGTAGAACCTGATTTGAAGCTCAGCTCATCAGTTAACTTGCTTCAAAATTTACTTTTCCTCACTCTCACTTCTCAGGTATAAGTCAAGAACTTCTAATTTCTTCATACAGCAATTCGGCTTCACTATCATGGTTTCCCCTCAAAGTAAAACATGAACAGAAGATATCGATCACCTTCTAGTCTCTTAACATGACAGAAAATTGTCAAAGCAATCGTTGCTGCTTTTTTTTGTAACTGAACACAGCCTACCTCCATGAAACAATACTACCTCTTCCTACCTTTAACACTGCTCTTACTGTATTTTTTACAACCTTAATTCTAAGCCTCCCTCCTCTAGCAGCATCAAGTTGCAGACCCTAGTGACTGAGTCCTAAAACCTACTACTCTTTGTATTTTCTCCTCCCAAAATAATTTCACTCATCATTTCTCATTACAGGGCTCTCAAATGTATATCCAGACACTATAAAATGAACATATCCATTAAAGAGTACAGTTGGTTAGGAGGAATAAAATCTAACATTCTATAACACATAGGATAACTATGTTTGACAAGAATTAACTAATGTTCCAAACTACCTAGTAGAGGATTTTGAATGTCCTCAACGCAAACAGATGATAAATATCAGTAATAGAGAATGCCAACAGTTCTGTCCTGATCATTTTATATATATACTGAAGTAAATATGTACAATCTATCAATTAAAAATAACAAGATTTCCTAAAACTTAAGTAAACTGGACATTGTTCCTTCTCCTTGTCTTAAACTTGGTCATCTTCCCATACTTTATTAAAAGGTCCCACCGGGCTGGAGAGATGGCTCAGCAGTTAAGAGCACCCGACTGCTCTTCCAGAGGTCATGAGTTCAATTCCCAGCAACCACATGGTGGCTCACAACCATCTGTAAAGAGATCTGATGCCCTCTTCTGGTGTATCTGAAGACAGCTACAGTGTACTTATATATAATAAATAAAATAAATCTTTAAAAAAAAAAAAAAAAGGTCCCACCAATTTACCTACAGAAAACCTGAAGCTGATCTTAATATTCTATTCTACCCTAAACTCTACATCGAATTCATCAAGCCTTTGAAATTTGTAATTTTCAGTTTCTGAAATTATAATTAACATCATTTCTTCACTTCCCTTTCCTTCCCCCACTGTGCTCTCACAAATTCGCAGCCTTTTTGTTTGTTGTTACATACAGATCCTCGAAGAAGTTTGTCTTTGCAGCAGAGACCATTATAGAAAACTCAAAACGCAGAAAACAAGACACTCTGTGGTACTCGGTCTCAACTGATGTATCTACAGCACAATGTCTGTGCCTAAGGCCCAAAGACATTATAAAGGAGTCTAAGAAGAACCGAAGTCTGCTGCAGACTGTCACATAGAAATGTCAGAGAGGTTGGCTACACCAATGAAGTCTCATCCATATGGTCACCTAAACAAAAGCTGAACTTCATTTTGTACTGGTTGTTTTTCTTTTACCTTTTATATTCCCCCCACCCCGTCCAATTGTTCTCACACCAGTGCAATTACTAATGTATCTTTCATAAAATATTCTGATAATAACCTATCAGTTTCCCTTCCTCCAATCTAAGATTAATTTTTATTTCATAGATTTGAGTGTTTTGCCTGCATTCATGTGTGTGCACCAATTACTTGTAATGCCTACTAAAAAAACACAGTATCTGCTAGAGATGATGTTATAGATGGTACTGAGAACTGAACCTGGGTCCGCTCCAACAGCCATCTCTCCAATCCCTTGCTCTAATATTTTTTATTTAAAAAATTTCATATAATATATTTGATCACGTTGTCTCCTCCAACTCCTACATCTATTTTAGTTAGTTAGGGTTACACTGCTGTGAACAGACACCATGACCAAGGCAAGTCTTACAAATGACAACACTTAATTGGGACTGGTTTATAGGCTCAGTGGTTCAGTTCAACATCAAGGCAAGAGCATGGCAACATCCAGGCAGGCATGGTACAAGAGCTGAGAGTTCTACATCTTCATCTGAAGGCTGCTAGTGGAAGCCTGACTTCCAGGCAGCTAGAGTAAGGGTAAGCCCACGCACACAGTGACACACCTACTCTAACGAGGCCACACTTCTAACACTTCCTAATAGTGCAACTCCCTGGGACAAGCATATACAAACTATCACACACACACGGCTAACCCACCACCCCAACTACCCAACTTCATATTCTCTTTTTAAAAATGAGTATCAAAACAAAAAATGAGATTTAAAAATGCGAAAACGGAACAAAAAAACATGAAAAAGAAGGCACAAAGACAGGCATGCACATGCGCGCACGCACACACAATGGATTTCATTTTGTAGTGGCCAACTACTCCTAAGCATGAGATTTGTCCTAGACTGTGGCTGATCGTCCATTGGAGAACACTGACTTTCTCTTTCCCGGCAGATAACACTGCCAACAGCTTCTTGGTTAGGGGTGGGACTTTGTGCCCTCTTCCTCCTCTCAGTGCCGGGCTTTTGTCTGGTTTGAACCTGTGCTGGCCTTATGTGTGTTTTCAGTGTCTGTGAGTTTATAGAAACCCTGCAATATCCGGAAGATGCTGTTTACTTGAACGCATTCACCACGTCTGGCTCTTAGAATCTGTTTCTTCTTCAACACTGATCCCTGAGCCTTAAGGGGAAAGTTTCAATAAAGAAATCGCATTTAGGGCTGAGTGCTCCGAAGTCTTTCTTCACATTGTCCAGTTGCGGGTCCCTGTGTTAATTCCCATCTATTGCAAAGAAAAGCATCTCTGATATTCCCCTCCATTCTTAACCTTCCAACTCAACCATACTTCCAAGCCACCCAGGATCTCTACACATGGTATCTCTCATCCTGAAATGTTTGTTCTTAAAACTCTTTACTTAGCTCACTTTGATCTACACCCTAGCTCTCAGCTCAAGTGGCCTGGCCTCAGGAATCTTCTAATTTTTCAATCCATGTTAAGAGCCATTGCTCCTATGTTCCTTTTCTTTGCATTTATTTTCTTCAGTGTGGCATAAATGTTCATTTGACCAACTGACTAATGGCTCTCACCTACCAGAACAAAAGCTCCCCGAGCTCTTGAATACTTAAAACTTACCACTGTCTTTCCAACACCAAAAGCGGTGTACCACCTGGTAGGTGTTCACTAATCTGCAGGGTTGCTTCCGCTGGGTTTCCCTGAGACACAGGACAATGAAGTGTGCTAAGATAAAATCTTTGGACCTGCAGGCCTACTATGAGCTGATCACCCTCACCTATCACCCACTGACAAGACACTGAATCACTTACTCAAAGCCACACCATGCAAAAGACTGAGTGCTCTAGATACCTATTCCAAAGCTTTCTTGAGTGCATTTCTGTAAGTGATCATGTGTCTAGCGTCCCAAGCTCTTGCTCTAGTTTTATTGGATTTTCATCTCATGTCTGTGGGTCGCAAGCAATGTCATTTGTCTGCATTTCCCCCATGGTACATATTCAGCAAATATTACTTCAAGAATTTCTGGCTCTGAGACAAGAATGAGCAAGTGAATTAAGTATATCCACTCTAAGTCCCCCTTCTGAAAACAAGTTATTTTGTTTTCCCAACCAGAACACCACTGAAGAAGAAATATCAAGATTTTTTTTCTGTGATGGAATTACCAGCTGTCCACTGCATCATGCCACAAAATCCAGTGGAAATAGAACGTGTACCCTATACTGGGGACCAGTGCTTAGAAATATGAACAATGTGCATTATTAATAGCCTATGAGCATATTCCTCTCCCTAACTCTCACCCTCTTCCAGAAGAAAACATACCACCCTCCTAAACTGAAATGTAGCTGCTTCTATGCTGGCAGGGCAAACGGCCCCTGAAATAAATATGACAAATGTCTGAGACTTCAACCTATGAACGAAATTCAATATCTTTCTTCCATTCCCATCCCCAGTCAACATTTAGCATTAAGGCAAATAAATTCCATCACTAGACTCAAAAGGCAAGCCTTATTTTAAATGTTAAAAAAAGACAATAAAAATAGGTAATTACTAACCAAAGTATATAAACTAGTAGTGAGGATTCCAAAGATGGCAAATAAGCCATTTCTAGAAATTATTTGTGTTTCCATGTTCTTTTAAAAAATATGAACATGGACTGACTTTACTGTTACAGTGTACTTCATATTGCTTTATCAAAGGGGAAGAGATTGTCAAAGAAAAACTTTAGATATTTGAGACTGTAATACACTCAAGTTTAAAGGGAATACAAGCTAATTCAACCACAAAAAGTAATAAAAAGGAAACAAGGACAGCTGTACAATTCAATGCTTGCATTAAATTTCAAACATAAGATCTCAGACAGAATGACTATAAAGAGCCCAGGAATCTCTGGTTTAAAATCAAACCACTACACACACACACACACACACACACACACACACACACACACACACACACTACTATCATTCCTTTCTAAAAGTCCCAACTTAACCAAGCTCAGTTCACTGTAATTTAACACACTATTTATGATCTGGCAAAACAACACCAGGCTCATACAGCCCAGTAAAATGGAGTCTATTAGTCTCTGCTCAGTCGACCAGCCATGAGTCATAAGCCCAACAAACTTAACATGGAGGTGCCTTCAATGGGCCTGATTATACTGTCGTGAAAAGCAGTTAATGCCACCAGACAGCACAAGATGCCAAAAAATATATTACTTCCAATTAGTAATAAACATACTATGTGACTAAAGTAAGGAGAAAGTATATCGCCATCACATCCATTACGGATCAAACACGCCCTGGCATCTGACTTATTTGGGGTGGGTCAGGGGAATCCTCACTGCTATTGAGTGTTGCCGTGGCATCCATACATTTTCTATGACAGATAAAGGAAAGCAAAGCTTATGATGAAGAAAAGGTCAATGCTTTAGATTGTTACAAATCTTTTCATTTTAATTGACATAAGTACAATTTGTGAAAAGAAAATGGAGCATGGGAGAGGAAAATGTGCGTCACTCCCTCTTTTCTTAAAAGTGGTATAGTCAGGAAAGAACCTGTACAGACTGACTATAGAAACAGTTAAACCCTACCCCAGTTTCCATGCTACTGGTGAACAGTGGTTATGAAATCATTACTGCTCTGTTATCTTGGTTTACTGCCAAAGTAAGGAGCTTTAGAACACCTGTCAAATACCACACAGCTTGTAAAAAGGAAACGTATACCAAAAAAGGCCGATATAAAATGTTCACATATGCAGAAAATGGGATGAATTTACCTTAACAGAGTCATTCACTCCAAAGAAGGTTGAAGAAGAAAGGCAAAGATTTCTAAGGTCATGGTCCATATGATTTGAGTCAATGTAATGAAACTTAATCTTAGAGATCAGTGTCAATGACAGTCAATCTGACACAATTTCTCTCTTAGCCTTACCACATTCCCAATGGTTTCTGTAATTTGAAGGGCAAAATATCAAAGCAAAAATATTCCATTTGTGCCTCCTACAAACATACGAGGTACCCGTTTTCTTATACAGAGTATCCTGGCTATTCTCATAAACTCAAAATAGGCTTAAATATCAAGACTACATAAAAAGTGCATTCTCCATATCCACCTATTAATAATTGCAGAAACACATAGATGAGTATGACCTCGGAGTGAGGGCAAACAAAGATCATTGCATGAGACATGGAAATACATAGAACACAAACACATGGAGAGTAAAAACTAATAATAGAAAATCCAATATATAAGTGGAAAAGGGCATAAGTTTTGAAGATAGACAAGTCTTCTAAAGTATCTGGCAAACGACCCCCAAAGCCTGGAGATGCCAACCCACAATGACAATGCTAGGACGATGCATTAATGAAGCCAGGTTGCAATGGGAGGGGGATCCTCTTTCTCTGACAAACATATTGGCATATAGGCCCACACTTGAATTCTTCAAAGGTAAGGTCAGACAAGTATGTGGCAGTCATGAAAAACTTAAGTAAATCAAAAGAAATAAGTGAGAAGTTACTTAAGTGCTTCCTTGATGAAGCCTTCTCTTGCACTCACAAACCCAGATCTATTTCACAAGAGGACCTCAGTCAAGTAATGCTTGAGCTAGTCTTTATCTTCCCAGGTGCCTCTAATATCATCCAGCTTTATGACCCCCTAAACTTTTACCTTTAAAATGAATGAATCACTAGAGGTACTGAGATTTAAATTTTACTAATCAGAAAAAAGAAGGTCATGCTACATTTGTATCAAGTCTCAATCTTTGGGGGGTGTTTATTTTAAACCATAGGGATCATTTCAAATTAAGCCTAAGTGTAACATATTTTGTTATATCAGAGACTGATATATTGCTACTTACATTTACAAATGAATGTTGATTATTACAATAAGGTTATATGAAAATATGCTGGTTTTGTTTTGTTTGCAGTTATATGGATTAAAGGGAGGGTCTTGCATATACAACATAGACATATGATCCCTGAGCTACAACTACAGACAGAAATATCTACCTTTTGGTCACTACATTTCTCACCAATTATTAACAATCTAAGTTACCATGATCTGGACTAGCCTCTTATTGGGTGTTTCCAAAGCAGAGCTTCCTCCTCTCAATTTGATATTTAGCAGTATTACTTTTACCAATTTTTAGAAAGGATACAGCTAGGGAACAAGCAAACCAAGATGTTTAGTACAATGTATCAATACAAAAAAGATCTGCACTTTAAAATGTCACTTATTTGATGGCAGAGAATTATTTCTATACAGTTTAACTGGACAGAAGAACCTAAACTCATTTCATTTAAATTACCACAAAATCTGAATTTAGAAGTAGAATGCAAATAAATAACACTCAATAATGTATATTATCAATTCAGGAAATTGCAAAAATCTTAAAACTCAATATCCCTCAAATATGCCAATAAAAAGTTTCTTTGGCTTTGAATTTTATAATGTAAAGGACTTCAAACATGAGTAACCTATAATCACTAAAAGATACAATTTTTCAAACATGAACTATATCTGCAAAAATGCACAAAACCATCATTTTAGCACTCAAAGAAATTATCTGGTAATACTTAACACTGGGAAGGCAAAACTGGAGGATCCTAAACTCTTAAGAAACCCAGAGATATATATCAACTCTTAGATTAGCATGTGCTACAGATAAGACTGTCCCAAAATAAAAATAAAAATAACTCTTATATTACACGAAAATTATCTTTTGACACAAAAGATGGCAAAATTTTTCTGCAAAGCAATAAGTAACATATAGTTTAGGCTTTGTGGTAACTATTCACCTCCAAAGTTTGATATGAATACAGTCAAAGACAAATGGGTATGACCATACCACAATAAAACTTTATTTAAAAAAAAAAAACAGATCATAGGTAACAGTTTGCCAATCCCTGGAATGGAGAAACAAATTCAATAAATACACAAAGAAGAAAATAGACAGACACAATTAGATCACTAAGTTTTCTTGCTCCTCAGAGAAATCTCCAGAAAGACTAAAGATCTAAATAAGAAAAGCCAACTTTTTCAACATTTATAATAAAATAAGACAATATTGCTCATTGGAAAATATATTTTTTCAGAATAAGCCTAGTCTGACAGAAAAATGTCAACTATTTAGTGTAAAAAGTAGACATTTCCTCACAATGAAGGAACAAGCCAAACTACAATATGTTGTTTGAATACAAATAGTCAAAAGATTCAATTTTTAAATACCCGCGAAAAAATAAGAGACCTGCAATGCAATAAGACATGTATGTCCATATAAGCAATCAACAAAACCAGTAGATGACTTAGTCGATATGAAAAGAAAAATGATTTAACTCCTAATTAAGGAAACAAAAATTAAAATTATACCATAAAACATTTACACTCATTAAAATTCTGATCCAGGAATGGTGGCACAAGTTGGTAATTCTAGCCCTTGGGTGGCCAAGGTAAGAGGATAGTAATTTCAAGATGGCCCAGGGAAATATAAGAAATATGAAGCAGTATGTTCTACACAGACAAAAACCAGTGACAAAAGAAAAACTCAAATAATAAGGATTATTTGAGTATATTTACAAATACATGGTAAGTGAAAAAAAACCTTCCAAAATAGACAAGTTTCAGAGTCAAAACTATGTATCAACAAGCTTCAGTCAAAACTATGTATCAATGTCGAGATTAGCATCTGAATCTGTGACCCAGGAGGAACTATATGCTGTGTCTCTTGTGGAAGATATGAACTTACTTAGCTCTCTGACAGAAGAATTTACCTTGTTATAGTAAATTAAGTCTAACACATTATCTAGTATAATCTGCTGTTAATGGAAAAAATAAAAAATGAGAACATGGCAGTTCAAAATAACAGGTAAAGCTAACATACTGACACACCTTTAATCCCAATAACAGAAAAGCAGAGGCAGAAATGAGTCAGTCTAGGTTGAACCCTAAGTATGACCTACAAAGAAAGATACTATCTCAAAAATGTTGGGGCTGGGGATTTAGCTCAGTGGTAGAGCGCTTACCTAGGAAGCGCAAGGCCCTGGGTTCGGTCCCCAGCTCCGAAAAAAAAAAAAATGTAGAGGGGACCTTTGAGAAAAATCCAACACTATTTATTTAATGATAAAAGTCTTGGAGAGATCAGAGATAGAATGTGAACACTGTAACATAATAAAGGAAGTTAACAGCAAGTCATAGCTAACATCAACTTAAATGAAGAGAAACTCAAAAGCATTTCCACTAAAATCAGGAACAAGACAAGGTTATCCATTCTCTCATTGCTGCTCTATTCATAATAGCCAGCAATTAATCTAGATATCCCTCAACAAAAGATTGCATAAAGAAAATGATATATTTACACAATGGAGTATTACTCAGTCAACATATAAAAAATAGGAAGAAATTCTCAGGTAAATGGATGGAACTTAAAAAAAAAAAAAAACAACCTGTAACCCCGACTCAGAGAAACAAATATGATATATATCCACATACATGTGGATATCAGCTGTTAATGCCAGTGATACACAAGCTACAATCTGCTAAACTACACAGTTACAGATTAAGGGACTGAGGATGGGGGAGGAAACAGAACAACCAACAGAGGACAAACTCAGTGGCATCTTTGGAGGTTCTTGACGCGCAATGCCACATCAGAGCTTTCCCTTTTTTCCTCTGCTCCTTCTACCCTCCAGTTCCTCTGCAGAGCTAGCCTGGCTTCCAGTTTAGTGCTTTCATTAGAACCCCGAGTATGTAAGCAACTAGGTCTCTGTGTCTAAATCTTGTGCTCTTTTCCCTCTATTTGTTTTGTCCTATTTTGATATGTTAGTTTTCGTTTTATCACATTATATAATATTGTCTTCTTTGTTTTCTAATGAGACAGAAACAGTGACTCCAGATGAAAAGGGAAGTGGGAAGAAACTGGGAGTAGAGGGAGAGGCAACTGTGGTCTGGAGATACATACAATCATATGGGGGAAAGCTATTTTCAATAAAGGAAAAATACCAAAAAGTAGGAGGGAAATGAGAGAACGAAAATACTCAGTTATATTCACTTACTAAAATGTTATAAAAGAGTCAACATGATTAAGTACAATCTAAAACTGTATCAAAGGGATGTATTTAAATTGTGAAATACAGAGCATTTTCCTAATCCTTTTTTTTCAAACTGTAAAATGACACATGAATACTAAAAAAACTAATAAATATGAAAATGAACACACACACACACACACACACACACACACTTCTATATTATAAAATGGAAAAGACAGGTAAGAGAGGAAAAAAGGCAACAATATAATTACCACTGAAGAAAAAGAGAGAGTCTGTAGCCATTTCTATGTTTTGTTCTTTTAAGTTAAAACAAAACTAGGTTGTATTTCATGAAAAATATTGGAAAACTGAAATATTCGTTTATTTCCCAGCAAAGACAAAGGACCCTTCATAATGTAAAGATCTTCTTCCATCACAAACAAAGAGAGCCAGTGCCATTGCCAAGGACTGTCGCTAGCACTACTTCATCACCAAGAGTCTCACAAAGCTGAGCCTAGATAGTGGTGGCTGCATGCAATGATTTCAATGCATTTTCTAAAATGAACAAATTTCACTTCTGAACACAACTGAAAACCAGCTCTCCTACAACTGGTCAAAAAGCAGGCTGACAATGACTCGCTTCAGCCTACAGCCTACAGGACAGTAAAATGAAAAACACATGGACTGCTCCTGAACACTGCACTTGAAATTGCAATCAGAAATCCAAATCAAAAATTGTTTCCTCAAGAACACAGAATTAAAGAAGGCAGGAACAAATAAATAATAATTCAGTAAGTACTAATTATTTTATAAGAACAAATATCATTATTATACTACATGACAAATATGCTTAAAAGTCATTAAAAATGTTAAATTCCTCAAATTAAAAAAATATCCCATTCAAAGAGGCAAAATTACATACAAAAATCATTTTCAATTTTTTTAGAGTTGCCTGTGGTACTATGACTAAGAAAGTCATGTGTCTCCATAATCAGAGATAAAATTTATCTACTCAATGGAAGAATTCACTTACTAAAATAAATTAAATGATTGTTCTCATCAATAAAACTTATAAGGCAAAAAAATTACCATTTTAAAACTAAATCTATTACACTATTACAAACCTTTGGGCCATTTTAGCCTTTATCTAGTATTCAAATTTGGTAAAAATCTAAAATGTAAACATTTAATTCAAAAAATGGCCTTCACATTATTGTTCACAGAATAAAATCCTTAATTGATTAATGATCTTAGGGTGTCTATCGCCATCTAGTGAACAATCACTTCAATTACTACACCATACACTTGACATTTGATACTTGTCTTCATAGTCTAAATATTTGCGCCCACTCAGTGTTACCCATGAAGTCTTGCCCAATTTCATTTTTTTGCCTCTTCACACAAACATCTGTAATAAAAGCAATTACAGATGGTATTGTTACAGATTCGCTTCTACAAGTGTCTAAAAATGAAATTTCATTATTTCTTCTCTGGAAATGCTCAATTATTTTGATTTTGAAATAACTTGCATTATTGTGAGGTTCCTGCGTAAGATTCCTTCAACAGTAACTAATTCCTCTATCATCAAGCAATTAAAATTATGGGATAGTTGAAGTATGAAGTATGAAAGATCACACCTGTGAAAAGGCAATACTGATGTCCATTTAACATATTTTTACTTTTATTATAAATGTTTTTTTAAGAGAACAATTAGTAATTACTTGAGTATTCTAACAGCCATAATACATTTACTTACAGAAATTATTAGGTCACCAGAGCCAAATCTTCATGATCCCAACAAAACTAAGCAAACACTCACAAAATCTACTTAAAAATAAAAAGGGAAGGAAGCCTTTAAGGCCATATCAAAATGCAAAACTTCATGCCTCTCCAGACTGCATTTATCCATATCCAAATGAAAAACCTTATAATTTTTCAAGGACATGTCACCAGGTTTCCTTCTCATTCCTACTTGAACTTGAACTTTAATTTTTTTTTCTTTTCTTTTTTTCAGAGCTGGGGACCGAACCCAGGGCCTTGCGCTTGCTAGGCAAGCACTCTACCACTGAGCTAAATCCCCAACCCCTTGAACTTTAATTTAATTAGGAAGTTTAGATGCAAACAACTAATAGGTCTTCAGCTACTGTGTTATTCTGTTTATACTGCCTTGTGAGCAAAGCACCAGTATAGTAAATTGCAAAAGTATCGTGAAACCTCAACTTCATCCTTCCTACCTCTTTAATAATTAAAAAACGTCTGACAGGTGTATGCTTGCAATTAGAGCACATAAAAGGGATTGGGTTCAAGGTCAACCTGTGGTATATGATCATACATTGTCTCAAAACAACAATGAAAATCTTTAAAAACAACAGACTCCACAATATATAGGAGAGTGATAGTAAAACCAGAGAATACCTCTAGACTACCTGTCTATCAGTGTTATTACCACCAAAACTTTAGCAATAATTTTTATTTTAGTAAATAACTTCTATAGAGATCTTTGGAGCTTCCAGAATAAGAGTTGCAGAAAGCAGGTATATTATATACTTACTGCTTCCCATTAACTTCACATTAAAGATATAATTCCAACAACTATAGAAGGTACTATATATAAGAAGGAACACATGAAAAAGAAAAGGAGGAAAGCAGAAATTATTAATGTGATCCCATGATTGATTCTAGATTTGCCTGAAATTCGTTTTTAGTGAAGTAAAAAGGGAGGTTTTATATTTTACATAAGATATAGTATCACTATATTTTATAAAACAAGAACTAAAAATTTAGCTTAGTTATTACATGTTGATCAACAAAAAGTAAAATTTGAGTTTAAATTCCCTATTAAAATTCCAGCCAAAAGAAGACACTGCCCCTAAAATATAATGGCTTGGGGAAGTAGGAGAGATCATTGGACAAATTTGGGGCTTATCATTATCAACGGTGCCCTTTTAAGCCTGTGGATTTTTAAGCCAATGCAGAAAATGTAACAACAGGGATTTCTCAACAGCAAGAGGCACTCTCCAAGGGAGTAAATTGTCAACTATTGCCTCTCATGAGAAACTTAAGAGTAACCTTGATCCAATCGCAATAGTCAACCTATGTATTATCACCCAGTTGGGGCATAGTGAGTGCATTTCCTAATACAAAAATAAGATGGTGTTCTATCAGAACCCACTGGATATATATACAGAAACAAAATTTAAATAATTTTGAGATAAACTTAGCCTAAGAATCTGAGAACATCTTTATCTTACTTCAGTTAGCCCCTAATATTTCTCATGTAAAAAAATAGGGCCCATGCCATATGTTGAAAAGGATGACTGTCTCGTAATAAGGTACATTATAAAGCAGAACTGAACTTGCAAAAGCCATTCTCTAATGGTGAACCCAAAGGCAGTAAAAGACTTAGAATTAGGAAAACAGTTTCAATTCAAAGTAACCACTGTTCTCCTCTACCTCCTAGAACCTTAGCACAGAACACCACTACATGTCAAAGGACTCTTGCATAGTTTTGATATGATAATGCACAAAACAGCTCTTAATACATCATTGCTATTCAAGACATGCACTGCCCTTCTCTGCCCTAAGCCACATGTCTGAGATAAGGCTGCAAGAGAAAAGTGACTTCAAATATCGTGACATTTGTTTCATGTCACAATTACATATATACTGGTCAATAGTCACTCTCCACACGTTATCCATTAAATTTAAATTAATTTTAATTAAAACTACATGAATCTAAAAATCAAGTTCCTCATCTAACCAGAATAAGCAAATATGAAGTGTTCCCCAGCCAGTTGTGGCAAGAGGCTATTGAATATAGATAGTACAGATAAAAAGTATTCCTCTATCTTAAAAGTTCTGGTGGACAGAGTTGTTAAAGCCAACATTATCCTGAAAGTGTCAAGTGTGTGTGGCCTTGCTACAGTGAACAAGCCTAGCTCCACTTCAATAAAACCTCAGTTGTAAAACACAGTGAATTTAGCCTATAAACCATCATGCCAAACATCACTCTGGAGCTTTCTGCATCCAGACAACCAGTATTACCACTGTATACTATGTTTACAATTAAGTAGCCTTAAATTCACTAAAAGAAAACAGTATCTTAATATACTTGACTGAATTCAGTATTAAATATAACCATACTTTTACAGATTATAAAAATAAAAAGTTCTACACAAAGCATTAAAATAGATGAACTTAAACTGTTCATAAAGTGTTGGTGCTGAATGGTAAGGTAATATTGAAGCTCTAACAAGTGTAGATGCTAGGAAATTTTTTTTAAAGATTTATTTATTCATTTATTATATATAAGTACACTGTAGCTGTCTTCAGACACACCAGAAGAGGGCATCAGATCCTATTACAGATGGTTGTGAGCCACCATGTGGTTGCTGGGAATTGAACTCAGGACCTCGGGAAGAGCAGTCGGGTGCTCTTAACCGCTGAGCCACCTCTCCAGCCCGATGCTAGGAAATTTCACATGGAAGTTCCTATGTGGACTTGGAACAAGGATTGGACATAAACGCTTAAAAAGAGTTCTTTGGGGCTAGACAGATGGCTCAGACCAGAAAGAACTAGGTCCCCAACACTTAGATTAGGTGGATCACAAGTGCCCGTCACCCCAGCTCCAGAGATTGGCACCTGATTGGTGTGTGCCCCCCGCCCAAAGTTTAAAACTCACACATATACATAAATAGAGTTCGTATACTGTGGTCATTGATACCTGGCAGATAGGTAATATTGCTGAAGAAAACTTGAATTGATTACGTTGCAAAAAGGTAGAAGGTACTATGTTTGCAAGGCAAAAACAAGAGAATCAGAAGGAGAATGAGAAACAAGGGAGAAGGCAAGGAGATTAGGGTGGTAAAGAATCACCATAGCCCTGGGTCCTGCTAAGACTGAACCCCCAGTGAACTAGTCTATGGGGGGAGGGCGGCAATGGGGGGAGGGTTGGGAGGGGAACACCCATAAGGAAGGGGAGGGGGGAGGGGGATGTTTGCCCGGAAACCGGGAAAGCGAATAAAAAAAATTAAAAAAAAAAAAAAAAGAATCACCAAGACCAGATAAATCCTGAAAGAAGCAACAATAGGCAGTGTCAGATCCCGCAGAGAAATGGAGTTAACTGAGAAAGGATTCTGAAACACTGAAAAAATTTCCTAAAAAGTTGGATAGTCTTCAACTGGGATATTATTTCAGAACAGGCAGTACTGGGAAGCTGGAGATTGGAGAGGTTGAGGGGTAAGAGGATTGGTGAAATAAAACATTTGGGGATTAGGTGTTGTGCATGAATTTAATCCCAGAGCAAGAGAGACAGAAGTAGGCAGATCTCTGAGTTCAAGGACAGCCAGGGCTATAAAGCTAGACCCTTAGGGGATAAGGAGGCAGGAAGATGCACCGTTACCTGCAGAGCCTGAGAACCCAAATTCCATCCTTAACTAACATCCTAGAATGGCTGACTCATATGCCCACCAACCTATTGGAAATGCATAAAGATCGATTACCCACAAGAACAACACAGAAGACAGAACTCTTGACCCTGCTGTCGCCCTTAGTGAAAATAAAAGGTTCTGTTAGCTATTCTCCTGATTTCTACCTTCTCTCACATTACACATTAAACTCTCAGTTACTTATCTGAAGAACATTAACTTCTAATATCAACCTAGACATTTTTCTACATATTCAGCTGTTTTCCCACACTATGCTCTCATCAATCAGGTCCTGTCTCACCTCCCTCCCCCACCAGTCTGCTGAAATATAAGCTTTACATAATATTCACATTCCACCTTTATTGCCTACAGCAAGGCTGGCATACAGACACACACAGAGAAGGAGAAAGGGAGGGAGGCAGGACTGACAAGTGAATTCTTATTCAAATGCCTATTTGTCTCAAACTTACTCTAAAGAAGAAATATTTGAAACTGTAAAAACTAGGTAAAAAATTTAGCTCTCCCATATTACAGCATATATTTACAGATACGAATTTTATTTTGCAATTTACCTCCCTTCCTTTGTATGTCACCAAGGCAGCCAGCGGTTTAGCATAAAATCTGCTGTACGAAAATCCCAGGCAACCATACATACTGTTCGCTGTGAGCTTCAAAGCCTTCTGTCGGATATCATACTGCAAGCCAACAAAGACAAAAGATATATGATACCTGTAGATTCTTAGTATTACAGTGGATATCTTTTTAGATCACAATGAGGAGAACCTCTCAATATTGCGAGTGGTGGGGATACTTAATACTCAATCCGTTGCCCTACCCTCCTAGTAGCAAGTACACAGATCCCTAATTTCCCAAGATTCTGTAACATCTTACAGCTAGAGAATCCTTCCATTCTGAAGCAGCCTACCATTTCTGAATGGCTATTGTCCAAAATAAAATAAGCGCATGTACTTACCCACACCATACTATTCATCCCACTAATAATCTAATAATCAACCTAATAATCAAGTGTTAGAAGCTCAAGGTGTCTCCTAACACCTTGCAGAGAAAAGACTTACCTGAAGAACAAGGTCTGGATTTAAATCTTGCTGTTTCATTAGCTGTTTCACTTGTTTTCTCCGCTCTACCAGTTTCCGGATCTCTCTGGGCAAAATGCCCATATCTAAGTTTGGATCTGGCAACTCTGGAATCTGTTCTTGTTCCTCATCCTGGAAAACATACAATAGAAACTTCAAATAAATTATGAATCTGTCCTGTATGAGGAAATCAATAATATATGAGCAGTTTCATATTGTGCTGAACTAAGTGTCGTACAACCAACCTGTAGCCCCAGTACCAGGGAGGCTGAGGCAGACAGAACATCATAAGATCAAGGCCAGCCTGGGCCACATAACGTGTTCCAAATCACTATGGTTACAGAGTAAGTCCCTGCCTCAAAACCCAAAACCACACAGAAACCACAAAGAACCCAAACAAGAAAAAGATCTGTGTGGTCATAAACCACTGATGCTCCTGCCTGCAACTCATGCAGCTTGTGTCACTGTCACCATTGCTCACACTTGTTACTCACACATTTAAATTTAATGTAAAAGAATGAATTTCACAAACATGGAGCAACGTGTCTGGGAAAATTGTGTTTAAAATACAAATGCTAAGATAGACTTCTAATATTTAAAAAAAAGCAGCTAAAGTCTTGTTTTATAGCATTTGTACAACCAAACAGAATGCTACAGAATGTTTCACAACAACTACTATAAATGCTTTTACTGTTAAAAATAATTTATATAGGTCATGACATTTCTAAAACTTAATATATACACACACACATGGGTGTGTGTGTGTGTGTGTGTGTGTGTGTGTGTGTGTGTATATTCCTTAGCATTTATTGAGTACCTTTTACCTATAAATTGCTTTGCAATCACCAGAAGAATAGCAACATTTTAGAAAGGCAATCAGCAGTCATCTTATATTAAAATTTATAGCAGGAAAAAGCAGGGAAAGCATTAGGCCTTTTTTTCCTCAAACCTCCATTAATTCTATTAACAGGCTGCAAAGAACAGCCAGGCACAGTTACCCTTTGAAAGATTCAAAATTAAAAATAAACCTTTTTGGCTTAAAGCATGTCAAGTCAATGACATTTGATAACCCAGTCTTTACAAAGTACCTGATTTTATAAAGATCAATATCATAAAATGAACACCCTTGCAATACTAATAGGGACCTATTGTTTTCCAATATAGAACCTATTATAGAGAACTTCCACTGTATTTACAGCAACTAGAGAAGTCACATAAAAAGTAAACTAAAAGATTCTTAGGTCAGAACATTTAGAATTTATCTGAAGCCGTAACAGCACCTCCAGGGTGATGCTAACTGTTCCCTTTGAAATAATACAGAATCCACAAATTGTCTCATGTTTAGTATTTCTTCAGATGACCTCTTGGATCTTCCCACTCTATTAGAGTTTCAAATAGGCAAAACATTGATGGGCATCAGTTGTGGAAGAACAATGATAACTGCGACTATGCTTGAAAAATAGCAGGACAGAGCCAAAGAATATTTATCAACAGCAGCTGCTACTTTTATAAGTTGATGGTCCAAAAAATTCTTTTGAAAGTTAATTTCTAGTCCCTCAGAGAGGTCCACTCTTTCCAATCAGATTTGTAGCAAGTGAATCCATGTCTGTGAACAGAAGTAATGGGACCAGAGTTGATGACTAACTCAGGCAAGTCTATCAGATACTCTCTTCTGGGAATATAAAATTAGAACTGAAAAAAAAAACAAATCCACACATGTAAAAGGTACATAAATTCAGAACCCAGAGGGCAAATGGGGTAGGGAGACCCAGGGAGAAAGGGAAGAAGAGGACAAGAGGGGAAAAAAATAAAATGTGATGAGTGATAACCCTGTCCTATACTGAGACAGAATTCCTTAGCAATACAGAAGGATGAAGTGCTGATACAGGCTACAACACAATTGAATCTTTGAGACAGTATGCTAAGTGAAACAAGCCACACACATGCACAAATAACATACTGTATGATTCCAATTACACAGACTGTCCAGAGCAGGTGACTGTATATGGTCAGAAACATTGGTGGCTTCTGGTGAGAAAACAAAACTCCAATTGACAATTCCAAATTCATGGTCAAACTCAAAGGTCACACGCATTGTCTTGATTATACTCTCACAAAACAAAACGAAAAGGCATAAATGTGGACAGGGAGATTTGTAGGGACAAAGGAGATAAGAGAAAGTGAAGATGAGAGGTAACGATTCTTTATAAACATCCATGAAACTGCCACTGTCAAAGAACAAATAAATAAAAATCTTTAATTTAAAAAGAGGATTAATGGCTAAGTAGAGCTAGGACCATGAAGGAACTTTACAGAGGTGACAGCTAAACATTTTAGTTTTGTGTTGCGTTGCTTTTGTGGCATAATCAAGCTGAATGATGTAATGGTTTAAAAACTCTATGAAGACACTAAAAGCTATCACGGCACACTATAAATAGGTTGACTGTGTGCTAAGTGAACTATACCTCTACTCCACGGCTTTAACAAAGAAACAGGAGCAGCGTAAGTTTCTTTTTGCTCAGTCCTCCTTTTGGATGACTAAGAAAGTACATAATTAGGGCTGGAGAGATAGTTTAGTGGGTAAAATGCTTACTGAGCAAGCATGATGACCTGAGTTTATATCACTAGAACCTTGGTAAAGAGCAAGATCAGGGCCAGCAAAATGGTTCAGCAGGTAAAAGTTATTTGGGGGAGAGAAGTTGAGAAAGGAATTTTCTGGGTATCCCTGGCTATTCTGGAAATCGCTCAGCAGAACAGACTGGTAGCTAACTCAGAGATCTGTCTGCTTCCTCCACCCAAGTGTTGGGATTAAA
This sequence comes from Rattus norvegicus, assembly GCF_021556685.1. NCBI lineage: Eukaryota > Metazoa > Chordata > Mammalia > Rodentia > Muridae > Rattus > Rattus norvegicus. Next base: position 66,250,086 of record NC_141554.1, read on the forward strand.
GATTTGTGCCACCAGCACTGGACTAAAAGTTCTAGATGTAGACGCCTCACAGCCCGAGTTTGATCACCAGAACACACAATGGAGAGAAAGGTAACTCATGAAAGTTGTTCTCTACCCTTCACATGCACATTTACACTGGCAGAAAACCAAAAGTAATGACTAATTTGTAAAGCCAACAAGATGCTACACCCCTATTGTTCCAATTGGGAGATGAGAGACTAAGGTGATCCCAGGAGCTCACTAGCCAGCCTCTCTAACAAAAATGACAAGCTCCAAGTTCAGTGAGAGACCCTGTCTCAAAACTAAGGTGATAAGGGAAGATAATTGTGGTCATCATCCAGTCTCTACAAATACACATACACCCACAAACACAGACACACATACAAACATCCAGTAAGAGGAGAGAGGGAAACTACAGTACTAACCCCGTTGTCTCTTTTCCTTCTTTAAGGAATACTTTTAACATGGACTTCAAGAGCCCCTAGTTAAATACAAACCTCTGTAGCTTTCAGTGTCTCTGAAGCAACTCTTTGCACTGTTGTAAAACAAATGTTAAATTCCTGAATGATGGAAGGATATAAACTGTTGAAATCCAGGAGCAAAATGAACTTGTCATAAAAACCTGAAACAAAAAAGCCACATAATGTCAAAAAAAAAGTCTAAAGTGCCATCAAAATATCTTATTAGAAGTACCATATATAGAAAATATATGGGACTGCAGACTGGTAAAACCATTCTGGAAATCAGTCTGGAGGTTCCTCAGAAAATTGGACATTGAACTACATGAGGATCCAGCTATACCTCTCTTGGGCATATACCCACAAGATGCCCCAACATATAAAAAAGACACGTGCTCCACTATGTTCATAGCAGCCTTATTTATAATATCTAGAAGCTGGAAAGAACCCAGATGCCCTTCAACAGAGGAATGGATACAGAAAATGTGGTACATCTACACAATGGAATATTACTCAGCTATCAAAAACAATGCCTTTATGAAATTCGTAGGCAAATGGTTGGAACTGGAAAATATCATCTTAAGTGAGGTAACCCAATCACAGAAAAACACACATGGTATGCACTCATTGATAAGTGGCTACTAGCCCAAATGCTTGAATTACCCTAGATGCATAGAACACATGAAACTCAAGACGGATGATCAAAATGTGAATGCTTCACTCCTTCTTTAAAAGGGGGAACAAGAATACCCTTGGCAGGGAATAGAGAGGCAAAGATTAAAACAGAGACAGAAGGAACACCCATTCAGAGCCTGCCCCACATGTGGCCCATACATATACAGCCACCCAATTAGACAAGATGGATGAAGCAAAGAAGTGCAGACCGACAGGAGCCGGATGTAGATCTCTCCTGAGAGACACAGCCAGAATACAGCAAATACAGAGGCGAATGCCAGCAGCAAACCACTGAACTGAGAACAGGACCCCCTTTGAAGGAATCAGAGAAAGAACTGGAAGAGCTTGAAGGGGCTCGAGACCCCTTATGAACAACAATGCCAAGCAACTAGAGCTTCCAGGGACTAAGCCACTACCTAAAGACTATACATGGACTGACCCTGGACTCTGACCTCATAGGTAGAAATGAATATCCTAGTAAGAGCACCAGTGTAAGGGGAAGCCCTGGGTCCTGCTAAGACTGAACCCCCAGTGAATGTGATTGTTGGGGGGAGGGCGACAAGGGGGGGAGGGTGGGGAGGGGAACACCCATAAAGAAGGGGAGGTGGAGGGATTAGGGGGATGTTTGCCTGGAAACCGGGAAAGGGAATAGCATTCGAAATGTAAATAAGAAATACTCAAGTTAATAAAAAAAATAAAATTAAAAAAAAAAGAAAATATATAATATCCCATGCTGTAAAGCAGGTAAAATGAGAAGTCAACTATAAATCATGAAATGACTTAGATTACACTAAAAACAAAGATCAAAAAGAAAGGGTGAAAATACTTTCTTGGGAACTAGTGACAACCAGCCTGCTCCCCTGCAGTTACAAAGCCACTATTCTGTGCAAGCACAGCCCCTTGTCAACTGTTACAAAAATCTATCATGTTCATTCCTAAACTACAGTGAAGCATTCTTTCCCACTACTCTCTCACCTCAACACAAATAAAAACTCAGTGAGTCATTGCATATGTGCGTGCGTGTGTGTGTGTGTGTGTGTGTGTGTGTGTGTGTGTGTGTCAGTGTGTGTGAGTGTCTGTGTGTTTTCTCACATTCAAGGAATAAAACAATCCATTTACCTATACAAAAACTGCTTAAGTTCAGACAAGAAAAAGATATGTGAATGTCAGTAGAGGTACCATCCACCCTCTCTTCTCGAAAAGGATGAACAGAAAGCTACTACAGGACATTCATAAATGACATTATCTTCACTTGCTGAAGAATTTGACAATATAAATGTCCACTGAAACAGTACTAACTGGAAACTTGCACAGGTAGCTTACCCCTGATCTCTATACCATACAATCCAACTTATTCCTTCTGCCCCTCTGTGCAGAAACTTTCATGTCCTTTTCATAGAAAACAACTGTCAATACCAGCTGCAAACCAATCTGCTACAAAGTCTTACCAACTTTGGGGTCCAAAACCAAGCCTCCAGCATAAGCTGCTTTCTTGCGTCCTTTCTTATATTTATTGGTATCCCCATCAATTTCTTCATCTTCATCTCCCTATTTCAAATGGAAAAAGAGCATCACCAGCTAGCAACTAGTTAATGAATTACAATACTGGATTACATAAATGTTTACTTTTACTCTAGCAATCCTACCTACATGGAAAGACTATTATTATTATTATCATAATGTGCTCATGGATCCAAATGAATACCAAGGATGGTAGTTTCTTAAGTAAATAACCAGTTTTCTGATGTCTGTATTTAATGTCTCTGAAATCTTAGAAATTTCATTTGGGTATAGGTTAACCTAGTGCTTACAAAACTAACCCTGGTTTCTATTATTACCAGTACCACATAAAACTAGCTGTGATAACACTATAATCCCAGGACTTGGACTGGAGCGCCAGGAGGATCGTAATCGTAAGTTCAAGGGTTCATAAGTTAGAGGACAGCCTGAGCTATATTAGACCATGTCTTTACAAAAAGGGGGGGGGGGGGAATTTCATTTTGAAATCAATAGATATTAAAACTTTTCCCATTCTATAAAAATTGAGCTTATAAAGGAATTTTATTAAATTCACTACTCTAATATTCATGATATAAAAGCAATCCTTGTCTCAACCTCCAAGTAGTTAGGACTCCAGTAAGTATCGTCAGGCATGGTTCATTGTCATTATGAGTATTGATTCCTTAAAATAAGTAAGCCCACAAAATGAAAAATACATTTCCAAGTAATTTACTAACAGCCAACATTCAATACCTCTGTAGTAGTTCAACAGATCTAAATTAAAACTTGCTGTACCACATTCTATAATGTGTATAAAACAAACTACAAGAAACCAAGTCACATTTAACTTTGAACCCAAATCATTAATTACTGTCAATGCTGATAAAATGGAAAATAGAAAGTCACAGAAGCTACTTCAGAAACCTGATGTGGTCATAACCATATTAGTAACAGGTTGTATGCCCCCAATATGAAGTCCAAAATCTGAAACTTTTCAAGTGTCAACATGAGTCTACAAGCAAAATTTAGCACGTGACCACAAGTGACAGGTGGTTAAAATAGTATAAGAATACCTTCAGGTAATACACACATAGATACATACATTACATACATATGTGAAACATAAATGAATTTAGTGTTTAGACACACATCCTCACCCTAAGATTTCCTATTACATATATGCAAATGTTTCAAAATTAAATAAATAAATCTGAAACACTTCCAATTCCAAACATTTTATATTAGGGATATTCAACATTCATACATATGCATATACATATATACATATACATACATACATATATACATATAGCACAAAACAAACCTAAAAGCTCCAAGGTTAAAACAACAAAAGGTCTGACATTTAGCTTTTGGTAAATCTGAGTGAGCACAAATACTTTCCATATATCGCAATTCATCAAAGAAGTCTATTGAAATCCTCAAATACATTTCACGACTAATATTGACATTATAGAGAAAATAGAGAACAACCATGCAGACACAGTGCAGCCACCTTGAGAGTAATCATAGTTTAGAGGGGATGAATTATTTTAGAAGCAGATGTTAAAGCAGTATTTTTAAAGGCTATCTAGGTAATAAAGCAGAAGGATAAGAAAGGGCTAGGTACTATACAACTATGGACCCACCGGTTTTTGCTGAGGTTTTCTGAAAATCTGCTTGTCAGGCACAATATAGTTGTTTTCATAAAATGCATGAAGCAACAAAAACTCGTTTCGCTCAGATCGTCCACCCATCAGTGTCCTAGACTATTAAACAGAGCTTTTAAAACTTTGAACTCAAAATCACCACAAACAAAAACAGCTTTGAGTCGGTTCATTTAACCATGGCACCTCCTTCAACTACTCACAGTAACGAAGGTTGCTTTTACTAAATTATGTCTAACTTTCTCTTTAAGCATTTAGGGGATAAAGAGAGCTTCAAATACTGACAGTGTGGCTATTTCCTTAGTTCAAAATATATCATTCCACCAGAAACATCCAGATGTTAGAGATAAAATCCTTCTGTTCACCGAAATCTCCACATACTGCACCTGGCATTCCTCCCTTTCTCCCAACCAGTTTTCCTTTTACAAAAGAAGCCCGGCTTTCAGAATCCCAGTTCCTCATTTTATAAGCATGCATTTAGACTCATTATCATATAACAACTACCCCAAGCAAACACTGAATCCAACAGGAAATGCTTTTTCCCCATTTCTAAGTTAAATTTACCATAATGTTCCCAGCGATGTTAGTGATCTGCAATGCTAATGGAAGAACATTTAGCTCACACATGATCTGCAAAATGAATCTGGCATCTTTCCAGATGTGTTCCAACAGGTACAACAGATGAGAAGGTTCACTGTACAGAAAAGGAAGAATGAAACAGAATCAAGTAATTAAAAGAAACAATGAGTATAATCAGAACTTTAAATGTTACAAGGAATTTCTGGTGTACCTTCAGAGCAATGGAAGCTTGGCTTTTGAAACTATTTAAAATAAGGTCACTATATAATTAGAAATGCATTGATACCACCAGTTCTAGTACAAAAAAAAAAGTCAATACCATGAAATTATGTGTTAACTATAGCCAAAAATTTATCTAGTGTTAATTGTAACCTAAAACTATCTAAATCATTTTATTCATTCAATCAAGTAATTATATATTACATGCCTACTTATATCTGAGGTACTCACTAGCTGTAACCAAAGACATAAATTCAGTCCTTGTGGGAGGACAGAGTATAAAAAAGAAAAATAAATAGGTAATATTTATACAATGCTAAGATTTGAGTATCAACAAAAGGGCAGGAAACAAAGAAATATAAACTATCAGGAGGAGAAACTGCATTTTCACTTGGAGAGCAAGGGAAATGTCACTGAAAATAAAGACCAAGTAGTGACAGAGCAAGCCTTATAGATGGGTATTTTAGGGAAGAGCATTACAAATAAAAGCACAAAGACTCTGAGTGAGGTACCAATCTAGCAGTTGCAGAAACACAATGGAAGTTGATATGGCTAGATCACAGAATAATGGAGACAGCAGTAGAATAGCAGAAAATCAATACCACAAAGGCACACTGTATACAACCTAGTAAGCTAATATATGGACTTTACTCTGAATAAAACACTGTCTCTACCACTATCGAGAAATTTTGATGAGACTTAATTTTAGCAGGAGTACCCTGGTCCTAAATTATGAAGATGATGCCTATAGAAGGCAACAAAATTAGCACATAAACCCACTGCTATGGTTTGACACACTTTGTCTCTCCTGAAACTGAGGAGGAGAGTTAATCCCCACTATGAAATACTATGGGGTATATGGGGATAGAACCTCAGACCCTGCTTGGAGTTATTAGCACCATCAGCTACCTATGAAATACTACAAGGCTAAAAACAAAAATACAAAGGTATTTAAAGATGAAGTCTTTGAGTCTCCAGGGCTGAAAACTGGTGTCTTTGTAAGAGTTAGTAGATATAGACATACATGCACTTATCAGACTTAATGACAGAGGTACAACGATATGACTCGTCAGAGGAGATCCATCACTCTTGGACGTCCAAAAGCATATAGCAAAACAAACCTCTTTCCTTTTTACCTTATCCAATATGTGGCATTGTGCTGCCACCATGCTGCCACCAGAAAATGGACTAAGGCACATCAGGAAAGAGTATGGTGGCTTGAACTAGGGTATGTTCTGTGAAGGTTAAAGAAGTGCTGGAGCTTTGTTAAAAAGACAGAGATAAAAAGGTCCCTTGATGGATCTACTGTGGAGTATCAGACAGAAAAATCAAGGATATCTAAGAGGCATGGGGTAGAGGCTGACTTTGAAAGCTTCCCATATTACTCAACATCCATAACTGTCATTGATATAACTATGAAAGTCTACAGAAAAACTAGGAGAAAGAACAACTGAGTTTTTAAACAATCTGGAGATTCATATTAAATATCAGGTAGGTAAATCGAAAATTTGACCCAACGTTTAAAGCACAGATGCACAGGAAGGTGGCATCAGCCCCGATATGGAACTTACGTGACAAATCAGATAACCTAGAGAGGAAATATAATTAAACGAGAAGTAGCTGAAGAACTAGGGAGAAACACGTTTAAAAAGGGACTCAACAGGAAACAGAAACCTGTTTTAAAAATAAGCAATCAGTGCTGGAGAGATGGCTCAGTGGTTAGAAGCACTGGCTGTTCTTCCAGAGGACCCAGGTTCAATTCCTAACACCTACATGGCAGCTCACAACTATCTGTAACTCCTGTTCCAGGGGATCGAGCACCCTCAGACATATGTATATGCAGTCAAAACGCCAGTGTACATAAATAAAATTTTTTAAAAAGTCATCATTGCCAGATATAGTGACAACAGCTTTACTCAAAGCTTGAGAAGCAGAAGCAGGCAGATCTCTGAGAGTTCAAGATCGACATAAAAAGTTTCAGGACAGCCAGCATTACACAATAAGACCATGTCTCAAATTTGAAGAAAAATCATGGACTTGGTACTTCTAATCACTCAGGATTCAAGTTCAAGGCCAATCTGAATTATAGAATGGAATTTTGTCTCCAGAAACCAAAAGAAGCACACAATTAAAGTATGAAAGTAATGGATATGCTGTAATTGGTATAAAGAGTCTAACAGTAATTGGCTGGCTATTGTACCTCTAGCCTAAGGACAGTAGGGACAGTGGCACCCTTCTATTGCTCACTTCAAGAAAGATGAATTCTGAAGAATCCAGTATCATACCTATACATGTTTCGTATATTTTCTGTTGGAATTACAATCCTCTCAGTTTTCAGAATCTGCTGAACAAGTTCAGACAAATGGTAACTTTTACAATGAATCAATTCTTTTGCTGAAATTTCCACATCACATATCATTCGACCACAGGTAGCATTTCTTTCACCAAATCCACTCCGGCTCTACAAGGCAAGAACAAACACGAAATCCCATAAAGGAACAAGTACTGAGAACAATCTGCTCTAACCGATTTTAGAACTGTCCCCAAAATTACAATACTGAAATTCTCCTTCCACTCATAAGCTGTGTGCTTGTGAACACCTACTATGTATCTGATGCTGTTCTAGGCACTCTGTATATCAATCACAGTGAACAAGGCACTGCTTGGCAATGCATGTGGTGGCATTCAATATCCTACACAGAAAATTAGCAGTGAGCAGGAAGTTAATATTTTACCCTGTCTTTCCTGTAAACTGTTACAACATAACCAAATACTGCTGGTTAATGGAGGAAAGGTAATTTTTAGACAATTATAACTAATAACTAATATATAGTTTTCAAACGACAGACTAGAAAAACATTTTATAGTTTCTAATGAAGTGATTAACTGAGGAAAAAGTGACTAATACACGAAAGTGTTGCCTCTATGGACTTGCCCTTCTTCTGTAGTCTTATTTTAACTTTGGCACTGAATGTCTTTCTTGAAACCAGCATTTTATTTATAAAAGCCACTGGTACTTTTAAAAAGCAGCATTTAAATCTAAGAGCAAATCTAGTAATGAAAGATAGTCCATGTCAGATGCCTATTACCTTTACTTCAGCAATTCTATAGTAATAGACCTTGGGCAGGTTCGGTAATCTCTGAAATCATTGATGATTCAGGTTGAAAATCTAGTGGAAGGGAGCTAAGTATTTTCTGTTGGGGCTATCTCTCAGAGCAACTTTTGTTTAGTTTTTAGACACTCTCAGAGGAATTATGTGGCTTGAGATCATTTGACTAGAAAGGAAAAGAACTGAGATTTGAGCTCAGAACCTAAGGCCTGTCTATTTTAAAGTTCATGTTCCCCTCTTTCTCTATTCTCTCATCCTTTTAATTCTATCTATCTTTAGTTGTCTTATGTTTGTTCTTTTATTGAGAGTTGTGTTTTGTTTGTTTGCTTTCGAGAGCTTCCTGGTATTACTTTTAATTTTTCCCTCTTTATAGAACATTGTATATTAAACAACAAGTGCCTATTCAAAAAACAGTAGCTACCCCATATTTAAAAGCCAAATAAAGAAGTGAAAATTTGAAATAATTACCCCAAGTTTTGGCATGTTGGATCTCCTCAGCCGACCTATCTTGGACCAGAAAGGAACCTTGCACTCATTAATTCTTTGCAGTAGCACTTCTAGTTCAAAACCACAAATATTATGACCCTAGTCAGAAAAAGAGGCAGCCAATCACATAATGAACACAAATTAGAGGATTTGTCTTCAAATGCACAGAACTTCCTTGCCCTTTCTTTCTCTGGTGTCTAACTGAAGACATCAAGAGCATACCTCCGATCGGAGTCCCTCTCCCTCAGGAATGTATTCAGCAACAGTATTCATTAGTCTTGACATTAACTAGGCTGCTAAGGAGATTGCTGGAATAAACTTTATTTTATACTAATTGATGCAGGGTTTATATGTTATTTTTTCATTTACTGCTTAAGTCTTACAATGTTGGAGGCAAATGTAAATTTTAATGTCCCATACCTTTTACATGATCAATAAAAGAAAGAATCCTTAAAAGCAGAAACCTATGTTGTCTAAGTTTACATAGGACTTCTGAGGAATCCTATCCAGTTTTTTTTTAAAACTGAGCATGAACATTAGTGAGTTGGACCTTTAATCAATGTGCTACAAAATATAAACACTAGTAAATGGTTTGATAAAGTTAAAAGCCATGAAACGAAACTATACAATGGAAAAATTACTTGACACAACCTGAATTTTCATTTCTATGATTTCTAATTAATATCCTTTGAATAATATTTTCACATAGATAGGCTTAAATAAAAATAAGATATGGCTTCAAATAATTCAGATAAATGCAGATTATTTTTGATTGAAGATATATACTACCACAGAATAAACAAAATCTTAGAGACAGAAAGTAGAATAGCCAGGGAGAAATGGGGAAATAAGTCTGGAGGAGCAGTTCTCAACCTTCCTAATGCTGCAACGCTTTACTACAATTCTTCATGTTGTGGTGATACCCAACCATAAAATTATTCTCACTGCTATTTCATAACTGTAATTTGCCTACTGAAATGAATCATAATGTAAAAATTTTTGGAGACAGAAGTTTACCAAAGGGGTCACAACCCACAGGTTGAAAGCCACTGGTCTAGAGTTTTAATTTTAAAATATGTAGAGCTACAGAGACAGCAACATGGTAATATAGAGGTGACAACAACTGTAAATAAATGGAAATAGTACCAATGAACCTACATTTAAGAATAGTCAAGATAACGAATTTTACATTATAAAAAGCCTACCACTATATGAATAAATATTTATATATACACACATATATATACATATCTATGGCAGTTTCTCTATTAATAAAAGACCAGAAGGGCATAAGGGAAACTTATTTCCAAATTATTGTGCCTAGGATATCACACAGGATCCTATCTGACATCTGGATTTGTCATGGACTTGTCTCTAATTCCCTAGGCTATGTATCCTAGGCTCTGTAACACCTACTTGGGATTCAAAAAACCTGTTTTGAAAGAGTGAATGAGAATAAGGGTCTACTGAATTTTCTTGGTACTTTAAAGACAAATGCTGAAATATCATAATACAGACTTCAGCAACAATCCATACATAGGCTCTTATGACACTGGCTACACCACTACCAGGTAAGATATCCATTAGGAGGGGTTGGGGATTTAGCTCAGTGGTAGAGTGCTTGCCTAGCAAGCGCAAGGCCCTGGGTTCGGTCCCCAGCTCCAAAAAAAAGAAAAAAGAAAAAAAAAAAGATATCCATTAGGATAAACGAGGCTGACAACACAGTTAACATTTCTTCTCTCTTTTCTCTCCAGTACTGATGACAGAACCTAGGACCTGGTCTCTCACATAGGAAGCAAGCACTCTACGATGGAGCAATATCCCCAGCCCTCCATTTTTCTCAAATGTCATCTCTAATTTGAAAGCACAACACTATGATGTAACCAAATTACTAATATTACATTTGAAATATGGGCACTGATAGCCTAACTTCTGCTTAAAAAGCAAAAATAATATAATTTGATTGATCTATTAATCCAGACAAAAGAAAAGGAGAAATTCAGGTCAAGGAGCCACTAAACAAAGGGAGGTCAGAGAACACACAAAAGGAAAATGTTCCTTTACTACAAAGAAAAGGCACAAACCAACAGGAAATTACTAGCTTCACAGCCCAGTAAGAATACAGCAAATTGTCAATAGAAAATGAAGTCCGTATCCATGAGCTCTCAAAGATCAGAGACATTCACTGAGGTCTTAAAATTAAAACTGTCCAGAAATGGACACATTGCAGAATAGTTGACTTGATAATTTCTGCCGAGCCAGAATGATCAGCCCTTCATCATTCTACATTTCAAAAGTCTGTCAGATGATCCTAGGCCAGAAGGCTGAAGACTTGCTCTCACATGGGGACTGTGCAAGTACACAACTGTCTCTTCAACCTGTCTCAGTTTGGGAAGCCATGATAGGTTTCCTATACTTTCAGATAATATTGGTTGTTCTCAAATTTCTGATAGGGCTGAAACTAGTTATAGTCTCATAGCCTACCCAGGCTGTTTAAAACTTTGAGTATACATATTTAATTGGATAGTTATCAGATAGTATACAAGCTAGCCAGGACATAACACAGATTTTAAGCCTTTCTTAAGCTGCAATAGATAACTAAATGTTCTGTTTAACTGATAAAATGTTGGACTGGGTGTTAGATGTATTTTATGCTTTATAAATTACAAAATGATAATAGCTGTGTTCAGCTTACATTTGAAAGAAAAGGTTTTTTTAATTAGAAAGGGTGAAGAGTAGGTTGATGTCTTTATGCAGGAAGGCAGGTACAGGATAGAATGAGGCCTATCATTGGACGAGAAGGAAGGATGAGTGGGAACACAGTTTTAGAAAGAGGGGAAGGAGCTGAAGCAAGAAGAAGAAGCAGGGAAAACTTGGCAGCAAATGTTAAGTTTCTTCTCTGTGCATAGATACAGGTTGTTATGAATATTTTTAAGGGATGGATGTGTACAGGATTTTGTGCTGTCTAGATGGGCAAATTAGACCTGTCAATTGGATCAGAAAAAATTAAAATATATATATATATATATATATATATATATATATATATATATAAAAATTTCACTTGAAAATGTGCCATAAGATACTAGCAGTTTATATACATTCAGTTATTAATGTGATATTTTCTAAGTATAGGTAACTGAGTTATCCTGAGCTGACAATTCAATAGCTGCTTTTACACCAAGAAAAACTATCCTGCATGGACTAGAATTTTCCTTCCCATCTAAAGAAATCTCACCAAGCCACATGGTCATTTCATTCTGAAAACATTCTTTGATACTCAAAAGTAAACAACCAATAAAAAGTAAATGATTAACAAAGTCACACCAAAAAGAATGAAGAAATCAAACACTTCCCCATGACATGACCAAACATCTACTACTCACCACGAGAATATCAGGGTCAAGTTTGTGAACTTTTGCAAGGAAAAATCCTAGCAAAGTTCTTTCTGTTGCAGCAACCTCAACCTCCATATTCTGTTAAGATAAAAAAAATTTTATATGTGTGTGTGTGTGTCAGTATTTTAAAATACCAGATGCCTTACCTTCTTGCTCAACCAGGGTAAGATTTCTTAGGAGTAAATGTAATCATTCACTTCAAAACAAGACATAACAATAAAATTTCTGACTACAGGTTTTACATAATAATAACTGTGCAAAATCTCTGAGAACCTCATTCTAGTAATGTACATGTAAGTCATGTAAGTGCTAAGCAACATCTAGAGCAGAAATGTCCGACCACAGAAACATGTTTGTACATTGGACAAATTTTAAACCATATAAATAAGAGTACCTTTCTAAAACATTAATAACTTTGCTATATAATACCTAGAAGACTTTACTGTCTATGTATTTACCAAAGAAATCTCAAGGATTCTATAAACTAATCTCAAACAGCATGAGAACCAATAAATAAAAAACTAAAACTAAACAGATACTGAAGAATTGCAAATGTCTTAAATACAAATATAGCCTATCTTCACACAGAAGAGCTCTACTTGGATTAATGAGTATCTATCAGGTACTCGCAACTGCTCATATTAAACCGCTTTTAAAACAAAGGATGATGGCACTTATATTTCCTACAACAAGCTCAAGGTTTGAAAAATGTCAATTTAACTTTAAGGGAATTTTCCTAGGTCATTTTATTTGAATAAGTAATTCAGGACAAGTCACACATATCAGGAACACAACAGTAACCCCCACCTATAAGAAGCCAACTGAAGGACTATTAAGTGAAACCTGACAAATTGTACCAATTAGTTTTGTCAAGTGAGGATATTAACAAAATAAACCTACAACTGTTTCAACATTATCATTTCAAAAGGCGAACAATATTTTATTCAAAAACTACAATCTTTTGAGCAAATATATTTTTTTATGAAGAACTCAGTTCACTATACTGCTTCCCCTGCTATTTAAGGGCTTATGATACCAACTTCACAAAACATATTTTGAATTTAAAACAATTATTGATGCGTTTAGGTCAGCAAATATCAACCCTGTCATTACATGGCCCAACTCTACATGGTTTCCCTCAAGTTGGGGAGGGGCTCCACACAATATGATCCCAAAATACATGATCACTTTGGAAAAGCTTCCATATAAGCTAAACAAAAGGAAGTTTGAATGTACCCATGTCAAAATTTCATTATCTTCAGAACTAATTTAAGAATTATTACAGGTCTAGTCTTATATTCCTAATGCATTTTATCAAGTTAATATACCAAGAATAGATTTTATCGAGTAAAATATGGAATACATTGTTTCTATGAGTCCATTCCATTCTCCTATTCTCTTTCCAAACAAACAGATTCAACATTTAAATGGAATGAGTATTTACCTTTTTCTTAATGACTTCTTTGAAAGCGCATGGGAAAATACAGTCCTTTGGTTTAGACACAACTACAGAAAGGAAAAATGAGATTCTATTACTCATCTTAGTCCAATTTCAGACTCTACATGCGTCTAAGTGGAAAGTGCTTTAAATATAAATTCCTTGTTGAGTCCTATAAAGTTAAAAAGGCTAAGAGCTCAGTCAGCCATGTTGCTGGACCTCAAAACAAAAGCCAAGCAGATATCCTTATACCCTATAACAGTACAAAGTGCTTTAATCAAACATTTACTTTCCAAATTAGAATGAAGGATTATAAGAATTCTTCCCAAAGGAAATCCAAGTACCACCAAAGCTTCAACCAGAACACAACAGAGGAAACTATTTCAACCACGGCTTCCCCTTACTACACTAAAGGCTTGTCCCATATATAGCAGGCATTCACACAGTGACATTCACAGAGGGGGTAAATAAATGCTTGCTCAAATGACCTAAAAACTATTACCTTCCATGTATTTTCCAGGCTGTCATCAGTACTTGGTTTCTCATTTAAGAGTAAAACTTCACAATAATCATACTGCATATTGTGCTCTCTGAATAGTTCCTGATACCACTTTCCTAATACATCAAATCTTACTTCCCACTGTCTTTTTAAACAAAATACTTATTTAATCACCAAGCTCTCAGCATGAAATGTCAGACTTCTCCTTAAAGACCAACTCACAAAACACACATACCTCAGTCTATGGAACTGTTGCACCCACTGAATTTTATAGATAGCACAACTCATTTCCAGTTTAATATGACTAAGATGTCTTACAAATAGGCAAAGATTCATTTATTCCTTGGCATTTTGCCTCATCACACAGATAATTTTGCTCAATAAAAGTCAAGTTTGCCCTAACTACTCTCAAAAACAAGTTCCAAAAGACATGTTCCTGATCCAACCGGCAGAGAAAGTCAAACCAGAAAAGAAACCAAATTCTTAGCAAATCATCTTTTAAAAATACATACCACAGAAATGCGTCTGAAAGGGAGGTTTTGGAGGTGCTTTATCTAATGGGAAATTGTGATGAACCAGCGCTGCCATAGCAATGATCTGCAAAGACAGGAGTGGGGAGATCAGATACTACCATATGTTCTGCATTACCATGAGAACTACTCAGAATATTAAAACATATTTTAATACATTAAAATTCTTTTTGCTTTTTAAAAAACATTTTAAAGCTCTGACAAAGGGTTAGTATTTATAATATAGAAAAATCTAAATACCAAGAAAAAAATAACCTAACTAAAAAATTGGGGCAGGAAACTAAATAAAACTCTCAGCAGAAGAAATACAAATACCTGAGAAGTAAGTTTTCAAATGTTCAACACCCTCAGCTACATGGGAAGCACGAATTAAAACTATGATGTCCATCAACTGCTGAATGAATAATGAAAACACAACGGAATATTATAAAATTCTCAGGCAAATGGACAGAGCTGGAAATAATGGAGTAACACAAACCTAGAAAGGCAAATCTCATGTGTTCTCTCTCCTATATGGACGCTGGTTATGACTCTTGAGGATGTACCCAAGGAAGACTGGAAACTAGTTAGCAGCCATGGGTGGGGATTTCAAGGAAAGCAGAATATCTGACCAGGAAGGCTCAAATGAGGTGGGAATGGGAGGCCAGGTAGAGGAAGCGAACTAACACTAAAGACATTGGGAAACCAATATTGTGGAAGCTTCGTATAAGGAATTCAAATGGAGTTATTTTAATTATCAGGGAACAGTGCCTGTCCCAGATAGCACAGGATATCAAATATAAAGCCTCGTATAAGTTGACTCTTCTCAAGGTATTGGTCAGTGGGATCCTATACTTAACCCCAAACATTACAGGTTTCACCAGTGATCTTAGATAAACTCCAGAACTTGACAGGGAGACTCTATTACAAAAGGGCTCAGTCAGAACACAAAGAAGCCAAACTGGTTCACTTTTCATCCATATAGGCCAGCTTTAATAATGCCACAGGTTCTATTTATGCTACTGGGAAAGAAAAGTATTCAACACTCTTACTCAGCTGTGAACCCAGAAGCTAATAATATAGAGGTCAGAAATGAGTGTCCAGTTCCCTAAGACTGCAGTTACAGACAGTTGCGAGCTGCCGTGTGGGTGCGAGAAGTTGAATCTAGGGCCTGCGGAAGAGCATCCAGTACTCTTAACCACCGGTCATTTCTAGAGTACCCCCTCACCACAGTTTGGATCTCAACAGGGTTGTTGAACACCTTCTCCTCCCTCTATAATGTGTACAAATTAAATTAGATCAAAAAACGAAATCTAACCAGGTTCAAATTCCTGGGACTATCTTAAATGTGCTACTATTTCTATTAGAAGGTACCAAGCATGTATATTCTGTTCTTTTTCAGGTATATTAGTGCTACTGATGATTATTACTTAGACCAGTAGTTTTCAACCTTCTTAATGTTGGGACCTTATAATCCATTTCGCATGTTGTGGTGTCCCTCAAACATAAAATTATTTTGTTGTTACTTCATAACTGCATTTCTGCTACTGTTAAAATCAATGTAACCATCTGATATGCAGGATATCTGATATGCAATCCCCAAAGCTGTTGTGACCCACAGGTTGAGAATCACTTAGACCCATTTCATTAGGAATTTCAAATTGGTAATATTTGTGTGCTGGAAACTTCTAAGGAGAATAATTTCACATTTCAATTAGCTGGCTTCCAAAACTACTTATCCCAGAAAAGTCAGGACAAATACTGAGTCATTTATTTTTATGTTTTCAAATAAGTTTGTTCCTTAGCTTCCCTCATAAAGTGACTTAGTACTATTAGGAATTTATGAATCGGATAATTTCAGGAATTATTCTTCTGACACTCATATTGTCCCATACTTTGCCAGAGGGAGACTTTTTATTTTATTTCCTGAGTCAGATGTAGCTTCTGTTAAAGTAATATTGCCCTTGGTTTCCGATGTAACAAGATGTTCCATATCCCCTGCTCTGAATCAGCCTTTTCCCTACAAAGCCCTATTTCCTTTGTGAAGAAATGATATATGGAAGCATCAGTCTGGGAATGAATATTTCTTTAATATTAATCAAATACTAATTAAAGCTTTCCTCAATGCTTAATTATTAACTCTGGCTATCTACAATATTACTTGTGATTGGAAAGGTCAAGGGTAGAGGATAGAGCTCAGTGGAAACTGAGCTTATCACGTGCAATCTTGAGTCAATCCTCAACACTATAAAAAACAAATAAAAAATACATAAACAAATGATCAAATTATATCCTAAAAGAAAACAATGCCTAAATAAGTATCAAAAAACTTAGAAGCACTGGGTTCGGTCCCCAGCTCCGAAAAAAAAAAAAAAAAAGAAAAAAAAGAAAAAAAAAACTTAGAAGCAAACATAAAAGAGCTTTGATTAACCAAAGTCACACAAATACATCCATGAAAAACAAGCTGGGTGGTACAGCAGTCCAATAGTCAAGGCCACTGGAGACTGCAGTAGAAAGACTTCATGAGCCCAGACATTCAAGACCTGGGCAACACAGTAAAATCCAAATGTGATATTAATAATAGTAATAATAACGAATGCCATATATTCCATAAGTAACAAGACAGATGAGATGGTTCAGAGGATAAAGGGTCCTGACACCAAGCCTAACCAGAGTTTAATCTTTAGGACCAACATGGATAACTATCTCCTATAAATTGTGCTCTGACCTCTATACACATGCTGTGACATGGCCATGTACACACACACACACACACACACACACACACACACACACACACACACACACATTCAAATGCTGGATTTTGAAAAAATAAAAATTAATACTATAAAACACAGGGACACCACAAACAAGTACAATCTAATGGAAAAAAAGGTAAAATCAGAAAGAAATAAAAATAACTGATGCTTTAAGTTCCCAGCCTCTTACTCTGAAAATCTACAATAAAAATTTTTAGCCTATTCCTGTATATTAACTACTAGAATGTAATCAAATAATGCCAGTTAATGAAGATAATTTTACAAAAAAAAATTTAACTCATAAATATGGTTAGAATTAGAAAGCCACCACTTTACACCTCCAACTGAAGTAAGAAAATCAGGCAAAAATAATCCACATTTGAAAAAACTGGGATCTCCATCTGCGCCCAGTGCTGGAGCTGTATCACAGCCCTAGAACACAAAACCTGCAGACGAGAGCTGGTCTCTCAGGAGCGCTCTCCCTCCTAAGCCCACAGCCCACAGCCGAGATCCTGTGTTCTCTCCACTGACTGGCTAAGGACAGACCCACATACAGGGAGTGCACAGGGTGGCCTAGGACAGGACCCTTCCTGTCTCCATCTGCACTCAGAGCTGAGGCCATTCCATAGCTCTTCAAACCCAAAACCCGCCAGTAGAGAACTGGTCTGCCAGAAGCTCACTCACTCCAAAGATCACAGGTTCACAGGCTCACAGGCCACAGCAGGGATAAGCCCCAGTCAGAGACAGCAAGACCAATTACCATAGAGATAACCAGATGGCAAGAGGCAAACACAAGAACCTAAGCAATGGAAACCAAGGCGACTTGGCATCATCAGAACCCAGTTCTCCCACTACAGCAAACAGTGGATATCCAAACACACCAGAAAAGCAAGATTTGGATTTAAAATCACATCTCATGATGATGATAGAGGACATTAAGGCCATAATAACTCCCTTAAAGAAATACAGGACAACACAGGTAAACAAGTAGAAGCCATCAAAGAAAAAAATGCAAATATCCCTTAAAGAATTATAGGAATGCAAGGGCACCCACATTCATAAAAGAAACTTTACTAAAACTCAGAGCACACATTGCACCTCACAGGAGACTTCAACACCCCTCTCTTCCCAATGGACAGATCATGGAAACAGAAATTAAAGAGAGATACAGAGAACTTAACAGAAGTTATGAACCAAATAGATTTGACAGATATCTATAACAATTGCTCCTACAAAAAGAATATACCTTCTTCTCAACAACTCATGGAACCTTCTCCAAAATTGACGATATAATTGGTCACAAAACAGGCCTCAATAGATACAAGGATATTATTATTGAAATAATCCTACCCATCCTATCAGATCACCATGGACTAAGGCTGGTCTTCAATAACAACAAAAACATCAGAAAGCCCACATACATAATGCTCTACTCAATGATAACTTGGTCAAGGAAGAAATAAAGAAATTAAAGACTTCTTAGAATTTAATGAAAATGAAGGTACAACATACCCAAACTTATGGTACACAATGAAAGCTGTGCTAAGAGGAAAACTCATAGCTCTGAGTGCCTGCAGAAAGAAACAGGAGAGAGCATATACTAACAGCTTGTAGAACAAAAAGCAAATCACCCAGGCAGAGTAGATGGCAGGAAATAATCAAACTCAGAGCTGAAATCAACCATATAGAAACAAAAAAGGACTATACAAAGAATCAACAGAACCAAAAGCTGGTTCTTTGAGAAAATCAACAAAACAGATAAACCCTTAGCCAGACTAAACAGAGGGCACAGAGACAGTATCCAAATTAAGAAAATCAGAAATGAAAAGGGAAACATAACAACAGAATCTGAGGAAATTCAAAAAACTATCATATCCTACTACAAAAAGCTATACTCAACAAAACTGGAAAATCTGGAGGAAATGGACAATTTTCTAGACAGATACCAGATACCAAATTTAAATCAGGATCAGATAAACCATTCCCTAACCCCTAAAAAAATAGAAGCAGTCATTGAAAGTCTCTGAAACAAAAAAGCGCAGGACCAGGTGGGTTTAGTGCAGAATTCTATCAGACCTTCAAAGAAGACCTAATACTCTTCGAACTATTCTACAAAATAGAAACAGAAGGAACACTACCCAATTCGTTCTTTGAAGCCATAATTACTCTTGTACCTAAACCACACAAAGACCCAACAAAGAAAGAGAACTTCAGACCAATTTCCCTTATGAATATCAATGCAAAAATACTCAATAAAATTCTCAAAAAATGAATCCAAGAACATATCAAAACAATCATCCATCATGATCAAGTAGGCTTCCTCCCAGGGATGCAGAGATGGTTCAATATATAGAAATCCATCAACATAATCCACTATATAAACAAACTCAATGAAAAAAAACACATGATCATTTCATTAGATGCTGAGAAAGCATTTGACAAAATTCAATACCCCTTCATGATAAAGGTCTGGGAATAATCAGGAATTCAAGTCCCATACCTAAACATAGTAAACATTTGAAGTACAAATACATAAACTATCTAAGAAAAATAAAATTTCAAAAGAAAAAATTGGATCAGTGGCTTTCTCCTGGGATAAATGTACCTACCTCCTTTTCCCTGAGTGACAGCAATGGCTATAGAAATTTTTTGGTTGTTACAACTAGGAAAAGCAGTACTACTTGCATAATAAATAAGTAGAGGTCAGAAATGCTATTCAATATCCTGTGATAAACAGGATAGTACTTGACAACAAAGAACCATTCAGCCCAAAACATTTATAGTGCCAAGGTCAATAAACTTAATGGAAAGCCCACAGAAAAATTTATGCTGACCACGATTTGAACCCACTAATCAATCCCAGCCTCAGTGCAACTTAACCAGGCATTATCTGCCTTCTGAAAAGATTCAATATGAAGTACCCTGACCACCTCCCCATGAGTATTCTGCACAAAAAATTAAACTTGAATGTATTTGATTCTTTAGTTAATGTGATTGACACAGTGCAGCACAAAGGGCAGAACTAAGTTTGGCAAGAAAGTAAGTATTTTAAGCCCTTTCAGACCACGTGACCTGTCATTACTACCTGAATGTTATTGTAGTGCAAACCTGAAAACATTCTGTGTTTCAATAATATTTTATTTGCAAAACAAGTGGTAGGCTGAATTTAGCTCACAGGTTTTGTCTGCACCAGGTACAGAAGAAGATAATGGCAGCACAACAAGCATAAACAGAAATGGGACTTCCTATGGGATCATTGTCAGTGGTTGTTTAATTATTCGTTATCATTGGAAAAAACTCAAGGGGGATAGGTGGAAGTTATTGTCATTTAAAAAGAGATTCAAGAGATATAAAGATTAAACACTCATCTATGAAGCTATTATATAAGTCTGAATTCAAGTAAATCATCTTTAAAAAACATCATGAAAGAGACTTTTCCAAGTATGTACTAGGAACTGTAGACTGTATCAAGGAATCACAAGTTAATGTTATTAAGTATTCTAACGGCATGAAAAAAATGTGCATTAAGTAATGGCTAGGGAGATGTCAATTAAGTTCCTGGCAGACAAGCATGAAGACTTGAGTTTGATCCCAAGCACCCACATAAAAAGCCAGGTGTGGGGCATGTACCTGTAACCTCAGTACTAGGAGAGGAGACGGGCTGCTCCCTGGCCAGCCAGAGTTAACAAGATTGATGAGCTTCAGGTGCAGTGAGACTTGTTCTCAACCAACAAAGGACCGAGAGGAATCAAGTTAAGGGCACACATGCACGCATACTTGTACACAGCCTTACTAACAAATACATACAGTACAAGCATAAAGAAAATGTGAATATTTTGAGAGAAGTATACCAAAGTACACTGGGAGGAAATGAAACTTTTTAAATACTTAAGAAGGTAAAGAGGGATATAAACATGTGTCACAAAAGCATTGCTAACTGCAAACATGTAATCTCATTATATGTTTTCTCTATCTCTACTTAAAAAACAAAAATCAAAATATATCCAGTAATTTAAATCCTTTTTTAAAATGTGTAATACCAGGCAAATTTAAGTCATTCTCTGAAACAAAGCTTAAAGCCAAGTTAGTATCCTTTCCCCTCCAAAAAGAACAACTTCCTTTTGTAGGAAAGCTGTACAAATTCAGGCAAGTACTGTATCTAAGGCAAGTACTAAATCGTTTTTCTTTACCTCGTGTTGATGGTTCTTTACATTTTGCATTGTCTTCATGCTGAAAGACATCACCACAAGTGGAGGAGGACTGACATCCTTAATTACATTCACCAAGTCTGGTTTCAAAGCCATTGCCTCAAATTTACACCAACTGATTGGTTGATTCAAGAGTTCTGAGAAAGAATAGATACAGCACATCAATAACTTACTGAAAAAGAAACTATAATATTTTTGATTACCAGAGATATTCCTCAAAGCTATCATCTAATAAGAATGAGATACTGTAAAATCTAAATATAAGCCACATTAGTGGGAGGTATGCTAATCTTTGTGTTTGTGAATATACTTATGTTCATTTGGGGGAAGTAAGTGACAGGTAAATAACTTCTATAAGTTTTTTTTAAGACTCCAGGATCAGCTTTAAAATTAACAGCTGCTTTAGAAGAACTGAAAACATTTCTAAGAGGTGAAGACAAAACAGTATCCTAAGTACAAATGCTAAAAAGAGCAGGTAACAGCCAAAGAGTCCTATCTACATTAGGCTGGGATTATTTTCTCCCCTCCAAAGGTCTGCAGTTCACTCTGGAGAACAGTGAACCTTATCAGCCAGGCTAGAACACACAAACAACATGAGGGACGCACCCCCATGCAACTGCCTGCACTAAGGCCTTCTTCGGACTAAATTGGCAGGTATTAGAGAGAAAGAGATCCAAGTGTATTACCTATAATCACACAAGGAAAACTTCAAGTAACAAACATAAACAGAAGAAACATTAAAATAAATAGGCCAATTCTTTAACTTCCCTTTTAAAAAAAATCTAAAGGGGGTCCTGTTGCAGTAGCCAATTAATCTCTACTCAAATTGACCCGGTGTTGGCAGCACATTCCTCACTACCTGCCCCAATGTTCTGGGTTTCTGAAACACACACACACACACACACACACACACACACACACACACACACACACACACACCTATATTTTAATATGCCTTAAACAGCTGAATGGCTGGGCCACTTCTTAACCTCCACATAGCTAACACACTCTCCCAATGATATTCCTGAGTTATTATTTATTAAAGCCTATATTTCATCTTGGCTGCCCTGGACCCAGGCTCGCAGCCCTCTCTGTTCTGCATCTCTCTGGCCTAAAATCTACTCCTTTCCTGAGTTGGGAAACCCACATGGAGGTTAAGAAGTGGTCCAGCCATTGAGCTCTTTAAGGCATATTAAAATACAGGGCTACTTGTGTGTGTCTTTCATTTGGGAACCCAGAACTTTAGGATGGGTAGCAAGAAAGTACCTACCAGAGCTGGGTGGATTTGAGTAAAGTTAATTGGCTACTGCAACAGGATCTCATAGAAATCTCCAAACAACCCAGGCTGTTACAAAGACAAAGAGTTGCTCTGTGCAAATTGATTGGGGTGGGGCGCCTCTGGCAAGGACAACACCCACCCGACTCATAGTAGTGACTTTGGCGCAGGAAGGTACTCTGTAGGCTACCAAAAACAAACCATGGAAACCAACCCAACCACAAAATCTTTGATTTACAAGCTGTGCTGCCTGCAAAATATGCTACTACAATGGTGGCACAGAACTCGTGGGAGTAGCCAACCAACATGTGATTTGCCTTAAAGCCCACTCCACACCAACATTGCTTCAGTAACCAAGAACCAGAGACTAGATATCCTAGAGACCCAGGGTAAAACCAAACAAACCCTACTGGTGTATTTGCTTTTTAAAGTATTAACTAAAATGACTCCTAATCTAGTCATCATCACAGGCTTCCTTCAACAGCAGATGGGAACAAGTGCAGAGACCCACAGCCAGACATTAAGTGAAGAGAGCCTAAATGCGTAATCTTCATCAAATCCCTTCTCTCAGACCTCAGGAAATCCTGTGGAGATTGTAATAGCCAGAGGGGATAGAAGACATCAGTAGAACGATGCCTTCTGAATCAATTAAGCAAGGCACATCAGCTCAGAGAAACTGAAGCAACAAGCACAGGGCCTACATAGGTCTGCACTGGGTCCTGTGCATATACTACCGCATTTAGCTTAGTGTTTTTATGGGACTCTAGACTGTTGGAAAATGATTCTTGTGCCTGCTCTTGGGACACTTCCCCTCATGTTAGGTTGCTGCTCTGTCCCACTTCAAAATGATAGTTTCAGCTTCATCTTATTTTCATTTTCATTTTATTTTGTCATGTTTCATTGTTTTCTCTTAGAAGCCTATTCTTTTCTGAGACAGAAAGGGAATGGATCTGGAGAGGGGAGAAGAGGAGAAACTGGGGAGGAGTAGAAGGAGGGGAAACTATAATCGGGATATATTATATGAGAAAAGATTCTATCTTCAATAAAAGGGAGAAAGTGAAAAGAAATGTCAGGAATCTACTTAGCATTTTTCCTTACGTGGATTTTTTACTTCAAGCCAACAGGGTCCTTTGATCTTTCTATTCATCAAGAACAGTTCCAAGCTAGACGTGTTAGTTCCAAATACATGAGAAAATGTTTCTCCTTTTAAATTCTGTGGAAGCTGTGGCACTTCTGCCTAAAGAAGAAAAAAAAAACCTTTTTTTGTTTAAAACTATTACTTTACATTTTCCAGTGTATATTTGAAATAAATAAAGCCTCTATGGAGCAACAGAAGAACCCCTTTGATAAATATGAAATGTAATTTGCTACAAATGAAATCTGAAACAATTCACAGTGGGAAAGAAAAACAATTCATGACAAAATAATGCATCTTGATGACACCCATTAGAAGAAAAATAGGACAAGAAGCTCCCCCAAAAAAGAATTTCTGTCCAGAGGTGTTGTGCCTCACTGATAAAGAATAACCAGCAAGTACCACACCATTAGAAGAATGAAGGCAATAGCATGGGGCTCACTAAAAATGCTTCCATATTATTTTCATCACCACTGTCAAAAGATTTAGGAAAAGTTTCCAACATTAGGCTCAAAACCCCAGAACAGAGGTAAAAGGGTTATAGTCCAGTTAATTAATACCCACAGTGATGACCTCACCTCTCAGAGGAGCAACAACAGGAGCAACTGTAGCAGTGCTAATACTCATCGCCCACATTTCCCTCTGCTCACAAGACATTTCAGCAAAGTAATGACCCGACTCCATCATGCACTGTTATCTAGTCCGCTTGACAAACAGTTGTGCTGTTTCAACTTACTTATTTGAAGATGTCTACTTGAAAGGCAGTATAACCTATGCACTATTACTTAATTTTATCCATTTCAATTATTCATGAACTGTGGGATTCAGGAGCCCTTTCCTCACTGAAAGTCAATTCAAGATTCAAAGATTAAAAATGTCATTCTAAACAAAACGCCATAGTTTTTCTTTGACTTACCGAGTATCTAACTTCCAAGTACTCAGATTTTTCTGGAACATCAGGTATCTCAAAAGCATAGTTCTTTTCCACTATCTGGGTAAGCAAATATTTAAAAAACAATAACAAAAACATTGGAAAAATTAACTCAGCCAATATGATATACATATAACACATGTTCCCATATTGAATCATCAGGAATCTAGCATCTTAACAGAATATAAACAAAAGGGTATCTTTTCTCCTTTCAACTAATACTGAAACACCTACTAACAAAAAATAAATACTAAAGAACACCTCTTAAACACTACAGAACCTACATAGTTGCATACAAGGGGAACAAAAAAATTTAATTTCTTACATTGCTACTATTTGAAATTAAGCAACTGCATCTTACTAGAAAAATGAAATTGAAATTATAGATTCAGCTCATATTGAGTAAGTATCGGCTTTGTATCCAAACTAATCCAGTATGAAGTATCACCTAATATAAATTAAGTGTTTTATCTCTGCAACTCTTGCAATATGGCCCCTTTCTCGGCACAGAAAAGTGACCATACTTCCCCAAGCTGCACACGAGTACACAACAGTGGGAATCCTGGAAATACAAGTGATCTAGCTTTAGCACCTATTTTCTTTACCATCATAACAGCTGCCTCCGAAGGGATTTTTGGTTTTGTTTTGAAGTTTCTTGTTACTGTCTATCTATCTATCTGCAGTGATGGTGATCAAACTTAGAGCTTTGGTTACAATTTCTGGAATTTTAAAGATACTCTCAATTTCAAGCTCAAATAATTAAGAGCAATAGCCTCTTTAGCAACTCCCTTTACTACAATTGTTTACAGCTGGTATTTTGGAATGGACTGCAGTCACCATATTTATAGCCAAAGGCATCAATAGCATACCAAAATCAAGACAATATACCATACACATCACAGGAATAGAACATTTCTATTCTATTAGAAACAGCATCGTAGGCATGGAGCTTTAAAGACAAAAACATTACTCAATCCGCTTAAGAAAGGAATGCATTGGCAATAACTAGTATAAACAAATCAAAATAGTTTCTTCTCCATTTCAGAATAAGAACATGATATTTTCTGCAAGCCAATATTGTGCAAGACATTGGGGGTAACTAACTTGCTTCAAATCATCTTTCTATTCAAATTCATGACCATTATTTCATAAGTGATTTTTTTAAAAAGTACTTTTACAACTCTAACATGCTACTTTTTCATTAATACCTATAAAATTTCCCTTTAATAAGTTAACTATACAGAAGTCATTCTGTATAAATGTACAGTAACTATTTGCCAAATCAGGAATAAAAAAGAAGAGGAAAAGAATACAGTATTGAATACAAACCTTGGACTTGAACTTCATTATTTTATATTTTGCTGAAATTTTTGAATCAAATTCTTCATAAACATCCTTCATTGTAATTGGAGTTGCTGTTTCTTTCCCTGTGTTTAGGTCAATTTTCTGTTTTCCCATGCAGAGAATGAAGGGAAAAGAGTATAATAAATTTTCTCGACAACAAAAAAACAGAAGCCTAAATCAACTTTTTCCTCCACTCATTTAAACATTAACTGGCATTCACATAACAAGTCAATGTGACGACACAAACCTAAGAAGTATACTAAACCCAATGTTAAGTTCCCCTAGTGCATTGTAACATATAATCAGAATAAAGATGACCAATCCTGCAAGATGGAAAAAACAAAGTTTTAAATTCTGGCCCAGAAGCTTCACAGCTCCATTGAAATGATTTGCAAGGGCTGGGGCTTAGAGGGATTAGAGATGTTAAAAGCTCAGACAAAGGGGGGAAGGAAATGGAAACTATTGTGTTAAATAGCCATGGAGATGATGTTACTGCTGCTATGGAGCAAAAGCATGAAACTGAGTCAAATGCCATGTTCATTTCAGAGTAAGAAAAACAGAAGCATCACATGTCAAATATATTTTAAACATTTATTATTTTTAAAACTATGTCTACAAAGCCAGGTGTAATGGCACACATCTTTCCTGGCACTCCGGATGCAGGGGCAGGTGGAGTCTGTGAGTCTGAGGCTAGCCTGGTCTACAGAGTAAGTTCGAGGACAGCCAGAGCTACACAGTGAGACCCCATGTTGAAAACAAACAACTAAAATGTACGTTTATGTATGTGTCTATGTATATGAAGGTGCCAGGAGAGTCTAGAAAGGATGTCAGCACTCTAAGAGTTGCAGGCTACCTGATGTGGATGCCAGGAACTCAACTTGAGTTCTCTAGAACAGTAATAGCTCTTCACCTCTAAAAGCCACCTTTCCAGCCCCCGGCATTATATATTTAAACTTTTATTATGACAAATTGAGAGGCTCAGTTATATTTCATTTCTTCATTTTCTAATTCCTAAAGGAGTTGCTGAGGAGTAAATGGTCAGTAGGTAAAACTAAAAAGATTAGGGGATGAAGAGAATTCCTAGCCTGCAAAAAGACAGAACACAGGATGTGTATCATACACAACTGCTAAGATAAAAGGTAATCTTACCATTTCACGGGGAAGGAAGTAGAGTGTTCGCTCAATATTTTTCACCATAACACAACAGCTCACATGGGTTTTGGCTGATTCGACCCATACTTTGCCAAACAGAAAAACCACACCTGAAAAAAAAAAAAAAAGAAAACAGGATATAAAAAGCTTTCAAGTACGTCAAGTTAAAGGGGCTATTACAAAGGCCCAGTGAATATGTTCACATATTTACACCTTTGTGTAACAAATTCCACCAAAAGATACACCTGCTGCCCCCTCCCAAAGACCTGTTCATTGCTCTGTTCTTATGGCATATACATCAACATCATGGTACAAGTGTGGCTACATCTCTAACCTAGCATGAATACTTCCACTAGAGCCAGAATTGCCCAAATTGAAAGAACCAAAGTATTTTCCAATAAATGTACTTCAAACCTCTAATGAGAATTTATAAGCCTGAAAATAGTATTCTAAATTGTTTAGCACTTAAATTTACTGCTGAAAAACTATTATTTGTGCATAAGAACAAGCATATTAGTATTTTTCTGTATATAAAAGTATACTTGGGGAAAGTAGTTTATATTTCCTCTTATTCTAGATAACATCAATCTCAGGATAGAGTTCTGCTATAATCTATTTTATACTTACCTACCTCACAAGCTACTAAAACAAAATCTAGCTAGCTCATATTTGTGTTCCTTTCTATTCGCCAGTAAAACATGCCTTTGCAGACATCAAATCACTGTTCATGGAAATTGGCCATCATGGAAGAATTCCAAAGACTTGATAGTCAACTCAAGAGATGGTCAACTTTGCAAAAATGCCAGGCTCCATGAATTATGAGTAATCAACACAGCCACTCACACAACTACTGATCTTAGATACTGAGGAAATTCTGAAACATGCAAAAGGTTACTGTATTGTTCACAAGGCCAATTATCCTAGTTTCACAAGACAGCTCATCAGTATTTTCTTTTGTCACTGGATCCTAGCAGAAAGAAATAAGACTGTCTTAAGGATTTTCATTTCTGCAGATGATTAAAACTCTTACAAGAGTTGTGTGATTTTCAACAAGGAGGTGGGGGTGGGAGGCGTAAGTAGGGAACATAAGGAGAGGGAAAGGATTTAAAGAAAAAAGTCATAGTAGCACAGAAAATTAGAAGTCATCCTCACAACAGTTAAAGATGAAAAAAACCAAATTCCATGCAAAGAAAAATAAAGACCCTAATATTGGATTCAAAGAGTCAAATAGCTCATTTTACAGTCAAACTAATATCACACTTCATGTAACACATTTGACACTGTTTATGCCTCATTTGCCACAAAAAGATCATGGTAAACAAAGATTACATTCCCCCAAAGTTACTAGCTGAAACCAGGTGCAGTCAGGATTATTCAACCTTGAAAAAGTCATAATGAAGACAGGATATGTTCCGATATGCAAAGAGTAAGATTCTTTTCATAATTATGGTTCATTCAGCACTAACTGACTGACTTAGAATCTGGAAGAAAGTGAGCAACAATAACGGGGTCTTAGGCGTACTCAGTTCTTATTAGCAGCATTGACTTCACGAAAGCTCAGTGATCATTACCAACTATCACGACAAACTGCTCAACCCCCCAAGATTAAAGCTTTTTAAAGCTATTTTATTTAACCCATTGGCATCATAAACAGAAAAATATGCCACTGCAGAGGACACAGTTTGAGAAGTGCCACAGAAGAAGAAAGTGGACTGAGAGGGAGAAGCTAAGACCTATGGCAGGAAAGGACCAAGGGTACTTTGGTCTAGATAATCCCTGAGGTCTTCTTGTGAATCAGAAATTTCCTCCTACCTCAGCATTTGGATAACGGATTCTTCCCATTGTTTAAAATAATGGTGAACTACAGTAGGTTGTACAAGTCTATAGTTTTAGCTGCTGGGGAAGCTGAGCTGGAAGGTCTCTTGAGCCCAGATGCTTGAGGTCAGCCTGAACAACACTGATCTCAAAAAATAACTGCAAAATATGTCCCATGTAATGTAGCTCGGTGGCAGAGCATATGCCTGAGTTCAAACTCCAGCATGACCAAAAAAGTTTACAGTATCAGCCAAAGTCTGTGGATGACAAGATCTATAACCAAATCGTCTTACCCTAGCTAAAATGGGTTGGTTAAGATACCATTTCTAGCTTGATTTTAATTGCCTAAAAAACTAAGGGTCATGTGCTACTTAAGTGATTCTGCCAGTGCATATAAATATTTGCTATGAGGAAGTATACTAAAGGGCTGACAACTCCCCCCAGAAACCACTGACGTTCTTCAGGGTGATATCCAGTTATCTTTACTAAACCAGGTCTCCAAGTCAAAAAGATGGCTAGTCATCCTTCTTACACACTTGTTTTATCAATATACAGTTATGCTCTCTAGTTTTATTGGATTCAGTCTCCAGGAAACCACTTTGAAAAATACAACTTGTATCTACCACAGATCCCAAGACATCTAAAGGCAGACAATTCTACTTCAGGTGTTTTATACTAATCAGACAGACTACATACTGACTCTGACCCTTTAACAAATATCATTGGATTATACTGGGCCCACAGGAAATTCCCTTATCTCTTAATTTAATCAAATCTATAGTCTGTTTTGCAGATGCCAGTATACAAATATTTTTAACATTTACATACTGGGAGATGGGTACAGATGTCAGAGGACAACTTGCAGGAGTCAACTCTCCTTTCACCACGTGGTTCTGTCATGTTACCAGGCTTAGCAGCCTTTACCTAAGCCACTTCACCAGCTTCTGTACACAGACAACTTTGAGGACAGGGCCCTTATGCTACCTATAACACCTCAGTTCCACAAAGCTATATTTCCCAACAGATCATAAGAGAAAATACAGAGGACATAAACCACAGTGCTAATAAGGGCAGTTAGCTACTCTAATGCAGTTTCTTATATCCACGGCTAAGTCATTTGAATCACAGGTCAGGATTCATTCCTGAGTCCTGGCATGTCAAAAGTTATCTTCCCTCCTATTTATGAGTAGAGGAACTAAAGGTGAAAAACACATTTCCATTACTTCATTTAGGGATACTTTTTCAATTCTTAAAAAGTTAACCTGAAGAACTAGAATAAGACAGGGTCGGGGTTGGGGATTTAGCTCAGTGGTAGAGCGCTTGCCTAGCAAGCTTAAGGCCCTGGGTTTGGTCCCCAGCTCTGAAAAAAAAAAGACAGGGTCAATCTGGTAGCAGAGACATGGACACAGGAACAGACATCTGTTCAGTTCAAAAAGTATCTTCTTAGACAGTTATCTGTCCTCAAAATAAAATAATAGACCTCTAAAATCACAATGGTGTTCTGAGCTACTCTTGGGTGATTTTTCCTCTACAAGAAGGAACAGCAACATCTGTCACTGGAAGTTCAGGATTACAAACTCTTAAAGAATGTTCTCCTTTTTCTGTTGTTGGGCAGCCACTTTAACCAACCTGTTCCTAGCACTCACAGAATTAGATAATTAGAAGGACCAGGGAGAACCCCAGCAATAGTGGTGTACACTTTTAATACCAGCATGTAATGGTTTCTATATGCTCGGCCCAGGGAGTGGCACTATTAAAAAGTGTGGCCTTGTTGGAGTGTCTGTGTCACTCTGGGGATAGGCTTAAATACCCTCATCCTAGCTGCCTGAGGGGAAGTATTCTGCTAGCAGCCTTCAGATGAAGACATAGCATTCTCAGCTCCTCCTGCACCATGCCTGCCTGGATGCTGCCATGTTCCCGCCTTGATGATACTGGACTGAACCTCTGAACCTGTAGACCAGCCCCAATTAAATGTTGTCCTTTATGAGTTTCTGGGTCATGCTATCTGTTTACAGCAGTAAAACCCTAACTAAGACACAGCACTTGGGAGGCAGATCTCTATGAGGGCTAGGCCAGCCTGGTCTATGACAACCCAAGCTTTACAGAGAAACTCTATCTTAAAAAACAAAACAAAACAAAACAAACAAACAAAAGACCAAGAAGTCAGTCTTGACTCCTATCTCCAATTTAAAGACACCTACCCTCATACAATCTACAACAGGTCAAAATGTAGTTTTAAAAAACTATTTATTTTTTTATTTCTACCCAGTAAGCAGGGTTCAATTACCCAGCACTTTTACTCTGATCATCAGGGCTTCCACATTTCCCTGCTACCCAAATCCAGCTTCCATGAGTGTACTCACACTCTCTCTCTCTCTCTCTCTCTCTCTCTCTCTCTCTCTCTCTCTCTCACACACACACACACACACACACACACACACACACACACACACACACAGAGTCTCTTCTCTACACATGCTAGAGCATTCCTGTTAAAATGTAAAGTCAACTATGAGACCATAACACACTACAATTAAATCTTCTGACATTTTCCAGTATTCTTTGAATAAGATTTAAGGCCGAAAGTCCTTGAGATGGCTTTCATGGTCCTTGAGATGTAGCTGTGCTGGTTAGTTTTATGTCAATTTGAATCAGTTGACAACCTAGAATCAGTTAGGAAGAGGGGACCTAAAGTGAGAAAATGCCCCCAGCAGATTGGCCTGTGGTACACTTAGTTAATAATTGATGTGTAGGGGCTCAGCTCACTGGGGATGGTGGCACTCTGACCTGGTAGTCCTGGGTGCTATAAGAAAGCAGACTGAGCAAGCCACAAGTAGCAAAAAGCAAAAAGCAACAGTCCTTCAC
This sequence comes from Rattus norvegicus, assembly GCF_021556685.1. Lineage (NCBI taxonomy): Eukaryota > Metazoa > Chordata > Mammalia > Rodentia > Muridae > Rattus > Rattus norvegicus. The sequence continues at coordinate 66,282,106 of NC_141554.1, forward strand.
AGCCTCTGCATCAGCTCCTGCCTCTAGATATGGCCTTGAGTTCCCACTCTGGTTTCCCTAGATGATGGACTACAAACTACAAAAGGGAATAAACCCCTTCCTCTCCAAGTTGCTTTTGATTATGGTGCTTAATCACAGCAATAGAAACTGTAACTAAGATGCTAGGTTTTGTCCTTTATCATCAAGTTCATTATGTATCAATTTTTCATTTCTAATATTCTTAGAATCACACATGCCCCCTTATCCTCTCCCCTCATTTAGATCTTTGAACTGACTGGTTCCTTAAGCTAAAGTGCCTTTACCTTAGTTTTGCATGTGCCTCAGCTTTCAATCCAAGGTTCCATTCTTTTTTTTAATTTTTATTTATTCATCTTCTCAAACAATATATCCCAACCACAACTTTCCCCCTCTCCACTCCTCTTAGTTTCCCTCTACTTCCTCTCTCCCCCAGATCCGCTCTTCCTGTTTCACTTCAGAAAAGAGCAGGCTACCCAGGGATACCAATAGACCATAGCACAAGATTCAGAAAGAACAAGCACGAAGCCTCACATCAAGGCTGGATGAGGCAACCCAGTAGGAGGGAAAGGGGCCCAAGAGCAGGCAAAATAATCAGAGATACCCCCGCTCCCACTGTTGGGACTCCCCCAAAATACCAAGCCAACAACTACAGAATATATGCAGACAACCTAGGCCAGACCAATGCAGGCTCCATGATTGCCACTTCAGTCTTGTGAGTCCCCATGAGCCCTGCTTAGTTGGTCTTGGGAGCCATGCTATCCCAGTATTCAATTCTTAAGAGTCAATTGGTCATCCTCCAACTACCACCAACTCTCACCTCACTGAGAATGTTAAACTTATGTCTAAGGAATCTGTCTAGCTTGTTCACCCCACCTCAGTGTCTAGCACACATGGATGTTCTCTGTTGAATAAAAAGACAAATTAGACCAGGCATGCTGGCAGATGCCTTTAATCCCAGTACTGGAAAGACAAAGGCTGGTGGATCTTTTGAATTTAAGAAGCCTAGTCTATGTATCATATTCCAGGACAACCAAAGTCACATAAATACAGAGGCTCTATCTCAAAAACAAAAACCAATTAATTAATTTTAAAAGAGACAAATTAATGTCTGGTTCTATTAGAAAAACAAAGGAACAGGCACTCCCCTTTGTAATGAAAGTCTAGGATTACCTTAGGTCTGATTACCTGGTTGGTTGTATGCATCTTCATAAGCATCCAGCCAATAAAACTGAAAGACTTGTTCATCATCTGCCCCTTTTACCAACGGGAGATGATTGGAGTCCACTTGAACTTCTTGAAGTAAGAAACTGTTTTCGTCCTTCTGATCAATGTCCCAACAAGAAACATCTGGGAGAAAACTGTCTCTGTAGAAATCACATTTTTAAAAACTTTGTAAAAGCCAACAGAATAATTACAGTACTGTGTTTCAGAACAATCATAAAATGCACTTACAAGAAAGATGTGGTTCCCGTCTCAGGATCTGCCTCATGCTTCACCCCTTCCACTGGCTCACTCTCTTGGTCCCAAATCTTGGCAGTCACAGGCTCCTCCTCATCTACTTCCTCTGTGTCCATGGGCTCATCAAAGTCGCCATCTTCAAACTCTATAACCCCTGACTCCTGCTCATCTTCTGGACACTCTGGCTGAGCCAGCTCTCCTGTAGACATCACCATATATTCCCATCACATGTTACAAAGCTGACCCAACACTGAAATAACAGCCCTTTCCTACATTATACTTCTATTTCTCTTTAATCTTCATGTTGGATGCTTTGAACTTTTACTACTATAAATTCAACCTTTCATGCTTACATGTGCCACCTTCACCATCACCCTGTATCACCAAGTTTCCATGTGTGGCAGTTATTCCTCGACAACTTGCACTTCTGCCTAACATGAGACTTACCAGCAAATTCAGCATGTTTAAGAGGAATGGGAGTTAACAGAGGCTTGTTCCTGAGGACAAGGGAAGCAGGTTTTCCTGAAGGAATTGCCTGTAAATATTTTTAAGTGTTTAGTCAGTTAGAACTGCATACTAAAAATACTTAACTGTCCTACCCTGACCAAAGATAATGACAGTTCCCACTTATAAAAAGATTTTATGTATTATTAATGTAATGGCTTCAATTATTTTACTGTTACCTGGATTTATACAAAAAAAATACTTGTTTCCAGGAAGAAAATTATTGCATTTAACACAGCTGTAATACCTATAATAAACATGTACTAGTTACTACAAAATTTACTATGAAAAAAGCAGGCACATGCTATTTTTGAAATACATGAAGCTATATATTGAATGGCAGTTCTAATTTAAAAGAAACAAAACAAATTCAAAAGCATCTCCTTCACATAGGCAAATAAATCTGAAGCAGAACAACAAGTCAGGAAGGAGGGAATTTCTACTGACTTTACCTTAGGGGTGTCCACTGAAAAAGGATTGGGCAAAGCTCCAGTAGATCTTTTTTTCTTTGGTATCAATACTGGCGGTGGAGCTATTTGAGGTGTCTAAAAGGGAAGGGGAAAACACATTCACTGTCATGCCTGGTTTACCGCATAATAGAAAAAAAGTGCATTTCTTCTTTCATGCCCAATAAGTAAAGCATTTTTCCTCCCCTGCCCCCTGAAACAGGATCCATGCTCATGTACTGCAGTTACTATAGCAACAATACTACAGAAATCACTAGAAAACCAGAATAGATATTTAATCCATTCCTAATTTTTTCTTCCAAGAATTTAACATACTTTCTTCACTTACCCTCCCAGGTATTACATTTAACCCCCAACAAAATAGAACTACATAGTGTCAGTATTAGTCAATTAATCCACGGTCACTTAAAAAGCAGTATACCTCTAAATAAAAGCTTAGTCTTTATGATATATGGCCAAATGTCAAATCCCGTGTAACTGAGCCTGTGTGAGTTCTAGCAAAGGCAGCTCACTCACTCTTCCTTCACTCCCACTCAGAATTCAGAACGAGGCTCGCATGCCCAGTGTGCAAACTGACAGGCTTCAATTCATTTACAGAACATACATAGCAACTGAATACAAGCACCGAATATTCAGAGAACTGACTCGTGGGCGTATGCTTACTACTTCCAATACACACCCACACGGCCCATCTACCTCATCTTAGAGCAGTAACAGCTGGAAACGCCTCACCTAAAATGGTGAGAAGAAACCTCAGGTAGAAGAAACTAATGTAAGGGCTTTTGTTTTCTCTGTGTGGGTTAAGGGTGTGTATGTGCATGTGTGGTAACATCCCGGTACTTTTCTTTCTAGTACTTTTCCAGTACAATTAGTGAACTGTTTCTTTAGCCTATGCTCCCTGTGGATTTTACTACTCCAGGAAGTTCACTTACCTCAGTGTTCAGATCCTGTAGAATGTCACCTAGCAGATCATCCTTGGACAAGTCAACTGTTTTCTGTATATTATTTTAAAAAAAAATCTCAAATGAGCACATTCTAGATTGAATTTTCATGCAGATCATGCAGCTATCTCTGAAAGGAAGGACTTAACCCTATCAGTCCTTCAGTGTTCACTCTCATCTACTATTCAGACTTTAAAAATCACTTGTGCATATTCAATTTTTAAATTCATACTCTCAGCCTCTATTTTCATCTTTACTCTGTGATTTCCTTACTTGTCACAAAAATTAAACACACTGTCATTTCAGCTTTTCTATTCAATTTTCTTCTGTCTCCTAAGTTCAAACCACTGAGGTACCTATATCCATATAAAACCTAAATTCATCTAACTAAGTGCAATTCATAGAATGTTAGTCAAACATGTATTCAACACATATCATTTATACCACAAAAAATTAATTTATTTCACAGGGTGAAAAAGCACTTTATACATGAAAACATGAAACTCACATCTGTGGTTTTCTTCCCAGCACTAGCAATGAACATTGCCTTGATATTGTTTGGTTTTGTCACTGAAGGTTTCTTTACATCCTTCCTGTCCTTTCTGTGTGCTTTGCCATCACTTCCTATTGAAAACGAAAGTATTTAGGAACATGTACTGGATGGAAAACTAAAGCCTATTCACAGTCATTCATTGGGTATAAATGAAAATTAAGAAGAAAATAAATTATGAATTCACAATACGAAATTGGGATATTCTGCACAAGGTACACAGCAAAGAATCTTTTAAATGGTATAAACTGAAAAAAACCCTAGGGCTAAGTTATAAAAAGCAATGAAATATAATGAATTAAGTATCATGGAGAGTTAGGTGTGACTAGTTGTTAATGGGAATGCAAAGCTTTTGAAAAGTAAGAAGATAGTTGTTTTCTTGCTTCCTACAAAAATAAGACTACAAACATTAGTCTGTAACCATTAACAAGTGGACACATGCTCTATGCTGTACCAAAACTTTGTGGCAGAAGCATACTTGCTCATTCCAAGAGAGCTTCTGTCTTCTGTCTTCCCTCGTGGGAAGGATTAACTCACCTACAAACTCTCCTAATACTGTCCATTTTAATATCACTTTCTGATTCATTCCAAGATAATGCAAATCTTAAAAGAAACTAGAATAACTAATTAAGACAGTACAGTAGCAATATAAAGACTAGATGACATAGAAAAGTCTAAAGGTGTGATTCTCCTATGAGAAGCCCATAAATATACACAGTTGAGTATGTCTACTCTTTCCAAGTACCTTGCTTTCTACTGATCCGTTCTTAACAATACTAAAATTTATAAACTCTGCTTCATAAAAAGAAAAGTCTATGGGGTTGGGGATTTAGCTCAGCGGTAGAGTGCTTGCCTAGCGAGCTCAAGGCTCTGGGTTCGGTCCCCAGCTCCGAAAAAAAGAAAAAAGAAAAACAAAACAAAAAAAAAGTCTAAAGAACAACGCAATCACTTATGAAAATTTACTGCATAATAAAGGTGGCTACTCAAATTACTTGATTCGTCAATAAGAAGTGTCCACTAACCACTAACCATTTGTAGAGCAGAAAACAGTATTAACCCCAACATGACAAATTTAAAAATAAAATAACACAAGTATTTTTTGGAATTTCTCAAAATTTTTAATATTGTATTTTATAATTTTTTGAAATTTTTTGCTTTTTCTTTTTTCAAGACAGGGTTTCAGTGTCCTAGAATTCACTCTATAGACCAGGCTGGCCTGGAACTTAGTCTTCCGCCTGCCCAGTGCTTGGATTAAAGGCATAAACGACCACACCCGGGGAAAATTTTCCTATGTATACAATATACTTTAATATCTACCCCTCAATGACTACAACACTGCGAGTCTGAGGTCCATATCATAAGAAGAAAAAAAAATATCTACCCCTCAAATCCCTTATCCCAACTTTCCCCCAACTCTCCAATAAAACTCTCTCCCAATTTCCTGCCCTTTTGTATCATAACTTGTTTTCCCTTGTGGGAATGATTAAATCACCTATGAACTCTCCTGATACTGTCCATTTTAATATCACTTTCTGATTCATTCCGAGATAATGTAAATATAATGCTTCCCATATGTGCACTAAGGACTCAGTATGAGATTATCCACTGGAGCACAGACAACATACCAGGAGCCAGTCCTCCAAAGAAAGTGAGTCTCCCTCCATCTGCACTCATCAAGTGCCAATAGCGCCTCACTTGGGGTACAGTAGTTTTCAAAGGTTTTGCTGTGGTGGTAGTTTGGGTTTGATTTTGTTTGTTTGGTTGGTTTTGGTTTTGTTTTTATTGAAAATAGATTCCTCCATCGCATAATAAGTCCCAAACATAGTTTCCTCCCTCTACTTTTCCCAACTACTCCTACTTCCCCCTTCCCCCAGATCCATTCCTGCTCCTTTTCTCTTCAAAAGTGACAGGCAAACAAGACAAAACAAGATGCATAAGACAAGGCAAAGGCCCTCCTAGAGAGGCTGACCAAGGCCACCCAACAGAAGGAAAAGAGTGCCAAGAGCAGTGAGAGGTCCACCAGCTTCTACTGCGAGGAGCCCACAAGAACAGTAAGCTAAGAGCCGTACATGTACACAACCTGGGGAGAGCCATGGAGGCCCTGTGCTCCCCACGTTAGGCTCTGGGAGCCCATGTGAGTCCTGCTTAGCTCATTCAGTGGGCCATGTTTTCCTGGTACTCCGTCCCTGATGACTTCTGCAGTCTTTCCCCCTCTTCTCTGGGGCTGGGACCCAAAGAAGACCTTAATTCTTTGTAACCTACATATTGTAAACACTGTAACTCAAAAATCCACTTGTAGAAAAAAAAAGACTAATAAATTCAACTACATGAGAAGTAACATTTTAAAAAACAGAAAACGTTTCTTCAATATGTATCATGGATAAAAGGATAAATGAACTTGGGGCCAAAATTCAAGAGAAAGTGATCAATAAAAACGAGTTAAATTTTACTTAAAATCCTCAACTTCATATGTAAAACTGTAAATGAAAATTACAGAGATATTACTTCTAATAGATAAGAGTACCAAAGTCTCAAAAAAGCTTGACAATACAGTGTTAGCAAGACTTTGGAAAGCAGACATTTGTACACTGTTAGTGGTTCAGGGATATAATCCCCTAATACTCAAGAAGCTGGGACTGGAGGACTCAAGGACCTGAGAGAGGAAGATCTGGAGCTCAAAAGTAGCCTGCACTACCTAATGAGTGCCTAAGTATTAAAAAAAGAAAAGAGAGGTTAAGAGATGGATTAAAGGCACTGGTTGTTCTTCCAAAGGACCTGAGTTCAATTTTCAGCATTTACGTGATGGCTCATAGCCATCTATAACTCTAGTTCCAGGGAATCCTATGGCCTATTTTGGCCTCTGTGGGCACCAGACACATACTTGGTACAAACATACATGAAGACAAACATAAAAAATGAAAACAAAGATAGGGGCTAGAGAGATGGCTTAGAGGTTAAAAACACTTGTTACTCTTTCAGAAAACCAATTCATTTCCAAGCACATACATGGTAGCTCAAAACTATTCATAACTCTAGTTCCAGAGAACCTAATGCCTGCTTCTGATTTCCATGGTCATCAGGCATGCACATGGTACACATACATGCAGACAAATACTCATAAACTTGAAATAAATAAATCTTTTTAAAGATAATTTAAAAAAAAAAAAGTTTTCATGTACACTTACTCTCCAAGCCAGCAACCTCACATCTAAGAATTTTCCCTGAAGAAGGTACAGAGTTATTGGATGTTGTACTATTTATCATAAATTATTGAAAATAAATGTTCTTCTAAAAAGTTCATTATGAGTGAAAATTTATTCTCTGAAGCACCTACATGATTCTTTACAGCTATATACACATAAACACAAAGGGAAGATTTCTATATACGCTGTGTATCACACTAGACTGATTTTCAGAGTACTTTGCTAAACAAAAAAAAAACTATAGACATCATTTATATAAAAAATAAATCAAAACACATAAAATTCTGGATAAATAATCCCCCAAATAAAAATGTTGAAGTAAAAACATGAACAACAATGTTAAGAGTTTCAGTAAGTGCCTAGCGAGCGCAAGGCCCTGGGTTCGGTCCCCAGCTCCGAAAAAAAAAAAAAAAAAAAGAAAAGAAAAAAAAAGAGTTTCAGTAAGGACAATAAACAAAATATAGAAACAACACAGATACCCAACTAATTGAGATAAACAAAATATGGTATATATTACTACATAACAGTATATTATTCATTCATAAAAACAAAGTACTAGCCTATGCTCTAACATGAATGAAATTAACAACCTTATGCTAAGTAAAAGAAGCAGACCCAAATGGTCAATTATATGATCCCTTTATATGAATGTCCTAATAGAATAAGCAAATCCAATGACATAAAGTAAATCAATGGCTGTCAAGCACTGTAGGAATACTGATGAGTGACTGCGTAATGAGTATTGAGCTTACACCTAACATAAAGCTATTCTGAAATTGCAAAGTGGAAACAGTTGCATACATTGCAAATTTACTAAAAGTCATGAACCATAAATACATTTTAAATATATTTCCATGTGGCTGGACTGTGAAAACTGTAGGACACTTGTGAAAACTTGAAGACAAGAAAGTTATATGAGGATCTTTAACTCAGGCTTTAAAACTGAGTATAGACAACTGGTGGTGGTGGTGGTGGTGGTGGTGGTGGTGGTGGTGGTGGTGGTGGTGGTGGTGGTGGTGGTGGTGGTGGAGCGCGCCTTTCATCCCCAGCACTCTGGAGGCAGAGACAAGCAGGTCTCTATGAGTTCAAAGACAGCCAGTCTACAAAGACAGTTCTAGGACAGCCAAGACTACACAAAGAAACCGTCTTAAAAAAACAAAACAGAGAGGTCAACAGAGGTGTTAATAAAAAAAAGCTTCATGAGAAGCCTTTAATCTCACCATTAAAGGTTATTAAGATTTATATAGAAATGGGGGAAGAAAAGGAGTATAATTAAATATTGATGCAGAATTCTTCCACAGTTAGGTGCTGGCTTTGTTTTACTGTGATTTCTCACTGGCTTCTTTTCACTGGAAGTAGTTGATATATTTTTCTACCTCTATGGTACGAAAGCCAATACATGATGAGGTACTTTCAAATGGAGTTGACTTTTTACTTCTAGCCAAAATTCTGTAACTTTTTTGTAAATTGTAAAGTAAATTGTTGGATTCAATTTCCCTTTATCAGCTCTTGTTATCTTACCAGGCTTCTGACAAAAGACAGTGGTGAGCTGTAGGCATGTTGGGGGCAAAACATGAAGTAAAAATTTCTAAGACTAGCTGTTTTTTAGAATGTCAAATCTTCTCTTCATTGATATCTAATCAAGAAGAGAGAAAAATACAATCATGGAAGCACGGTGATGGTGGCTTGTTCATTCAAGAAATATTGCATACTTTCTTTGTACTGGCTACACCGTGTGTGTGTGTGTGTGTGTGTGTGTGTGTGTGTGTGTGTGTGTGTGTGTGTGTGTGTGTGTGTGTGCGCGCGCGCGCAACACTGAAGCAGCAACTGGGACAAAGGTCTTTTCTCTGAGATGCTTTCCCTTCCATTCCAACTTCCTACTACAGAGCTGGCAAAACTAAGATCTAGACAGGTGATAAGATCAGGTCAAGATGATACAATTAACAATACTGCCCTAACTCACCTCAGCACCAATGAGCATATCCATTCCCCAGATCTGAATGCAATTCCCCACTTAAAAGGCATTAAGATTCTAGGGAGAAACAGCCAATCCAGGTTTATGACAGAAGAGTACAAGATAAGCTTGAAACACCATTTTGGCCCTAAAAGCTAGGGAATGCTCAAAGACTGGTAGGATCCTGTGAAAAGGATGCTTAAAGGGACTCCACTGAACAAATCTCAACCACAAAAGGAAAAGTGAGAGGCTGGAGAAATGGCCTAGTGAGTAAGACCGCCTGCTATGAAAGCAAGATGACCTGAGTTTAAATCTCCAGCACCCTAGGAATTACCAGGTGTAGCCTTGCATGCCTGTAACCCAAGTTCTGATGAACAGATGAGTGGATTCATGGAGTCTACTGGATGACTAGCATAGCCAAAACCAGCAGACTTCAGACCGTGTCTAAAAGAATTTGGTGTAAAGGGAAATCCCCAATGTCATTCTCTAGCCATTCACACACTCAACCACACACATGTGCTCAGCTGCCCTCATACATAAAAGGAAACTAATGGAATACTAACGGCCACTGAACTGCAATAGTGAGGTTCTTAGAAATACACAGTTTAAAAGTGATAATATGAGAAATAGAGAAGCTGGGTACAGTGATATGCTTAATGCTTAATGAACACGAGGCTAAACAAAGCAGAAGGATCGCTTGAGTTCATGAGTTCAAGAGCACCTGAGCAAACGGCAAGACCTTATCTTAAAAGCAATTAAAAGAATAATTGAAAAATAAAATAGGACCAAAGCACTGGGAGAACTTTTGTGAGGAAACAGGATATATACAATATACATGGCTTAAAATCACCCTGTATCTTACAAAGGGAAAAATAAAGTTCTGCATGTAATCTGACATTATCATCTTAACCAAGAAATCAAATTTATTAACAATAATAATGGAATAAATGACATGGGAAGGTCTCCATTCCATAGTTATTCTGAAATACTTCCTTACTATTGCCAAATAACCTGAACCTAATAGGCACAAAGAAACAATTAGGAAAATCCAAGATTTGGGGACATTCAATTAAGCAACCAGTCCATGAAAGACAAAAAAATGGGAAGGGAGGTATAGCTATTCAACACAAAATAAGACCAAAGAGTGAAAGGACATAAAACTAAAGTAGATTCTGCATCTTAAACAAGTTATGGGAGCCAGGGAGATGGCTCAGCAGGCAACAGCACTTGCTGAGCAAGCCTGACACCTTGAGCTTGGTTCCTGGAATCCAGGTTTAAAAAAAAAAACCTATGTTTTGGGATGGCATGCATCTGTAATTGTATCAGTCCTACAAGCAGATGGGAAGCTAAGATAGGAAAAGCAACTATGCTGAAGCCCAGCCTGCATAGACTTTCACAGCAGATCATCAGCAGAACAAGAAAGACCCCGCCTTAGAGCAAAGTGGAAAGAGAACCAACTCCCGAAACTCCCCCCTACACATACACTGTAGCACACCAGACATGCCAGTGCACCCCCTCTCTTTTCCTCTCCCCCAACACATGAAATAAAGAAATATCTAAATACTTTTCATTACAAGAGATGTTCCGGAGCTAAGTGGAACTTTTCCCTATAGACAACATATTAGATAATACGATGAAAATGGTACTGTGGTTAATCAAACAAGCATCCTTACTCTCAGGAAGCCACTGTCGAGGTTCAAACCCTAACCACATTGAGTCTCTGTATACATGGTTAGGAAATGGGAAAGAAACACAATGTTAAACCAAAGTGAAGGTTATATCATGTAAAATTTCAATTAAAGCAAATTGGTTCCCCAGAAGGCTCATTCAGCCTCTTGGGACAGAAACCTACATGATGCCAAAAATTTACTATTGATAACCACACTCTCAAGTTAACAACAACAAATGCATCGTGTTTTAAGGAAGTTGACATTTTAGTATTAGGATGCATTCATTGCTACCCTGGACATACACTGAACAAACTAAACTTTGTTTTTCTACTATACAACTATTAAAGCACTAATTAAAAGACATTACTTATTGTTGCATCCCTCAAAATCTGCAATTCTAAAATAAATAAAGAACTGAAATATTTTAATGTAAGTAAAAGATCTAAGTCTTCAGATAATGGAGACATACAACTTTTTATTTTCTGCTAAAATTTGTGCTTCTTACAGGTAATGTTCTAACCAACTTTTTCTCTATTAGAACATATTCTCGAAGACAGATTGTTATCAGAATACCGAGTCATTTCAAATTTTAAACAAGTCTTTCAATCTCAAAATGACATTTTTCAAAATCAAATGGAGGTACCTTCCCCACAGGTGTCAAGTGCATCATCTTCAAGGTCGTCATCAAAAATCTCTCTACCGTCTTCCACATAGCCTATACCGTCTGAAAGAAGAAAAGGTAATATTGGAGTCAAGTTCCTAAAAGGAGCCAACACTTAACACTCAAAGAGCTGAGGCAGGAGGATTACAAATTTGAGTCCAGCTAGAGTGACAAAATGAGGTGGAGGTCAGCCTGGGCTTCAGAATGAAAAACTGCCTCAAAGGAACAAAAAGAAAAGGTGAACAATAAAGCAGTATATACTGACTGCCATCCAAACTGACAGGATCCAGAAGTACCTAGAAGATAAACCTCTCAGCATGCCTATGGCCAGTCCTGCTAATCCAAAGCTGCAGGATCTCCACCACATAGGACAATAGGTTAAGCAGGAGGTTAACTGATGAGGACCCAATATTGGTAGTGTCACAGAACCCAGAGATCTTGAACTAGATCCACACTTTACAATGAACCATTGCAAGTGAAGATGTGTGGACAGAGGCATATACTGTGGGGCACACTGTGACACACTACAGTTCCCTCCGTGAGATGTTTTCTGTGCTTTGTTTTTGTTGTTGTTATTGCGCTGATGGTGTGTTTTTAGGGGGGAAAATTGCAAGGGCAAAGGGTGGATATGAGGGGACAGAGCGATGAACAAGACTTATGATGTGAAACTTAAAAAGAATCAAAAACTTAAGAAAAAAACAACTTCACCACAGAAGGTGCTTTATAGTTGTTTGCTTTAACAAGAACAACAAAGCCCTGCAAGGCGCTCGAATTCCCAAGGGAAATCTAGCCACACAGTTGGCCCCAATTACATAAGTAATCGTCATCAACATAGTCTTCTTCACCTTCCTTACCAGTAAACTTTATACAAGAGCAATTTCTGTGGCTCAAATTACATCTCACATTTACAACATGCTCTCATCTTTGTCAAGGGCCATGCAGGAGGAAACAAACAGCTCTAAAATAATCATGGATATGGTTCATGGGTTTAAAGTGCCACATGGGTGAGCCTTGCTGTGGCACGGCCCCAGGACTGTGTCCTGAGAGCATTGTGGAGTTCTTTGCTGCCCTCACATCCCTCTTAATCTAAGAATTGTATGAAAATTTTAAGGGGGCTTCCAGTCCCTCACTGGGCAGTATCTCTGTCACTCACAATACTAATGTTTGGTCTCTTCCAGGCATTGCTGCTGGAGCAAATTAATGATTCAATCACCACCCTAGGAAAGAAGTTAGAGATATAGATTGTCAGCAGTGTCCACCAACCTTACAAAGCATTTGGAAAAATAAAACTATTAATAAAGCTAGGTTGAGATGTTTCATTATTGGCTCTGATATAGAAGTCTTAGGGAACAATATGAAGTTGAGAAAGGCACACTCTTATCAGTTAAGCTAGGGACCCTTTATGGTCAAGGAACAAGAACAATGGCAACACTGGCTGATGTGACTCTCACTGAGGCTGGACTGGGGATGGTTGATTTCTTACACCCATTTTTACCCTCAGCTTCCTGAAGAATTTATTAAGTTTTGCTGATGAGTAGATATACACTCTAAGGATTTAAGGTAGGCATGACTGATTTTTATCTAAAAGTTTAGATTTGTTATTCTTTTAAGATTCTTACAAAATTATTTTAAAGATAAATAATAAAATAATTACTGCTTTCTTTGTAACCACAAACTGCTGCCTGCCAGGAAGAGAAACTGACTGAGAAAAATACCTTGCTTGCTCACACACTGTTAATCTATAACAAGTTGTTTAGTTATGAATGTACATGGGTTTTAGTGAATAATTTGTTTTCTTTACCTGTACTATGTAATATTATCTCTTGTAAAGGTACCTGTACTATGTAATGTTATTTCTTGTAAAGGTATTGGGGAACACACTATTTTTTCACAATCATTCTGTAGAAGAAAACTAAAATAATCACACTGTAATTTTATACTGCTTGAAAGTTTTGGCTGGGATATATAAGCTACAGAAGAAAGAATAAAGTATGGTGGCTGGAACACTGTTTCTCCCACCCATCAATTAGTGTGTGTGTGTGTGTGTGTGTGTGTGTGTGTGTGTGTGTGTGTGTGTGGTTTATTTCTTTCTTCCTTTCTCCCTGGCCCCAAGTAGTTAACTTCTCTAATCACTACCTGCCTTTGGCATCCATCAGTCCCTGTAGGTATCTGGATCCACCCTTGTCAGCTGCTCTCAACACTGACCCCTCAATGGCTGCCTGCCTCAGTTTACGTGCTGGTGTCAAAGCAGCTCTTCAGAGCAACTCTGGAAGATAGTCTCTATCTCCATATCAGAGGCAGAAAACTTGTGGCTTAGTGATATTAACTAACTTACCCAAGGCTAGTTGCAAAATGGAAAAGATAGAACCTAAAATGTATCCCTTAATTCCACTGGCTATGGGACTGTTCCTCACTATTCCTCTTTTTGAGGGGCACTATTGATTAAACTTAGTACCCAAGCATTCCCTTTCAATTCCAACATGGTCATGTCCTAAGGGATTTATTCTTGGGTATGTACCTGTATTTTCTTAAGCAGTGGTCCTCAACCTTCCTAATGCTACAACACTTTAATACAATTCCTCATGTTGTGGTGACCCCTGAACCACAAAATTACTTTCACTACTACTTCATAACTATAATTTTGCTACTGTTATGAACTGTAATATAAATATCTGATATGCAGCATATCTGATGAAACCCCAAAGGGGTCGTACCCAACAGGTTGAGGACTGCTGTTCTAAAGGATTCTCAAATCAACTTCCTATTTTTATGTTTCATCTTCAAAAACTAAGAAAATCTGAACATAAATATTACCCTAGCAATGCTATGACAGTGTATACTGACTGCCAACCAAACTGACAGCATCCAGAAGCATCTATGTAGATAAGCCTCTGGGCTTGCCTATGAGAGGTTATCTCTTAAGGTTAACTAAAGCAGGCAGACCCATCTGAAGTGTGGGCAGCACCATTCCATGGACAGGGACCTTGGACTGAATGAGTAGAAGGAAGCAAACTGAGCACAAAGCATTCCTTTCTACTTCCTGACTGCAGATAAAATGTCACTTCTGCCACCATGCCTACCTAAGAATAATGGACTATATATAACCTCCAACTGTGATCTAAATAAACCTTTCTTTCCTTAAGTTGTTTTCATCAAGTATTTTATCACAGCAAAGAGACAGGAAGCTAATGAAAATGCCTCACATCTTCTCAGGCATAGCAACTGCCCTACATGACAATCAAGAAGTAACACAGTGCCTAGCAGGCAATTTCCTCCCACATACCGTCATCCACGATCCAGTCATCATCCTGACGTGCCTGAACCAGTTTTGAATACTGCTCTTCATCAACTTCTTCATAAACACTTGTGAGGTCCTCAACCTGCCATTGCAAAGTTTACGGAAAAGCTTCAAATGGAGTGAAAGTGTTAAACAATTCTGATGAAAAAACCGATAAAATTGAAACTGGAATGGCAGCCTGATGGAGTAGCTGCAACCAAATCAGGAGTTCTGACATTCAACACCACTGCAGCGTCTTCCTTAAATAGACATCAATTAACTTAGAATTCCTTTTAGGTGGGTGTTAACATAAGATATTAAATGACTCCATTAGCATAATACACTTGTCACACCATCAATTACTCATCTAGTCCATAAAAAACAAACTGAATTATAGCCAATTCTTCATTAGCTGCTTCGGGGATTGTTCACATAATTTCTAGACTGGTTTTTCCTATAGTTAACAAGTACGTAAGGCATACCACACCCATTCACCACTGAGGAATGAATGCCCTGCCAAGACACTAATTTTAGTAATGGTTCAATTAACTAAATAAAATTCAAAAGAAATACTTTACTCATCCCCTCCAAAAATGAGCAAAACAAAACTCATTCTATATTCTGTAGGCAAAAAAGAAACAGTTTTAAAGTCATCTATTTGTCTTACCACTAATCCTCACAGAACTTCAGGTCTTAAAAGTGCATGGGGACCTAAGTAGCAAGTCCAGTGAAAGCAGTGACTTCTCAAATCCCACCAGCTGCCTGACCGCCAGAGTCTGAGCAACTTGACCCACAAATATGAAAGTATCAGACCACCTCCACGCAGTAAAAGTAAACAATGGAACACATGCATACTACTGTTATAGCTACCCATGGTGACAGGCCACTGACCTGCCAGATATGGCAGTTTACAGATACCTTATTTAAAATTGCCCCCTCCTTTGGAGTCTGCCTTTTTAAAGGAGAAACAACCAACTATACCAGAAAAGCTAAGATCTTAGGAAAAACACACGTCAACACAAAGACTCGAGAGCCTAGCAGTAAACAGCTAACTGGATTCCCACTACACAGAATAACTGTAAGAGAGATGGATCAGTGCTTAAGATCAGAGGTCAGTTCCCAGCACCCACATCAGATGGTGGAGAACCACCTATAATTCTAGCTCCAAGGAATCCAACACCCTCTTGTGGCCTCCAGGAGAATCTGCATGCATATGTGTAAAAAAAAAACACATAGGCACACACACATACACATAATATTTTTTAAAAGACGAAGAAAGTCCTTACTCTATCTGCTGCATATGTGTTCCTGAGGCTAAAACCCTGGGCTTTGACTTGTTAGGCAAGCAATCTACCAATGAGCCATATCCCCAGTACAGCAGACTATGTTTAAAAATAAAGCATGCTGCCACTACTCAGAATGAACTTTTAGAAATATGATTAATAATACCACGCATAAAGGGTCCCAGCTACGTAACATAAACATCTGAAATACCCCAGAGAACTCCTTTATAGAAACGCCTACATAAAAAATGCACTACTCTGCATGGTGGCACATGCTTTTAATCCCAGCACTAGGGAGGCAGAGGCAGGTGGATCTCAGTGAAGTCTAGGCCAGCCTAGCATACACAGTGAATTCCAGGACAGCCAGGACTACACAGAGAAATCCTGTCTTGAAAAAAAATTTTAGAACTGCTTTACTCTTACTTGAGTGTAATTTTTCTGGCAAATCTTTATATTCCTGGATCCTCACTTAACTTGAAAATCCTTCCTATTTGCCTAATTCCCATAATATAGTACAAGCCAGAGTTGAACATGAATATTCGCAGGCAAGATCACCTAGGTTCAAATAAGGACTCTGCCACTAGGCTCTCATTAACCTTCCGGTGCCTAGGCACTTCACCTGCAAAGTGCTGTTAGTCATACTATTTATCTCATATGATCACTGAGAAGATTAAATGAAAAGCATATTGGTAAAAGTACTTAGAATAGTGTGAACTCAGAAAGTATATTAGCTGCTATTATCTTCTAGGATTTGTTTATCTCTTTCTAGCGTTGACAGTTAAGATACAGAGTGTGGAAGGTTAGACAGTGCTGTACATTCTGACTTTGACCTACAGGCTGTTAAATAAAACAGCCAAGAATATCCCATTCAATCTTACCAACAGGAAGAAATAAGGCCCAAATTTCCATTAGCACTCTCCTAGCAAATGAACTTAAGAACAATTCTAAGAAGGTGTTTACCTAGACTACTTAATATCATGGGAGTAAAAACACTACTCATGTCCCTTAAGCAAAGGGACATGCAGTATACTAAATAAGGAGAAATATACCAACTACTTTCAGTTACAGGGGTATGCAAAGATCCTTACAACAATGTTAAAGGAGCTAGTATTCCCCACAATCTGCAAAACTACCCCACGCCCACATTTGTTTGCTATCATGTTGTAAGAGGCATGTGAGCCAGGCCCACTACCTTCTTGGGAAATTGAGGCATTGTGATTGCAAGTTCAAGACGACCACAAGTCATTTGATGAGCTCCAATCTCAAAACGCAAAGTGAAAAAAGATCTAGGAATAAGCTCAGTGGTAGAATGCTTGCCTAGCAGGAAGGTGTCCTAGATTCTATCTTTGATCTCCCTACTCCAAAAAAATCTTAATATATATTAATATTTCTAATGGGGTGATGAAAGGGACACAGAACTGACTGCAGAATGTGAATTAAATGAAACACGGGATTAAAGCGTTACTTACTTCATACTTGTACTTCTCACCAGCTTTAGCCTTTTTCAGTCGCTCTAAAGCTTCTTGGCGTCCTTTCTTTGATTTTTTTTCTCGACGTGCTCGAGAAGCTACAAAACTCCCTGAACCTGACACATCTGAAAAAAGGCAAGTTTATCAGATATTATAAAATTACCAGCCATCTTCCCTCAAAACCCAAAAGATTGTTTCTAGACAATAATAACCAAATGAGTATTTTCAGAATGCAAAGCAATTCACAAAGCATGGCCAGATATGAAGACCCTGTGACTCTCCGGAAGTTTTCTCTAATATCCAGTTCAAATAGCTGATGCCAGTCATCTTGGTTCAGTTCTCTGAGGTTGTGATAAAACACCGACCACAAGGCCAGGCACAGTGCTGCACTCCTTTATTCCCTGTGCTAGGGAGCCAAAGGCAAGCTGATCACTGTGAGTTCGAGGCCAGCTTTGGTTGACATACTGATTTCCAGGACAGCCAGAGCTACACAATAAGACCCCGTCTCAAAAAAATAAATAAATAAAAATAAAAACAAGATAATAACAATTAATAAAAATAGTACTGGCCACAAACAACTTGGGAAAGAAATGGTTTATTTCATATTAAGTCAAAGAAGAAATCTTGAGTCAAGAACATAAAAAAGAAACATGATGGAATGAATGTGCTTACTGATTTCCTCCCAAAAATCAGCTACTTTTCCTATATCTCCCAGGACCTACCGATGGTGGCACCTCCCCACAGGTGACTGTGCCTCAAGAAAATACCTCCACAGACTTGCCTACAGGCCAACCTGACAGGGAGGCATTTTCTCAACTTGAGGTTCCTTCTTCCCAGATGATCCTACTTTGTGCTAAAACTAAGCAGCACACCAGTTCTAGTCTTCCTCTAAAAGGAGCAAAATCTCAAAATCATTTAGAAAAACATGAAAGATGGGAATCAGACTTAACATTTCCATCAGAAAAAAAAAAACAGGCCACAAGCAATCCAGTGAGTCATAAAAGGATAATTTATTTGGTATTCTAATAATCAAAACAAACGGATTTAAATAGCATGTATTCTTTGCAAAGTGTAAGATGCGATGAGACACATCAAAAGGATATAGTCTAATCTCACAGAAATACACAATCTAACATGGGAGATGAGTGCCAAGGAGCGCTAAAACAATGGTAAGTAGCTTATGCCCTAACGTGATATACAGGAAACACCTGGACTGTTAGAAAAACAGACTGGCTAAAGGAATTTCAAAAGAGGGTTCAGAGGATCATTGACAGTATAGGACTGTAGGAAAAATTCACAGTGGTTGAAATGACCTTTGTCAAAATTATTGAAATACCAGAAAACCTTGGTGTTCACTGTTTTGGACCTAGCTATGCTTTTGATCATCAGAAACTGGCCAACACACACACACACACACACACACACACACACACACACACACACACACACTTCATCCACTAAATTAAGACTTCCTGGCAGTCATAAGTTTAGTCTCAGCATGACTGCCAGGTATGTCTGTGAAATTGAGTGTTTTATCTTATTTGATTTTAATTTACTAAAAAGAGTAATAAAAAAGGAGAAATTGATAAGAAACATCCTAAAGACACCACTGAACCATTTGTGACATTAAGCTGTTTGACTAAGTATCTGAATGAATCTGAAAATAAGATCTAAAGAATGTGTACCCAATGTTGGCAATAAACTGCTGAAAAGTAAAATGTAATTAGAGATCTTATTTTCTCTCTGTAACATCTCAGTCCATTGTTCAACACTCACATTTGACTTTAAAATACATTTTCAGAAAGGCATTAAGAGAACATTAAAAAATGCAGATATTTGATGACAGTCACAAAATCTTGAGTGTCATTCAAATGACCTAAAAGATCTTCAGTAGGCCTACACAAAAATGGGCATAGCCCTTAAAAATAAATTCAGTGTATTCAAGACCTTGACACCCCACAAATTCTCTAGATCTTAAAATAATTTACTCCACAAACAACTGTAACACTACATAAAGTTTGAGACACAAATACAAATAAGACAGCTTTTCTGTCCCCAAGTTTATCACAGTCAAGTAACACAAGAGGACCTAAGGCTAGGATAAGAATATAAAAATGCTGCCATACAAGAAGTAAAAATGCAGTGGAAATGGAGAAAACCATTATTTTTTGGTCCAGGAAACTGAAAAAGGTTTCACAGGAGATGTCTCCAATAGGTCTAGTAAGTGGAGCAGAATTTCAACATCACAAAGCAGGATAAAAGGTGACAGAAAGAGATGAAGAGGCCTAAGCCACATTACAAAGAAATGAAAATGCAAAGTGTATCTGGAAACTTAGACAAAACCAGTGTGGAAACTCATTTCCTAGTAAGAAAACACAGCAAAAGACTGAACCCCCAGTGAATGTGATTGTTGGGGGGAGGGCGCTAATGGGGGGAGGATGGGGAGGGGAACACCCATATAGAAGGGGAGGGGGAGGGGCTAGGGGGATGTTGGCCTGGAAACCAGGAAAGGGAATAACATTCGAAATGTAAATAAGCAATACTCAAGTTAATAAAAAAGAAAAAAAAAAAGAAAAAAGAAAACACAGCAAGTAAGACAATCTTGAGTCTAGATTCTAGACATTATGGAACAGATGCCCAATTCTGCCATTTTTAGTAGGTGACATGAGACCACCAGTCAGCCAGTCACAGCTATCTTGTTTTATTTCATTTCACTTTTTTCTGAGACAGGTAATGAGGCTGTCCTTAAACTACAATCGTCTAGCCCCAGCCTTCAAAGTGGCAGGATCGTAGGCATGTGCCTCAATGGCAGATTAACCTTGTTAAGCTGCCCAGTATATGAAACTGAGAATTTTCTCAGTAATGTTTTGAAGAGTCGCAGAGCCCATTTGACCTGCTATAGTGGGTGTTTCTGCAACTGAGTCTTCCCTCCCAGATGCTTTGAAGCTAGGCTATGAGCATGCAAAATAGTCTCTACAGGGGATCAGATTTTAAATTGGAGACAAATGTTCCAATCTCCAGGTATTAAGGAAGTTTGCAAAAGAAAAAAACATAGCAACTATTACAAACTGAAAATATGAGTCCAATATATCTTAAGGTATAAGCTGTAATATCTGAGTATTTTGCCATAGTTGGCAATGACCTCCCCTCTGGCTCAGTTTTATGGCACAACAGAAATCACTATTTCTGGCTAAACGGCCCCCAGAGTGGCTTTGCAATCCTACAGGATCTCTGCAAAAGCACCCTAATAAATTTCTTTTGTTTAAAGCAACTAGAATTGGTTCCAGTAGTTGTAGTGGTTCCTGGATGAGCCTCTGTATGCCGTTTTTGGTCATTATTACCCAATCTCTTTTCATACACTATTTGAAAGAGCTACTTATAGACCTTTTAAGACCCTTTTGTACTCATGAAAAGGAGAAACATCTCCTCCATAAAGAATTAAATAAGAATGGCTATCTTATTGTGTATTTGGCAATACAGGAGAAATTCGGTGTGCACATGTGATTGTATATGTATGGGGGGTGTGTGCGTGCGTGAGTGTGTGTCTGTCTGTGTATGTGTGTGTGTGTCTGTGTGTGTGTGTCTGTGTGTGTGTGTGTGTAGTTGTAGGATAAACAAACATATACACATCACACCTAGCCAACACTTTGGTCTAGTTTCAGAAAGAAAAACTAAAGCAATTCCTCAGGGAAGATTCAATGTGGCACTACATATGACTGTTTACTTTCTCCACTTCATGAAGACATAAGCCACATCCATTCTACTCATGCTAATGCCAGAGCCTGGCAGAATGCCTATGCCTAGTACCTGAATAATAAATATTTGCTGAACAAACCAATATACCAGATTTTTTATCATTAAAGCCTCCAATGACTTTCTATACACAATAGCAGCTAATTACACACCTTGCTACATATTGCTGCCACTGTCCAGGTGTCCCACCTTCCAACATAAAAAAGCCTGGAATTTTTTTTAAGCAATGTCTCTAATGCTGTGTGAGTTAGCACAAAGGGCGTGGGGTGGGGGACAATGAGGGAAAAACACAAAGGTTCAAATATTGCTTTCAAATCACCTCATGGAGTACCTCCACCCTCCCCCAAAGCAGGCAGAGACAGTAACCTGCAGCAGTCTTCCTTCCACAAAACAATCTTTTGGTCTTCTCTGAAGGAAAAATTCCAGTCACAAGTCCCCAGAAAATACTTAATCAACACTGTGACTTAAGAGTGGTCTCAAGATTGCACAGTATCCTCCAACGAGTGATTTCTTGATGTTCACAGATGGAGTACAGTTTTTTAGGGTGAAAAAAGGACTTAGAAGCAAATCACTGATAGGGGCTGCAGACTGTTCATGTACTCACATCCCACATCCCATCTGTAATCGACTCTCCAAAATAATTTGTGAGAGAGAGAGAGAGAGAGAGAGAGAGAGAGAGAGAGACTAAGTAAAATTGAAACATGTGATTTAGCTGAATGCAAAAGAAACTGATTAGGAAGCAAGATCTCATTAATGGCAATGCACACTGAATGACAGGACATGTGACAGTAGGGTAAGAAAGTATCTGATTTTAAGTTAGAACTGAAGTTAAGTCATACTTTAGTTGAACACCGTTTAAAATCAGAAATCAGACAAGGCCATCTGCATTTTTGAATTCTACTAAAAGATTACTACTCACAAAATGCCTGATATATAGGGCATCCGAAATGCTATTCAACTGATTTTTTTTTACAAACTTGACCCAAAATGACTAGACCTGAACACTATTTTTATGCAGCACTTGAAGAACTTCCCGTAGAACCTGAAAAATTCTTAACATATAAAGACAAAATGCATCTGCACCTGGTGACAGCACTTCCATCAATGACAATGCTAACAATTTCCCTGGGACTTCCTAGAAACGGAGGCACAGGCATGCTCCACCCTACCTCTCAAACTGACACCTGAGAAGGGAGCAGAGAAACAGTTCGAGCCAGGATAGCGCAAACCCTGCCAAGACAGGTTGCCACGAAGTTGTAACCCGCACGTGTGTGCGACTCATCAAAGAAAATGAAAATAGCCAACGACTGTGAAACCTGTCACAAGAGAAGGAAACCTCCCAAACCAAAATGCCTTCAGCAAGTGATCCCATAATGAAGCCCCTTCCCACACCCCAAGGGTCTCCGCCCAGAAAGATTAAGGTTAGGGGCCAAACAGACCTAGGGGGCGGTCCAGGAGTGTGCCACCTTCTTAATAAAAAACAGAGACCCTCCGCTCCCCTCAATCATGCCGCAACCCCCACATTCCCAACCAGGTGCTCTGAGCACAGGCTCCTCCCTCACCGCTTGTTTCCAGTTTGCAGTCGTCTCCGTGAACAGGCGCCATGGTCCGATAGTCTACCGATTCCGCGCCAACCAGCCCGAAACTGGCGCGGAGGCCGAGATAGGCGCCAGTACGAAAGCCAATCAGCGGCCTGGAAGGCTGCGGACTTCCGCCCGGAAGGCCACTGACGTGCAGCGTTGCGCCGTGCCCCGCCCCCGGCCTTCCCGCGGGACTGCATTTGGCGCCCTGTGATGACCCCCGAGGGAAAAGCGGGAACCTCTGCAAGGACCCGGGGAAAAACTGGAGAAGGAAGCGGTCGGGCGCTGAAAAGAAACCTCCTGAAGACACTGCGCAGGCGCATGCACGCTATTTTTAAAAAATCCGTAGGATGCATGGCAAAGAGGTTCTCTGGTCACCAGAAATGCTTTTCTGGGAAAAGAAGTGCGGGCGGGTATAAAAGGGAGAGACACTGTCTCTTAATCTCTGCCTTCAATCTCTGCCCCCGCCCCCGCTCCCAAAAGGGAGACTTCTTTGCCAAACACATTCTTGACTGGTACCTTGTCTCTCTAAGTGTGATCATCCACAAAAACGTATTTCACTACCTGAAAGTATGTGCACCATCTTAATTAAGCAAATAGCTGAAGTGACAGCCTCCAAATGCAACAATATAACTTCCTGACTCCCTGCTAATGTGATGCACTTGAAAAAGTAACAAAATAACTGACTTGTGTGGTTTGGATTTTTTTTATTTGCTTATTTCTTTTAAGACAATCGTTGATAGAAAAGCACAACTCTCACCTCCAAGTGTGGAGGAGGTTAATCGGTAAACTTTACTCTTGGGAGGCTGAGACAAGAGGGTGGAAACTTTGAGCCCAAAATGAACTTCTAAGTTTGAGACTGGTTTGGGTCACAGAGGAAGTTCATGCCTCAAAAAAGAATGAGAGTTTGATAGTGAGAAAGAGAAGCAACGAAAAAAAAAAAAAGGAAAAGTTTAATGAACAAATATCAAAAGGATACAATAATTAAAACAAAAGATGGGAAGTGTTTAATGACATTTGAGATTAGAAGTAGCAATGGTAAATGGATGTGTATATACTTAATTGCAAAAATATATCAAATATTTAGGCCTATAAAATCCATACCCAAAATGTGTATTTTGCAAAGATGATTGACTTATAAATACTTTCTGCTTATAATACTCTGTTTAAGATTGGGAGGATTTAAAGTTCAGGTGGAGCCAGGCTTGGGATTTGAGTCGTGGACTTTTATATAACTTTGGACTAGTTTCAGAGACCTGTGTTTCTTCTTTTATAAGTTGTTTCTACTTACCTAAGGAATTATTGTGAAATTTAGTTGATATGATATCTGTACAATTCTATTAAGATAGCATCATCTGGGCCAGCGAGATGGTTCAGTGGGTAAAGATGCGTGCTGCCCTCTGGACCTCCATAGTGAAGGGTAGGAGAGAACTGAATTCTACAAGTTTTCCTCAGGCTTACACACACACACACACACACACACAATACATGTGTGCATACATACATACATACATACATAGCACAAAATAAATAAATGAATACATTTCTTTTCAAAATTAAAGCTCCCACCATCTGAGCGGGGTGCAATGACACATGCACTTAATCCTAGCATTCAAAATGCTGAGGTAGGAGAATCGACTCCAAGCCATTTATTCATTCAAAGCTACATAGTGGAAACCTGTCTCACTCTTCTTCTGACTCTCTTCCCTCCCTGGCCCCTTTCTCCCTCTCCCCCCACTCCCACAGTTTCCTCCTCTTCTCCCTCTCTTTCCTCTCTCTCACTCTCTCTGTCCTCCTTTCTCAACTCCCCTTCCCATGTCCTAAATAAACTCTGTTCTATACTAGCAAAAAGCCTGTCTCAAAAATATGCCACCAGCTAAAGGACAGATAATAAATAATTTTATAAGGGTGTTATTATCAATGTAACCCTGTAACCAACAAGATAGAACAGTCAAAATTATGAAATCAAGTGTTTCAACTAGCAGAAACATCAGTTTACACATTTGATTGTGATAAACTTTTTTTAATATGTTGTTACTTTACACACACTGATCCTCCTAATTAACCATGTGAGGAAAACAAGCAAGAAATTTGCCCTTCCTTCTTAGAAATGGAACTTGGACTTTCAGTTGGGTGCATTTACAAAAGGAAGAAAGACTATTTCCAGGTTTTCCCAAAAACAAAAATGGGGACTCAGATACTTTAACAAACTTCTAGACCACAAAATATATGTGGTATCAATAGGCAGTACTTAAAATAAGGAGTACTTAATTCATTTTTCTTCTCCCCCCCCTTCTCTTTGTCTCTTCCTGCAATACATATTTGATGGATGATGGTCCTGTAACCATTTTGGGTCATGGGATGACTGGACAGAAAAGTCACACGCTGAAATTGTGGAAGAGAATGGTAAGAACACGGTCCCTAATGTCTACAAAGCCACCATAACTTGACTAACTGCAGAGTCCTACATAAAAGCAAAGTAAACAGCAAACATATTTAAAAGTACAATTTTTGAGTTTCCTATTATATTTAGTTAAACCTATTTCTATAAAATATACTTTTTTACCTTTACCTTTTTTTCTACTTGAAACTTAATAAAAATAAGTACTAGACAAGAGATCCAGCCTCTTAACTTGTGTAAAATCTGAGGTGGAAACTTAAGGATTTTTTTTTTTTTTTGAAAAGCCAGTTGTATCCGATGGTGTTTTACTGGGGCAAATACATAGAGTGTTTTCTGAAGCAAACAAAGGTGAAAGGATGTTTCACTAAGGCAGACTTCTGAAGAACATTTCACTGAAGCAGACACAGGAGAGAGGATGTTTGGCTAAAGCAAGGACGTGAAAGGATACATGATGGAGTCTTCGCTAACAACACATACATATTAGCCCACCTTTTGCGTAGTTAAGCTCCGTTTGTCAGGATTCCATAGAGAGAAAGGCACCAAAGCACTTCTGGTGGTGTGCTGTGGCTTCTTGATGTTTCCACAGACTTGGGTTGATTGGCAGAATGATGTCAGCTGATACAGACTGGAATGGAGTTTTGCTAGGTCAAACTCACATGCTTAGGCAAGACATATGGGAAAGCAAAACTAGTGGAGGATAGGTGATGTTTGGAGGGGGTATAGAGAAGACTCAATGGACTATAAGAGAGGATTGCTTGTAGAGCTAGCTGTGCAACACTTCAATAATCTTTGTTTCGTTGAGAGAGGCACAGTGGCAGACTACTCTGATGTCCCAGCCGGTCCAAATCCCTCCTGCTGACTCATGCTAATTTGCCTGAGGCCTGGCTGTTCCTGCTAGTCATGCCACTGCTGCTGCAATCCAGACACTACTGAACTGCATTGCTAGCATATTCGTGAAGGATTTGCAAGTGGATGGAGCAAATGTGTTTTGCTCCAAAGAACAATTTCTAAACAGGTCCACTTCCCCCATATCCTTTCTTTTCTACTACCTCTGGTGGATGGTGGACTAGAAGTAGGGTTAAAACATTTAAGAACCATCATTAAAGTAGGCATTGAAAAACTTAAAGCTATGAACAGCAAAGCTGATACTTTTTCCATTGTACAACTGCCTCTGGTGAATGCCACTTCATTTAAATGGTAGTACTTGTTAAGAGCAAACAAATAAGGGGCTGGAGAGATGGCTCAGTGGTTAAGAGCACCGACTGCTCTTCCTGAGGTCCTGAGTTCAAATCCCAGCAACCACATGGTGGCTCACAACCATCTGTAATGAAATATGATGCCCTCTTCTGGCGTGTCTAAAGGCAGCTACAGTGTACTCATATACAATAAAAATAAAATCTTAAAAAATAAATTTTAAAAAAAGAGCAAACAAATAACATTCAGAGAACCCAATCATTCACCAAGCATTCATCAAGCACATACTATCCTTCTGGCATTGCTCAGAATCCTAGAGATAAGATGTTGAGCAAGGATAATTTTCCTGGAGATTATTTTCTTCTTCTCCAGCAACTTTGATTAACAAGCTATTTCTTTGAAAGAGAATGAAAGGGGCTGGAGAGATGGCTCAGTGGTTAAGAGCACTGACTGCTCTTCCAGAGGTCCTGAGTTCAATTCCCAGCAACTACATGGTGGTTCATAATCATGTGTAATGAGTTCTGATGCCCTCTTCTGGTTTGTCAGAAGACAGCCACAATGTATTCAAATATATAAGAATGAATAAATCTTTTAAAAAAGAGAAGGAAGGTTTTATTTTTTCTGTGAGAGAGAAGAAAGAAGTAGGAGTATGAAAGAGAGGAAAAGGGAGAGAGAGGAAAGAGGGAAGTGGGGGACAACTACAGACTATATTTTGACATGCTTGCCAGGTATGCTTCTCAAGGCAAATCACCAAATTAAATTATCACTCCTGTTCCAGTGAATTTGTTCACATGAATCTAGCCCTCGTGCCTGATTTTCTTTAGGTATAATGTCAAAATCAGCTTTATGGTCATACAAAGATTCTAAGTTCAACTAGGCCATGCTACATATTTGTGGCATGGAGAGAGGATCATCTGCTAGCTGGAAAAATAAACCGTAATATAACTTGCATGATATGTTCTTAATTGACCACAGAGAGTCCAGAAACAAAGAACTCCTTTAGTTGACCATGCCCTTTCCTCTTCTGCATAAAATGTAAGAGTCTTCCCTTATCTTCCCACCTAGAAAGATGCATAGCATTGATCTATTGATGGGCCTGTCCTCCTGCTCCTGGACAAAGCACAATCAACACCTAGTAGAGTCAGATGGAATCCATGTTACCTCTAAAACAAGAATGGATGACACTACTAAAATCAAAACCAGACAGGTTAAAACCAATGTATCTGTGATGGTTTGTATTTGCTTGGGCCATGGAGTAGCAATATTAGGAGGTGTGATATTGTTGGAGTAGGTGTGTCACTGTGGTGTTGGCTTTAATATCTTGTCCTAGCTGGCTGGAACTGAGTATTCTGCTAGCACCCTTCAGATGACGATATAGAACTCTCAGCCCCTCCTGTACCATGCCTGATTGGATGCTGCCATGTTCCCCACATTAAATGTTGTCTTTATAAGAGTTGCCTTGGTCATGGAGTCTGTTCAAAGTAGTAATACCCTAACTAAGAAGTTGGTACCAGGGACTGGGGTATTGTTGTGATTCTGACCATGCTTTTGTTTGGAAGAATGTGGATTTAGGGACTTTGGATTTGTAAAGTAGCGGAATGCTTTAAAGGGAGCTTAATGGGCTGGTCATCCTAATAGGAATATGGAAGACTCTGTTACTAAGAGTGATTTGAATTGTGCGGACCTGGCCCAAGAGGTTTCAGTGGAGATTTTCAATTTGTGGCCTAGAGACTGTTTTTGTGGAATTTTGGTGAAGAATGTGGCTACTATTTGCCCTTATCTGAAGAGTCTACCTGAGGCTAAGGTGAGAAGACTCAGATTAATTGCACTGACAAAGGAAATCTCAGAAACGCCCATCGTAGACTTTGTTCTCTGGTTAAGTCTCATGAAAAGCATTTTAAATAGTGTAGCAGGCTGAGAAAGGAAAAAAATATAAAATATATGTTTGGAGTATTAAAGGGGTACCAGGAAGTGAAATGGAGGTGAAACCTTTGTTCAAGGAGATAAAAAAATTAAGAGAGTGGGACTTTGGGGCAAGAGCCTACCCAGATAAATTTAATTCAGGCAGGGCAGTACACACCTTTAATCCCAGGAGACAGGCACTCAGATCTCTGAGTTCAAGGTCAATCTGCAGAACAAGATCCAGGACAGCCAAGTTTAGGCGGTGAAAAGAAGTAGCTAGTGATAAAGTATAGAACAAGGGGCCCATGTTCCAGCTCCTTCAAGCAGCAGAACTCTGCAGCTTCAGCCAGGTGTCTCTGGCTTTGTAGGAAAGAGGAGGAGACTAGTAGGACAATTGATGCTAGTTAGCTGGAGCTAAGAAATTAGTGGTGATTAAGAAGAGACCAGTATCACTGAGGTGAAATCTTCTGAGAAGTGCTTTCTGAGAGCACAAAGATACTGTGTTCCAGAGATAGCCAAGGTTGTACCTCGTGCTACAAGCTGGACTTGGTAGTAAGAGTCACCCAGGTGGTTTTGAAGGCATGAAGGGGTCATGAAGAGCAGCTGAGGCTGGGCACTTGTGACAGGCCATTAGGGAAAGTGCAGCCTCAGTTGCAGTTGATAGCCCAGGACTGAAGGGGTCATGCAAAGGATTTGAGGTTTGGCACTATGAAAAGAGCCTATGAGAGGCTATTGGCGAAGCCTAGTTGCAGTTCAAGACCCCAGTTTATTGAAGATGCTAGTACCATGGGATGGTCACCAAGAACAGCAGCAGCAGTGGAGGGGATCAACCTGAGTTTAGAGTGCTACAGAGGGCAGAGCTGGAGAAGTGATGTCAGCCCTTTGGAGGAGCCCAGAAGATCATGTGTGGATCCCAGACATGATCTTTGAAACAAGAAGCTGTAACACTGAAGCTGCCTTAGACACCCCAAGCTATTAAATATGCCAGAGCTATGGGCTATCTGCTGAGGAGAGCTGCTAACAAGGAGTGGAACCAGCCCAAGAGAAAAAAGTTTGTTGCAGTCAACAAAGATGAAAAAGGAGTTGGAGACCTGAAGACTGCTGTGACGTAAGAAATGGAGATGAAGATGCAGAGTTTGGAGTTTTCCCAGCTGGATTCCGGTCTTGCTTTGGGGATTACAGTTAAGTAATTGGATGAATCTCAGAAGAGACTTTTGAACTTTGAGCTTTTAACATTGTAGAGACTGCTATAGACTATGAGAGCTTTGGAAATTGGACTAAATGTATTTTTGCCTTATGCTATGTTTAGATATGGCCCCTACAGACTCATATGTTTGATGGGTTCCAGGGAATGGAATGTGATGGTTTGTATATGTTTGGACCAGGGAGTGGCAATATTAGGAGGTGTGGCCTTGTTGGAATAGGTGTATCACGGTGGCTGTGTGGGTTTTAATACCCTTGTCCTAGCTGCCTGGAAGTGAGTATTCTGCTAGCAGCCTTCAGATGAAGATGTAGAACTCTCAGCCTCTCCTGCACCATGAATGCCTGGATGCTGCCATGTTTCCCCCTTGGTGATAATGGAATGAACCGCTGAACCTGTAAGCCAGCCTTAATTAAATGTTGTCCTTATAAGAGTTTCCTTGGTCATGGTGTCTGTTCACAGCAGTGAAACCTTTAACTAAGACAGAATCGAACAAGGGAAAGAGACAAACACACATAAGGGCTTCCCTAGCTTTAACACAAAGTATCCCTTAATTAATTCACAGTGAATATTCTGTCTGCCCAGAATCTACCTCTTTTTGTATGTGGATCACTTCCCATAGTCTGGATTTTGCAGAAGATAATAAGCCTACAAACTTAAAGTGTTTCTATCCCAGCAATGCTGTTCATTACAATATGAACATGTCCCATTGTCCTTTCCACAAGGCATGCACATATACACAGACACAATGTTGAGAAGTAATGTATATAGAATCACTGTAAATACCAGTGTTCAGGCCAAAGGCAGAAATAGCCAAGATGCCCTTTACCAGAAAGATCAAAGGTATGAACTTATTGAATATTTCATCTTCACATTCTTCCTTTGTCCCTGCATACACTGACTTGGCTCTCCTATACAGTTTATAAGCTATTTGATATTCTCTCCAAACCTTCTTTCTCTTCCTTCTCATCCTAGTCTGTATGCCTGCCCTCCTTCCTTCCTTTCTTCTTTCCATTGAAAATCAATTTCTGTTGCTAGTTCTAATATCCCTACATACACGCCATTATGATATTTTGGATTTTGCTTACTTAACATGAACTAAGAACTCTCCTGGTTAATATTTCAGATACTTACATAAAAGACTGAAGAATGCAGGACAGAGGATGAAAGAAAGCATTCTTCAATTCTTTTTTATTTTATTTTATTTTTTTTATTAACTTGAGTATTTCTTATTTACATTTCGAATGTTATTCCCTTTCCCAGTTTCTGGGCAAACATACCCCTAATCCCTCCCCCTCCCCTTCTTTATGGGTGTTCCCCTCCCCACCCTCCCCCCATTGCCGCCCTCCCCCCCAACAATCTAGTTCACAGGGGGTTCAGTCTTAGCAGGACCCAGGGCTTCCCCTTCCACTGGTGATCTTACTAGGATAGTCAATGCTACATATGAGGTCAGAGTCCAGGATCAGTCCATGTATAGTCTTTAGGTAGTGGCTTAGTCCCTGGAAGCTCTAGTTGCTTGGCATTGTTGTTCATATGGGGTCTCAAGCCCCTTCAAGCTCTTCCAGTTCTTTCTCTGATTCCTTCAACGGGGGTCCTATTCTCAGTTCAGTGCTTTGCTGCTGGCATTCTCCTCTGTATTTGCTGTATTCTGGCTGTGTCTCTCAGGAGCGATCTACATCCGGTTCCTGTCAGCCTGCCCTTCTTTGCTTCATCCATCTTGTCTAATTGGATGGCTGTATGTGTATGGGCCACATGTGGGGCAGGCTCTGAATGGGTGTTCCTTCTGTCTCTATTTTAATCTTTGCCTCTCTATTCCCTGCCAAGGGTATTCTTGTTCCCCTTTTATTAATGTTTTTTTTAATTATTAACTTGAGTATTTCTTATATACATTTCAAGTGTTATTCCCTTTCCCAGTTTCCGGGCAAACATCCCCCTCCCCCCTCCCCTTTCTTATCGGTGTTCCCCTCCCCACCCTCCCCCCATTGTCCCCCTCCCCCCAACAGTCTAGTTCACTGGGGGTTCAGTCTTAGCAGGACCTAGGGCTTCCCCTTCCACTGGTGCTCTTACTAGGATATTCATTGCTACCTATGAGGTCAGAGTCCAGGGTCAGTCCATGTATAGTCTTTAGGTAGTGGCTTAGTCCCTGGAAGCTCTGGTTGCTTGGCATTGTTGTACATATGGGGTCTCGAGCCCCTTCAAGCTCTTCCAGTTCTTTCTCTGATTCCTTCAACGGGGGTCCTATTCTCAGTTCAGTGGTTTGCTGCTGGTATTCGCCTCTGTATTTGCTGTATTCTGGCTGTGTCTCTCAGGAGCGATCTACATCCGGCTCCTGTCGGTCTGCACTTCTTTGCTTCATCCATCTTGTCTAATTGGATGGCTGTATATGCATGGGCCACATGTGGGGCAGACTCTGAATGGGTGTTCCTTCAGTCTCTGTTTTAATCTTTGCCTCTCTCTTCCCTGCCAAGGGTATTCTTGTTCCCCTTTTAAAGAAGGAGTGAACCATTCACATTTTGATCATCTGTCTTGAGTTTCATTTGTTCTAGGCATTTAGGGTAATTCAAGCATTTGGGCTAATAGCCACTTATCAGTGAGTGCATACCATGTATGTCTTTCTGTGTTTGGGTTAGCTCACTCAGGATGATATTTTCCAGTTCCAGCCATTTGCCTACGAATTTCATAAAGTCGTTGTTTTTGATAGCTGAGTAATATTCCGTTGTGTAGATGTACCACATTTTCTGTATCCATTCCTCTGTTGAAGGGCATCTGGGTTCTTTCCAGCTTCTGGCTATTATAAATAAGGCTGCTATGAACATAGTGGAGCATGTGTCTTTTTTATATGTTGGGGCATCTTGTGGGTATATGCCCAAGAGAGGTATAGCTGGGTCCTCAGGCAGTTCAATGTCCAATTTTCTGAGGAACCTCCAGACTGATTTCCAGAATGGTTTTACCAGTCTGCAATCCCACCAACAATGGAGGAGTGTTCCTCTTTCTCCACATCCTCGCCAGCATTTGCTGTCCCCTGAGTTTTTGATCTTAGCCACTCTCACTGGTGTGAGGTGAAATCTCAGGGTTGTTTTGATTTGCATTTCTCTTGTGACTAAAGATGTTGAACATTTCTTTAGGTGTTTCTCAGCCATTCGGCATTCCTCAGCTGTGAATTCTTTGTTTAGCTCTGAACCCCATTTTTAATAGGGTTATTTGTCTCCCTGCGGTCTAACTTCTTGAGTTCTTTGTATATTTTGGATATAAGGCCTCTATCTGTTGTAGGATTGGTAAAGATCTTTTCCCAATCTGTTGGTTGCCGTTTTGTCCTAACCACATTGTCCTTTGCCTTACAGAAGCTTTGCAGTTTTATGAGATCCCATTTGTCGATTCTTGATCTTAGAGCATAAGCCATTGGTGTTTTGTTCAGGAAATTTTCTCCAGTGCCCATGTGTTCCAGATGCTTCCCTAGTTTTTCTTCTATTAGTTTGAGTGTATCTGGTTTGATGTGGAGGTCCTTGATCCACTTGGACTTAAGCTTTGTACAGGGTGATAAGCATGGATTGATCTGCATTCTTCTACATGTTGACCTCCAGTTGAACCAGCACCATTTGCTGAAAATGCTATCTTTTTTCCATTGAATGGTTTTGGCTCCTTTGTCAAAAATCAGGTGCCCATAGGTGTGTGGGTTCATTTCTGGATCTTCAATTCTGTTCCATTGGTCTATCTGTCTGTCTCTGTACCAATACCATGCAGTTTTTATCACTATTGCTCTGTAATACTGCTTGAGTTCAGGGATAGTGATTCCCCCTGAAGTCCTTTTATTGTTGAGAATAGTTTTAGCTATCCTGGGTTTTTTCTTCAATTCAAAAGTGATAATCCCCACAGTCAATAGGTGATGGTTCTCTACTGCCCAAGTGGCAGGATCACCTACGATGCATATATATCTTAACTAAATAGCATTAATGTAACCAAGAATAAATATAGAATGAAAATTAACTGTCTTTGAAAAACACTTTCATACATTCAGTTTTGGCCATTTAGCCAATGCATTTGCATTCTTTCCTCAAAGCCAGTAATGCCTAATATCCTTGATCCTGCTCCCTTACAGAACATGCCTGTAAGTGAACCAAAATGAATTATTGGCCAGTCAAAAAATTCTCTGTGATAAACAGGGCCTCGGATCATTGTGTGAATATGCAATGTCACTCTGAATAAAACCTCCCCCAAATAGCAGTACTGTTTCAAAACCTTCTAACCCATCAAGGAAAACCACCTACTCCGAGATGGAAAACTAGAACTCATCTAGTATTAAAGTTTCTAGATAGGGCAATAAGATGGCTCAGCAGATAAGGATGCTGCTGAGCCTGACAACTCAAGTTTCATCCCCAGGACCCACATAGCAGAAAGAAAGAACTGACTCCCACACACTGTCCTTCGACCACCGTATATGTACTACGGGGCACACATATCCACTACACTATACACACACTAAGGAAATACGTAAATGCAATTTAAAAACTGACGCAAATTTTAAGCAAGGTTAACGAAGATGATCAATATGAATTTAAGAAGAGGAAAGCAGCATGAAGGTTTCAGAAATTACATCTGACCAATTTCTGCAATTTTGAATCATCCGAGTGGTTCTTCCAAATGCCAGACCTTTTAAGGATGTGCTGCCGAAGCTGAACAAGTACCCTTAATAAAGCACTGCTAAACTTCAGTGGGACGGGTAACCTGGAGGGAAACATTCACCACAAGGCACAAATAGCCCACCTCCTACCTTAAGGAAGAACTTATCCTTTACTTAGATCTCGTGTTATCCAGTCCTGTGGCTCCCTGTAAACTGAATAGTTTGTGGAATGACTTTATGCAAGGTCAGCAGTAACTTTACTAGAAATATTACAGAAGATCTTTCTCCCGTTGTTAGGCATCTATCATCAAAAGAATTGAGTCTGCAAGGATCTCTGTAGTCTAAGATTTGGAAATGGAAAATGACTTTCAGTGCCAACAGTCAATCATTGGTTGCTTCCTTGTGTTAGCCTTGTGCTTTCAGCAGCAAAGATAATTTATAGCTTACTACCCCTAGTCCTCAACTACTTACTAAGTTCTGCCAGTGCCACAAACTTACCCAAACTGCCATGTCACAGCCAAGAGGTGTTTTGTTTTGATAACCATTTGCTTTAAAAGATCTCCAGGCCCCCGTTGAAGGAATCAGAGAAAGAACTGGAAGAGCTTGAAGGGGCTCGAGACCCCATATGAACAACAATGCCAAGCAACCAGAGCTTCCAGGGACTAAGCCACTACCTAAAGACTATACATGGACTGACCCTGGGCTCCAACCTCATAGGTAGCAATGAATAGCCTAGTAAGAGCACCAGTGGAAGGGGAAGCCCTTGGTCCTGCCAAGGCTGAACCCCCAGTGAACTAGACTGTTGGGGGGAGGGTGGCAATGGGGGGAGGATGGGGAGGGGAACACCCATAAAGAAGGGGAGGGGTTAGGGGGATGTTGGCCTGGAAACCAGGAAAAGGAATAACATTTGAAATGTAAGTAAGAAATACCCAATTTAATAAAGATGGGGAGAAAAGATCATCCAGGAAATAGAAAACAAAAGGAGGGTTGGGGATTTAGCTCAATGGTAGAGCCCTTGCCTAGCAAGCGCAAGGCCCTGGTTTCGGTCCTCAGCTCCAAAAAAAAAAAAAAGAAAAGAAAAGAAAAGAAAAGAAAAGATGCAGGGGGATGGATGGAGATATATATATATATATATATATATATATATATATATATATATATATATATATATATATATATATATATACCTGATGCTCTTCCGATCATATATAAGTTATCTTAGATCCTCAGGAAACATTACCTCTTGATTGAACTTTACTCTCATTGCCTTCCACTGCTATAAATAATCAACGTTTAGCTGCACTTACTGATAACCATACTCAGAATTTCTGTACCTTTTTAATTCAGTGGGCACATTCCAAATGCATCCTCTCAATATTCACTTGAATTTTGCAGGTTGCACATTTCCTTAAAATCTTAATTAAATGACTTAATTCAGATGACTGTAAACTCACATGCTGTGGTAAGCAACAATGCAGAAAGAGTGCACATACTCTTCACTCAGTATACAAATAATGAGCCGAGCTGTATGCAGACTCAGACGTGTGGACACTTTACCCAGTATCTCCCTATGGTAGTCATGTTTTGACCTTAGCCATGGAAAAATACTAACCCATGTGTGCTCTATTTTTGCAATTATGTGTACCAGAATTTATACAAACATGTTACATTTCCCTTAGATAAAGACTTAAAGCATGGGGTTGCTGGTAAATACATGTTTTTTTTTTCTTTTTTTCAGAGCTGGGGACCGAACCCAGGGCCTTGCGCTTCCTAGGCAAGGGCTCTACCACTGAGCTAAATCCCCAACCCCTATAAATACATGTTTATCTTTAAAATAAACTGCTAATTTTAAGGTGGCTGAAGTACTTTTCAATCTCCCAGCAATGTTAGAGATCCAGGCATTATGCATCCTCAGCAGTACTGTCAGATTCTATTTCAAATTCCTTCCTAGTGGTGCATATTAATATCCCATTGTGAATCGTAACATGCAGTCTTCTGGAGACTACTGATACTGAGTGGTTTTACATGCGCTTATAGCAGCTCATAACCCTTTCCCCCTCACTGCATATATTGTTTCGTTTTCTGCTTTAATGGAGCAGTTCACATGGTTCATTTTTATTTCCTCTTTTGGTATAGGATTTAATGGTTTTTTTTTACTCTTTAGTGATTGCCCTGAAGCTTACAACTACACATTTTAAAATAATAGAAGTTGTCAGGCAGTGGTGGCACATGCCTTTAATTCTAACACTTGGGAAGTCTTTAATTCCAGCACTCAGGAGACAGCAGTGGGGTAGATTGCTGTAAGTTTGAGGCCAGCTTGGTCTACAGAGCTAGTTCTAGGACAGCCAGTGCTACCCCCCCCCAAAAAAAAACCTGTGTCAAGTAAATACAAACTATACTGAAATGCATGTAACTTTTCTTTTCTTTTTAGATCTATCTATTGGTGCTCGGCTCCACAGTTCGTTATTTTGATCGGTTGTGGTTTTCTATTGTGGTCTTCATCCATTGTAAAGAGACTGTTCCTTGATGAGGGGGTAAGACTTTTATTACCACTCCCACCCCTAACCGAGGAACTGCTCAGTTGATGGCCTCTGAGGTAGGGAAAGTCCATTTTCTTTAAGGATATAGCCAACAGCATTCCAAAGGACGGCTCCCACACCCAGGAATATATGGGTGGCACAAATTAGACTTGATGAGTTATTAAATACAAAAGGGGATACAAAGTTGAGGGGGCAGGGAGATGACGGTGGATATGGGATAAGTTAGAGGAGAAGTTGGGGATGAGTATGATTAAAATACATGGTATAAAATTCTCAAAAATTAATAGAATATTTGTCATAATTTTATTACATTAATTTGGGAAGTTTAAGAGATGGGGTGGATATGGAAGGTGTTTAAGATGGGAGTGGAGAATTAATATGATCAAAATACAATAAAAAGTGTATGAGATTTGCAAAAAATTAATAAAATAGTTTAGACCTGATTGCATTTATTTATTGTGTACAAACATGTACATGCATGTGTGTGTGCCCACACCATGCCATGCATATGGAGATCAGAGAACAATTTAGGAAATATTTTTCTTCTTTCCCCATGTAGCTCCCAGGGAATAAATGCAGGTCACCAGACTCAGCAGCAAGCATCTTTACCTGATAAGCCATTCGTCAGGCCAAATGCCAGGCTCCTTTAAGCCAGTGTTTCCATCTCCTCATTGCCTTGCCTCAGTACATTGGTACCATTCATTTCACTTATCCTTGTGCTATAACTATCCAGAAGTCACTATGTCGCTTTAAATGGTTGTTTTAGGTACAGGGAGTAAGAAAAGTAGGAAGATGTATTTTACCTTAATTTGTTCCTTATCTGATATATGCTTCTTTTTTTCATGTACACCCAAATTTCTAAATTACCCTATTTTCCTTCTGCCCAAATTCTGTAGGAGTAAGCTGGTGATGAATTTCTTTATGTTTTTATTTGTCTGAAAGTCTTTATTGCTTTTTTTGTGCTTTTGCAGACTTATTTTTTTGAAGAAGACCAGGCATATAATATGAAGTTATTTGAATGCTGTGTATAAAAGAAAAAACAAGCATTGTAAGCAACATTTAATTTCCTACAAGAGAATAATTATTTAAATATGGTAATTATCTAAAATGATGAAGTTTTAACAATCACTAAGGGTCCTGTTTTTTTGATATGGAGTAGATGGACAGGATTTAAAGAGCATTAAAAATAATGAAAAAATTTGATAGCTAACATAACATTTTTGTTATATCATTATTTCAAAGTTACACAAAAGATAATAAACTCAAAATAAAAAAATCTGACAATTAAGCTTTAAACACACTGTGTTAGTCAGGGCTTCTATTCCTGTACAAAACATCATGACCAAGAAGCAAGTTGGGAAGGAAAGAGTTTATTCAGCTTACACTTCTACATTGCTGTTCATCACCAAAGGAAGTCAGGACATGAACCCTCACAGGGTAGAAACTTGGAGGCAGAAGCTGATACAGAAGCCATGGAGGAATGCTGCTTACTGGCTTGCTTCCCCTGGCTTGCTCAGCTTGCTTTCTTATAGACTACCAGCCCAGAGATGGCACCACCCACAATGGGTCCTCCCTCCTTGATCACTAATTGAGAAAATGCCTTACAGCTGATCAATGGAGGCATTTTCTCAAGGGAGGCTCCTTTCTCTGTGATAACTCCAGCTTGTGTCAAGTTGACACACAAAGCCAGCCAATACACACACACACACACAGACACACACACACACACACACAGAGAGAGAGAGAGAGAGAGAGAGAGAGAGAGAGAGAGAGAGAGAGAAAGAGAGAATTATTTAATATTCACAATAATAGGAAGGAAAAGAAAGGTGAGCCTCTAGCCAGGGAAGCAATTAAGCTAACCACAGATCTTCACCCTTCCCTTTGCTCTTCCAAAGCCAATTCCCTAATCTTATCCCCAGCTCTTCTGCAACAGACCACCGACAGCAACCCCCATTCCCCTTCATCCCCATCTCCAGTGGATCACAAGATCTTCCCCTCCCAGCTCCCTTGCCCAACACATGAACTCCAGCAGGCATTCCCTGGAAATCCGCAGGTTTCTCCAGTCAGAGAAAGAGGAAAGCTAACTGCAGATCTTCATCTGTTCCTCCAAGTCCAATTCCCCAGTCTCATTTCCAACTCTACAGTAGACCACCTCTTCTTACTCTCTTCCTCCACTGCCAAGCGACTAAGCAGATCCTGGTGACACCTCCTATATTTCTCCTTTCTGTTGATCCCCTGAGTCCCCCCAGATAGCCCATTCCCATTCCTATGTGTCAGCTCTCAATACCTAGAAACACATTTTACCTGGATCTCCAAGTGACAACACCTATCAGCATCCCAGAAAAGTTTCCTACCAGGCAATACACAGCCACCATACCCTCCTAAGAAACAGAGAGGGCAACAGAAACCAAGGAACAAAACATTCACCCAACAAAGACAAGATATGATATCAGCACCTTGAACTATAATCTCCCCAAATGTAGATGCCTAGACACCAGCATAACAACACTATGTCTCCAAGAGAACTCAGCAACTCTACCACAGCAGGCCCTGAAAAGTGCAACATAGCCAAAACACAAGGCAAAGATCTGAAAATAGCCTTTATGAATATGATAGAAGTGAAAAAGTCCCTTAAAGAAATCTATGGACACCCGCGGATCCCGGCCCGCAGCAGCTCTCTGCTCCCAGACCCGGTGAGAGAGAGACCCAACCGCCTGGTCAGGTGGGCACTCCTGAGGCTGCAGAGCGGAAGAGACCACCAACACTGCCCACCCCTGCCCACATCCCTGGCCCAAGAGGAAACTGTATAAGGCCTCTGGGCTCCCGTGGGTGAGGGCCCAGGAGCGGCAGGACACCTGCCTGAGACACCGCCGGACCCTGAAGGAAACAGACCGGATAAACAGTTCTCTGCACCCAAATCCCATGGGAGGGAGAGCTAAACCTTCAGAGAGGCAGACAAGCCTGGGAAACCAGAAGAGACTGCTCCCTGCACACACATCTCGGACGCCAGAGGAAAAAGCCAAAGACCATCTGGAACCCTGGTGCACTGAAGCTCCCGGAAGGGGCGGCGCAGGTCTTCCTGGTTCCTGCCGCTGCAGAGAGCCCCTGGGCAGCACCCCACGAGCGAACTTGAGCCTCAGCACCACAGGTAAGACCAAATTTTCTGCTGCAAGAAAGCTGCCTGGTGAACTCAAGACACAGGCCCACAGGAACATCTGAAGACCTGTAGAGAGGAAAAACTACACGCCCGAAAGCAGAACACTCTGTCCCCATAACGGACTGAAAGAGAGGAAAACAGGTCTACAGCACTCCTGACACACAGGCTTATAGGACAGTCTAGCCACTGTCAGAAATAGCAGAACAAAGTAACACTAGAGATAATCTGATGGCGAGAGGCAAGCGCAGGAACCCAAGCAACAGAAACCAAGACTACATGGCACCATCGGAGCCCAATTCTCCCATCAAAACAAACATGGAATATCCAAACACACCAGAAAAGCAACATCTAGTTTCAAAATCATTTTTGATCATGATGCTGGAGGACTTCAAGAAAGACGTGAAGAACTCCCTTAGAGAACAAGTAGAAGCTTACAGAGAGGATTCGCAAAAATGCCTGAAAGAATTCCAGGAAAACACAATCAAACAGTTGAAGGAATTGAGGATGGAAATAGAAGCAATCAAGAAAGAACACAGGGAAACAGCCCTGGATATAGAAAACCAAAAGAAGAGACAAGGAGCTGTAGAAACAAGCTTCACCAACAGAATACAAGAGATGGAAGAGAGAATCTCGGGAGCAGAAGATTCCATAGAGATCATTGACTCAACTGTCAAGGATAATGTAAAGCGGAAAAAGCTACTGGTCCAAAACATACAGGAAATCCAGGACTCAATGAGAAGATCAAACCTAAGGATAATAGGTATAGAAGAGAGTGAAGACTCCCAGCTCAAAGGACCAGTAAATATCTTCAACAAAATCATAGAAGAAAACTTCCCTAACCTAAAAAAAGAGATACCCATAGACATACAAGAAGCCTACAGAACTCCAAATAGATTGGACCAGAAAAGAAACACCTCCCGTCACATAATTGTCAAAACACCAAATGCACAAAATAAAGAAAGAATATTAAAAGCAGTAAGGGAAAAAGGTCAAGTAACATATAAAGGCAGACCTATCAGAATCACACCAGACTTCTCGCCAGAAACTATGAAGGCCAGAAGATCCTGGACTGATGTCATACAGACCCTAAGAGAACACAAATGCCAGCCCAGGTTACTGTATCCTGCAAAACTCTCAATTAACATTGATGGAGAAACCAAGATATTCCATGACAAAACCAAATTTACACAATATCTTTCTACAAATCCAGCACTACAAAGGATAATAAATGGTAAAGCCCAACATAAGGAGGCAAGCTATACCCTAGAAGAAGCAAGAAACTAATCGTCTTGGCAACAAAACAAAGAGAATGAAAGCACACAAACATAACCTTACATCCAAATATGAATATAACGGGAAGCAATAATCACTATTCCTTAATATCTCTCAATATCAATGGCCTCAACTCCCCAATAAAAAGACATAGATTAACAAACTGGATACGCAACGAGGACACTGCATTCTGCTGCCTACAGGAAACACACCTCAGAGACAAAGACAGACACTACCTCAGAGTGAAAGGCTGGAAAACAACTTTCCAAGCAAATGGTCAGAAGAAGCAAGCTGGAGTAGCCATTCTAATATCAAATAAAATCAATTTCCAACTAAAAGTCATCAAAAAAGATAAGGAAGGACACTTCATATTCATCAAAGGAATAATCCACCAAGATGAACTCTCAATCCTAAATATCTATGCCCCAAATACAAGGGCACCTACATACGTAAAAGAAACCTTACTAAAGCTCAAAACACACATTGCACCTCACACAATAATAGTAGGAGATTTCAACACCCCACTCTCATCAATGGACAGATCATGGAAACAGAAATTAAACAGTGATGTCGACAGACTAAGAGAAGTCATGAGCCAAATGGACTTAACAGATATTTTTAGAACATTCTATCCTAAAGCAAAAGGATATACCTTCTTCTCAGCTCCTCATGGCACTTTCTCCAAAATTGACCATATAATTGCTCAAAAAACAGGCCTCAACAGGTACAGAAAGATAGAAATAATCCCATGCGTGCTATCAGACCACCACGGCCTAAAACTGGTCTTCAATAACAATAAGGGAAGAATGCCCACATATACGTGGAAATTGAACAATGCTCTACTCAATGATAACCTGGTCAAGGAAGAAATAAAGAAAGAAATTAAAAACTTTTTAGAATTTAATGAAAATGAAGGTACAACATACCCAAACTTATGGGACACAATGAAAGCTGTGCTAAGAGGAAAACTCATAGCGCTGAGTGCCTGCAGAAAGAAACAGGAAAGAGCATATGTCAGCAGCTTGACAGCACACCTAAAAGCTCTAGAACAAAAAGAAGCAAATACACCCAGGAGGAGTAGAAGGCAGGAAATAATCAAACTCAGAGCTGAAATCAACCAAGTAGAAACAAAAAGGACCATAGAAAGAATCAACAGAACCAAAAGTTGGTTCTTTGAGAAAATCAACAAGATAGATAAACCCTTAGCCAGACTAACGAGAGGACACAGAGAGTGCGTCCAAATTAACAAAATAAGAAATGAAAAGGGAGACATAACTACAGATTCAGAGGAAATTCAAAAAATCATCAGATCTTACTATAAAAACCTATATTCAACAAAACTTGAAAATCTTCAGGAAATGGACAATTTCCTAGACAGATACCAGGTATCGAAGTTAAATCAGGAACAGATGAACCAGTTAAACAACCCCATAACTCCTAAGGAAATAGAAGCAGTCATTAAAGGTCTCCCAACCAAAAAGAGCCCAGGTCCAGACGGGTTTAGTGCCGAATTCTATCAAACCTTCATAGAAGACCTCATACCAATATTATCCAAACTATTCCACAAAATTGAAACAG
This sequence comes from Rattus norvegicus, assembly GCF_021556685.1. Taxonomy (NCBI): domain Eukaryota; kingdom Metazoa; phylum Chordata; class Mammalia; order Rodentia; family Muridae; genus Rattus; species Rattus norvegicus. The sequence continues at coordinate 66,324,757 of NC_141554.1, forward strand.
ATGGAGCCCTACCGAATTCCTTCTACGAAGCCACAATTACTCTTATACCTAAACCACACAAAGACACAACAAAGAAAGAGAACTTCAGACCAATTTCCCTTATGAATATCGACACAAAAATACTCAATAAAATTCTGGCAAACCGAATCCAAGAGCACATCAAAACAATCATCCACCATGATCAAGTAGGCTTCATCCCAGGCATGCAGGGATGGTTTAATATATGGAAAACCATCAATGTGATCCATTATATAAACAAACTGAAAGAACAGAACCACATGATCATTTCATTAGATGCTGAGAAAGCATTTGACAAAATTCAACACCCCTTCATGATAAAAGTCCTGGAAAGAATAGGAATTCAAGGCCCATACCTAAACATAGTAAAAGCCATATACAGCAAACCAGTTGCTAACATTAAACTAAATGGAGAGAAACTTGAAGCAATCCCACTAAAATCCGGGACTAGACAAGGCTGCCCACTCTCTCCCTACTTATTCAATATAGTTCTTGAAGTTCTAGCCAGAGCAATCAGACAACAAAAGGAGATCAAGGGGATACAGATTGGAAAAGAAGAGGTCAAAATATCACTATTTGCAGATGACATGATAGTATATTTAAGTGATCCCAAAAGTTCCACCAGAGAACTACTAAAGCTGATAAACAACTTCAGCAAAGTGGCTGGGTATAAAATTAACTCAAATAAATCAGTTGCCTTCCTCTATACAAAAGAGAAACAAGCCGAGAAAGAAATTAGGGAAACGACACCCTTCATAATAGACCCAAATAATATAAAGTACCTCGGTGTGACTTTAACCAAGCAAGTAAAAGATCTGTACAATAAGAACTTCAAGACACTGAGGAAAGAAATTGAAGAAGACCTCAGAAGATGGAAAGATCTCCCATGCTCATGGATTGGCAGGATTAATATAGTAAAAATGGCCATTTTACCAAAAGCAATCTACAGATTCAATGCAATCCCCATCAAAATACCAATCCAATTCTTCAAAGAGTTAGACAGAACAATTTGCAAATTCATCTGGAATAACAAAAAACCCAGGATAGCTAAAGCTATCCTCAACAATAAAAGGACGTCAGGGGGAATCACTATCCCTGAACTCAAGCAGTATTACAGAGCAATAGTGATAAAAACTGCATGGTATTGGTACAGAGACAGACAGATAGACCAATGGAATAGAATTGAAAACCCAGAAATGAACGCACACACCTATGGTCACTTGATTTTTGACAAAGGAGCCAAAACCATCCAATGGAAAAAAAGATAGCATTTTCAGCAAATGGTGCTGGTTCAACTGGAGGGCAACATGTAGAAGAATGCAGATTGATCCATCCTTATCACCCTGTACAAAGCTTAAGTCCAAGTGGATCAAGGACCTCCACATCAAACCAGACACACTCAAACTAATAGAAGAAAAACTAGGGAAGCATCTGGAACACATGGGCACTGGAAAAAATTTCCTGAACAAAACACCAATGGCTTATGCTCTAAGATCAATAATCGACAAATGGGATCTCATAAAACTGCAAAGCTTCTGTAAGGCAAAGGACACTGTGGTTAGGACAAAACGGCAACCAACAGATTGGGAAAAGATCTTTACCAATCCTACAACAGATAGAGGCCTTATATCCAAAATATACAAAGAACTCAAGAAGTTAGACCGCAGGGAAACAAATAACCCTATTAAAAAATGGGGTTCAGAGCTAAACAAACAATTCACAGCTGAGGAATGCCGAATGGCTGAGAAACACCTAAAGAAATGTTCAACATCTTTAGTCATAAGGGAAATGCAAATCAAAACAACCCTGAGATTTCACCTCACACCAGTGAGAATGGCTAAGATCAAAAACTCAGGTGACAGCAAATGCTGGCGAGGATGTGGAGAAAGAGGAACACTCCTCCATTGTTGGTGGGGTTGCAGACTGGTACAACCATTCTGGAAATCAGTCTGGAGGTTCCTCAGAAAATTGGACATTGAACTGCCTGATGATCCAGCTATACCTCTCTTGGGCATATACCCAAAAGATTCCTCAACATACAAAAGAGACACGTGCTCCACTATGTTCATCGCAGCCTTATTTATAATAGCCAGAAACTGGAAAGAACCCAGATGCCCTTCAACAGAGGAATGGATTCAGAAAATGTGGTACATCTACACAATGGAATATTACTCAGCTATCAAAAACAACGAGTTTATGAAATTCGTAGGCAAATGGTTGGAACTGGAAAATATCATCCTGAGTGAGCTAACCCATTCACAGAAAGACATACATGGTATGCACTCATTGATAAGTGGCTATTAGCCCAAATGCTTGAATTACCCTAGATCCCTAGAACAAATGAAACTCAAGACGGATGATCAAAATGTGAATGCTTCACTCCTTCTTTAAATGAGGAAAAAGAATACCCTTGGCAGGGAAGGGAGAGGCAAAGATTAAAACAGAGACTGAAGGAACACCCATTCAGAGCCTGCCCCACATATGACCCATACATATACAGCCACCCAATTAGAGAAGATGGACGAAGCAAAGAAGTACAGGCCTACAGGAACCGGATGTAGATCGCTCCTGAGAGACACAGCCAGAATACAGCAAATACAGAGGCGAATGCCAGCAGCAAACCACTGAACTGAGAATAGGCCCCCGTTGAAGGAATCAGAGAAAGAACTGGAAGAGCTTGAAGGGGCTCGAGACCCCAAAAGTACAACAATGTCAAGCAACCAGAGCTTCCAGGGACTAAGCCACTACCTAAAGACTATACATGGACTGACCCTGGACTCTGATCCCATAGGTAGCAATGAATATCCTAATAAGAGCACCAGTGGAAGGGGAAGCCCTGGGTCCTGCTAAGACTGAACCCCCAGTGAACTAGACTATGGGGGGAGGGGGACAATGGGGGGAGGGTTGGGAGGGGAACACCCATAAGGAAAGGGAGGGGGGGGGATGTTTGCCCGGAAACCAGGAAAGGGAATAACACTTGAAATGTATATAAGAAATACTCAAGTTAATAAAAAAAAATTAAAAAAAATAAAGAAAACACATTAAGTAAATAATATTGTGAATGGTATAAATGGTTAAAAAAAAGAAATCTATGAAAACACAAACAAATGAAGGAATGAACAATATAGTTCAAGGTCTGAAAGTAGAAATAGAATGAATAAAGAATCCCAAACTGCTGGTTGAGGTGACATACACCTTTAATCCAAAAACTCAGGAGACAGAGTAGGTGGATCTCTGAGTTCAAGGCCAGTTTAGCATATGGAGCAAATTCCAGGAAAGCCAGGGCTACCCAGAGAAACCCTGTCTCAGAAAAAAATCGACTGAAATCTGAAGATAAAAAAATTGTATGAATTGGAACAGGAACCTCAGAGGTAAGCCTCACCAACAGAATGCAAGATATGGAAAAGAGAATCTCACACATTGAAGACACGACAGAAGAAATGGATAACTCAGTCAAAGGAAATGTTAAATATTAAAAAAAAATATCTTGGCACAAACATCCAGGAAATTGGGGACACTATAAAAAGACCAAATCTAAGAATAATAGGAATATACGAAGGAGAAGAAACCCGGGTACAAGGCCCAGAAAATATTTTCAACAAGATCATAGAAGAAAATTAAATTAACCTAACCTAACCTACCTATAAACGTACAAGAAACTTAAAGAACACCAAATAGATTAGATCAGAAAAGAAAGTCCCTCCCCACATGAAAATCAAAACACTAAATGTACAGAACAAAGAAAGAATATTAAAAGCTGCAAGGGTAGAAAGACCAAGTAATATATAAAGGCAGACCTATCAGAATTACACTCAATTTGTCAAAGGAGACTCTAAAAGCCAGAAGGGCTGGGACCGTTGTTCCTCAGACTCTAAGAGACCACAGTTGTGATCCCAGCAAAGCATTCAATCATAATAGATGGGAAAAATATGACATTCCATGATAAAAACCAAATTTAAGCAATATTTATCTACAAATGCAGCCCTACAGAAGGTACTAGAAAGAAATTTCCAACGTGAAAATGTTAACCCCACCCAAGAAGACACAAAGAATAATCTCAGGCCCGCAAATCAAAAGAGGGGAGAAAGACCAAACTATTACAACAAAGTAACAAGAGTAATAAAACACTACTCACTGATAACTCTCAATATCATGGATCTCAATCCCACAATAAAAAGAAGCAGGATCCATCCTTCTTCTACACCCAAGACACATACCTTAACATCAAGGATAGACATCAACTCAAGGTAAAAGGATGAAAAATACATCAAATAGACCTAAGAAGCAAGCTGGTATAGCCAATTTACTAACTGACAAAATATACTCCAAACCAAAACTAATCAGAAAAGATGAAAGGACACTACATACTCAGTCAAGGAAAAATTCACCAAGAGGACATTTCGATTTTTAACATCTATACACCGAACACAAGGGCACCCAAGTCTGTAATAGAAACACTACTAAAATTTAATCACATATTGATTGACCCTCAGACACTTGTAGTGGGAGACTTTAACCTCAATAGACAGGCCACCAAGACAAAAAGTGAACTGTGAAATGCTGGTACTAACTGATGTTATAAACTAAATGGACCTAACAGATATTTATAGAACATTTCACCCAAACAAAGGAAGATACCTTCTTCTCTGGATGTCATGGACCTTTCTCCAAAATTGACCACATACTCAGACACAAAGAAAGTCTTGACAGATACAAGAAAATTGAAATAGTTCCCTGTGTCCTATCAGACCACCACATATTAAAGCTGGGTACCAACAACAACAGAAACAGCAGAAAGCTCATAAACTCACAGAGAGTAAACGACTGCCTGCTAAACTTTTAAACATGTGTCAATTCACTGTACACAGCCTAGCGATCTAAGAAACAACCACCACCATATAACTACTGTTGGTACCTTTGTTTCTCAACACTGTACTCACGACTTTCATGTTCATTGATGCTCTGTTAAAAGAGCCAGGAGTTGCAAACAACCCAGAGGTCCCTCAACAGAAGAATGCATAAAGAAATTGTGCTACATTTATACAAATGGAATACTACTCAACTGTTGAAAACAACATCATGAAATTTGAAGGTAAATAAATGGAACTAGAAAAAAAATCATCCTGAGTGAGGTAACTAAGACTCGGAAAGTGATGTGTATTTACTTATATGTGGATTTTAGATGTTAAGTCAATGAAAACAAGCTATAATCTGTACTATAGAGGTTAGCTATAGAGTAAGGGAGTAAGGTAGGGAACAAATAGCTCTCACTAGGAAAGGGAAATAGAATAGGCATTTATGGGTAGATAAGGGGAACTGGAATGGTATACATTACTCTCCACAACGAGACAGCAAGGCTCCATTGCTGATGACAACACCTACACAATTCATTGAACACAAAGAAGTCAAGCTGATGCCAACACAGAGCCTTCATCTCTACTTGATAGCATCTTTGGCACAGGAAGGTATTCTGCTTATGACCAAAGGAGCACCAAAAACAACAACCCAGTCACAAACCTTTTGATCTACAGTGGTGCCCTGCCTGCAAGATATGCTACTGCAATGGTGGCAAGAAAAAAATCTGATTTGACTTAAGGCCCATGACACTAGTAAGATGATTAAGAACCTGAGACTCCATAGTAAAACCAAACACTACTGTTCTAAAAAAGAAATATAGCAATAACATGACTCCTGATGAGGTTCTGTTATATGCACAGATGAGTGCCTTGTTCCGTCATCTTCAGAGAGGCTTCCTTCTGTAGCAGATGGGAACAGATACAGAGACCCAGAGCCAGATGTTATGCAAAGAGCAAGAGACCTTGGACCGCTTAGCACTCTATAGGATGTCTCCATCAAATTCCTCCCCTCATGTCTCAGGGAACCCTGGAGACAAGAAGGTGGAAAGAGTATAAGAGTCAGGGGAGACTGAGGACATAGAGAAAACAAGGCCTCCTAAAACTACATGATCCTCACACATGAGCCTGCACTGGTCTGTACCAGATGGGCTACCAGAGCAGAAAGGAAAAGTGGACACATGCTCCCATCCTTAACCTGGAAGCTGTCTCCAATTGCACTTCCAAATGAGAATGTAGTGTCCTCCAAGGGATTCTCCCTGGGAAAACAGACTATTTAAGGGTAGGCTACATGCCCAGCAGGAGATAACCTACAGAGAAGAAACTCAGTGGCATCTTTGGAAGTTCCTTGTCTCAGAATGTCACATCAGAGCTTTTCCTTTTGTTTCTTAATTTTACCTTATTCTTTATTTTCCTCTCTCTTTTCATCCTAACTATTCTTCCCATATAATATTATGGCCTCCAGTTTAGTTGTTTTCTGGAGTTCCTGGCCATGCAAATGAGCAGGTCTCCAAGTCTCATCTGTTTTTTGTGCATTTTCTTGAACTCTTTTCCTTCTCCTTGTTTTGTCCTATTCTGATGTGTTAGCATTTTTGCTATGTTTTATTGAGTTTTATTTTCTTATTAACCTTCAGAAGCCTGTTCGTTTTCTGGTGTGGGACAGAAAGGGGCAGGATCTGGATAGGAGGGGAGGTGGGAAGAACTGGGAGGAATAGAAATAGAGGAAGCCATAACCAGGACATATTATGTGAGGAAACAATCTATTTCAATAAACGGAAACCAGAGAAAGATACTTTAAAAAAGAAAGAAAACACTGGGAGATGGTAATGAATGCCTTTAGTCCTAGCGCTCAGGAGGCAGAGGCAGTCAGATCTCTGATTTCAAGGCCAGCCTGGTCTGGTCTACAGAGCAAGTTCTAGGATGGCCAGAGGTACACAGTGAAACCTTATCTCAAAAGAAAGAAAGAAAGAAAGAAAGAAAGAAAGAAAGAAAGAAAGAAAGAAAGAAAGAAAGGAGAGAAAAGAAAGAGTAGAAAGGAGAGAAAAGAAAGAGTAGAAAGGGAAGAAAGAAAGGTAAGATATATATATAGATATCTATCTATATCTATATCTATATCTATATCTATATCTATATCTATATCTATATCTATATCTATATCTATATCTATATCTATATAATTCTAAACAGTAAAAAGGACCATTTTCTAAAATTTCACAGGTTTTTCTAGTCCCTTCCCTTGGGGAAGTTAACTTTACTAGCTATAGAATTCTTGTTGGCAGGCCTTTTCCTTCAACAGTTTAAAGACTTTGTGTTTTTTTTTTTTTCTCGAATGGTTTCTAATAAGTGGACTATAATTCCAATCATTATTCTTCTGCAACTAAAGTTTTTCAGTCTGTCTTCAAGATTTTTATTCTGACCAGGTATGGTGGATCTGGCCAATTCATCGGGAGGCTGAGGCTAGAAGTCTCTATGTAACTAAGCTCAAGGATAACCTGGGCTACTTGAAATGTCATCTCAAAACAAAACCAACCAACCAGAAAAAAAATAGATTTTCAGCATTGGAATCTGATATTCCTGGGCATGTTTCCTGGTCTGGTTTGGGTGTTGGTGGTATCTTCTGAGCTTCCCAGATGCATGTTTTGTGTCTGTTACATTATTGTTACTTGCAAAGTTCATAGTCATTTACTTGCATGTTGTTACTTGTCCATTCATTGTTACTTCAAAGATATTATATGTTCAGGAAAACACCCATTTATATAAAATAAATAAATTTTAATTTGCTTTTAAAAACTGACATTTAAAAATCCAGTGGAAACACAGCCTACTCTTGCACTTGGATAGATCATTACATCATATGGATGAAAACTGATTCTAGTTCAGACTTTGTACGCGTGTTAATAGTTAATTCTAGAATATCAGAAGATGAAAAAGGTAGGGACTCATGGGTAACTATTGGCTCCAAGACCAAGCAGGCTCCCATTTCTTCATTTGTTTTTTGGTTATTCTAGGAGCCAAGATTCCCAAAGCAGCCTCAGATGAAGTCACAATTTTCTACAGCCTTCTTAAGTCGCCGAACACATGGCGAATGATGAGTGTCAGTTTACAAAGTACTGCAGAGACTCTTTTATTTATTTCATAATCATTTTTTTTGGTTCTTTTTTTCGGAGCTGGGGACCGAACCCAGGGCCTTGCGCTTCTTAGGTAAGCGCTCTACCACTGAGCTAAATCCCCAGCCCCTCATAATCATTTTTAAAGCAACTCCTATAGAGTGATGATGTTGCTCACTGATAGCTTGCCTAGTCTGCACAGTCTCAGGGTCAGATCTCCCTCACAGCAATAATTAAAGAAAACAACTACTATATACTAAAAGCTATGCTAGGTATAGAGTAAATTGTTGCACTTTAGGACAGAATCTAGCTCTTGTTTACATAGATATGGAAATAGTATTGTCTATATCCTCAGAGGTGATGAATTAGCTATAATTAAAACTATAAGAAAATGCCAACCCATTCATTTTCACAATGATTTAGATGATTTAGAAAACTTCTGGCCAGGCCCGTCTCTAAAATTTAAGGAGTCAGGGCCAGAGCATAAAGTAGAGAGAGGCCCATGTAAATACATCATAAGCCTATGTATTTAAAAGTTAGATGTTATACATGGTGTATGTGTGCACTAGTATATATAACCATTATCATAACTTGACAAATTCACCTTATACATAAGCTAGGAGGCAAAAGGTTTGTTAGAAAGGTGAGATGAGAAGCCAAAGCTCCTTCTCTGTCTACATCACAGGATGGAACTAGGCCAAATCTCTGGCTTTTATTCAGCCTTCCCGCCTAGTCTCTTCATCCAACCCCTTGTGTCTAGACATGTGCCATTCTGCAGCAGTGGGGTTTACCTGAGCTGACCCTAAAGAACAGGCTGCAAATGCTGTAGAAGAAGTTCAGGACAAATGGGCAGATAATTCCAGAGTATTTTAGAAGGGGGATGGGTCTCTAGATAGGTACTCCATCCTCCTGACCTATAGACTTCTCAGAGAATGAGAGTCAGAAATATTCTTCAATATGAAGCCCATAGCCATGATTCAGAAGATCCTCTGCCCACCTGTGAGGTACTAAGAAGGCAAACTGGCAACTAGCATTGTACCTAGACAAGTTATAGGATGAATTTATGGACAGAAAGCCTTAAAAGGATCCTTTAACGGGTCCAGCAGGAGTACTGTTCTGGACATTAGACTACAGAGACAGCTTCTGAGAGCTTTTCTGCTGGTCTGGATCTGAGAACATCATTATGTTGGCAAAAGATGACTCAGAATAACTATTTTCACCCGGAATTGAGAGAGTTAGCAGCCAAAATTCCAGTAGCACCTTGGTACAACCAGATCTGAACAGAAACTGTTTCTCCAGCTAGCCCAAGCACACATATCTTCAGAATTCTTTCAATGTAGTGTTGGGGGCTGGGGAAGATGAGGCAGGGCTTTACCTGAACACAAATTAGGAAGACTTCGCATTACTAAAATGCACAAATTCATTATCAAGAGGGCTTACCTCTATGCGGGTAAGGAGATCACTCCTTACAAAGAATAAAGAGCTTATTAGAGTCAATTAAATATATAAATGTAAATACTGTATTTTCTCACCTATATTTTCCTATTTAGAGAAAGTTCTTGTTGAGTTGTATATCCATACTTCAAGGTTTTTGGTTCTTTTTTAATCTTTGGGAAAAAGAAAGAAAATGTTTGTCATTCCAGGAGCATAATCAGTCGAGCCAGCACACAATGACATAGTTAATTCACCAACGGAATTTGTTGCCATAGCTCCAGGGAGGGACAGGGTAGATCAAACAATGGCCTTTTTCACAACTTCAGCTTTCACCACAACCTGCCTGTCCCCATATAACAGCCATCAGAGCGGACAGAGCACAGCAATTGTCAATGGACAACAGCCCAGAAGGGACAAGAGGACACTTGTAGCAAATCAAATAAAGCAAAGGAACTGGACAGCTTGAATCTCTGCTTAGCTCGTAAACCAGACACTTCTAGTCCTTTGGAGCTTATCTGTCAGCACAGGGCATATCAAGCTGCCTTGACCTTTTGAAACCAAGTATCTCTTCCATACATCTAGAGCCACAAAAACTTCTCCCTGTGACTCAAAAGAACTTGTAAAGGGAGAAGACCTTAGAGACGCAAGAAAGTTGGGAATGAACCTAGTGGTACACCAGAAATGCACCATGGACAAAGACAAATTCTCACGCAAGGTAATACCAATTCTTTCGTCTTTGTTTTTGCTTCTTTAACTATCAAAATTGCTGGAAAAATAAATTCCTGTGTGTGGGAGTGTGACAGGCATGTGTCACATTCACACTGAAAGTGAAAGTAATAGCCTTTCCATCCTGAGGTAATTTTTTTTATCTTTATTAACTTGAGTATTTCTTATTTACATTTCGATTGTTATTCCCCTTCCCGGTTTCCGGGCCAACATCCCCCAACCCCTTCCCCTCCCCTTCTATATGGGCTTCCCCTCCCCATCCTCCCTCCATTGCCGCCCTCCCCCCAACAATCTAGTTCACTGGGGGTTCAGTCTTAGCAGGACCCAGGGCTTCCCCTTCCACTGGTGCTCTTACTAGGATATTCATTGCTACCTATGAGGTCAGAGTCCAGGGTCAGTCCATGTATAGTCTTGAGGTAGTGGCTTAGTCCCTGGAAGCTCTGGTTGCTTGGCATTGTTGTTCATATGGCATCTCGAGCCCCTTCAAGCTCTTCCAGTTCTTTCTCTGATTCCTTCAACGTGGGTCCCGTTCTCAGTTCAGTGGTTTGCTGCTGGCATTCGCCTCTGTATTTGCTGGATTCTGGGCGTGTCTCTCAGGAGAGATCTACATCCGGTTCCTGTCAGCCTGCCCTTCTTTGTTTCATCCATCTTATCTAGTTTGGTGGCTGTATATGTGTGGGCCACATGTGGGGGAGGCTCTGAATGGGCGTTCCTTCTGCCTCTGTTCTAAACTTTGCCTCCCTATTCCCTCCCAAGGGTAATCTTGTTCCCCTTTTAAAGAAGGAGTGAAGCATTCACATTTTGATCATCCGTCTTGAGTTTCATGTGTTCTAGGCATCTAGGGTAATTCAAGCATTTGGGCTAATAGCCACTTATCAATGAGTGCATACCATGTATATCTTTCTGTGATTGGGTTACCTCACTCAGGATGATATTTTCCAGTTCCATCCATTTGCCTATGAATTTCATAAAGTCATTGTTTTTGATTGCTGAGTAGTATTCCATTGTGTAGATGTACCACATTTTCTGTATCCATTCTGAGGTAATTTTTAAAAAGGAGAAACAATGTGCCTAATGTTTGTCTCTCTTTTCCCTTATAATGTTTTATAAGATCCTTGGATGTATTTAGACAACAGGAGCAAACTTGTTTTCTAGAAATGCTCAATGAGATTGTTATGTTAGTGGCTCATGCTATTAATTCCAGCACTTAGGCGAATGAAGCAGGAAGATTACAGACCAGCCTAAGTTACACAGAAAAAAAACTAAAGAAAAAACAGAGTTGGAAACTGGGCTTGTAGCTGAGTATGAAGTGTATACTTAACTTGGGAGCTCCCAGAGACTGAATCACCAAAGAACTTGTCCAAACCATGCCACCCTCAACTGCATGCACATGTGTAGCAGAGGTCTTGTCTGACCTCACTGGGAGAGGATGCACCTAATCCTATAGAGACTTGGTGCCCCAGAGTGGGGGAATATAGGGGGCTGCTCTCTCAGAGGAGACAGGCTGGGGAGGGGATGGGGATGGGGGAGTAACTGCGGGAGGGGGGGGCAGCATTTGGGATATAATTAATTTTAAAAAGTATTATTTTTTAAAAAGTCAGATCAGTATGAGAAAATAAAGGTAGTTTAAGGCAAAAAAGAATGCCTAGAAAACCTGGGAATATTGGAAAAATAGTTGAACAAAATCTTCTTTACCGTCTAAAGTGCTAGCTTTTTCTAGTGGAAATATCATAATATTATGATTTTTAAAAAATTTTATTTATTTACTTTACTTTTATTTTTATATAGTCCAGTCGTTACCCCTCTCCAGGTCTGCCTTCCCACAGTTCCTCATCCCATTCCTCCTCCCCAAGAGGATCTTCGAGAGGATGTCCCTACCCCCAGGCCCCCACACCCCACTAGACCGCCCCACTCCCTGGGGCCTCAAGTCGTCTCTCAATGAGGCCAGACCAGGCAGTCCTCTGCTGGATTTGTGTCGGGGCCTTAGGCCAGCTAGTATATGCTGCCTGGTTGGTGGCTTAGTGTCTGAGAGATCTCAAGGGTCCTGGTTAGTTGAGACTGCGGGTCTTCCTATGAGGTAGCCCTCCTCCTCGGCAAGAAGATTGTGGTCTTTTTTGAGGAGAAGTTTTTCTACTAGCTCAAGTTGGACTGAATTTCACTGTGTAACCTAGGTGACTTCAAACTCACAATCCCCTTGTCTCTGCCTCCCAAGGGCTGGTACTCCATGTATGCCTTACCACAGAGGATCTTACCCCATTTCTGAAGTATATACTATATATAATCCTCACTTTTAAGTGAGAAAACTGAAGCTCCTAGAAGTTGTGTAAATTGTCGAAGATAGTAAAGGAAGAACTAGATCCTAGGATCCATTTTTCTTTAAGGCCAGGCGGAGGTGGCACACTCCTTCAATCCCAGCACTCAGGAGACAGGGACTGGCAAATATCTGAGTTCGAGGCCAGCCTAATCTTCAAAGTGAGTTCCAGGGTAGCCAGGACTACACAGAGAAACCCGTCTCAGAAAAACCGAAAACCAACCAAACAAAGAACTATCCTATCAAACAAGGAAAGCAGCAACTAGCTACATAACATTATTTAAATTTATTTAATTTTGTGTGCATTATGTATATACTTGAATGTATGTACATTGCATGCATGCAGGAGCCCACAGAGGTCAGAACAGGTGTCAGCTCCCCTGGAAGAGGGTTGTGAGGCACCATATAGATGCTGAGAACTGAACAGAGCCCCTCTGTAAGAGCAATAGGTGCTGGCTCTTAACCCCTACGCCATCTCTCCAATTCTAGCTATTTAAATTTAAATTAATTACAATTAAATATAAACTACAATTCAATTCCTCAGCTGCACTATCCATACCTCAAGTGCTCAGTAGCTTACATATAGCTCGTGAGACTACCTTTATTTGAACAGTGCAATTATAGAACATTCCCTAATCATAGAAAGTTCTATTGAAGAGGAAGGCTTTAAACACTATACTTCTTTTAGATATGTTGAGCCACGTTCTGAAAATACGTTGCAGTTCTGTTACAAGTAATATGGATTTTAAATTTTACATTAAAATCTCATTCATTTGAAGTCTCCTCATTTGCATAGTGCCAAGTTAACTTTGATCTGCAAATTAATAATATAGACAAGAGTCAAGGAGACTGTTAAATGCACTTCAGAGACCAAAGATTTTTAAGCACCATCAAATAACTCCAGAAGCACTCACTTAGTTGCAAGCAATTGATATGATAATTACACATCATTTTTATTTATTCATTAAAATAGGGATCCCCTAAGGTGCCCTTGTAGAGAATAATGTCGTTAGCCTACTTATTTCTAGTCACCCTTTTGCTATTTCTAAATTCTACGTACATCATTTTATGCTACTGATTTTGTTCTCTTCATTTGGAACATACAGTCAGTTGGTAGCAAAAAAATACTTTTGCACCGATATTTTGACCAGTTCAAGGACCACTTCCAAAACCCTTGCTTCTTCCTTTGTACCCCATGAAATCCTGGAAGAGTGTTCCTATGGCTCCAGTATAAATCCTTTTACAACACAGGGGTTAGATGACAGCCCGTTAATTGAGAGACAGGTCTTTCAAGATCACACTTTCTCAGGTGAACTCTGATTTTCCAAATAGAATCTATGAATCAAATGGAAAAACACCTGGTGCTTGATTCTTTTTTGGTACCAGTCATTGTAGCAGGATAAGGCTATGTTATGAGAAGGAACTATCTTCTGGGCATATATTTCTTGGCATATATTCACTGTACTAGATTTCATAAGAACATATTCATGTAAATACATAATGTACTTTGAGCATGTCCTCCCATGCACCCCTACTCTGCTATGAAACTAACTCCTCAACCTATCAGTAAACTCAAAGATTATTATCTGTTGTTTCTTCTTTTTCCCTAGAGAAACTTTATAGCCCACGGTCCATAAAGTGAGACAAAAATAATAGAAACAATTTGATATGCACCAAATATTTATGCTTTATCTGAAAGCCATTGAGCTTTTTACAATCTGCCAGATTTAGAACTTTTAGATGACTGAATTTTTTTAAAAGCCACCTAAGGGAAAGTCAGATGAAGTGGCATATGCCTAAATCCCAGCACTTTTGGGAGGCAGAGGCAGGTAGATCTCTGTGAGTTCAACGCTAGTTTGGTCTACATAGGGAATTACAAGCCCAGCCAGGGCTACAAAGTGAGACCTTGTCTCAAAAACAAATGAAGTTGTATAAAAGGAAAATGGTTATTAACTTTTTTAAGATTTTATTTATTTTATGTGAGTACACTGTCACTGTCCACACAAGAAGAGGGTGTCGAATCCCATTACAGATGGTTGTGAGCCACCATATGGTTGCTGGGAATTGAACTCAGGACCTCTGGAAGAGCAGTCAGTGCTCTTAACTGCTGAGCCATCTCTCCAGTCCTAGTTATTAACTTTCTATTCTAAAATATCATTGGGCCTTCTTTCCTCCCATCTTTTCTGTAATCCCTGTACATGAACATTAATATTATAGGAGCAATATATATTTGCACACCCTTCTGCTAACTCAACATAGTCATGTGTCCTTTGGACACTATGGTAGACTGTTCTAAGGGTCACACAGCCTCTTATCTCAATGAGCAGATGGAGGGTCACTGCCATAAAGTCCCTAGATGCTGCTTCTTCCTCTGAGTATTGACAGGTGGAGCAGAAGACTCTGTAGAGTGTAGTAATTTTTCACTATACCTAACCCACTGTGACTTCCCAAGGTAGCCTTAGTGGGTCCAAATTCTGTAAAGACTCCCTCTTCACTGACATGACCCAGTGATCAGGCAAAAAGACATATAGCAGGAGTTCTAGCCTTGCGACCAAATGGGGTTTTTCAGTGTTTCCTGACATTGATAGTTATGGGAGGTTGGTGGGGAAGAGGCATATTTTTGTTTTTCTATTTTTGTTTTTCTATTCGAAGGGCCTGGAGCTAGCTCTAAAACATCAAAAGATTAAAAAAAAACCAGCACAACTGGCATAAAATTAATTTTGTTTTATTTTTATAATGAGGACCTAAAGTACAAAACTGTGGGTTTTTTTTTTTTTGTTTTTTGGTTTTTGTTTTTTATAGTTCAAACCTACCTTGGGTATTAGAACAACTTAAAGTTCTTTTTTTTTTTTTTTTATTAACTTGAGTATTTCTTATATACATTTCGAGTGTTATTCCCTTTCCCGGTTTCCGGGCAAACATCCCCCTCCCCCCTCCCCTTCCTTATGGGTGTTCCCCTCCCAACCCTCCCCCCATTGCCGCCCTCCCCCCATAGACTAGTTCACTGTGGGTTCAGTCTTAGCAGGACCCAGGGCTTCCCCTTCCACTGGTGCTCTTACTAGGATATTCATTGCTACCTATGGGGTCAGAGTCCAGGGTCAGTCCATGTATAGTCTTTAGGTAGTGGCTTAGTCCCTGGAAGCTCTGGTTGCTTGGCATTGTTGTACTTTTGGGGTCTCGAGCCCCTTCAAGCTCTTCCAGTTCTTTCTCTGATTCCTTCAATAGGGGACCTATTCTCAGTTCAGTGGTTTGCTGCTGGCATTCGCCTCTATATTTGCTGTATTCTGGCTGTGTCTCTCAGGAGCGATCTACATCCGGCTCCTGTCGGTCTGCACTTCTTTGCTTCATCCATCTTGTCTAATTGGGTGGCTGTATATGTATGGGCCACATGTGGGGCAGGCTCTGAATGGGTGTTCCTTCAGTCTCTGTTTTAATCTTTGCCTCTCCCTTCCCTGCCAAGGGTATTCTTTTTCCTCATTTAAAGAAGGAGTGAAGCATTCACATTTTGATCATCCGTCTTGAGTTTCGTTTGTTCTAGGGATCTAGGGTAATTCAAGCATTTGGGCTAATAGCCACTTATCAGTGAGTGCATACCATGTATGTCTTTCTGTGATTGGGTTAGCTCACTCAGGATGATATTTTCCAGTTCCAACCATTTGCCTACGAATTTCATAAACTCGTTGTTTTTGATAGCTGAGTAATATTCCATTGTGTAGATGTACCACATTTTCTGTATCCATTCCTCTGTTGAAGGGCATCTGGGTTCTTTCCAGCTTCTGGCTATTATAAATAAGGCTGCGATGAACATAGTGGAGCACGTGTCTCTTTTATATGTTGAGGCATCTTTTGGGTATATGCCCAAGAGAGGTATAGCTGGATCATCAGGCAGTTCAATGTCCAATTTTCTGAGGAACCTCCAGACTGATTTCCAGAATGGTTTTACCAGTCTGCAATCCCACCAACAATGGAAACTAATAGAAGAAAAACTAGGGAAGCATCTGGAACACATGGGCACTGGAAAAAATTTCCTGAACAAAACACCAATGGCTTATGCTCTAAGATCAAGAATCGACAAATGGGATCTCATAAAACTGCAAAGCTTCTGTAAGGCAAAGGACACTGTGGTTAGGACAAAACGGCAACCAACAGATTGGGAAAAGATCTTTACCAATCCTACAACAGATAGAGGCCTTATTTCCAAAATATACAAAGAACTCAAGAAGTTAGACCGCAGGGAAACAAATAACCCTATTAAAAAATGGGGTTCAGAGCTAAACAAAGAATTCACAGCTGAGGAATGCCGAATGGCTGAGAAACACCTAAAGAAATGTTCAACATCTTTAGTCATAAGGGAAATGCAAATCAAAACAACCCTGAGATTTCACCTCACACCAGTGCGATTGGCTAACAGATGGAGCCCTACCGAATTCCTTCTACGAAGCCACAATTACTCTTATACCTAAACCACACAAAGACACAACAAAGAAAGAGAACTTCAGACCAATTTCCCTTATGAATAAAGTTCTTTTTGAGCCAAGCATGATGTAGCATGACTATAATCCCAGTACTTGGGAGGTTGAGGCAGGAGTATTGCCATGAGTTGGAAGACTGACAGGAGTTTAAGACCAGTCTGTGCAGCAACAGCAAGAACTTGTCTCAAAACTACAGCAAAAATTGTTTTATTTGTTTTGATACAAATGACAAATTCTCTCTTACATGTGCTTATACACACAAAAAGATAGACACATGTGCTGTACATGCATAGACACATACAAATCAGGAAGGAATTCCAAAAATTGCCAAGCATGGTCTAGGACAAAGAAAACTATATCTATTTCAAATCTTTTTTTTTTAGTAACATTGGTCTAAGTCATGAATAAAGAAACATGAGAGGCTAGAAAAAAGCCTCAGTGGATTTAAAAAAAATTGGTAAGACAGCAGTGGGACCTAATCTCAAATCCCAGGAGCTCACTGGTCAATTAACCTTCTTGCAGGTTCAGTGAGAGATAAAATACAGTAGAAAGCAATAGACAAAGACACCTAATATCTTTCTCTGGCCTCTGCATAACATACATACAAACATACACAACACACACACATACACAACACATACACAACACATACATACAACACACACACAAATAAATGAAAAGAAAAAATTATGGAAGAATTTAAATAATTTCTGTTGAAATAAAAAAACAGTATGATTAGAGGTTTTTTTAAAAAACATATTTACTTGCCCGGAAACCGGGAAGGGAATAACACTAGAAATGTATATAAGAAATACTCAAGTTAATAAAAAAAACATATTTACTGAAAAAATCAATCTTAGTTATTTTGGGGGGAAGGATGATAGAGATTGAACGTGGGGCCTTGAGCCATCTACATATTTCCAAACCCCAAATCAATCTCTAAGTGTTCTACATATTCTTGAAAGTGGAGACTTTCATTTGGAATCATGGCTTCTAGTAATACTTAGCAATTTTTACATTATTATTTATTTAGGGGTTTTTTTGTTTGCTTTTTGTTTTAGAGACAGGGTTTCTCTGTGTAACAGCTCTGGCTGTTGTGGAACTCACTCTGTAGACCAGGCTGGCCTTGAACTCACAGAGTTCATCTGACTCTGATTTCTGAGTACCGGTATTAGAGGCCTGTGCCACCACTGTCAAGCTGCAATATTTTGTTGAATAAATAAAAGAACTCTAAATTGCTGTTTATCCTGGTTATTGTTTTTCTGGCCCACAAAGACTATGAAGTTTCTTCATCTAGAGTCATCTCTAGATCATTCGTGAAAAAGAATTTGTTACAACTCAGCCTTTGAAGCATGGTTCAATATCAAATAGACCAACTTCAACTAAACTGTAACCTCTAACTTGATTGACGTTAACATTAGCACCAGTAACAAAGATACTAGGGTTGTTGTTTTCAAGGCTCTCCTCAAATCTATGGGACTCCACAGCTTGCCATAGGAGTATAATGTCTGAAAGCTTATGGCTACCACAGAGGGAAGGAAGACTAATCCTTTTACAACTCCTGTTCAGCTTTCCCAGAGAGTGGGAGCTAGATCAGCCTCCGAGAGAAAGGAATAAGATTTGTACACACACACACACACACACACACACACACACACACACACATCCTATGCAGCAGCTCTATCTTTGGCTAATGTGGCAACTGAAGGTTTTGGTTTGTTTGGTTTGGTTTGGCTTGATTTGGTTTGGTTTGGTTTGTTTGACGTTTGGTTTTGCCACATTCTTGTTAGGTGGCTGAGGCTAGCCTTTAACTGTCAGTTCTCTGGTCTCAAACTCTCAAATTCTAGGGTATAGGCACCATCATACCAATCTTGAAGAACTTTCTTTAAACTATCACACAAATCGTTCTTGATGGTGTCCACCTAAGTTTTGTAGGATTTTCTCCATTGTCCAAAGTGGGAGAGGGTTGTAATCACTAGGCATTGCAATAGATGTCTTCTTACCTTGTACAAGGAGATACAATATTTCACTTCGTTGAAAATTAAAATGGTTATAATGGAGCCTCATTTTGAAAACCTTAAGTAGATACATTAATCATTTATTGAAGTAGAAAGGGTATTGTCGATTTGCACATGCTTTGATTGGGACAGCGATCAGTGTTCTGTGGTGTCTTATTTCCATTAGGCAAGCACATGTACATTGTCTAAAGTTTCTGGTTTGTTTTATTCTAACTGGAATGACAGCTTAAGATACTTCCAAAATATTCTGAGTGCAGACTCACAAGATAATACTTTTGAATTGTATCCCCTGACTTTTTATAGTTGTTGGGCCTCATCAAACCAGGCTCATCTTATCAATTTAGTTTAAGATAACTCTTTTTTGCATTTTTTTCAGACTAAATGTACTAAGTAAATTTTACTAAGTAAAAGCAAGAAAAAAAGGCAGGAGAAAACAAGGGGCTTGCATTTAAAAAAATTGCAACATCTCTGTAACCCAGAGAGTTCTCAAATTGAAGATCGTTCTGCCTCAGTTTTCCAAATGAATGCTCAGCCTCCCAAAAGCTCAGTCTGCTACCATGATGGGCCAATTGTGTAATAGTTAACTAGACTCTAAGCACAATCGTAAGTACACTGGGCATAAACAGGCTTTAAAGGAAGCTCAGTTAAAGCAGAAGTACCTAGTGATCTACAATAGCTTATCTACTAGCTGGAAACCTTTAAAGAGCTCTTGGGACTCCTGAAAATAATAGCCAACACCATCGCTTAGTTTCACAGAATGGTTAAATTGGCAGTTAAGTAACTTGGCAGTTGCTTAAGGGAACACTGTCTGCTCTTCAGATATATACTGTTAGAAGACTAATGACCAGACAGGAAGTATTTTTGTGTCTGACTTCTACTCCTCAGATCTACTGTATACCTAGGACCTATACGTACTTTGTGGTAGGTACTTAGCAGGTGTAAAGACACAGTCCATGTTTAAAGCCACACTGTTTGTGAGTTAGCTAAATACATATTTAACTTTGTTCTTTCTGAGTACATATCATTATAGATCTCGACTCCAAGTTTCCTGACTTTATAACAGGGATGGAGGGCAAATAATACATAATGGTTTCTATTTAATAGTTATCTGGTAGGCAGCCATCATCTAAATGGAGATTACATTTTATTTTCAAAGACAATCTCTTGCTCTATAGCCCAGGCTGGCCTTGAACTAATTGGCAAGCCTCCTGCCTCAGCCTCAGGAGTGCTAGGATTATAAGTGTATACCACTATATCTGGCTGGGATGGGTTATTTAAACAAAAGAAATACAACCATTGTGGTGATAAATATGTTCATCCCAATTTTTTCAATTGGCTAAGACAAAGGCTACAGACCTGTCAGGAGAATGAACATTGTTTCCAGTAGTTAATAGAGAGAGGCCCCGCCTTCACAGTCTATTAATTAAGATGGTAATCAGTGTGAGCTTGGAGTTTGGTATTTGAAACTCAAAGGCAATAAAATCAGAACACTACTAAGATTTTTTTTCTCACAAAAAATGAATAACAATTTTAGGTCAGCAAGCTAAAGTAATCACAGTTTGAATGATTTCTCCTGAGCATGCCTCTAATAACCTGCTCCTGTAAGGAGAAGGAAGGAAGACAAAGTTAATTACTAAGGAAGAGCTTCATCAAAGAATTCTGGTTACCTTAGCCTGGGGTTTCTCACTGTTTCTGCTGCTGATACATGAGGCTAAGATAATTCTGTATTGCAGGGACTGACCTGTGCATGCTGGGATGCTTCAAATGCTGGGGGGAATGCCTTAATGGTCTCTAACCATTAAATACTAGTAGTATCCCTCTCCACCAAGTTGTGACAATCATAACTGTCCCTGAAAATTTTAAATGTCCCTTCTAGGCTAAAATTATCAATGTATCACCCACTGAAATAAGTACTACCTTCCTTCTCACTCTCCTTCGCCTGGGGCTTTCTAGGGTTTGCCGTTCTGGAGGCTCAAAACAAACCATTTTATACCAGGGTCATCTAGACTTCTCATAGGATTATTCGAAAAGAAATGGACTGGGTCCACACAACAAAGAAATGGCTCTTTGAACTTCTGTACTGAGAAAAGTCAGACAGAAAGAACAGACGCTCTATTAAGGTAGCCATTTGAAGCACTCTAGTGAGCACTCATTACTAATCACTACAAGCCTCTCAGAGGTACTGTTAACTTCATCTTATTTTGAGGAAACTGAGGCTTACAAAGGACAAGAGATGTGCTCAAGAACACACATTTTGGAACTTAGTGGAGCTTGGCAGCAGCTTTCGTGTGTATATACATATTGTATGCACTTAGAATGCATACCAAATAAAGCAAAGGGACTAGTATTTATCTTTTGTGAGATTCATTTTTACTTTATGTGGATATGTGGTTGACTACACATATGTATACACACCATGGCCTGGTGCCTGCAGAGGAGAGAGGGTCCATTGGATCTCCTTGAACTAGTGTTACTAGCCCATCCTGCTCATCCGGGACATTCTCAACCTCCACATGATTGACATTGTGGGTAGGATCATTGTCATGCATATGCACACCAGGAAAGCTAGGCCAAGGTCTTGCTGATTGGGCTGGTAAGAGAACAACGAGTCACTTATAGATTCAAATCATTTATCACTTATAGTCGGCAAAAGAAACAATGGCTTGTGGCCCTAATTCCACTGCCCTGTCTCCCACAGGAAAAGAGAGAATGTTGAAACAAAATGAGCCAGATGACTTGGCTCCCATCACAGAGAAAGCCAATGAAGGGTGAAACTTTTTGAAGCTCTATATTGAGACATAACAGAAGGCCTAGTACCCAAAAGAAGGGAGGAGGTGATTAGAAACCACCTTGAGACAGCAGATCCTTTAAAGAGAGATAAGGAGCCCAGAGGGCGATAACTAGGAAGATCACAAGCCTTCTCCAGTACCTCAAGCCTCTGGGTGATCCAAGATCTTCACGGCATAGGACATTCTAGGGTATCCAGTAGCATCCATAGCTTCACCCACTGAATACCTTAGTACTAACCTCCAAGTTGAAAAAAATAGACATCACTAAAACTTTATAGGGGCAAAATTCACCCAAATGAAAACCACTGACCTAGAATATAATCCAGTTCTTACATCCAAACATTATACAGGGGCAAACATTTTAGTATATATTTCTAAAATGAAGTTTTGAAAACATAAATAATGTAATGCCATTGCTATATCTAAAAAATTAACAATGTCTTCATACTGCCCCAAAATTATTCCAATTTCTAGTCGTCACATAAATGTCATCTTTTTTTAGTGTTTTAAATTTGAAATACTAAAACTGTACTCTACATTGACTGCTATCTTTTTTTGGGGGGGGGATTCTTTTTTTCGGAGCTGGGGACCCAACCCAGGGCCTTGCGCTTCCTAGGCAAGTGCTCTACCACTGAGCTAAATCCCCAACCCCATTGACTGCTATCTTATAGGCTTTATGTAAACAATAGATTTCTTACAATTGTTTGGCCCTAAGAAGCAAAGCTTATGCTGTGGAATTTTCTACAACATGGACTTTGCTGATTTCGTCCCCGTGGGGATAACATACTTGTTTATCTCCTCTGTGTTTCCTGTAAATTGCTCTGAGATCAAGAGGTGTGGTCAGAGTCAGGTTCTATTTCCTTAGAAGGCTACTTTATAGATGGCTCAGAAGCACAGAGTAGCCTTTCCATTGTGCATGCTCAATGCCTAGATTTAAGCTTTCATTAGGGGTAAGGAAGCAGAGAGGGTGAGGAAGCAGAGCAAACACATTGCCTTCTTTCAGTAGTCATTTTAAGAAGAGGCAATTCAATGACTCAAGCCGATGGTTTGGAAAGAAAGGGTTTGTACCAGAAAAGATAAAATTAATACCTGATCTTTTTTCAAGCTCCCAATTTTCAAAATAGCTAGCATCCTCCAATCCAGACAAGTGAAGGCTTTAGTTGTTTTTGCTTCATTTTTTGTTTTTGAGACAGGGTCTTGTATAGCCCAGGCTAGCTGCAAACACACAGTGTAGTAGAGGATAACTTTGAACTCCTAATCCTTCTGTTTCCTCAAGTGATGGATCACAGGCCTGTAGCATCATAACTGGCAAATGTGGTGACAGATAACCCTAGCTATTCTTTGCTCCTTTATTTCTTGATTAGTACTATGAACTTATGGACTTAAACTTATTTGGTTGGCTTCAAACTGTTGCAATTCTCATCCTTAGTGATGTTTGAACTCTCCATCTTGGTTGGCAGGGGACTCCTCAATTTGGATCCTAATTTTTTTTGACAAGTTCTATCATTTTTAAAAAAAAAAAGATTGATATATTATATTCATGAGAATTGTTATTGGTGTAGTTTCATCTGATGGGTCTTGTATTTATTATATTCTTATAATTGCTCTACTACAGTGTTGCTGAACCCCTGTGAACTTGGACAAAATTCAAATTGATGGGCCTACTGAATTAGAATCTCTGATTTTCATGAGTAACCTTAATGCATTGACATGATGGAAAATTGGAAAGACTCATTCTTTTTTTTTTTTTTTTTTTGGTTCTTTTTTTTCGGAGCTGGGGACTGAACCCAGGGCCTTGCGCTTCCTAGGTAAGCGCTCTACCACTGAGCTAAATCCCCAGCCCCGGAAAGACTCATTCTTAAAGTAGGTTTCCTTCCTTTTGAGTTCCTATGGTTGAATGAGAGTGAACTTATTCAGGTTATTGTGCAGGAATAAAGAATCTCTTTTCTTTAATGCTATGTTTATCCCATGTTTACTAATTTGCTTAAGAAAAAAGTTGTTTATAGCAAGGATGGGTTTCTGCAGAAGACCATTGACTTACATAGAGTTACTCAGGATTAGTAAATAATTTTTTAATATAGCATCTCATAAGACTTCAATGCATGGGGGGTGGCTATTGGAAGTTTTTAGATAGCAAGATTTTGGGAACACATACAATAATAGTTATTTTCTCATGAAACAAGCTTAATAAGGGTTCTTGAAAGGAAATATTTAATAGTTGGGATTAAGGCTCAGAGGATAAAGGTACTTGTCACTAAGACTGCCAACCTGAGTAAAACCCAAATTCAATTTTAGGAATCTACCTGGTAGAAAGAGAGAACCAACTCCTACAAGTTGTCACGTGCACATATACATATTGACAAAAGTACATGTGAGTACACACACACACACACACACACACACACACACACACAAACATATACACACTAAATGTAAATGATCTTTAAATTTATGCTTGTCTTGTTTGGAAACAAGGTCTTACTCTATATCCCAGGCTGGACTCAAACTTGCAGCAACTCTCTTGCCTTGGCTTTAGTATGGAGATTACAGTTGTGTGTTGCCGTGCTACATCTCCAGATGTTATGTTCCAAATGTATTAGACCAGGATCTCTAGGGCATAAAAGTCAAGCCTCAGTGTTATTGAAAAATCTTCAAGTAGTTCTCTTTATAAACTAGACTGAAAACTGTTATAATCAGGATTTTTCTAGAGGAACAGAACTATAATGTAATGAATATATATGTATTTGTGTACACACATATGTAAGGGGCATTTATTGGAATGGCTTATGAGCTGTGGTCCAGCTAGTCCAACAACAGCTGTTGTCTAATAACAGGGTGTCTAAGAATTCAATACTTTTTCAGTCCACGAGGCTAGATGTCTCAGCTGGTCTTCAATACATGCCAGAATCCAGGAGAAGTAAGTTATAATGCCAGGGAAGGAATGGAATTGTAGGGAGAGAGAGAGCAAGCAGGTAAAGGGAGAACCAGCTTTCTTCATCCATGTCCTTTATATAGGCTGCCAAAAGAAGGTGATGCCCAGATTAAAAATGGATCTTCCCCTCTCAAAAGATCTGGATTAAAGGTGTGTCTTCCCACCTAAAAAATACAGATTAGTGATGGGTCTTCCCACTTCAGATGATTCTTTTAACTGTAAAATTGGGCAGTGTTTTATTTTCATTTACAATTTAATAAACCCTTCTTGATGACTGTACATGGGGAAAGGTCGCTTGGTAGTTCAGAAAGATCATAGCAATGGCATTTTGCTGACAGTGTAGTCGTACGTAGAGTCACTGTCAAACCAGCAAGACTGCATTTATGCACCCACCATTTTCAGGATTGTTGGTAACTTGAGCACACTTTCCCCAAGTCACCTTGCCTCTGTGTCCCAAGGCCTGGCTCGCTCACATTCACTTCAATGACTGTACCTTTGGTGATCACACCCAGGGTTGTATATAATGGGGAGGAGGGATTCTTTTTCACACTGAGTATAGGCAGGCAAAAGGTAGCTTTCAGCTCAGGGTGTATGACATGGACTTTTTTGAAATGGAGACTCATTGGCCTCAGGAACCTTTCATATTTAGGTGGTTTTCTTGTAAAACCATCACCAATGCAAGGCCCTGGGTTCGGTCCCCAGCTCCGAAAAAAAAAAGAACCAAAAAAAAAAAAAAACCATCACCAATAAAACGGACTTTCATAACCATTCTCTTCCATGCCTCCTTTTTTCTTTTTCCTGTTCGAATAACTTTCAATACTTCTGATTCTCCTTGGGCATGAACTTGGGGTAGAGGGACCTCCCATTTTCCTGCCTTTTCTTTTCATTTCTGCTTAATCATGTTGCAAAGTACTTTAGCTCTTGACTGCCACTCTCTGTCCAGCAGGTAGGCAGGGACTACTCCCTGTGGAGTCTTCTCATCATCCTTCTGCTTGCTGTTTCCCTTTTCATGCATCTTAATAGTCTTTTTCATTCGTATTTTCTCTGCAAGGTGCTGTTTATGGCAGAGCTTAACCTTCAAGCCAATTTTTTTTTTTGCCTTCTTTGAACATTCATGGGTCACCCGACCTTTCTCTTTTTCTCATGGTAGTCTAAACCATATCCATATTGTTTGTGGTGCAGTTCAATGTATTCATTTTGTGGCATGATGACAGCCACGGAACAGCCGTCTCCAACTTCCCAGATTCCAAAAACCTCTTCATTTCTGGCTGTCACTGGTCCAAGAGCCTGCTTTATTCAGGCCAGAATGGGAAGGGGCACTTCAAATGATTTAATTAAGGAAAAATCTCTCCCAGGTGCCCAGCCATTTGGGTTTTAGTTGATTCAGATATAGTCGAGTTGACAACCAAGAATAACCATCCGAAGAACCTTATGGGGTAAAACAATGATGCAAATCTTGAGTTTAAGACCACAAAGTGTTATGGTCTTGTTTTTGTTTTTTTAAATAGGGCATTTGGTATACTGGTGGGGCTTGGGAAAGATATTTTTTTTGCCAGTTGTTATCTTTTAGAGATTTACATGCCATTTACAAAGAAGAGGCCCCAATGAATTCATTTCACATCATACTGCAGAGCAACTCTTGTGGTGATGGCCATGCAACTTTCTGAAAGATTGGTGGGGGATGTGAAGGGCATTTTTCTTTTCTGGCTGTGGATAGACCTCAGAGGCTATCTCAGGCTCAATGCTGTACTATTGAGACTGCACTGCATTCCCAGCCAGGGGATATCTTCAATGTATGTTTCCTGGTGCTCTATGTTGACATCTTCTGATTGAGTAAAATAGGAGATATATGGGGCTTAAAAAGCTTTTATCTGGCTAATTTGTATTATTAAATCCAAATTAAATGAAAAGCTCCCAGAGCTATCCAAAGAGAGCAAACTGATCGGAGCATACACTGAGCTACTGAAGCAGTGTGCAGTGAACCAAGCCTCTGAAGTGCCTCAGCCCTGGATTTGAAACCCAGTTGTGTACAAGTTCCAAGATCCTAGGAGAATCATTTAGTGTCTTCAAGTATTGCTTGTTATCAGGAAACTGGGCATCGTGCCTGTACCTGACAGCAGGGTCTCATAATTGCTAAGTATTGAAACTACACGCAATGTATTCTTCTGAATATCTCAATATGAGATATCAGGTCAGGCTCCTCCTAAGGAATATGTGGCCGGAAGAATAACAGAACAATAGCCTCCCAAAGATGTCATCCTATTCCTCAGAAGCTGGGACAATATTACCCTATATGGCAAAAGGGACCCTACAGATGTGATTTAAGATCTCGAGGTGGGAAAAGCATCTCTGGATTATCCGGATGACTCGAGGACATCAGCAGAGTTTTTCTGAGTGAAAGAAGGAAGTCAGAGATTTGGAAGAGGAGACTATTGGTGCAGAAGCTTGAGGGCTATGATTGCTGGTTCATTCAGGGAAGAAAGCAAGCCACAGAAGACGAGCAACATCTAGAAGTCAGAAAGGCAAGGAACCAGATTGTCCCTTCAAGCTTCCAGAACAATCATGTGGCCACATTGATTTTTATTCAGGGGAGACTCACTTTAGGTTCTAACTTTGTTCTAGAACTTTAAGATAATAAATTCCTACAGTTGTCAACCCATTAACTTTGTGACAAATTGTGACGGCATTCATAGGAAACTAACCAAAGATTCAACCAACTCTCTCTGTGGGCATTCAAAGAATTTGAGTGCAGATTTTGTGAGAAGGTCGCACTGGAAACAAGATCATTTATTAGTATAAAATCCAAGATCATAGTAACAATCTGCTTGGGAATGAATGTGTCTATACTGATCTAGTCTTGATTGCTTCTTTGCTTGTCAGACTCATCTGGTGTCACACTTGGAGGACCCCTAGGAAAACCCCCAGGACCCTGCAGTATATGCTGCAGGATTGGGAAACTGAGTCTTGTTGAAACAGCAGAAAGGACCAGAACCATGAGCATGGTGGGGTACGTCTATAACCCCAAACCTCGGGAAGTAGAGTCATGACGTCTGGAGGGTAGTGAGTTAATATCTGGACTACACAGTGAGAGCTGTCTGTTTTTATTTTTAAAGAAAGAATAGAACTAATTATGGCAGATGCTGACCAAGGAAGACAGCTGTGTTAATTGGATATAAGAAACTGTGGCTGTAATCAAACATTTTGGAGGATAATTAGGTAATGGTATAAAAAAATACATGTCAAAGGCCTTGAAAAAAGCAAGTACTCCAACTTAACAATTCTGTTTATAAGAAAACTCATTGGGGGCTGGAGAGATGGCTCAGCCGTTAAAGGCTAGGCTCACAACCAAAAATATAAGAAAACTCATTGGAATGGGAAAAGCTAGATTACTATACGTATCATACATGTACTTCAATCCTTTCGTGGTTCTGTGACTGTGTCTAGAGTAGCATGTGGTGATATGGATGGGATAGAGCAGTATACCATTTAAGGTGAAGAATGAAGACTAGCAGGCGTTTGACTTGAACCTGGTTAAATTAATAACTTAAAGATCCTTCCCTTTTGGTACATTTGATTTTTATTAAAATCACTAAAACTGTGACTGTGACTATGACTAGAAGTTTCAATAAGTTGGTGTCTGGCTTTGCATGTTTAACAAACAAGGTACCATCCGATGCTGTGGGTTAAGCAATGAAAATTTCATAGACACATGAAATTAAGCTATTAAGAGTAGAAAACTAGGGCTGGAGAGATGGCTCAGCGGTTAAGGGCACTGACTGTTCTTCCAGAGATCCTGAGTTCAAATCCCAGCAACCACATGGTGGCTCACAACCATCTGTAATGGGATCCGATGCCCTCTTCTGGTGTGTCCTGAAGACAGCTATAATTAATGAATAAATAAATAAATAAATAAATCTTAAAAAATTAAAAAAAAAGAGTAGAAAACTAGAGTTTTACTTATCTGCTGACATTCATTCAATGCATTTAAGTATGCAAAAGTTTTACCTTTAAAGTGTGCTCAAATCCAAGTGGGGAATTTTTATCCATTTTTTGTTTATAGCATTTTGTGCTTCAGTCACATGTTAGACTCAAATCCCATGAGGGAGGGACCAAAATGTACACAGCATCCTGAGTGTGATGTCGGTGGCACTTGGAGTTTTGATTAAACTGCACTACATGTGTGATTATTACTTGTAAACAGATGATTAGATATTAATTAGACAATAAGTGATTGTAAAGCACTTAGAATATAAAAGTGTTTATAAATCCCACCAAGTGACAGCAACAATAATTCTTTACTGACTACACAGCTGCTCATGTCAGTAAGAAGGATTTTTTTTTACAGCAAATGGCAACTCTAATTTCTGCCCCAAGTCCCCATTATATCTGGTTTATAAAAGTAAAACAAAATATATCATATTTCTACTGAGTTGTAATCATTAGTATTTAGATATATCTATTGCATTTTGAGGGAAAAATGTATTTCTTTTCAAGACTTTCTTAAACACAGGTGTAGTCATTAATGCTCTGCTGTCTGTCCCCTTTGGCACCAAGAACTTGGAGTTTCAAATATTTTAAGGTTTTCTTAAATACCTTTTAGAAATTACACTTATGTATGTGGTGTGTGCATGTGTGTGTCCCTGTGTCTGTCTGTCACTCACTTGCCATAGCATGAGTGTGGATGTCAGAGGACAGCTTGCGGGAGTTGCTTCTTTCCTTATACCCTGAGGATCCCATGGATCAAAGTCAGGTTATTAGGCTTGGCAGTGCCTGTGCCTGCTGAGCCTGCTGGCAGCCTGTTTATTTTAAAGATAAGATATTAGATCCGAGTTTATCAGCCACATTTTCCCTATATTGTAGGTTTGATGTGATGGGTTTCTGTTGTTGTGCCTTAGTGCCACAAAACAGTGCTCAGAATCAATGCATTTTGCTCAAACAAACGGGTGAAAGCTAACTCTTTCTTCATTACTACAGAAGCTTAAAAAGAAAAGACATTTAAGAATGAAACAAACCACTTCAATTCTATCTTCTGGATCCTTTTTCTTTTCAAGAATAATAAGTTTGAAGCTCTGTTTTGTTTTCTAGTCCCCCCACCTCCAGATGTCTTTATGAATCATGGCCTTGTATTAACCTCATTATTAACCCAAATGTTTGATTTTTCTGTCAGAAGTAAATGTGAGTACCTGTGATAAGTTCAGATCCAGGCTTATACAGATTTGAAATGAACCGTACAAATCAAAGTAAAGAGCGACTCATGTTCCATGACACCCATAGTAAAGGAGTAAAGGATACAATGAAGGAAGAGATACAGTTGAACGGCCCAAGGTTTTGTTAACAAAGTAAATCTAGTTATATTGAACAGTAAACCAGTGTAGCGTAGTGGAAAGGCTTAACTTTCATTCAAAAAATTTGGACTTTTATCATTTACTATGCAATGTTGGTTAAATCACCTAAACACAAAATCTGTTCATTCATTTGAAAGTTTGCAATATTAGACTTTGTGCTACAATGATACTGTCTAATGAGGGAAAGCACTACAAAAAAGGGGGGGGGTTCCATGCTTCCCATTGTGAATTCTGTTTATTACCAAGATTTTCCTGGAATAGATGAAAAGGATTTGTGCATAGGTTTCATTACTTTACATGGCTGCTTTTCTCCAGACTGTCAGGGTTTAGACCTTAACTTTGAGCCACAGAGGGACAACTGGGGATGTGACTCAAATGAAATTCAACAGGAGAGAAATACGTTATAAAATCTAGAAGCGACCAGGGGAAGGGAGGAGAAGTTTCTGAACAGCCGCCCCAGCACATTTCCTCTGCCTCTGATAACTACACATAGCAAACCACAGCCTTGTTCCTTGCTTCTGCTTCCTTATTTCTTTGCACTGACATCCATATGCCTTTCTAGCTACACATGTGCTAACATGTGTCCAACCTCATATGCCTTTTAGACGGAAGTAATGTTCTTTTTCTCCAATTACAATAATAATGTGTTCATGGTGGCGCACAGCTGTAATCGCAGCTGTAGAGAAAGGGTCTGAAAAAAGCTAAGAGTAGGCTGGAGTAGGATGAGTAGGCGAGGCCTTGGTTAGCTGACTCTCGGAGAATATGAAGCCAAAGCTGGGGAGAACATAGAATGAGTAAGAGTCTGACATGGGGGTTGGGGATTTAGCTCAGTGGTAGAGCGCTTGCCTAGCAAGCGCAAGGCCCTGGGTTCGGTCCTCAGCTCCGGAAAAAAAAAACAAACAAAAAACAATAAAAAAAAAAAAAGAGTCTGACATGGAGGACTCAATGAAGATCCACACTTTATGGAGAAGCAGCCTTTGCTTTGCTGGGACAGTGAAGGAGTACAGGGGAGGGGAAGGTATCTGCCCTATTTGAGACAGAAATGCAGACAGCTCGGGGTGTAAGACTGTGTGGTTCAAGCTCTGGGGCAAGGGGGCTTTAGGAACCAGCTAGACATCAGAACTCAACTAGCAAGCAAACTTCTTTTTTTTTTATTTAATTTTAATTTAACACTGAAATCACTCACTGATTTTAAGTAGAAAACCTGTCTCTAATAAAGCATTAAGTAATTGTAAAATTTGAGAGCTAGTAGTATCTAAAAAGATAAAACCTTTTAATCAATTGTAAACCATAAGCCACACATTGGCTATCAGTATATGAATTGAAAGTTTGATTTAAAAACAGTGGCTAAACTACGGAATTTAATAATCTGTGTTGAAGCAATAGAAACTCAAGAGAATAAACAAGTGATCCAATCGTACCTGTAGCCTTTTCATTAGATGAACCACCTATAAATACAGTAAGCGCATTTCCTATGGGTTGTATGCACAAATATATAGGAAGTACAAAAGCATGTAAAGAGTAAAATTATCAATTTTGTCTGAAAAATTTGTATATGTAATAGGCCAAATATCAGTATTTTGTAGTAACCAATTAATGTTGTTTGGAATAAGATATGTTTTACCAGCTTTCTATTTAAAACACTTTTATGACTCCAGTCCACAACTCTGTACTAACACAGCTGAAGCTTTATCTCCAATGTAGCAAGCAAACTTCTTACCTTACGGTGAGCCTCTTATTCTAGAGAGGGAATCAGAGGACCAATTAACCATACCAGCAGCTCACTCACTCAGTATACTCTGGGAGTTAGGTGCTTGCCAGTGTGAACAAGTGACTCTAGCTCGTGGTTCACAAAATTTAGCATGTGTTACAATACCTACTAAACCAGGAGTTTCTCTTAAAGTCCCAGATTCCTAGGCTCCATTCTCGTCCAGTAGGTCTGGGAGGAGTGAGAATGTCTCCAGAGTTGCCACGACTGTTGGGCTGCTCCTCAGGGCACAACACTCTGACAACCACTTCCTGTGGGGTAGGGGTGGCAGGGGAATCCAGATGGAAATATCAAGAGTGACAATGACACTCTCATCATCCACCATAGGTAAAAGAGGGGTTTTAAATAACAATGAAAATGTAAAAGCCCAAGTGAAGCACAAGGACTTCAAAATAACTATTCTAACCCTATAGTAAAAGATCATTGTCTTGTAGAGTTTGGGACTGACCAACCTTATTTTTTGGAGTGGCTACTTTAATCTAGTTGTATGATGTCTTTATTTGTGCGTTCATTACAATAAAGTGATTTTTTTTCAATTTTAAAATGAATAAAGTGATTTTTTTTCAATTTTAAAATGTAGTGCAGGGGTTGTTTTTTCCCTGCTGATCATCTCAGTAGAGCAAAACCTGTGGCCTAAGGTGTTTTGTGCTTCTAGAAGGGCAGGTAGAATAGGAAGGAGAAGACCCTTCTCAAGAGGACCCAACAGTAGTTGGGATTTTTGCACCACTGGAGGTCTCTTTTATTCAAAGAGATTTTAAATTATATTATATTCATGTGTCCATGGGGTGGGTGTTGGACTGTGGTAGGTATATGTATGTGAATATAGGTGCTTTTGGAGGCCAGAGGCATTGGATCTCCCAGGAGCTGCACTTATAGGTGGTTGTGAGGTGTCCAATATGTGTGCTCGCGACTGAACTCAGAGCCTCTGCAAAAGCAGCAGTGGGTACTGCTAATCACTGAGCCATTTCTCTAGTCCCTAGAATTCTCTTAAGCATAGGCGATAAACTGTCAAGTGAGTGATGTCATTCTGATTTAAACTGACAAGTTAGGTGGGTTTTATTTTAAAAAGGAAAAACATCTACTTGGGGCCGGCTTACAGTTTCAGAGATTTAATCCATTGTCATGTGGGAAGCATGATGGCACGTAGGCAGATATGGTGCTGGAAAAGTAGCTGAAGCAGCAGGCAGCAGGAAGACAGAGTGACACTGGGCCTGGCTTGAGCATCTGAGACCTCAAATCCCACCCCCAGGGACATATTTTCTCCAATAAGACCACACCTACTCCAACAAGACCATAATACTGTCATATTCAAACCACCACGTTCTACTCCCTGGCTCCCATAGGCTTGTAGCCAGACCATAAAGCAGAAAACATTCAGTCCAATTTCAATAGTCCTTAGAGTCTATCACAGTCTGAACAACATTTAAACGTCTGTTTAAAAGTTCTAAGTCTCCTGTGATGCTCATACAGACTCTTAACTGCAACCACCTGTACAATGAAAATGCAGATCACATACTTTCAACATACAAAGACATAGGATATAATCATCATTCCAAAGGGGAGGAAAGGGAGCAGAGGGAGGAAATACTGGGCCAAAGCAAGACAGACAAACAGCTGGGCAAACTCTGCATCTCCATGGCTGATGTCAAAGGGTTCTTCAGATCTCCAACTCCTTTCAGCTTGCAATACACTTCTTTCTCTCACCTTGGCTCCACTCCCTGTCAGCAGCATCCCTTGGTTTCTTTCCTCAGCAGGTTCCTCTGGGGACAGCTCTGGCATCTCCAACATCTTAGGGTCTTCAAGGCGATCAGACTTCACCTTCAGAGCTTCACAAGGGCCTCTCTAGGCCTCCATGTCAGGACACCCCTGCCACATGCCTGGCCTCAGTGGCTTTACTTAGACCTGGAGGGAGATTTCATAACCCCTTTCTTGTATCCTCCACTCTAAAGCCAGAACTATGTGGTCAAAGCTGCTTGCTGGGGCCGGACCATGGCCCCTTGTTTAAATACATCTTCACCAGGTCTCCTTCACTGTCTAAGCTTGGCTGTCCTAGAACTCTCTATCTGTAGATCAGACTGGCCTCGAACTCAGAGATCTGGCACCCTTTAACTCCAGAGCGCTGAGATTAAAGGTGTACGCCACCATGCCTGGCCCTAAGCTTTCCTTTAATTCCTTTTCTTAGATTGGAAGCTTAGATGGCTGGGTCTTGCTCTGAGGTTACCGCTCCCTTTATTCAGTTTTTCTTTAAGCCTTTCCCTGCTGTTCTTTTTTTCCTCAAACTGAACATTTTATATTTTTCCTTGCTTAGCTTGTTCCTTTTCATTATAGAGTTGTATAATATGGCCATTAATAACCAGGAAACAGCCAATACTAGGTTGTTTTTAAATGTCCTCTGCCAAAGCTATGAATCCGTAACTCTTCGTTTCATTTCAGGCAGATTTTTAGGACCAGGGCAGAAAGCAGCCATGCTTTTTACCAAAATATTGCAAGAATGGTCTCTAGGCCACATGCTAACACTCTCTTCTTTTCTGAAACCTCTTGAGCTGGGCCCCTACAGTTCAAGTCACCCTCAGCACCACTATCTTTCATACTTCTACTAGGATGACCATTAAGTACCACATAAAGTGTCCAATTGCTTTTCTAGTTCAAAGTCCCAAAGTCTTCCGTATTTCTCCAAACAAAATTATTGCCTGCAGATCCAGATGTAGAACTCTCAGCTACCTTTCCAGAACACGTCTGCCTGCCTGTTGCCATGTTCCTGCCAGGATGATGATGGACTGTAAACCAGCCCCGATTAAATGTTTTCTTTTGTAAGATTTGCTATGATCATGGTGTCTCTTCATAGCAACAAAACCCCAACTAAGACAGAACTTGGTGGGACATTGCTATGATAAACTGGATCATGCTTTTGTTTTGTTTTGTTTTTCAAGACTGGGTTTCTCTGTGTAGCAATGGCTGTCCTGGAACTTCCTTTGTTGACCAGACTTGCCTTGAACTCAGAGGCCCTGCCTCTGGAGTGCTTGGACCAAAGGCACACCACCTCACCTGGTTTAAATTGACAGGTTTTTAATGGTCAATATTCTGTTACAGTACCTATTTTTCTTCTTTTAGGGCTAGCCCTTTGTTTATTTAAGAAGTAATAAAAAAGTATCTCTTTACATTAGCAAGGCAGGTTTGAATTCATGGAGAGTGATAATGTATTTATTCGATCCTCCTCAATTCTATAAGAAAGATGGGACTGATATTTATTCCATCCTTTGAACTACTGTTTCTCGTTATGGTCCCCATACCTGCAGCATCACAATTACCTAGAAGCTCATTAAAATGCAAATGCAAGCCCATCTCAAACCTCCAAAATTTGATTTTGGATCTGTCATGGGACCAATAATTTTCATTCCTACACATTCCTGGCTGATGATTCTGATGTTTTCACTGCTGTGCTGGGGCCACACTTAGATGGAAACCATAGTTAGAGACAAATAAATGAAAGCTTTAGAAGCATAAGGATTTATTTGGCTTAAGTAGATTCTTTCTTAGTTTCTTTTCTGCTACACTTGCTGTATCCCTGCCCCCCTTTCTTCAAATGCCAGCTCCATTGCTTATGAACTTTGAGACCCTAAGCAATTACTCTAAGTTGCAATTTCCTTACTTAGAACGTAGGGATAATAATAGGATCTGCTTTGGGTTCTTATGAAGATTAAAGAAGATCTAAGTAAAGTACTTGGCACTGCACCTGTGCTTAACAAATACTAGTGATTTTATTTCTTACTAATATTAGACATGGCATTTCATTAGAACAAACACTTTTGTAAGTTCTTCCCTTGGAGTGTGTCTTCAGACTGCTCCTCTTGCACTGATGTTCTAGGATAATGGAAACACTAAGGCACATCATTCTGTTTCTTTTTTTTTCTCTCTCTCTCTCTCTCAGATTGCCACGAGCACTTGGATAGAAGTATAGGCCCTATACTATAGGGATATAGGGATATTAGATAAGTGTACTGTGGAACAGATGACAGTAAGACTAAGGGGGAAAGGCTGGCTGAGGGAGGAAGAGAGAGCAGTCAGACCTGGGAGGCAGGCTGTCAGACAACCTACTTCCTTCAAAGTTCCTCCTTAGCAGCCCCAGGGATAGACTCCAGGGTTACAACAGGCCTTAGGCAGCTGCCAGTGTTCCTGTTTTATGCAGTCCAGAAGGTGAACATTCAGGTGTCCACAGTGAGTTCCCTGACAAGCCCTCAGGAGTCAGCTGGCAATTGACCTAGTAGTTTGGGGCTTTAAAGTGGCTCTGCCTTCAGAGTGATTCCTATTTAGCAAATATTCTGACTATAACTGCATCATACACTCATGCCAGGGAATGGTCCTTTATAACTCTGCTCTTTTGCGACGCGTCTGGGGCACCTCAGGAAACAGCTTTATCTTATCGAAGAAGTGCAGGGAGTCCTTAACAGGCACCGAGAGACCTTCACAAGTGAATTAAATACAAAAAAACAAAAGCAGCAAGTTCAGGCCCCGTGGGTAAGGCAGGCCAGCCAATGGGCCCTGGCCGCTCCCAGGTGGAGTGGTACTATGATGACAGTAACCAACCAGCGCGCTCCATGCAAATGAGGATACTGTATCCGCACCAGACGCTCCCGTGCTGTCTGGTTGTTATAGTGATAAACTGAGGCCCTGCCTCTGGGCTTCTCCGAGAAAGAAAGGGGTGGTGTGTGCATTGTGGGGGGGGGGTAACCTCTTTACTTCCCCCCAGGGAAGACAAAAAGAAGGGAAGAAGAAGGGGGATGGGTAGGGAAGAGAAAAAAATACGTGACAAAGAAAACATTCTTTGCCTGGGAGGAGACTCCCAGAGGGTGTAGAGCTGGAGGGAGCATTCACTGGCCATGCCAGTACTTACCACTGATGCTGAGTCAGAAACAGGTATCCCAAAATCCCTTTCCAATGAGCCTCCCTCAGAAACCATGGAGGAAATAGAGCACACATGCCCACAGCCTCGACTGGTAAGTAAAGACAAAGGATGGAAATGTATGCGTGGCTATGGCACAAAAGAGTTCCTTCTGTGCCCGCAGCCAGCGAGGAGAAAACGATGCTTACAGGATTTTCATGTAAATGAGAATGGAGCTGCAGCCTAATCCTTCTCAGCTGTTTATACTTAGCTCCTATACCGGACACAGTTCTCAGCTTACAAAGCATTATTGTATTGGCTGGGTAGGAAACGGGCTACTGGGGATATGTTATGTTTTTTTGTGCTTTGGGAGGAGAGAGAATGACCTTCCCCCCACCCCCCTTTTAGGTGCATTGTCACAGTTTTAAAATGGTTTTCTTCTTCACAAACCTTGGACTGCTTCCCTGGTGAAGTTCTAAATTCTAGCTCAGGAACGATTTCTTTCTTTCCTTTTCTTTCTTTCTTCCTTCCTTCCTTCCCTCCTTCCTTCCTTCCTTTAATACCTAATGCCAAACGAAAACTATATGAAAACAAAACACCCTCATTCCTTTGATATTTTCAAAATAAACAAATAATACCTTGGGGATGCATATAGAAATAACGTGCGGTTAAAATGAAGCATGAACCTTTCGGGACGAGACTGAAGGTTTCTAGTCAGGCAATGGCAACCCGGAGATGCTACATTTATTTATTTAGAATGGGGATGCATGCCTTTAAGAATGAAAGTACAGAACAGAAGGCTAGAGCTTGCTTCTCTCTCAGTAACTGTGTCTCCACTGAGCTTCTCTCACACTTGTTCTACCCTTTAGGTAAATGGGGAAGTTTCTTCTCAACCACTTCAGCAACGTGGCCTCAAGGAATTAAAAAGAAAACATGTCAAATGGGTTGTAGGTTTCCTGAAGCTTGAAATTCTATACAACTTGGGGATAGTGCTCTTTGAACCCCCAAATCCAAGACACATACACTAGAGTTATTCTTTCTTCAAGGATTTCTCCCAAGTTAAAACATAACGTGTTTTGATTGGCTGTACAGTTTGAGACTAGGGAGACATTTTTTTTTTTTTTTTGGTTCTTTTTTTTCGGAGCTGGGGACCGAACCCAGGGCCTTGCGCTTCCTAGGCAAGTGCTCTACCACTGAGCTAAATCCCCAACCCCTGGAGACATTTTTTAAGGTTTTTTTTTTTTGGTGTAGAATTTTATGGGAGCCCCCACCTGATCTGGATTTCAGATTTCATTGCTAATTCGTTATTGAACTGTTATTTCTTAATAAGGGTTGGAAGGCAGGTTTGGATCAACTTTCTGAAATCAGATAACCAGGGGGAGATATATTAGAGCAGTTTCTATATTTTGAGGCATGCTTTTAGAGTATTTGAATATTAACTACTTCTTAGCCCATTAGCCAGTGACTGACTGACATAGTCATGTGGCCTCTGTGCACTTCTGTCATATAAATTGTCCTGATAAGTTGGTTATTAAAAAATTCCTCTGGGCCACTAAACAATTCATGGTTTAACAGTGGAGAAAACTGACTGCTCTAGGTGTGTTACAGAATCTCTCAGAATATACTTTTTAAAATAAGTGCAATATACAAACTTGAAACCATATATCTTAGGGCAGCAGAGAGAAAGGCAGTATTCAGAGCCGAGTTTTCATGTCTTTTCTCCCCTTTCACCTTTTAGCTCCTCTGTTCCTTGGTTAGCTGGCTTGAGAGGGGTATGCAGAGGTAATCCCAGAAGGGAATAAATTCAGTTTCCCCTTTCCCTTTCGACTCTGACAGCTTCTCTCATGTGCTAACTGACAAGAACCAAACCCAGCAGTGCCTTCCCTTCACCTTCCACACATGCAGAAATAAGGGATTGACAGAATTCCTTCAGAGAAATTAAGTAACTCCCTAAAGATCGCTTTGAAGGGCCCAGAGCAGTTTACCTGCAAATTATAAGTTCATACCTGTAGAATATATTCAAGTAAGATGCAGTGTCTTCCTATATTTTGGGGCTGGGGTGGGGGTTGGGGTGATACAAGCACAGCAGAGGTATAAGAGGTGTGTTCCAAAACTGAACTGTTGGAATAACTGTTTTGATCTACTTTGATAAAATGTTTCTGTGGGCTTCTGAAATTGACTATTTAAATACCTGCTTAAACTAGATTTTGTGAAGCATCTCTTTTGTTAGGAGCAAACTTCCACTGTAGAGTTGGTTATGTCCTATATTTTGACTTATTTATCATAACTAAACTTTCCTTTGCCTGGGACTTTCCTTCAGTAACTAAGACACATGCTAACTACTTAATAAGGTCTTTGATGAAGAGAGGGAGTGGGACAGGAAAATGGCAAACTACCATTTCCTGGAGTTTTGGTTCTTTCTATTGATCATGAAGCACTGCTAAGAATTCCATCATTCAAATGTTATAAAGTTTGCGTTTTCCTATTCACCCTAGCTAATTACATTCGGGTCATTCCGGATTATAGCCACCAACAGTCAACAGGGTATGGATATTGGGTCAAATAAGTAACTTTGGAAAGTATGGGAAGGGTTTGAGAGAAGAAGCCAGCTTAGGAGTGAAACTCGAATACTCAGAAATTAACTCTGATGTCAGATCTTTTCCAAATCGTTGAAAGGAAGACCGGGATTTCCTGAATAAACAAGGCTTTAAAGCAATCCATATTTTAGGTGCAAATGAATAATGCTATCGATGCTATGGAATCATACTTTCAGGTGAAATGTTTGTAAAGGGGAAACATGTAGTCTTTGCAGCTGCTTTATTCTACATTGCAGAAACGTAGAAAAAGAAAGGACCAAATAGAGTAATTACTGCTGAAGAAATTATAAAAATAATCACTGAAAATCATTTCGCTTTTATGGTAGTCTATGTCTTAAGAGTATAACCCTATTGCCCATATTACCATGGTATCCAGTTGGAGATATTTCTGAGAACTTTTCGTTATTATGATATTTACTCTTGACTGGTTTTCTGTTACTTAATGTTTCCTATTTAAATATAATGCAAGGTGATTCGGGAGCTTGGATTTGAAGAAGAAAAGCTGAGGGGTCTTGGGGGAGATGATGTAACTACTCTCCTTGGAACCCTATCTCTTAGGGAGGAGCATTCTTTACAGGCCTTGACTGTCCTCAAAATGTCCCAACCCTCTGACTATGCCTAGACTAATCCTCTGGGACCTACAAACCCTTCCTAACAAGGACTAGCTGTCCTAAAAGCTGTCTGCTTGAGGATTTAGTTAATGACCTTGGTCAAGTTCCTCTTGGGGTACATTCTGTTGTCAGAAGAAAGCTGTAATTCTACTCTACCAAAGTCCACTTACATGAAGATGGATGTGGCACTGATCAGCGTAGGAGGACTTGAAAATAAAAAGAGCTGGTTCAGTGTGCCACGTTAGCAATAGTTCATTTGGGGTTTTACTTCAAAGTGGAGCAGTGCCAAGAGACTACTGCCTTGCAGAAAAGGTGCATTATGTCAGTTGGGATGTAGATACGAACCCACTGGTACTAAAAAAGATGACTGGGTTTCTAGCTCTTGCTCTATTTCCTTTACTAGTATCATCATCTATGTAGCCACTTAGAGCAGCATACATTTTAAAAGCAAGATGCTTTTAATGTGCTGTATTGGTACAAATAAATGAACATAAGCTTCCTTGGGTATTTACTATGGCCAACTGGAATTCTGCCCAAGGTTATTGTTAGACATTTTCCTTTTGGGTCATGTCCAAATGCAATACCCATTTCTTACAGATTGATAATAGTCAGGTGTATTACCCATGGAATTAATGAATTTATTTATCTCACTATTTTCCTAAGCACCCATTTGTCTAATGGTAAATTCCTTACAGGAAAAAAAAAGCTTAAATCAAATAAAAGGTTAGTACTTTGCTTTATTTTGTGTTTGGGCATATAGAAACCAAAAAGGTGCATAGGTCACCGTTCAGGCAATGCAGAGGATTTACCGATGATATAGGAGTTTTGGAAGTAAGTGACAGAAAACTCAGTCCCTTACCAAGCAGACTCACAACCGTCCAAAGGGTGACAACTTCTAAATGCAGCAATATACCAAGTGACGTGCAGAGAAATAAAAGAAGTGACTGTACAGCCCCAAGCTTTAGAAACCATTCTCACTTAATAGAAGACAGTAGTCTGGTATGTGGATGTTTACCAGGATGCTGAAATCCCTTAAGAGAAACTTCTTGTAACTGTGACCTTAATATATTGGGCCTTCTTAAAAAGCCATATTTTATCCATTGAGTGGAAGAAATTCTCAGCAGAGAGGGCTCTGTTAACATTATCCCCAAGTTAAGATAAGTCCCACCATTTGAGATTACATTTTTTAAGCTTCAGCTGTATTTTGGGACAAGAAAAGGATCAGTCTGGTGCTAGGGCAATGACTCAGTTGTTAAAGAGCTTGCTTTGCTAACATGAAGACTTGAGTTTGGTTCCTAGCACTCATGTAAAAGCTGGGGCATGGTGGCACACA
This sequence comes from Rattus norvegicus, assembly GCF_021556685.1. NCBI lineage: Eukaryota > Metazoa > Chordata > Mammalia > Rodentia > Muridae > Rattus > Rattus norvegicus. The sequence continues at coordinate 66,365,950 of NC_141554.1, forward strand.
CTTATAATCCCGGTACTGGGAAGATGGAGATGGGAGGATTTTACTGGCCAGCCAATCTAGCTGAACTGGTGATTTTCGGGTTCAGTAAGAGACTCTCTCAAAATATAATGTGGAAAGCAATTGAGAACAAGCATGCACTCTCTGGCCTCTGCAATACACATGTATATCCCCACATATACATACAGATACATGCATGCACACACACACACACACACACATACACACACACACACACACACACACACACACACACGCATACATACATAGGCACATGCATGCCTGCAACAGGAACTAGTCTATTTTTATGGTCTCTTAAAGACCTATTGTAAGTGGCACACTCCAGCCTTTAGAACAGAACTATCCAGTAGAAATAGAATTCAAGCCATATGTGCAATTTATAATTATCTAACAGCCACAGTTTGAAATGAAAAAATTGTATTCATGTATCATTTTTAAAGATTTATTTATTTATTATATATAAGTAAACTGTAGCTGTCTTCAGACACACACTAGAATACTGCATAGGATCCCATTAGGATAGTTGTGAGCCACCATGTGGTTGCTGGGAATTGAACTCAGGACCTCTGGAAGAGCAGTCAGCTCTCCTAACTGCTGAGCCATCTCTCCAGTCCCCATGATGTATCTTATTTAGTGCCATGTATCATGAATATTATGTCAACATGCCATCCATATAAAAGTATTATTATATTATATATATGTACAAATAATATGTGTGTAGCTGTTTGTGTGTGATGGTTCATAAAATGGCACATGTGATTACAGATATGTGGCTACTACATCTAGCATTCATATGGTTTCTAAGGATCTGAACTCAGACAATCAAGCTTGGGTGACAAGTACTCCTATTCACTGGGCCATCTTCTACTGCTTTGTTTTTCATACAAGTCTAAAATACACTATATATTATACTTAAAATATATTGTTTGGTTTTGGACCCTGGAACAATGGACTAAGGTGTATATTTTACATATCAAAGTAGACCTGGTCTCCAGGTTTTCCCAGCATCCCTCAGTCCCTACCTGGCAAAGCCTGCCCCCAACCCTGAACTTTCCAGCCCAAGGGGCTGGGCTACCCTTCTTCCAGAGGCTCTTCCACTATATAACCCACACAAGTTGGTCTCTCTCTCTCTCTCCCCCCCTCTCCTCTCCCTCCCTTCTACCCTCCCTCTCTCTTTTGCTCTTGCTCTTCTCTCTCTGCAGGTGCCCTTCTGTCTCCCTCCTTCACCATGATGATGTCCCTGGCCTTGGTTCTTGAGGCCATTGAACTTGACAGTCCAACAGCAGCTTCCCAATAAACCTGCCTTTAATATATCTAATCTGACTTGAATTGGCTCATTTCACCAGTGTCAGAGAAAGAACCTATCATATATTTCAATTCAGAATACAGTTTCAAGTGCTCAGTGGCCATATACAGCTTTAGAGTAAACTCAGACACCTTTATACCTAGTCTAGTTCATCTTGAGCTCTGAGGATCTACAATAAGTACTTTTTTTTTAGTGTTCAGTTCACGTAGCGTTGAGATTATAGCTCAGTGGTAGAACACTTACCTATCATCCATGAGGACCTAGGTTCAACTCCCAGTACTGCCAAAAGAGACATCTTCAGTGTTCAATGCACCCATACATACATGCACTATAGCAAGCTGAACCACCACCTCCTATTTTATACTCTTGTATTTTCTTTGTTAAGCTATTCTGTTTCAGTTAGTAGGGTATTGCAGTAATCTAGATGAGAGTTAATACATTTTAGTTTATGGCATAAATGGGGGAAGGGGAACTTGGGAGATATTAAAGAGGCAAATATGTCAGGATTTGGTAATTTAGTCTGGAGTTGGGGCAGGGTCAAGGAAGGCAAGTTTTCCTGGCTCCAGCATGTGAGTGTGGTCACTGCAAGGGAGCATCAGGAGTGATGAGTGTGTGGAAGGCGCCATCCATGGGGATTTCCATTTACTGTGATCTAGTCAGTGTTCTTTGTTAGCTCAGGAGAGACTTTGGAACTGAATGAAGGCAGAGTTTGTAGAAACAGCATGGAAGAGGTGGCTATCAAATTGATGACAGTGAAAATGGGTCACCTTAGAAGGAAGTGGATTGAAAGAATTACTAAGTAAGATGCCTTGGGATAGTGCTAATGGTGGATGACTCACTCCTGGAATACCAGCACTTGGAGGCTAAGATGTTGTCTTGTCTAGATTTATACCAACTTGAAACAAGCTAGAGTCATTTGGGCAGAGGGACTCTTAGTTGAAAAATGCCTCCAAAAGTTTTGTCTTGCCTTGGGCTTGATAGCACACACCTTTAAATACCAGCACTTGGGAGGCAGAGGAAGGTAGATGTCTGTGAGCTCAAGGCCAGCCTGGTCTACATTAGGAAGTTACAGGACAGCCAGGGTTACATAGAGAGACCTGTCTCAAAAAACAAAGATGTGCCTATAGGCAATTCTGTAGTACATTTTCTCGATTGATGACTGATTTGGGAAAGCCTGGCTCACTATGTATGGTGATACCTCTAGGCTGGTATCTGGGTTCTCAAAAAATAGCAGGTTAAGCAAGCCAGTAAGTAGCAGTCCTCCGTGTCCTCTGCATCAGCTCTTGCCTCCCGGTTCCTGCCCTGTTCAAGTTCCTGCTCTGACTTCCCTCAGTGATAAGAATGTGGTGTGCAAGCGTAAACTGAAATAAACCCTTTCCTCCCTAAGTTGCTTTTTGCTCACCATGTTTTATCACAGCAATAGAAACCCTAGTTACGATAGATGGGAAGGTTAACAAGTCTTTGTTTTTAAAACAACATCAAAAACCCCATGTAAAACAAACAAAATCTTAACAAAACCAATCACCTGTCACCCCAAACAATTCTGTGACAAAGCTAACTCTAGGACTCTATCTTAGTCACAGTTACTATCGCTGTGATGAAACACCAAGACCACACACAACTTGGGGAGAAAGGGACTTATTTGGCTTACATATCGCAATTCAGAGTCTGTTATGGGAAGCCAAGATAGGGACCTGGAGACTGGAGCTGATACAGAGGCCATGGAGGAATGCTGCTTATTGTTTTGCTTACCCCCACTTGCTTAGCTTGCTTTCTTATAGAACCCAGGACCACCAGCCAAGGAATATCCCAACCTACAATAGGATGAACTCTCTCCCACTGATTACTAATTAAGAAATGAACCCCTCCACATCAATCATCAATCAAGAAAATACCCCCACAGACTGGCCTACCAGGTCCTAGTCTTCTGGAGGCATTTTCTCAATTAAGGTTCCCTCTTCTCAGACGATAACCAGTTTGTGTCAAGCTGACATAAAACCAGCTAGCACAGAATCAATGTACACTGAACAATGTACATTATTGTGTTCTTGGGGGAAGAAAACAGAACTGCTCAAGTTAAATCTATTAGAATATTCCTAACTCTTATCTGTCTGTACATGAAATTTGGCTAAATTAATCTACTTTTATCCTTGGATCTTTCTAGGACAGAATCCCAAGGAAGACACATAAAGACCCAACAGAGGAAGGATTGGAAAGGGAACTGTATTTCTCAAATGACTGAGAGATCAGGGTACTAAGGGGAGGGTAAGTTCCCAGAGAGAAAATGCAAAGTCAGCAGAGAGCGCAAATGAGGTGAAAAGACAGAAAGAAGAATTTCAGATTGGATTTAGGAGATAGACAGTGGCTATGTTTTGGTCAAGCTGTGTGAGTTTGGGTTCCAGTTATGAGAAAGAATAGTGTAAGTTGAGGGTCTTATCTGATAGCATTCTGCTGCTGTCTGTAAAGAGACAGGAAAGTTGTAGTGGCTGGATTCTAGCAAATGCACAAGTATCATTTTGTGGCATCCTGGAATGTTGGATCCTGTCACAGAGTGTTTTTCAAAGGCTGTTAGACTGGGAGTAGGAAGAGACAGAAATGGCTAAAATATCACACAAGTATGAAGATCTGTATTTGATCTAGAACGTGGGGATGTCACAAGCTGATAATCCCAGCTCTGTGGAGTGAAAAGAGGCTCTATGATCTACACACATATACATACGTGCGTGTGCGTGCAAACACACACAGAGAGAGAGAGAGAGAGAGAGAGAGAGAGAGAGAGAGACAGAGAGAGACAGAGACAGAGAAAGAGACGGAGATAGGGGTGGTGGGGAAGGGCATGCTGGTTCTTGATAAGACAGAATGATGAGAGAAAACAAACCAGGTCATTCGTGGCCTCTGGAGCATTAGAGCTGCCAACAAGAAGAACCTAAGATTAGCCAGAGGGAACTGGCCCGGTCTGAAGTGCAAAGGCCAGGGCCTGGTGAAGCTGAAAGTTAGTCTCTATTCACTGATGCCTGCTGTGTTTTGTCGTGAAATTATTGTGTAGATTTGAGCAAATCACATTTCTTCTATATTCCAATTCTACCACCCCAAAGGAGTGAAACAGGTGATGGTTTTACTGTAGAGTGTGATCCACTGCTCTCTGTCTGTCCAGCCTGCTGCTCCAGTCAAAACTCAGGGCTCTGCCACTCCTGGCTTGTTTCATCTGATCCATTTGGAGACAAGATAGGGTGAATGATGTTATTTATTTATTTTTTTGGTAAGATACACTGGCTAAATATGTGTAAGAAATGTTCACAAAGTACTTTGAAATTTTCCATTAATGCTGTACAAACCACTTCTTCTGATTTCTGCTTTTTTTGTCTCAGATGCCTCCTCAAAGGATCGAATGTATTCCAAATTGTATTTGTTACATTCTATTCATTGTTTAAAGAAAGCTATGTTGAATCTTCTCTTCATGTGAATAATAGTCTCCTAATTTACCTGATTCATAATACTGAAGTTTGAAACACTGGCTTTCTTTGAGGCCTGGCACTATCCCATTGAATTAGAGAAGTTTCCTTAATAGAAGCTGTCCATCTAAGTTCAATGCTTGGGGTTAAAAACCCAGAAACGGGAAAAACAATAGTCTTGAAGCTCTTGTGTCTTTAGCTAGTGCCTGAGCAAAGCTTCTCAGTGAATCTTAGGGAAATAAACATAGAAAAAGAATTATTTCATGTGACTACAGGGAGCAGGATGAGAAGGAAAAAGGAAGGAAGGTAGGAATGGAGTCAGTCATTGCAAGGCAGGCCTATTTTCTTCCAATAATCTCCCAGGTAACAGCCTCTACCTTGCTAGGGTCTGATTACCCGTTGCTGGCCTCAGACCATAGTATTATTGTTTTAACATTCCTACCTTCCTCTTTATCCCAGCATGAACTGGGCTATAAGGGAGGCTGGAGAAGCTGACCCTGCTTGGGGAAAGACAGTTTAGCACTCAATGATCTTGAAGGCGGACTTGAAAACACAGTGATTAGAAAATAAAGCAGCAAGCCCTGGTAGTGTGAGCCTGTGTAATAATGTGCAGGGCCACACAGGGCTAGCCTATTGAGCAGGATTCATTTTCATATAATCTCCTCCCTCCAGCCAAAGTCTTTGACTTGGGGTTTTTGTTTTCCTCTCCGTAATTCATGCATGCTGAACCTGACATCAGTGTAAAAGGACGCTGAGGGTTATTTAAATGGGCATTTAAGAAAAATAACAACAGCAATAATAGGTTAATAGAAACATCATGAATGATGTGTAGAGCTTATTGCCAAATGAATGATGTTGAAAGCCCATTCCTAGGACACACAGGTCTCTGGGCTTCATCTCTAGTATGCCTAATAGTGACTGCAGGCACAGCCACATAATAATAAACTGTATTGTAGCTCCAAATTGTTTAGTTATAAGGTAATTGTTCTATACTGGTTCTAGGCTGGAGGTCTTACTCATTTTTCTCAGTAGGTGATAGAGAAATGGTACAGCCATTCATAGGCACACTGTATTGGGCACTGGGTTGAATGTTCTGTATGTGTTAAACACATACAAACAGGCCACAGACTCATGACATAAGATTGCAATTCTTCACACTCTAAGAAAATCAAGGAAAAACTTCTCCCAAAATTAGATACTAACCGGTTAAGCAGAGATTTCAAATTAGATCTGTCTGACTTCTAAACTATATACACACCTCAAACCAGTGAGCCATGAGTTACCTGCTCAAGTCCCCAGAGGATTCAGAAACAATATGTGTGGGAATGCACTTTGCAGAATGCTGTATTTAGACCTCCCGTGTCACACGTTTAAATTTCAGGACTGGGAACCAAATCTGATATCTAGGCTTTTTGTAGTAAAATTAGAAATTCAAAGTAAGTACAATTTTTTTGCAATGCTGGGGATTGAACTCAGGGTTTTTCCGTGTTAGGTATGTGGTTTTCCACTGATCTGCATCCCAGTCTCAAAGGAAAAGACTTTGACATAGCAACCCTTCTCCAAAGAAACTTGTGCATATGGTCAGAGCCACCCAGCCCCCCTAGTATGTTTTACCTGAATGCTCAGTAGAAGAGGACTGGGCAAATAAGTTGTAGTCTATCTAACGGTAACGAGAATGAAGAGTAGACGGCCAACTACAAGAATGTAGTTAAATCTCACAAGCTAGACATGAGGTAATATGTACGACATAGTTTCCTTTCCACAAAATACAAAATGAGATTGGCAGAGCTCACCAATGATATTAGAAGTCAGCATAGTGGGAGGGGCATGGGTTGTTCAAGATGCTGTGGATACCCAGGGTTTAGAGAGGAACCAAAGGAGCAGTCGTTAAGACTACCCAATCCTCCCCATATCCACTGAGTATCTCTCCACGAATTCTGGTTAAATTGTTCTCCCTCACCCCACAATCTACCAGGATGGGAGCCTGGGAGCAGCATTTTGAGGGCTAATAGAGGAAGGTCCCATAAAGAAGACAGACTGATATTTCTCATATAACTGAGAGACCAGGACTCCAAGGACAGCACCATCCCTCATTGAAGATTGAAATAATGAACTTAGTTTTCATTTAAGAAGTCATATATTTTTGCAGAGTATTCCTTCTTTGGAGCATATTTGTCCATTGCCAAGAAAAAACACTTTTATTATTAAAATACAATCTTGTACATACTTCAAGCTGAGCCATGTTAGAAATAGCTGTACTCAATCTGACTGCATAGCAAACCTCCCACACTACATAATTTGTTCTAATGCTTGTTTCTTTCAATTCTCAGCAATGTTTTCTATATGTCTTCTAAACATATTTTCTGACAAAAGAATGTGTTTTAGTTTGACGTCGTTTTTTTTCTCACCTTCATGTTAGAGCTATTTGTTTTACGGTGGCAGGAAGAACAGTTTTTTTCTCTTTTAGACTACAGGAAACTGAAAAAATACTTCTAAATATTTATCATTACATGTGACAGTATGTTTTTTTTTAAAGTGCTGTGTTGAGTATCCTATGACTCAAAACATGAAACTTAAAAGAATCATTTGCCTTCATGTTCTGAAGGCTTCATTTTCGAATACCATGATAATTACATTAGCTTTATAGTACCTCCATTAGCTGATATCTTGAGGTATGATATATGCTCAAACTGGAACATCTTGGCATTTCTAATAGTCTTCTCTATGATAATTTTCATTTCAGCTGTCTTCTCGTGAGATCAGATTAAGTCATCATTGGTTGTGCCTGATCATGTGCCTAATGCAACTCACCCAGGCAGTGGAGGTGTCAGCTCTGCTGTCCTCCTTCCTTTTCCTCTCCCTTCTCTTCTTCTTCTGTGGTTTACTGTTTTGTTCGTTTCCTTTTGACTCCTTTCATTTTTTTTAAGACAGAGTTTAATGTATCTGAGACTGACCTCCAACTTGCCAGGGATGACCTTGAACTTCTGGCCCTCCTGCCCGTACCTCCCCAAGTCCTGAGATTGCAGGCCTGTGACATGGAGCCTGGTTCTGTGTGGTGCTGGGGGGATCAAACTCATGGCTTCCTAAATGCTAAGCAAGCACTCTGCCAACTGAGCTGCATTGCCAACCCCAGCCCTGTTGTTTACCAGTTGTTTTCTTGTTGTTTACCAGTGCTGCTTTCCTATTTTATTGCAAGAAATGGTTTTTGAAAGACTCACCACCATTATTATTTTTAATTACATGTATGCACATGAATGTCCACACCTTCAGAGGGCAGAGGCATAGGATCCTCCTGGAGGTGGAGATAGAAGCAGTTGTTAGCTGCCTGGATGTGGTGCTGGGAAACAAAATCAGGTCCTCTGCCAGAGCAGTATGGGCTCTTGACCACTGAACCACCTCTCCAGCCCTTCATCGCAGGAAGTGTTTTAAGCCACTAACTGATCTTATAATATCTGTTTAGCTAAAATTAGATAATACATTCTGAAAGGCACTGATCAAAACCTAGGTGAGCTGTAAGTCAGGCGACCCAATTCGTACTCTCCCTTTCGGCCATTGTATACTTTACCGTGACAGAGATGGAATGAGTGTAAATCCACATGTTAGAATTAGATCTTGGCAATGCTGCCTTTCTTGATTACTGACATGAAAAGCAACTGTAAAAAGTGTAGAACTCACTGGCCTCACTGTTCACTGCGTTGTCCTCCACTTTGCATGTAAGGAACCAGTGGTCTGCACATTCCAAATCTTGCCTTTGGGTGCTGCTGTAATGGGGGATTCCTTATAGAAATGCTCTTCTCCGCTGCTGCTGCTGCTGCTGCTGCTGCTGCTGCTGCTGCTGCTGCTGCTGCTGCTGCTGCTGCTGCTGCGGGGCTCTGCCTTGCATGGACAGTGCTATGAAGGCACCCCTTTAAAACAAAACTGTCTTCATCCAGGAGCAGTTGTTCAACTTGTAGGAACCGTGACTGCATCATGCAACAAATCTTTTTGGGTAGCACTGTGCAGGGAATTTCTTCCAGAACTTGCCACCAGGAGTGCTGGCCTTTTTCTTCAATAGCTTTCTTCTTCTTCTTCTTTTCTTAAACATAAGAACAATGGCAACCTTTATTCTCCTTGTTGCTAGGGCTGCATAGAGTTAAAGCCATTTTTGTAGGCCGACTCTCAAAAGTGCTGATGGATACAGCACGCACTCCTGCATTCTGTGTGCTTACTTCACTCTTGATCTTATCTTCTGGTGTCTAGAGATAGAGCCCGCAGGCTCGCACATGCCACGTAGACAATCCTGTCACTGAGATTTGCCCCCAGCCCTTACCCAGGGTCTATTAAGAAACTCACCTATATTTCCTTCTTTCTCCAAATAAAGCGTTTTAAACCGCCAATTTTTTACTGTTTTAAGCCACTTTAAGGTGTTGGAGAAAGGAAATAGGATAAAACGACTAATGTTCATCACATTAAAGCTCAACTGCCTATGGAAACAACTTAGAGTAAGGAAGGCATTTCTTTTTTTTTTTTTTTTTTGATTTTTTTTTTTATTAACTTGAGTATTTCTTATATACATTTCGAGTGTTATTCCCTTTCCCGGTTTCTGGGCAAACATCCCCCTCCCCCCTCCCCTTCCTTATGGGTGTTCCCCTCCCAACCCTCCCCCCATTGCCGCCCTCCCCCCATAGACTAGTTCACTGGGGGTTCAGTCTTAGCAGGACCCAGGGCTTCCCCTTCCACTGGTGCTCTTACTAGGATATTCATTGCTACCTATGGGGTCGGAGTCCAGGGTCAGTCCATGTATAGTCTTTAGGTAGTGGCTTAGTCCCTGGAAGCTCTGGTTGCTTGGCATTGTTGTACTTTTGGGGTCTCGAGCCCCTTCAAGCTCTTCCAGTTCTTTCTCTGATTCCTTCAATAGGGGACCTATTCTCAGTTCAGTGGTTTGCTGCTGGCATTCGCCTCTATATTTGCTGTATTCTGGCTGTGTCTCTCAGGAGCGATCTACATCCGGCTCCTGTCGGTCTGCACTTCTTTGCTTCATCCATCTTGTCTAATTGGGTGGCTGTATATGTATGGGCCACATGTGGGGCAGGCTCTGAATGGGTGTTCCTTCAGTCTCTGTTTTAATCTTTGCCTCTCCCTTCCCTGCCAAGAGTATTCTTTTTCCTCATTTAAAGAAGGAGTGAAGCATTCACATTTTGATCATCCGTCTTGAGTTTCGTTTGTTCTAGGGATCTAGGGTAATTCAAGCATTTGGGCTAATAGCCACTTATCAATGAGTGCATACCATGTATGTCTTTCTGTGATTGGGTTAGCTCACTCAGGATGATATTTTCCAGTTCCAACCATTTGCCTACGAATTTCATAAACTCGTTGTTTTTGATAGCTGAGTAATATTCCATTGTGTAGATGTACCACATTTTCTGTATCCATTCCTCTGTTGAAGGGCATCTGGGTTCTTTCCATTTTCTGGCTATTATAAATAAGGCTGCGATGAACATAGTGGAGCACGTGTCTCTTTTATATGTTGAGGCATCTTTTGGGTATATGCCCAAGAGAGGTATAGCTGGATCCTCAGGCAGTTCAATGTCCAATTTTCTGAGGAACCTCCAGACTGATTTCCAGAATGGTTTTACCAGTCTGCAATCCCACCAACAATGGAGGAGTGTTCCTCTTTCTCCACATCCTCGCCAGCATCTGCTGTCACCTGAGTTTTTGATCTTAGCCAATCGCACTGGTGTGAGGTGAAATCTCAGGATTGTTTTGATTTGCATTTCCCTTATGACTAAAGATGTTGAACATTTCTTTAGGTGTTTCTCAGCCATTCGGCATTCCTCAGCTGTGAATTGTTTGTTTAGCTCTGAACCCCATTTTTTAATAGGGTTATTTGTTTCCCTGCGGTCTAACTTCTTGAGTTCTTTGTATATTTTGGAAATAAGGCCTCTATCTGTTGTAGGATTGGTAAAGATCTTTTCCCAATCTGTTGGTTGCCGTTTTGTCCTAACCACAGTGTCCTTTGCCTTACAGAAGCTTTGCAGTTTTATGAGATCCCATTTGTCGATTCTTGATCTTAGAGCATAAGCCATTGGTGTTTTGTTCAGGAAATTTTTTCCAGTGCCCATGTGTTCCAGATGCTTCCCTAGTTTTTCTTCTATTAGTTTGAGTGTGTCTGGTTTGATGTGGAGATCCTTGATCCACTTGGACTTAAGCTTTGTACAGGGTGATAAGCATGGATCGATCTGCATTCTTCTACATGTTGCCCTCCAGTTGAACCAGCACCATTTGCTGAAAATGCTATCTTTTTTCCATTGGATGGTTTTGGCTCCTTTGTCAAAAATCAAGTGACCATAGGTGTGTGGGTTCATTTCTGGGTCTTCAATTCTATTCCATTGGTCTATCTGTCTGTCTCTGTACCAATACCATGCAGTTTTTATCACTATTGCTCTGTAATACTGCTTGAGTTCAGGGATAGTGATTCCCCCTGAAGTCCTTTTATTGTTGAGGATAGCTTTAGCTATCCTGGGTTTTTTGTTATTCCAGATGAATTTGCAAATTGTTCTGTCTAACTCTTTGAAGAATTGGATTGGTATTTTGATGGGGATTGCATTGAATCTGTAGATTGCTTTTGGTAAAATGGCCATTTTTACCATATTAATCCTGCCAATCCATGAGCATGGGAGATCTTTCCATCTTCTGAGGTCTTCTTCAATTTCTTTCCTCAGTGTCTTGAAGTTCTTATTGTACAGATCTTTTACTTGCTTGGTTAAAGTCACACCGAGGTACTTTATATTATTTGGGTCTATTATGAAGGGTGTCGTTTCCCTAATTTCTTTCTCGGCTTGTTTCTCTTTTGTATAGAGGAAGGCAACTGATTTATTTGAGTTAATTTTATACCCAGCCACTTTGCTGAAGTTGTTTATCAGCTTTAGTAGTTCTCTGGTGGAACTTTTGGGATCACTTAAATATACTATCATGTCATCTGCAAATAGTGATATTTTGACCTCTTCTTTTCCGATCTGTATCCCTTTGATCTCCTTTTGTTGTCTGATTGCTCTGGCTAGAACTTCAAGAACTATATTGAATAAGTAGGGAGAGAGTGGGCAGCCTTGTCTAGTCCCTGATTTTAGTGGGATTGCTTCAAGTTTCTCTCCATTTAGTTTAATGTTAGCAACTGGTTTGCTGTATATGGCTTTTACTATGTTTAGGTATGGGCCTTGAATTCCTATTCTTTCCAGGACTTTTATCATGAAGGGGTGTTGAATTTTGTCAAATGCTTTCTCAGCATCTAATGAAATGATCATGTGGTTCTGTTCTTTCAGTTTGTTTATATAATGGATCACGTTGATGGTTTTCCGTATATTAAACCATCCCTGCATGCCTGGGATGAAGCCTACTTGATCATGGTGGATGATTGTTTTGATGTGCTCTTGAATTCGGTTTGCCAGAATTTTATTGAGTATTTTTGCGTCGATATTCATAAGGGAAATTGGTCTGAAGTTCTCTTTCTTTGTTGTGTCTTTGTGTGGTTTAGGTATAAGAGTAATTGTGGCTTCGTAGAAGGAATTCGGTAGGGCTCCATCTGTTTCAATTTTGTGGAATAGTTTGGATAATATTGGTATGAGGTCTTCTATGAAGGTTTGATAGAATTCTGCACTAAACCCGTCTGGACCTGGGCTCTTTTTGGTTGGGAGACCTTTAATGACTGCTTCTATTTCCTTAGGAGTTATGGGGTTGTTTAACTGGTTTATCTGTTCCTGATTTAACTTCGATACCTGGTATCTGTCTAGGAAATTGTCCATTTCCTGAAGATTTTCAAGTTTTGTTGAATATAGGTTTTTATAGTAAGATCTGATGATTTTTTGAATTTCCTCCGAATCTGTAGTTATGTCTCCCTTTTCATTTCTGATTTTGTTAATTTGCACACACTCTCTGTGTCCTCTCGTTAGTCTGGCTAAGGGTTTATCTATCTTGTTGATTTTCTCAAAGAACCAACTTTTGGTTCTGTTGATTCTTTCTATGGTCCTTTTTGTTTCTACTTGGTTGATTTCAGCTCTGAGTTTGATTATTTCCTGCCTTCTACTCCTCCTGGGTGTATTTGCTTCTTTTTGTTCTAGAGCTTTTAGGTGTGCTGTCAAGCTGCTGACATATGCTCTTTCCTGTTTCTTTCTGCAGGCACTCAGCGCTATGAGTTTTCCTCTTAGCACAGCTTTCATTGTGTCCCATAAGTTTGAGTATGTTGTATCTTCATTTTCATTAAATTCTAAAAAGTTTTTAATTTCTTTCTTTATTTCTTCCTTGACCAGGTTATCATTGAGTAGAGCATTGTTCAATTTCCACGTATATGTGGGCATTCTTCCCTTATTGTTATTGAAGACCAGTTTTAGGCCGTGGTGGTCCGATAGCACGCATGGGATTATTTCTATCTTTCTGTACCTGTTGAGGCCCGTTTTTTGACCAATTATATGGTCAATTTTGGAGAAAGTACCATGAGGAGCTGAGAAGAAGGTATATCCTTTTGCTTTAGGATAGAATGTTCTATAAATATCCGTTAAGTCCATTTGGCTCATGACTTCTCTTAGTCTGTCGACATCACTGTTTAATTTCTGTTTCCATGATCTGTCCATTGATGAGAGTGGGGTGTTGAAATCTCCCACTATTATTGTGTGAGGTGCAATGTGTGTTTTGAGCTTTAGTAAGGTTTCTTTTACGTATGTAGGTGCCCTTTTATTTGGGGCATAGATATTTAGGATTGAGAGTTCATCTTGGTTGATTTTTCCTTTGATGAATATGAAGTGTCCTTCCTTATCTTTTTTGATGACTTTTAGTTGGAAATTGATTTTATTTGATATTAGAATGGCTACTCCAGCTTGCTTCTTCTGACCATTTGCTTGGAAAGTTGTTTTCCAGCCTTTCACTCTGAGGTAGTGTCTGTCTTTGTCTCTGAGGTGTGTTTCCTGTAGGCAGCAGAATGCAGGGTCCTCGTTGCGTATCCAGTTTGTTAATCTATGTCTTTTTATTGGGGAGTTGAGGCCATTGATATTGAGAGATATTAAGGAATAGTGATTATTGCTTCCCGTTATATTCATATTTGGATGTGAGGTTATGTTTGTGTGCTTTCATTCTCTTTGTTTTGTTGCCAAGACGATTAGTTTCTTGCTTCTTCTAGGGTATAGCTTGCCTCCTTATGTTGGGCTTTACCATTTATTATCCTTTGTAGTGCTGGATTTGTGGAAAGATATTGTGTAAATTTGGTTTTGTCATGGAATATCTTGGTTTCTCCATCAATGTTAATTGAGAGTTTTGCTGGATACAGTAACCTGGGCTGGCATTTGTGTTCTCTTAGGGTCTGTATAACATCAGTCCAGGATCTTCTGGCCTTCATAGTTTCTGGCGAGAAGTCTGGTGTGATTCTGATAGGTCTGCCTTTATATGTTACTTGACCTTTTTCCCTTACTGCTTTTAATATTCTTTCTTTATTTTGTGCATTTGGTGTTTTGACAATTATGTGACGGGAGGTGTTTCTTTTCTGGTCCAATCTATTTGGAGTTCTGTAGGCTTCTTGTATGTCTATGGGTATCTCTTTTTTTAGGTTAGGGAAGTTTTCTTCTATGATTTTGTTGAAGATATTTACTGGTCCTTTGAGCTGGGAGTCTTCACTCTCTTCTATACCTATTATCCTTAGGTTTGATCTTCTCATTGAGTCCTGGATTTCCTGTATGTTTTGGACCAGTAGCTTTTTCCGCTTTACATTATCTTTGACAGTTGAGTCAATGATTTCTATGGAATCTTCTGCTCCTGAGATTCTCTCTTCCATCTCTTGTATTCTGTTGGTGAAGCTTGTATCTACAGCAAGGAAGGCATTTCTTACATCCAGGTAAAGATTCTTAGTACCAGTGCCTATTAATGGCATGGACCTAATTAGGGTCTGTTAACTGTAAGTTGCACTTGCATTTCAGAGGGGTCATGTGTGAAACAACAGCTAACACAGATTATAAGACAAGATGTATTGGGAGGCACGGTCTAATCTTGAACTCATTACAATTGGAGAGAGGAAACAGATATTTTATAATCAGTGAAACGTGATTTCAGGTTTAGTTCTAAGATTTGTCATGCCATTTGAAAGTCACTGCTGTGTGTTCCAAAGCAGCATTGGAGGACTTGCAGCTTAGGGAAAGCCCACACACCAGGGCATAATACAGTTTCTCTCCCCGGTCTCCAAAGGACCAGTCATTACTAGTCTGATTTAGATGCAAGTGCTTAGACACTGTCTTTTTTGTTGATTTTTGTTGTTGTTTGTTTGTTTTATGAAACACAGTTTCTCTGTGTAGCCCTGGCTGTCCTGCAACTCGCTCTGTAGACCAGGTTGGCCTCGAACTTAGATACTCACCTGCCTCTGCCTCCCGAGTACTAGGATTAAAGGTGTGCTCCATCACTGCCTGGCTGTTGTTTTGTTGTTTTAACTTGTATTTTTGAGATGAGGTCTTATCTTACTCTGTATCCTTAGCTGTCCTAGAAACTCTTTATGTAGCCCAGGGTGGCTTAAACTCACACACCTGTGTCTGCCTCTCAAGTGCTGGGATTGAAGTCATACACTACCACATAACTGGCCTGATTTTATGTTTTTGAAAAGTGAACTGTCAAACCCACCTCTATTACCCGTTCCCTCTTCTCTAACGCCTCCCCTTTCCTCTTCATCATGCTTCCCTCTCTGCTTCATGTGCTGTTTTATTTTTAAGCCCATTGAATCCACATAGTGCTGCCCGTATGGACATGGGTAGAGGACCATTTATTGGAGCATGGGTAGTCTCTACGGCGCTGAATGCCTGAGGAAAACCGACTCCTCCACTCCCAGCAGCCATTAACTGCCGATAGCTTCTCAGGCCATGGTGGTACTTTGTGACTCCCTCCCTGATCCTGTTCAGGTTTGGACTTTATCTGGTTTGATTTTGTGCAGCTCTTTTGCAGGAGCATACAGCCACTGCCAGTGAATAACTATACCTGTCCTCTCACGCCCAGATAGCTGCATTGAAATAGTTGTGTGGTGTTTTTTTTTCCCCCTAATGGAGTTCCTACAAGGCAAATCTAAATAAAGTTGCAAATGTATTTAAAAAATATTTCAGGTAACTTTTTAACTGTGCTATATTGTTTTGCTTTTAAACAGCTTCAACCTATTTATTCCCAACAATAGAAAAGTGGGCAAAGGACAGGTTATTCTCAGAAGAAAATACAAATGGCTAATAAACATTTGAAAAATGTTCAATCTTTCCTATAATCAAAATAATGCAAATTGAAACAGCATGATGCCATTTTTTGGTCTATAAAATTGACAAAGATAATACTTAATGCCAGCGAGATGGCAAGAAGATAGGCGCTTTTCATACATTGTAATGTGAGTGTGAATGACGCAGCCTTTGTAGAGGTAATTTACCAATAGATGTTAAAACATTCTTCAAATGTTTATCTTTAAAATGTTTACACCCCTGATCTAAGTAATTTAGCTCCTAGGCATCTATTCAAAGAAAACAATCACAGATTCAGAATTATGTTTAGAATGTTACTTTTATTAAGAAAATATATTTTAAATTAACCCTTAATATTAGGGAACTATTTAAGACTTTTCTTTTTTCAAGATTTATTTTATTTTTAATTATGTGTATATGAATATGTCTGTGTGTGGGTATGTGCATGTGTGTGCATAGGTGCCGACAGACTCCAGAAGAGGGCATCAAATTCCCTGGTATGCAATTCTAAACATAGAGCTATCTCTCAGACTATGTATGATTTTCCCATTCAGTGTTATATTTTATTGTCCTCTAAATTAGCAAGGTTGAAAACTCATTAAATGATATGGTAAGAGTGTCATGATGTGTGGGGTGAAGAAAGTGCTTATGCAGTAAAGTTCTAAAGCTTTTAGTGTGTGTGCATGGCACATCGGAAAGGCTGAAACTAAAAGATAACATTTTACCAACAGTTGACTCTGGAAAACAGAATTAAACTATTTGAGGTTTGTCATCTCTTAACTTTCTCTAGTTTCCTGAAATATATACTATGATGATAAGAGACATTTAGAGTACACTGTTAATCTGTGTACTTTCTTCTTGAGTTCAGTTCCTATTTCTGTCTTTGTCAGCAATCACTTTCTCCAGATATTATTCAACTAGTATTTATTAGGGACATACTCTGTGTCCGGGACTGTACTGGGGAATGGAGCTATAGCAAAAAAGATGGAAGGCCAAGTCCTTGCTTTCTTGGCCTTTTCACAATGGTGGAGAAAGACTGTCTACAAATTTAGTGTCTCCTTGCTAGCCAACTTGGACCCTTCTTTCTGCCTTCATGCTTTTAGATGTTATAATATGAATTCATTCCAATTGCTTTAAGCATCACTTATATTAAGTCGTCTTCTAGAGTCCCATTGCCAGTTTTTAGTGCTCTCTCCCAAATTTCAGCCTTGTACATACAGTCTTGACATCCCTACATGGAGATCTAACAGTAATGTCCAAAATGAGGGAGTGAGAACAGAACCCAAATCTTTCTATCCTTCCTACCACAGACTTCCCCTTTTAGAACCTTTCCCATCCAGAGAACGGTAACACAGGTGGTCCCATTCCCCCCCCACACCAGTTACTTTGAAATTATCCTAGCTTCTCCTCTTTTTCATACTTTGTATCCAATGTATTCCAAATTTTACTTATCCAAAATCTATGTAAAATCTGATGTCTCATTACCTCTAGCGCAGTGGTTTTGTTTCTACCTTAGATCTTACCAGTTTGTTCTCAATGTATCCTCTAAGGTCCTGTCAAAGTGCAGTCAAAGCCAGGTGTGGTGGTGCATGCCTGTAATCCCAGCATAGGAAAGGCTAAGAAAGAAGCAAGAGCTCAGGCCACCACCAGATGAATAGTGAGTTCAAGGCCAGCCTGGGCTACATAAGACCTTGTCTCAAAAAGAGAACAAAAACCAGAGACTAGACAGATGACTCATTAGGGAAGAGTGCTTGCAATACAACATGAGAACTTGAGTTTTGATTTCAGCATCCATGTTTAAAAAAAAAAGATGTAAGCACATACACACATCTAACCCAGTGCCGTGGTGGGAGAGGTAGGATGATTCCTAACTAGGCTGACTGTCAGCCTAGCTTCAGTTTCAGTGACAGACCATGTCTAAAATAAAAAAGGCAAGGACTAGAGAGATGGCTCAGCGGTTAAGAGCACTGATTGCTCTTCCAGAGGTCCTGAGTTCAATTCCCAGCAACCACGTGGTGGCTCATGACCATCTGTAATGAGATCTGACTGTGACAGTGTACTCACATATAGAAAATAAATAAATAAAATAAATAAATCTTTAAAAAAGGCAGAGAATGCTAAAGAAGGACACCCAGCATCCTTCTGGCCTCCAGATATACACATACAGGTAATGTGCATCCAGTCCTCACTCATATACATAAACAGCACACGCACGTGCACACATACACACACACACCACTTACATGCAAAAATCAGATCACTCTTGCTTGCTTTCTTCTCTCTTATTTCTCCTCCTTTACTACTGGGAATTGAATCTAAGCTCTCATCCATCCTAGGCAAACACTACCATTAAGGTATGTCCCAACGTTTTACTTTTATTCAGAGACAAGGTCCCATTGAATGGCCCAGGCTGGCCTTGAACTCACTCTGCAGCCCAGGCAGGCCTTGCACTTCAGCGTTCTGAGTAGCTGAGTTTATAGGCCTCCATTGTCTCTCCACCTCAGTGAGTTTGGAGCTCCCTATTATCTTCCTTCACCGTCCTTTCTACCTGTCCTCGCCTTAGTTTTTGCATAGCTGCAATCACCACTTAACACACTGCATGTATTTTACGTTCTTCTCGCTTGTCATTACTGTTCAGTGTTATGAGGACAGGATGGTTTTGTCGGTGGTGGTTGGTTGGTTGGTTGGTTTTTTTTTTCTTTTTTTGTCTGTTATTGCCTCTGATGTGACCTCAGAATCTACAACAGTACCTAACATACACTAAGTACTACTCACGTGGTATAAAATGTTGAAGAAAGGGATAATGGGTAGATATTATGACAGTGATTTAAATCTTTCAAAAGCACAAATGAGTTCTAAAACTTCCCTATGCGCAGGAATTATATCAGCTAGTTTATAGATAATAGCTGAGTGCTTTTATTTTCCATAAGACCTACCCTCCATATTAAGGACACCTGAGTCTTGATTAGATTTTCTGCAACTCTGAAATCACAGAAGAGGAAAAATATTTCTTTAGATTTATTTTTGTATTATGTAAATGACATGAATATGTTCTCATTATAAGAACAAAGCAAAATAACTCGGATCTTCTTCCCAAGGAGGTAATTAAGTATGTGCTGTTTATTCTTCTGCTAAGTGGCCCTTCCTGTGATAACAGAAATGTTCTCTGTCTGTACTGTCCGATAGACCTGCTGGCCATATGTGCTTATTAAATACTTTTAGTGTGGCTAGCA
This sequence comes from Rattus norvegicus, assembly GCF_021556685.1. NCBI lineage: Eukaryota > Metazoa > Chordata > Mammalia > Rodentia > Muridae > Rattus > Rattus norvegicus. The sequence goes on from NC_141554.1 coordinate 66,385,178, forward strand.
TGACTGAGATTCTGTTTTAAATTTTGTTTTGTTTTAAGTATTATATAACTTTAAATAGCCATATGTGAACAATAACTATCATTTCAGCCTAATTATTATCTATTTCTATCTCTCCCTTTCCCTTTTTAAAATCATAAATGACATTACATAGTATTAACATGCATGTATACTGTTCTTGCATTCAGGAAAATATCCTAGGAATGATTCCTTCTTGATACACATATATCTGGCCCAGTCTTTGTGGTGGCACCTATCACTTCTTCCAAAATGAGAAAACAGTACTTCTTGGTGTTGGTCCACATTCTGGGCCTCATTATTCTCCACTCTGGATTTCTGCTGGCAAGGCTTTCATATCAGCTATGTGATTTTGGGATCCTACATAATCGAGACTCTGGTGACTTGTGTATTTCAGACCTATGGTCAACTGTTTATTTTCTTCTATCTTGTAATCAGACTAAACTTTTATGATCCTAAATTAAATCTGGATTTAAAATTATTTTCAGAGATGAGAAATAGAATGTTTTATGATATCCTTTTTTATTCACAATTTGTGGTTCTCAGTCTGATCAGTCCGCTTGTTGTCAGTCAGTGATGCACAGCGTGTAAGTACAGGTATTATGTGTCATTTTTTGCACTCCAGTAGTAATTGTATCATACGTTTTATATTGTACCTGATAGCTATCTCTGTGTGCATGTGCATATATGTATGTCTATGTGTGTATGCAGGTATGGACATGTAGCTTCGTGTGCATATGCAGCTGCTTGAACACATACTTGTAGAGGTCTTGCTATGGACCTCAAGCTGACCTTGAACTCCTAGGTAGCCTAATCTGGCTGGGAACTCAGGAGACTTCTGCCTCAGTCTCTTGAGTACACTCCCCACTACGTAAGCCTAAGTTTTAGGTAAATATATGACAAGTCTCAGTAAAAGAGATTCTGTAAAGCAATGTCCAATATACAATGTCCTTCCCTTTGCAAAGCCTTTTGGGAGTATAGCTTTTATATGGTACTGTGGCACAGTTTACATAACTGGAACACATGTGACAAATGGGAAGCACGTTCACGAGCAATGGTTGGGTGTTCTGAAATCCTAAATTAGGCAAGAAGACTTTTACTATGGACTAGAACCAAATCTGTGGTCTTCCAAGGCCCATGTACATGTGAGGTCTGTCTGGGGCACTGGGCCAGGGCTTCTTATCCCTTGAAAGTTGTCACTCTTGTGCTGAATGGACTCTTGTATCTCATAGTCCAATTTTGAATGTGGTTCTCCAGGGAGGCATGGTCTATGGTTCTGATAACACTCACTAGTCTCATTACTTGATTTCTATGAATTGTATATTGAAAAGAATGGGACTTGGGTTACAAATATGAAATGGTTGGAATTGCCTTTTGAATTACTATCCTTTCATGTTCTGAAAGGGCAACTCTTCACTTTAGTAGATTGCTGCCCAAGTCACCCTCTTTCCTGCCTTTCTTATTTGTTCCTTTACTTGCCTACCTTCCAGACATCTAGCATAACTTAACTGTGTAGCTTGTGCTAGAAACACTAGAAAAGGTGATCTGGGCACCTTAGCGTCTAAATCGGGGGTAAAAAATATCTGCCACATACTCTTACTTCTTCAGTTAATTGTTTTTGAGTTTCCCCTTCCAGATTATCAGGCATCTCTGTATCTTCTTTCTGTGGTCTTCTCTTATCTAAAAATTTGAATATTTCCTCAGTTCAGAGGGAGCCAAAATGACAGCTGAATCTAAAGGATCTACCTATGAAATGGCTTCTTGTCATCAATTAATGTCACTATTGCAGACAGATCCTGCATAGTTTGCTAGACACTGTGCCTATCCTGCAGAGTTCTTGTATAAACTAAATGAGCAAATATATCTGACACTTTATATGCATCACTGTGTAGACAATCAAAGTCTTAGTTGTTTTGTTTTCTTTTCTTTTCTTTCTTTCTTTCTTTTTTTTTTTTTTTTTTTTTTTTGGAGCTGGGGACCGAACCCAGGGCCTTGCGCTTGCTAGGCGAGCGCTCTACCACTGAGCTAAATCCCCAACCCCAAAGTCTTAGTTGTTATACTGTGTCATTGGGCCCCACTTTCATGTCTTCACAAAAGGCCTGTCAAATACATCAGAGTACCCCAGTAAGCATCTTGGCTTTGGTAAGGTTTGAGGAGTAGGTAGGGACCTTGGTCCCATGTAGACATCTAGATAGGTCAAAGGCCAGATTAACCCCATCCTCCCTCCTCCTAGGAGACTCTTGGTATTTTATTCTCGATTGTTCTGAGGTGAGCCCATTGACTGTATGTAAAGAAAACAGAACCTAATGAGCATAGATTCCTTAGACATTAAATGATTTGTTTTGCTCTTGAAAAGTTATTTTTTTTTAAAGATTTACTTTATTTATATGTGTACACTGTAGCCTGTAGCTATCTTTAGATGCACCAGAAGAGGGCATCAGATCTCATTACAGATGGTCGTGAGCCACCATGTGGTTGCTGGGAATTGAACTCAGGACCTTTGGAAGAGCAGTCGGTGCTTTTAACCGCTGAGCCATTTCTCCAGCCCGAAAAGTTATTAATTGTAGTCTGATGTGTTCAGACTAAAAAATATAGGGGTTGGGGATTTAGCTCAGTGGTAGAGCGCTTGCCTAGCAAGCGCGAGGCCCTGGGTTCAGTCCCCAGCTCCGAAAAAAAGAAAAAAAAATATTACTTCAAGTTATACAAGTGGTTGGTATTTGCCAGGCCTTCACCAAGTCTTGCTGAATATAGAGTTTAATTACTTTTAATTAAATTATTTATTATTATTATTATTATTATTATTATTATTATTATTATTTGCCTTTACATGGGTTCTAGGAACTGAACCTGAGTTGCTGGCCCTGCACGGAAAGCACCTTCACCCACTGAGCCATCTCATTGTTCCAATGTAGTGTCAAATGCTCAACCCATTTCAGCATCACTTTGAAAGGAAAACTTCCGGAAAGCGGGGATTCAACTGGCTTATTTTGCATTGTCCCTGTTCTATGCGTAGTTGTTTTGTATATTACAAATATGAGCCCTTCCCACGCCAACTACAGTTACAGAGGCTCATCTGTGCGCATGCTGCACACATAGGCACTTAGGGGTTTTGCGTGTTTTCCTTCTCTTCAGTCTTCCCATTTCCTTACTTCTGAGCCATGAGAATCAACAGCAAAATGCACAGCATACATAAACTATCTTCATCTTTCAGTAAAATTTCTCTCTGTTTTAATGCTAGCTTTCATGCCCTCGTAACACATCTTCCTTATGAAACAACACTTTGTCTAGTAAGCTTTGTGGCCAGTACATAAAAATATTTCTAGTCATTTTTAGACTATTTGATTAACTGTTCATATACACATGTAAATGAAACAGCTGTGTAAAATCCAAATACGTGAACACTGAAGCAAGAGGTTTATGAGTTCCAGGTTAGCCCGGGCTATATAGCAAGTTACAGCTAACTTGGGCTAGCATGATGGTAAGACTGTATCTTTAAAAATCCTTACAACAACAACAAGAAGACAGAAACAGATGAAGAAATCATTAATGTAATATACTTCTATTTGGGTCTGGATAGATAGCTTAGCAGTTAGTAGTACTTGCTGCACTTCTAGGAGACCTAGGGTTTGGTCCACAGTACCTGTGTCACGTACCTCACAACTGCCTGCAACTCCAGCTGCAGGGCATTGGCTGCCCTCTTCTGGCTCCTGTGGGTACCCACAAACATGAGGCTTATTCACATGCGTGCACACGCGGACACACACACACACACACACACACACACGCAACCACTTTACTAATTTGGGTTGTGTGCATTGTTAAGATGCATTCCTGAGTCATTTTTCTTATTTGTATGGAGAACTGCATTATCTATCACCATACAATAATATGCAGTGCTATGTGTGACCTGATGAGTAAGGAGAGCAGTTGTAGGTACGATGAATTGGCTACTAAGCATAGTATACATATAACCGCTGTTTCTCAGAACAATCCTGTAAGATAGATACCCCTTTTGCACATGAGACTGAATCCAGCTCCATTACAGAACTTGCTTTTAGGAACAGGCGAAGTCAAATAACTCTTTCACCACATGTGTAGCTAGTTCCTGCTAAAGGGATAATATTGGGCCAGCCATGACTTTCCCTGCCACAGCTGTTGGACCCAAGAGTGCACCTGACACAGCTGTAGCCAAGTCTGGTTGGATCCTGATTTAAAAATATGAGCTTAGCCAGACAGGTTCTACTTTATAACTGTGTGTGTGTGTGTGTGTGTGTGTGTGTGTGTGTGTGTGTGTGTGTGTACTAGGGATGGTACCCAGGGCTTTGTATGTGCTAGGTAAGCACTCTACTACTGAGGAAGATCATGAGTTCAAAGTCAACCTAGGCTACCTGGCAAAACCTTGTGTCGATACAAGCAAGCAAGTAAACAAAGCAACCTCGGGGTAGCTTGTGAAGGGAAACTTGAGAAAACCATGTGGAGCCGCATATAAGCTGAAGTTCTGGGGAATGGGAAGCAAGCAGAGACGGGTAGAGGATGCAAGGGGATGGACCAGAAAGAAACATGCTGCAGACAGGTTGGTGCAGAACACTTGGCATGCCGAGGGCACACTCTGCTCGTTTCCTTTCTCCACTTACTGTGCCTCAAAATATATCACCCACCCAAGAGCTAACTTTAGTGCATGTTTTAAACCAGAAGAGCCTAATTAAAGTGTACACTCAGTAAGTGTTACAAAGGAGATTTGAACAGGAGTCTTACAAATACAGATGGCACTCCTTTGCCACATCACACACGTTTCTCTGCTCGACTGGCGCCCTCCAAATGTATCCTAACGAATCAGAGAAACAAAACGAAACAAAAACAAAAAATGGAGTTACGTTTTCGCTGGAGTCTTGGTTTATTGCCAGAGCCCTTAAGGACAGGATGGGAGTTATGGAAGGGTTAGGCAACTAAGTAGGAGATCTCAAAAGTGCAGCAGGATTCCTGTCTCAGAGGAGAAGGTACTGAATCAGGCCACAGGATGGGGCCAGGGCAGTTTGCTTCTTGTCAGTGTAGAGAACTTGGTGTCTTAGACAACATGGTCTTGTCAAAAGCAAGGACTAACTTCCAGGAATGATAGTGCATGCCTACTAGCCTAGCGTTCGGGAGGACAAGTTTGGAGGATTTTGAGGTCAAGGTCAGCTTGGGATATGTAACAAGGTCCTGACTTTAACAAAATTAAAAAGCCAAGGAGTGGGATAGCTTTATCCCTACATTTAGCCCTAGATTTTCATATGGCGGCTGACATAGCTTTGAGTAAATAAGTAACTGAAGAAATATGAATAAATTAATGGCAGACGTAAATCATGTCCCCTGCTCAAATGTCTAGATCCTTCCTCAGCCACATCTTCCCAAGTTAAGGAATACACCTATCTCCATTTCTAATAATTCATGCAGCACCATGAATAATATTTACAGTGACTAGTAAACCTTAGGTTAAAACAAAAACAGGAACAAGAAACCCGAGGTGACTGTGGTAATGACATAGCTCAAAGACTGCAAATGGACAAGTCTGAATTGCCCTGTTTACAAAAAACACCGCCCGCTTTGTCTTCCTCTGTCTGGAGAGAGTGAGGTTTTCATTTTAAGAGGCTGACTAAAAAATGCAGGGCCACTTCCTGGGCAGGCTTCCAAGTGACTACATCTTTCTCACAGCGTTCCCCAGAGCCTCAGCCCAAGCTGCCTGGGGCGGGGCCTCTAGCCATTGGTAGCTGGGGGAGCTACCACAGGAGCAGCTATCTGCAGCCCGCCAGAATTGCTGTGCTTTTAGGCTTTCTCCGGTGCAGATATCAGGCTTGGCCTTTGCATTGAAGAGACGTCGGCATCTGTGATTGGCCAGGCTGGTGTGTGTGTGTGTGTGTGTGTGTGTGTGTGTGTGTGTGTGTGTGTGTATTACAGGAGATGTCGTGCCACGCTTCTGAATATGAGGTTCCTTTCAGCAGAGTGTCCCGGGTGTGGGTGAGTCTAAATATCTGAAGACTGCCCTTCTTGGTTGGGAAATGCTCAAAGCTGGGCATTATGATTTTCTAAGGGCATGACTTAGCATATTTCTTAATCTTACTGAACCTCGGTTGCCTTTTCTGTGAAATAGGCATAGTATGTATGCAGCATAGTGTGTTGGGAGGCCAGAAAGAGATGGCAACCCCAGAGCATCTCATCTAACCCCTGGCATATGGTAGGCATCGTACAAACCTGCTATTTCTTCTTTTTTCTTTTATTCGTTCTTAGTTTTGAATACAGGGTTTCACTCTATAGCTCAGGCTGGTCTTGAACTCTCCATCCTCCAGTCTCAGTCTCCTGAGTGTTGAGATTACATATGTAAGTCACCATGCCTGACTAGCTCTTAATATTCCTGATGTGTGAGTTAAAGAGGAGGGGGAAGGGACTGTGACAAAGCTTTATTTCTAGGAGTACAATATTGCTCTGGCAGGCCCAGCAGATATATTCTACTTCTTCCCGCTAGCACCGCCAGTCTCACTCTCTGAAGCCCGAGCCATTGTGGAACACTGAGGAACTCACTCCATAGCTCAGGCTGGCTTGGAACTTACTGTGATCATCCTGCCTTGGGCTCTTCACTTAAACACGGGGATGACAGGTGTGAGCCATCGTGACCTGCTATTCTCTTCGTAGTCGTACCTGCCTACCAAACGGGAAACTTCAAGGGAGGAGGATGGTGCTGAAGAAATCTTGATCAGAATGTATTTCCCTTCTCTTTTTTCCTTCTAGACCCTGACTGCACCAGCCCCATTTGCCGATGAGTCCAGCTGCCAGTGCCAAGCGCCTCATGAAAAACTGACCATTGCTCAGGCCCGCTTAGGAACTCCAGGTGAGGCTGTCTTGACATCTGAAGTTCTAACAAAGCATTGTGTGAACAGGGCTTACTTTCAGAGTGGAATCTTAGTACAGTGGGAGAATGGAGAACAATACTAGTGGGTAGTTGAGTATGAGGACTTACAACTGTAATCTCAGCACTGAGGAGGCCGAAGGAGAAGGGCAGCTGTGAATTCAGGAACATCGTGGGTTGTGTAGTGAGTTCCAAGACAACCTGGGCTGAAGAGTAAGAGTCTGTTGTTTAAAAAAAAAAACAAAACAGCAATAACTTAGACACATCGAGGTTGCCAAGGTAAAAACGCAGGAGATGCTTAAGGCCAAGCTCTGTCATTTACTAGTTCCACAGACTCTGGCGACTCATGAAAAGGTCTGGATTTATCTTGTCATTGGCAAAACAGGGACAATGTCTTGTTCCACATGGCTTTTGTGACAGACAGGTTCCGTAAAAAGTCCATTTTCAAGGGGTTGATGAACTAAGTCACTATAATTGTACCTGTTCTGAAATGTCTTCATTTTTCTGTTTTAAGCGAGCCCTAAAAAGACGAGGTTCTGTTCTAGTAGTGTATTCCTCCATCTGTTCCTGTAGCTTATGTCAGAAGAGCAATGGGGATGAGAAGAAACTATAAAGTACCATGTCTGCTCCCCATGGGCTTTCGTGGTAATTAAAGAGGCAAGACTGTTAAACATGAAGTAAAAGCCACGGGCACATGTATGCTTGTACAACACTGATGATAAGTGACAGTTCAGAGAACGGCACATTCCCATGGCCTGGAGAGGTCAGGCAAGCCCTAACGGAGGATGCAGAACATAGCTTGTTCTTTTGACAGAACTTTTGGACCATGCCAACAGAAAACAGTCATTCTGTAGGGGTAGAATCAGAACAGTGCAGGAAAGCACAGAGCTAGACAGCTGTCTGGGGGTAAATGTGGACCAGCCCAGTCGGTTAGGACAGAGTGAAAAATATGACTAGTTGAGCGAGTTAAAGATTTAAGGCATTGATGATGGTAAAACAGACTGAGCTCCTACTGCCACTGCAATGCACAGACAACCCAAGTTTAAAGGAATCCACAGGGCAGAGGACAGTGTGTCAACGACGAGTGTTAGGCATCTACTCAATGTGTACAAGGTCCTAAGGCCTTTATGTGTATCCTATCATTTTCCTCTCACAATTCAACATGGCCAAGTCTTTCAGTATTTCATACAGGAGGAAACGAAGGCTTAGAGAGGTTGCAAAGCTGCATAAGGCCCTTCAGCTGGCAAGTGGCAAGGCTTCTTATACTGGAGCCTGCATCAGTAACCAGGAGGACTTGATGTCTGGGATTTCGCACCGGAGTATGAGTTTGTCTACTTGAGCTGGGACCCAGTAAGCTGTAACTCTTGACAACCTCCCAGGTAGGAAGGCTGGGGTCTCAGTGCCAGAATGTGCCCTATCTAACTTAATCTTTAAAACCTGAGAAGATTAGAGAACTGGTGTTATAACTGGGTAGAGCTGGGACTAAGTCTCTATTGTATCACCCCTATTTCATCCAGTACAAAGGCCTTCTGGGTGAGGGCTGTCCTCAGCTAGTCTCAGGACTAAGTGAAGACATCCACAGGCCCTGCCGTGAGGGTAGGTATGTGAGTGCAGCAGATAAACAACGCTTTCACTGTAATCATTTGCTCCATTTTGACCTCTGTCGATCTATCCATAGTCTCTCTCCCTGCCCACCTCTCCTCCCTCTCTGCCCCTTCCCTCTTTTTCTCATTCCCCCATCCCTTGAAGAGACCAAAGAACCAGGTTCCTCTTTTTGCTTTGGGCCCTGTAGGAGTTTCCCAGTCTGGAAATTGCTGACACATTACAATTTTAAAAAGTGATCTGACTGCAAAATCAACTCTACAGATAGTCTTGAAATTTACTAAATGGCCTTTCCCCCAGTAATTATGGCGTCTTTCTTTACTTTTCTTCCTCTCTGCTTCCTGAATTCATTTATCCTGATCACCTCTGAATCGCTAACAAAAACTTCCACAAAACTGCCATCTGCTTTCTTGTGGGATTTATATCTTAAAACAAATTTTCCTCAATTGAATTGCAATTGAATAAGAGCATTGAAATCCAAGATCCCTCATTAGACAGTTTGTTATTTCAGAGCATTTTCTGTTTACTGCGCCTTATTTAGAATACAGTATCATCCTGTGAAAGCAATTCTGTTTGTTCAAAATAGTATATAATTGAAAATAGTTGCAGTTCTCAGACTGACATAAAATCTCTAGTTTTTTTATTGCAGAAATTTAATTTATTAGCAAGATTGTACCATCTGAATCTATTAATGTGATATTTCTTTATGTTCTAAATTAATAAGGTCGGGTTGCATCAATAACTAATCACAATTTTAGACCTAAATCCTAAATCAGTTAATGGAAGTTTGTGATGATCTCTTTTGAGTTCAGTTCCCCTTTGTGTGTGTGTGTGTGTGTGTGTGTGTGTGTGTGTGTGTGTGTGTGTGTGTGATGCTGAAGTCTGAACTCAGACCCTTGTTACATGCTAGGCACTCTACCATGAGGCTATATCCCATCCCCTTAATATTTCATCTTATAGCATGAATATAATATATGTGTATATTTTAAAAGCCAATAGAATTCTTATGTTTATTTAAAATATCACCAGGCTAGTGAAATTGCTCAGTGGGTGAAACTATTTGCTGCACTGGCATGGTGGACTGACTGTGAGCCCCAAATCCAATAGCAGTGAACAGATTTCTCAAAGTCATCCTGTGATGACTTTGATGATACCATGGTATGCATGCCCACCCCCCCTCTTTTTCCCTTCTTCCCTCTCTCCCTCTCTTTCCCTCCCTCCTTCCCTCTCCTTACTTCCCCTTTCCTCCTCCTCCTCCTCTTCTTTTTCTTGTCTATCAGGATTAAGATATCAAGAACAATAGCCCTCTCCCTCCATGTTGTGATCACTTTATATACTACACTGATGAAACCCAGCCACTCGGCATGAGTCAAAGGAAATTGGTTTCTAGTATGGATCAGCAATAGCATCCTGCGAGACCAGAAGGGACTAAAGGACCAAGTGATTGCTTCTAATCCAAGGCACCAGCCCTATATACAAAACTGATGCACTGACTGCCTCATACGTTTGGGCCTGGCCCATGCTGCCTTTATCTTATGCCCCAGAGTGGCGATGTACAGTGATATGCTGGGAAACATTGTGCTTTCTAAGGTGAAGTGAGCCTTGTTGTGTAGCCTTTCCCTATTTATGACATGAAAACATCCCTATCACAGCTTACTTCAGTCACCCATGAACTTCGGAATGGGAAAGAAAAATGACCAACAGTCTGAGCATTGAATGTCAGACACCAAAGAATCCCTGTCTTTGAGAACAGGACTCACTTAAATGCTTAAAATTGGCCTCAGGCCAAGTCCATGTCTAAAATCATTAATGAACAAAATGAAAAACTCTAAAAGGCAACCTTAGTTTCTCTAGTAGTGGGTAGATTTCAATGATCAGACATCTAGATTCCAAGTGGGGTGAAGAGAACAGCCAGTGCTCTGTGTTTGTTTTCCTTGTTGGGAAACACTGTATGCTGTGTTCTTAATTTTTTTGGTTGTATTTTGACAACTTTCAAAGGGTCTATTTTTTAAAAATCAATTTTATGCACTGTTGTTAAACTGATAATATATAGATACTGTGCCTTCTGTAGGTAAACCTGTGGCTCTGTCCTAATGGAAGGTAATGGGGGTTCCTTATTGTGTAGTTGTGTTAACTGTGTCTCTTTCTTCCGCAGTTGACAGGCCTGTTAGAGTATATGCAGACGGAATATTCGACCTCTTCCACTCAGGTCATGCAAGGGCACTTATGCAAGCAAAAACCCTGTTTCCCAACAGCTACTTGTTGGTAGGAGGTAAGAAGTGCATTTCTTTGTCCAGAAACTGCCTTATAATATGCTTTCTGCAAAGTACCCCTTTCAGATGTCCATCAATAAAATCTGACATTGTTAATGTTTCCAGTTCAGCCCATACCACCTCACTTGTTCAATACCTGAAATTTAAAGTGACATTTAAAACCATAGGAGAAATTACATCATGAAATTGTGTACCACTGTACCAGAGAAAAAGAGAGAGAGAGAGACAGATTAATGATACCACCAAGGGTAGCCACCTCATATTTTCCACTAATGCTTTTCTCCTGCTATTTGTGACATGATCCAATTTGAGTTTCTAAAATTTTCTAGAGGATCAAGGGATTTCAAATCTTGGACAACTAAAAGGATTTGGGATGATTGATGGTGCATAAGGTCATTGTCTATGCCATTCGTGTGTGATCTGCAGAACTTAGCACAGTGCCATGCTAATAGGATGGACCTAATTGGTTGTACGAGTAAGTACAGTGTGATAAAGAAAGAGCTTTATACACCCAGGCCATCTTGGCTCACAGTGAAGGAGCTGATGTACTTCCTAAGAGAATGGAAAGAGAAATATGGCTTGGTGTAGACTGAAGTTTTCCTCTTCTAGAAGGCTCACCTATTCTAATTTTGGTGATGATCTAGTACTTGACTGGGGAAACCTGCATGTCACTTCAGTAGCTCTGGAAGCGGTACATCCATTCACTGTGACGAGCTTCATAGCCATCCCCTGTGATCACTTCCCATGGCCCTGCATTGGACTAAGCACTACAATAATCCTTGAGGTCTCCGAGAGGGAAAAAATATACAGCCAGAACATCCCAGTGTCTAGTACCATGTTATATTATGCAAGTGTACAAACTACTTTCTGGAAATTTCAGAAGGAAACTTGCAAATTTTACAAAGGGTACTAACCATGTAACTGTTGAATGGAATTCTTTGAGAATGACAAGAAAACCAGTGGCTACTAGGCAAGTCATATGAAAGGACCCAAAGGAGAAACTGTTTCTTGTTCACTTCTCTGTCTCGTCTTTAGACTAAGTGCTGCCACCTGGAGTCTTCTAGGCTACTGTGGCCCTGGGAAGGCCTTGGAAGCATGTGGGTTTCAGTTACTTAGGTGATCTGAGCCTGGAGGAGGTTTGGTATGGGTGGGTCATAATTAACTATGTAACCCAGAATTTTGAACCCTCTCATGGGTTCACATGAGCCTCGGCAAGCTGTCACTTTACATCTTGCTGCCACTGGCACCTTGAGAGGTTTCCGTCTATGGATTTCCGGTTCAGTGCGTTGTGATATATATTCTGTATGTTCATATTCTGTCTTTCTCTTCCTCCTTCCCTCCCTCCTTCGTTTCCCTCTCTTATCCTTCTTTCTGTCTCTCTCCTTCACTTCTCTTCCCTTTAACAACGGGTTGCCCTTTCCCTTTATTTCTCTGATAAATGTATGAAAGCATATTGATTATTTCAGTTATTTCTTCCTTTTTACAATGGTGTGGTAACATATACTACACCAGGAGCCAGAATGATAACACTGAATTTGTGCCCAGATATGCTGGTATATAACTATAAGACAAGAATTTGGGAGGTTAAGGTAGGAGAATCATGGGTTTGAGGCTAACCTGGGCTATGTAGGTAGCAAGTTTCAGGCCAGTTTGAACCATTCAGCAAACCCTGCCTATCCCAAAACAATTTAATTAACTTAATTAAACATTATTTTTCAGTCACTTACATGCCTCCAGTGGTGTGTAAAAACTTTGAAATGTGCCATTATATATTTGTAGAATACAAAACAAACTATTTTTTCTAATACTTTATAAATTTCCATTTTCTCTTCAAACTTGTTCTTGCCTATAATTTTCTTAGTGTGATACTTCAGTGCTTGCAAATCTTTTAGTTGCCTCTGTCATAGTTCTAAAGAAGAAATAGGTGTGTAAATCCGAACACAAGTACCACATTACACATTTTGATAAGCAATTGTTAAACAAAAATAAATTTGATCAGCATTTTCTCTTTTAGTAAGATGAATAGGAGATTCTTATTTATGGATTGTATCTATGGGTAAATATAACTTATTGCAAGATCAAGGCAAGGTATAACAATAACTTGTTTATGCTTCCCTTACTTTATAGTAAGTACTGAAATACTTGTTCACACAAATATACAGGTAGGAATGGAAGGAGTCAGTTAATGTGAAATCACGCGATTCTTTGAATTCTTTAGCTCAATGAACCATTTTTTAAATTGCATTTTTGTTTACATTTTAAATGTTGTCCCATTTCCTGGTCTCCCCTCCAGAAACCTGCTAGTCCACCCCCTACTTCTATGAGAATGCTCCCTCACCCACCCACCCAGTCCTCCCACCTCCCGACCCTGGCATTCCCCTACACTAGGGCATCAAGCCTTGGCAGGACCAAGGGCCTCTCCTCCCATTGATGCCCAACAAGGCCATCCTCTGCTGCATATGCAGCTGGATGAAAACAGTTTCTTGTTGTCGTTAAAGCAGTCTCATTGGCTTGTCAAGTGGCAGCCTGACAAGATCTGCAAAGAATGGATTGGAGATGCTCTGACCTGCAAAGGGATCTGTTACTAAGCTTTTAGAATCATTTGTTCTTTCCCTTTCTGGGAAATTGTAACAAAAGGTTTTATCAAGACTTATCAAATGGCTCCTAATTATCACCCTTGCTACTTTACTTGAAAGCAACTTATTCAAGCAGGTACATGGAAAAGAGAGGGGAAACGGAGGTATCGGTAATCGCGTCACACCATCACCAATCCAACGATTTCTGGAAAAAAAATATTCTTGGCAGTTACTTTTAAAACATTTTTTAAAAAACAAAGTACTGAGGCTAGGATTTTAACCTATTGGATTTGCAGAGCATACCTTCTTTAATAGGCAAAATGGGGCCTTATTATCAGATTTACTAAAAACCTGGAGATCAGCATAATGGTTTTTTATTCAACTATATTAATACATTCCAGGAAGCTTTATAAAAAATACCAAGAAATGATCATTATACACACACACACACACACACACACACAATCATTCAAGATTAAAATAATAAAGATCCAACAAATGTTATAAAGAAGACGGTGAGCCAGCATACTTAATTTGTTGAGATGCAATACAATTCACAGATGAAATTATAGGGTATTTATAAGAAGAGAAATATGGATTTTAAAAAAAGATTTGGTCTCTTGTTTTCAATCATGTGTGTGTGTTGGGGGGTACGTGCATGTGAGTGCGGGTATTTGCAGCCGAAGGTGTTGCATCTCCCTAGAACTGAAGTTACAGATGGTATGAGTCAGGCCATCGGCCACCTCATGAGGATGCTGACAACCAAACTGAGGTCCTTTCAAGAGCAATGCTTGCTCTTAACTGCGGGTCCATCTCCCCTTTGAGGCAGGGTTTCACATGAGAAGTGTCTTTTTGAAAGGCATATTATTTTGAGCTAGGCACAGTGGCACAAGCTTTTAATCCCAGCACTAAAGAGACAGAGGCAGGTGGATCTCTGAGTTGGAGGCCAGCCTGGTCTAGAGAGTGAGTTCCAGGGCAGCTAGGGCTACACAGAGAAACCCTGTCTCATAATAAAATAAAACAAAATGAAAAGAAATAAAATAAATGGCATGTTATTTGTTTTTTAAATGTTTAGTGTGTATGTCAGATTGTATTATTTGGCTTTCAGGAATAACTCCATAAAATCAAGTATAAAAGTCAGAAATAAGCTCAATTATCTTTATTAGGTACCATGATTAAAAGTTCCCTATGTATTTAAAGAGAGAAAGAAGCATATTACTAAAAATGATTTGTAGGTAAGTTTAGTTTTTATCACAAGGAGGTAGAAAACAAACATCTTAGAAGATGAAATTGGATAAGGCATATTTATAAATGAAAATTTTTATGATGGGAATTTATAAAATAGTTTTTTAACTTCCTTTAAAATAATGCATGTAAAATATAGCGTAATGCATGTAAAAATAATGTAAATGTTTTACCCATGCCTTTATTCCAGTATATCTTAAAATTTTTATAATTCTGGAAAATATTCCAGATACATTTTTGAGATGCAGCCGTACCAGTCTATAGAGCCTTGGCTTATTAAAGTGATTTTGAAGTGAATAGCTGGAAAAAATGCTTACTCTTAACTACGAGAGAAAAGCCATTTTAGGATTCAATATGAGTGTTGAGAATAGCTGGAAAAATGCTTACCCTTAACTACATGAAAAAGCTATTTTTCACATTCAATATTTCTTTCCAGTGCTCCGTTTACTTTGAATTCCTGGACCTTGCCCCTCAAGATCCATGTGTTCTCTGATAATAGATAAGAGAAGCAGAAGCAAAATTGTTAGGCCAAAATTTGCATCATTCTCCATTCTACTCTGTTTGCTTCCTAACACTGGTTTTCACTTGTAACAGAAATCTGTATATAGGAGGGAAAGACAAGGAGGCACTAGACCAGTGGTTCTCAACCTGTGGGTCACAACCCCTTTGGTGGGTGTGGCGGTGGGATGCCATTTCACAGGGGTTGCATATTGGATATCTTGCATATCAGACATTTAAATTATGATTCATAACAGCAGAAATGGCAGTTATGCAATAGCAATGAGCATAATTTTATGGTTGGGGTCACCACAACATGAGGAACTCTATTAAAGGTCATAGCATTAGGCAAGGTGAGAAGCACTGGTTTCTAGGTTCCGGGTGCTCTGAATGTTCTTTAAAGTTTGCCCTGAAAGTTTACTCCTCACCCTTGCAATGCACCACAGTAAGGTGTGCATGGCGCCTCTTTTGAAAATTGCAATGAGTTCTGTTTCATATGAAAACAACTTTCTCTGGCATATTAATTTTAGGAAATTATACTGTTAGAAGCTGAGGTTCTAGACATTGGTTCCTTTAAAGCTCCCTGTTCTCACCCCTGAGCCACCCCTGCATGTCTTTGGGACCATGTGTTATCAGTAGAAAGAGACCTTTGTCTTAGATTATCTTTTTAGAGTATCACAAACAAGCTTAATAACAGACACCTCTAGCCCGAGGAGAGTTAGGGCACATTTAAGGAAAAGCCATTCTGTTTTGTTGGTTGAATGGCTGGCTCTGGAACTAATGTGTGAACAAATATTAATGCTTGTGGTGAGTTGAAAGGATATGTCATATTAATTACATCAACTGGTGGGCGTATGGTAGGAATTCCTCTGGGTGGTTTCATTCATAAAACCACTGTTTTGATCCACATACATGGATAGGTAGTTGGTGGAAGTCTTTAGTGTTCAACAGAAATTATTGCTTTATATATTTTTTTGTGTATGTGTGTATGTATGTATGTATATGTGTGTCTGTGTGTGTGTGTGTGTGTGTGTGTGTGTGGTGTGCACACACACATCCGTGCATGCCTGTATATGCTTTGGTTCTTTCCCATATAGGTCTCAGGGATCTAACTTAGGTTGTAAGACTTGCCTGTAAGTGCTTTTGCCTGCCAAGCCATTTTACTGCTCTCCAGAAGTAATTCATTAAAGGATCAGAAACTAGAAGTGCTATGGTTTACTTTTGAATTTTAGTAACATATTTGCATTATGATTACAGTACTTGCATGTGTGATTTTTGAAAGCATGCAACCAATAATGATTTAAATTTTTTCCTGTACAGTCTTACCATGTTGGCAGCATTTTAATGAACAGACTTTCCACTTACAAAGTACTTTTAAAAATCCACTTTAATATTAAGGGGTACAGCTCCATAAATTAAAATTTTACAAGAAAGGGATTTTTTTTAAAGCCGAAACATTTCTTTAAAGCGTAAGTCTCACCAAACACCTACCTCCACTGCAAAGGAAGGAAACAGAATAAAACAATAAATACAGAACTGTTACTACTATGATGGTGAGTCCTAGTACAGCACAGGTAAACGTTAATTCACAAACTTGGGTTTATACTTTATTGTATTTTCATTAATTACAGCTGAGGGTACAGGTCAGTGGTAGACCACTTGTCTTTTATTCAGGAGGCTCAAGATTTGATTCCCCTGGTAACGTGGAAATATAAACAACAATGAAAATAGCTCTTTAAAAAAACATATTCTTCTAGGATTCCAGTTTTCGTGGCAGATGGGAAGTGCAGTCTCAGTCCTTCTTGTGCAGTCGTTCTGCAGCCAAGTGTCTGAAACCTCTGTAAAAACAGGAGAGGGGTTTCCTAGTCTTCAGCCCAGCTCACATTCCCCACAGCCCTCTTCATCCAGCTCCAGATAATTCCCAGCAGAGAGCGAATTCATTGCACTATTCTCAGCTAAGGCTCTTGAGGTCTGCACCAACATCAATTACCAGAGATGCTCATTCCTCATCTCTCTTAAGGTTCTGCTGCTAGCCCTACTGCGTGTGGTTTCTAGAGATGTTTAGCCTTTGCCCACTGTTTGATGAACTCTCTTTTGTTACCATGTCCCTTATACAAATGCCCCAAGGAGCTGTAGCCAGCTGTCTTCCAGCATAGTGGGTATTAGCACTTCCACAAGCAGTTTGGAGCAAGAGCCCTGGACAAGCAATTCGAGTTGGGGCAAGGAAAGGACAGCACAAAACCTAAAGGAATAGTCCCACCAGTGGTCCAATATTACTATTATTACTAATAAGTGGCTAATATTTTAGAGTCTTACTCTCTGTTCATGGTCATCATATTGAACTCTCAAAAATTTTTACCCTATTTTAAAGACTAGACAGTTCACATCTGGACAGCTTTTCTAGTAAATGTGGAGCAGAACTGGGATTAGAATCCAAGTCTTTGCCAAATGCTGTTATAAACCCTTAATCCCAGCACTTGGGAGGCAAAGGCAGGCAGATCTCTGTGAGTTTGAGGCTAGCCTTTCTACAGAGAGAGTTTCAGGACAGCCAAGGCTACACAAAGAGAGCCTGTCTTAAAAAAAATGAACACAAGAAAACAAAACAAAAAGATTCCGAGTTTGGGGATCCAAAATTCAAGTCCTATGCTATTTTCTTCTCCAGCAGGGTGCTTCTCCTTGTGCACAGTAAGTTGCCAGGATAGGTTAGCCACAGCGTGAGCTCCCAGAGTACAGTGAATTCATCCATGGAACACCACTGCTTAGAGTTCTCCATCTGGTTGTCAGAGTGCATTTGCCAAGACTCAAGAACGACAATGCTGCTTTGGGCATAATTAATGTTTCGACAATGTGGGTCAGCATGTTCAGCTGCTTCTTGAGGTCACTCCTGGAGTATGAAAAGAGCCGTGCGTTGCTGTAAACAGGATGTTTGTTTTCTTTGCAGTCTATGAGGAGGCTGTTATCTCAGTCATCTAAAAGTCCTATGAAACTGCTCAGATGCCGATTCCAAAGCGGGGAGGCTGTGGGCTGGACCTAGTTTTGCGCTGTCTGAAATATAAAACCAACAGATCTGAAATTCATTTCTACTCAATATGTTTCTTCATGTAGTCCCTTAAAGTCCTAGAAGAACATTTAAAAAGTCCTAGATCCGCTTTTAAATAGAATACTGTAGCCTACAAATGGTTCCTATTTATGGAGTCAAAAGCTGACACCATCAGTGTATCAATACCTAGTCATTATGGCTCTACTAGCTGCCCTCCCACACCCTCTCCTGCCTTTGACCATGATGGATGATTTAGAGACAAGTAGGTCTCTTTACTCAAGTTGTTCATATTGTGCCTCAGGGGACTTGCAAATGTTGTAAGCATCAAAATCACTTATAAAGTTTGTCAAAGACAGAGCTGTATGGAACCCACCAGAGAGAGTACGTACACACACACACACACACACACACACACAGAGAGAGAGAGACAGAGACAGAGACAGACAGACACACACACAGAGAGAGACAGACAGACACATACACACAGACAGACAGACAGACACATACACACAGAGACAGACAGACAGACACATACACACAGAGACAGACAGACACAGAGAGAGAGAGAGACAGAGAGAGACAGACAGACACATACACACAGAGAGAGACAGACAGACACATACACACAGAGACAGACAGACACAGACACACACACACACACACACACAGAGAGAGAGAGAGAGAGAGAGAGAGAGAGAGAGAGAGAGAGAGAGAGAGAGAGAGAGAGAGAGATTTTCTGTTTTCCATTTAAAAAGGTGTTGTCCCTAGGTTGTTATCCTGGCCAGATATAGAACACTCCATGACACATGCAGCTATGGCAATATGCTATAAGACACAGCCATTATAGACCAGTTTTCATTCCAGGTGATAAGAAGCCTAGTAGGGGTGACTTCTTTATTTAAACTAAAAACATTGACAACATATAGATTGTTTTCCCATTTGACTGACAGGGCTATAAAATCCCAAACACTGGCAAAGCCATGTAGCGATGTAGGTAACACCTCTGCTACCTGCTTCTTCTTACTTCCTCTGCTGCATGCTCAGCTGTGCACGTTTTCTAGATTGCACCATGGCTCTAATGCTGGCCTACTGCAACTGACTGAAAACCAAGTGGTTCCGATAAGCTGACATTGTCTCCCATGTGATCTTGAAAACAGTGAGAACTGGAAACAGGAGCAAAAGGATCCCCATTTGTTAGTACAAAATAAATGAGTGATCACACACAGTTTCTTCTTCTGAGGCAGGGTCTCACTATGAGCCCTAGCTGAACTAGAATTCATTACGTTGCCCAGGCTGGCTTAGAACTCACATAGATCTTCCTGCCTCAGCCTCCAGAGTGCTGGGCCTAAAGGTGTGCACTATCATGCCTGACTCAGTTACTATTTTTGTATTTAATACGTTCCTTTGATGATGCAGCCATACAGTTGATGTTTTGATAATTTAAATTGCAACAATAGAGAGTATCTCAGGAAGTATTTATAGAAGATGTAAATAGACAGGAGCTATGTAGGTGTGTTTGTATGTGTTGGTATGTATGTGTCTAGAGATTTTTTTAGACTCGTGTGGATGTGTGTGCTCAAAGTGTACTTACAGATAAAATTTTATTTTATTTATTTATTTAAAATAATAAACAACAATGGTCCGGGTACTATTCATCAGGAACGAAACAGCCACACCAATCATGGTTGTGCACACTTATAATCCCAACATTTAAGTTAAAGCTTAGCCTTTACAGGCTGTACAGTGAGTCTTCACCTCCAAAACATTACAGTCTGTACAATTATAGGCAGCATGCAATACTCTATAATGATAAGAAACGACTATCTTACTGGCTTAAATAGCTTTACTATATTTTACTTTTTTTGTGTGTTTGAGATAAGGTTTTGTTATACATCTCAGGCTGGCCTCAAATTCATGATCCTCCTGCCTCAGCCTCTCTAATGTTGGGGTTATAGGTATGTGCCACCAAATCCTGGTTATACTATATTTTCTATTGTTAATTTAGAGTATGCCTACTTATTTAAATAGCTTACTATAAAACACTATTCAATCTTACATAGGCAGTAACCCTGTGCATCTTATGCTTACTGAGTCTTAGTTGCACTAAGGCAATATCTAGTTATTGACCTGTATCATGTAAGTTTGAATAAATGCATGCTTCAGTATTTGTAGTTATGAAATCAACTATCAATGAACTTCTGAGAACTTGACCATGTTTTAAAGTAACATATGACTATCATTGGCACAATAAGTGTGTGTATTTATTGGGTACAATTTGATGTTTTGATCTACATATAGAAATCAGTAATTATATACATATAACACATCCATCACCTTACTGATTTAACTTTTTTGTTTGTGCAAGAGTGGTTAGTCTGTTTTAGCAATTTTAAAGTAAACCAAGCTTTATTATTAAGTGGTCACCATGCAATACATTAGATTACTAAAATTTACTCCTCCAGTCTGACAATTTATATCCTTTGATCAAGAGTACCAAGGTCAAAGGAATCTTTCCATAAATGACCTTCTTTCTCCTTTGAAGGCAGAGCCAACAATTTTGATGATGACTTGGATATTAGATGTATGAAGAAGTCATGAAGGGATGTTTTCTGGAGATGCTGACCATGGCAGTTGGCTACACTTAACTCTGTGGCCAGATTTGGTGCAGGATATTGGAGAATTGACTATGTGTACATAATGCTTCAAAAGGAAAAAAATCTCATTGCAAGAGGTAGTGAGGGCAGCTCTGACCGTTTCAGTAAGCCAGTCATCAGGTCCTGGTAAATAAACATGGTACTTACCTTTCCTCCAGGCACATAGGAAACATTAGGAAACCTGCCTTAGCCATCCAAAACATAGGTGAGTAAGTATGACCGTTGCTTAGTTCATTTTAAAATCCATTTTAGTAAATCTTCAAGAAATAAAAACCATTTCTTTCTAAGGCCAGGGATAAAGGAAATTACTATTCCCACTTCAGGGTTTAGAGATCTGTAAAGAACCAGAAGTTATGGGAAGGTTAGACTCTGTTCAATCAGACTTCTGTTTTATAACCCCCACCTCTTCATCGTGGAGTGTAATGTCTAATCACCACATCCCCCTCCAGGGAATCAATACCTACCTCCTCCTGCGTGTGCGTGTGCGTGTGCGTGTGCGTGTGCATGTGCGTGTGTGTGTGTGTGTGTGTGTGTTCTAATTGGGTTACTAAGTACAATAATTATGTGAAAGAATTGGAATTGATATTGATTAGTCCAGCCTTGTACAATGCAGGCCTCTTGGCCTTTTTCCTTTGTCTCTTCATCTGGTTTCAGCTGGTCATTTCATTTCTGAATAGTCACAGACACCCAAGAGTGAGCTAGAAGGAGGAAAAATATAGGAAAGTCACATTAGATAGTGGGCAGAATAATTTTGATGAAAGTCTCAAAAAAGAATGCAGCTATAGTTAACAGTAAAGTGAAAGCCTGGATTCCTAGTACATTTAGGTTTGCTTTCCTTTCCTCATCCTTTGTTCCTATAAAAAACGGAGTTCAGTGATGCCGAGCACCTACTGTAACTTCCGTCTTGCTGAAGAAGCCAAGTCTACCACGGAGTGGGCGGCAGCAATATTTATCTTTGCCCGTTTCAGTTTGCAGTGATGACCTAACTCACAAATTCAAAGGTTTTACTGTGATGAATGAGGCAGAGAGATATGAAGCTCTCAGACACTGTCGCTACGTGGACGAAGTCATCAGAGATGCACCATGGACTCTTACTCCAGAGTTTCTGGAAAAACACAAGGTACTTCTCTTTCTTGCATGTTCTCCCTATAACAGGATTATCAACTCTGGCTCTGTAGCCAAGATTCCAGGGATACCAAAGACTCTTCCAGTTTCAAAAAAGGGCAAGTTTTAGGGGCTAACATGTGGCATCACTTGATGGAACACCTTTCTTTTGCCCAAAAGTAAGGACTGCTGTCTTCTTGAGTGCAGGGATTAGAGATGGTCTAGCCAAAACCAAATGCTGCCTCTCTGTTCCAACTAGAGAGCCATGAGCAAGATTCTTAACCACACTGGACTCATTACTTCATCTCTACAACTGGATGACAGTGCTGTCCCCCTCATGGGACCATTGTAGGACCATTTTAAAGAGCTAATGAAAGAATCCTAGTAAAAAAAAATTGGAAAACTGGCTGGCCCGTTGTAAGAGCTTCAAGGTTATCATTGTTGGTGATCACAGACTCACAGGCATCCTTCGGCATGAAACAAATGAATGCACATCTTATCTGGAAGGTCAGGGGTGAGACTTTAAGGAAAGAACTTTCTATCTATGATTTTGTGACTCTGAAATCCTTACTAACATAAGATTTTTATTAGTTGAAAACATGAGACATTCTTTTGATCTGCATCAAATTATGTTCTTTGTATCTCCCTACCAGCCCCACACTAGGAGCTATTCTTTCCTTTTATAAGCAGCACAAAAAAATAAGATTAAGCTGTTCTAAGAATTTTCTTTTCTATTTTTAAATTCGCAATGCAGAAGAGAATAGAGAACACTGATAAATGTGCATGGGTAATAGCAGAGGAGACAATTTCCTGGTGAGAATGAAAAGAAAAGAGGAAAAAGTACAATATGATTTACTACCAGTAATCATGCTTTTTTTTTACTTAGCATATATTGTATATTCAACACATGACAGGCAGTTTAGAGGATACTAATAATGACAATGATGAATGCCATTTATTATTTACCATATGCCCAGCACTGTGCTAAGGACTTTGCTATTATATAAAATGAGTTCAGTGTCATGGCTACCCTGGGTTATTATTATGCATTGAAGAGGGGGGGACTAAGTTGAATGTGGAGGCTAGAATTAATAACAACAATAAAATATGTACTGAGTACTTACTATGTACTAGTTTCTATTTTTAAGCACTGCTACATATCATTTAATCCAGTAATTCTCCCTTGAATTTCTACCCCAAAGGACAATGTATGGAAACATTTTGGTTGCCCTAGCTAGGGGCTGCCAGTGACATCTAGTGGGAGGAGGTATGAGATGCTGTTCAGTGTCTTCCAATGAGCAGGACACC
This sequence comes from Rattus norvegicus, assembly GCF_021556685.1. Classification (NCBI taxonomy): domain Eukaryota; kingdom Metazoa; phylum Chordata; class Mammalia; order Rodentia; family Muridae; genus Rattus; species Rattus norvegicus. The sequence goes on from NC_141554.1 coordinate 66,408,373, forward strand.
TATATACACACACCCCAAAATTATCTAGCCCTTATTGTCATCGGTGTTGAGGTTGAGGAATCCAGTTAATGAGTTTTGTAACTTGTAAGTGGTAGGTAGGAGTGATACTCTGGTAAATTGAACTACTCATCTAAGCCAGCTCTCGAGATGGAATAAAAGCTCAGTGTGTAAGACGTATTTACCTGGTGTAGTAGGAAACAGGGGTGAGGCTTAGCAGGTGTGCAGATTAGAGGGAAATTGTTCAAGAGGGCACAGTAGTTACTTGTCTCGTTGTTGTGACAAAACACCTCACCAAAGCAGCTTGAGGAAGGTGGGGTTTATTTTGTACGTTCCAGGGATATAGTTCATCCTGATAATGAGTATGTGGAAGCAGAAGCAAGAGGCAGCTGATCACACAGCATCCAGAGTCAGGAAGCTAGAGCAATGGCAGCCTGTGCTCAGCTCACTTTCTCCTTGTTATTGGTCCAGGAGCCAAGCCTTAGCATGGCGCCGCTCATATTCAGGGTGGGTCTTCCCACTCAATTAACCTAACCTAAAGATTCACTGTACCACCCCCACCCCAGACATGCCCCAAAGATGTGTTCCCATGATGAGTCTAAATCTCATCAAGTTGACCATAAATAATGGCTGACCACCCCAGGAGGACAGCCCACTTGACAGCAGGAGGACTTGATGAGGAAGTTCAGATGAGTTGGTGCCATAACCTAGATGACAGGGCCTTCTTCGGTGAGGCAGACCTTGAAGGGCTCTTGCAAGTAGTCACAGCTGTTCTGATGCAGATGGCTAATGGCTGTTATGCCCAGAGGCCAGCATCCTACAACTACTTTATTTTAAAAGGTCCTGGGGTTGGGGTGGAGAAGGGAGGACTCATCAGTCCCTCTCAAATCTGTAACCCCGCCCCCATGCCAGTGCTAATGTCCCTTTTCTCTTCAATAGATTGACTTTGTGGCTCACGATGACATTCCGTACTCATCTGCCGGTTCTGATGACGTTTATAAGCATATCAAGGAAGCAGGTGAGGCATCCCCTGTCCGCAGCACACAGTCAAGCATAAAAGCTGGCTGCCCTAGGCCTGCGGCATGTGTAAATGGATTGCTGGAATACCCAGCATCGCCCCAGCTGCTGGCTCTGTATCATCCTCTGCCAGAGAGCTCTTAGAACTCAGGAGAGCCGGGTAGGAACCAGGGTCCTGATACTTTTCAGTCCTAACGTGGCTTGTAAGGAATTCAAGGAGAAGAAATCCCATGTTTCCAACTCGGAAAGCTGCAGAAAGCTGAGAAACGCTGTAGAGGAGGAGAAAAGCCATGGTTGGTGTGTGAGTGACATTATAATGGGGTACAGCATGGGGAACAAATACCTTCTTAAGGTCTGAGCCATAAGCTAAGTCTTCCTTCCATAAAAACAGCAGCAGAGTTGCTTTGGGATTAAGAACCAGCTAAGAGACCCCAGGGTTAAGTGGATTTCCGCTTAAGAATTCCTTAGCTACCTTAGCATATATCTGGTAGTAGTCGCCTTATGGATTAGTCTCTAGCAAAAGAGTAATAACAATATGACTCCCAAGGTAGTTATCTTAAAAGGCTGATTTTATTCATGATTTTTGTGAGGCAGGATCTTAACAGAGGGCTTGACTGGGTACTTCTTTTATCCTTTGGATTTTTTTTAAATTTTTTTTTTTTCCGGAGCTGAGGACCGAACCCAGGGCCTTGCGCTTGCTAGGCAAGCGCTCTACCACTGAGCTAAATCCCCAACCCCTTTAAATTTTATTATATAAGTACACTGTTGTTCCAGGCAAACCAGAAGAGGGCATGTAATCCCATTATAGATGGTTGTAAACCACCATGTGGTTGCTGAGAATTGAACTCAGGACCTCTGAAACTGTTCTTAATCGCTGAAGTATCACTGCATTTTTTCTTTTTAGACTCTTGATCTGTAATTCTGACTGGCCTAGATATCACCATGTACATTTGGCTGGCCCAGGACTCACAGAGATAGCCAGTCCTTGCTTCCCAAGAGTTGGGATTCAAGGCATAATCCCCATGTCTGTTTTTTGTTTTGTTTTAAATGTAGTACTAGGGATCAAACCTAGAGCTCTCCATAGGCAAGCATTCTACCATTGGCTGTGAGTGTTTTTTGCTTGACTCTTTCAAATGGTAATTTCTAGATGCTGATAGGAGCTTCAGTCCTCTGACGGCTTGGGGCTCTGTTATTATATACATAGTGGCCAGCTTTGGATATTAGCTGTTAGCCCGGAGGTCAGGGGTATTTGTCACTGGAACACCAATACATTGTTTCCCTGTTGCCACAGCATGAAGGCTGAGAGCAACTGTTTAAGGAATAAGCAAATTTAGCAGCTGCCATAAGGATTCCTGTGGCCTGGCCTTGGAAGTCACAGAGCATCATTTATATGACCTTTTAAGTATAAGCATGTCACTGAGGAGGCCAACCGAAATTCAAGGGCAAGAGAGTTGTGGGTCTTTCTCTTTGTTAAAGATTTATTTATTTATTTATTTATTTATTTATTTATTTATTTATATGAGCACACTGCAGCTGTCTTCACACACACCAGAATAGGGCATCAGATCCCATTACAGAGGGGTGTAAGCAACCATGTGGTTGCTGGGAATTGAACTCAGGACCTTTGGAAGAGCAGTCAGTGCTCTTAAGTGCTGAGCCATCTCTCCAGCCCTATATTATTATTTTGTGACTATGTATATCTTTTTCTAAAATATAGGGTTTTTAAAATTATTCCTTGAGAGTTTCATACATGCATTCGATATAACTGGATCATGGCCAACCCAAATTCTCTTTACAGCCTTTCAAAGACACCCTCCCCAATACTCTCACCTTCTATCTTCATGTCTTCATCTTAAAAATATAGTCAACCCACTGAGTCCAATTGGGGCTGCCTGTGGGGCCATGCAGTGGGACATGGGCAACTTACCAGTGTGACCATTCACCAAATTTACTTTCTGTTTTCCTTGGAAGCGCAGGCCTAAGACTAAGGTACGTGACTTCTTTTGCACAGAGATCCTTATGGTCCATGAACCTGCTCCAGTGATGCCTCACTAGGAGGAAGAGGCACTGTAAAGATCTAGTTGGGATGCTCATAGAGTAGGCCATAGAGTGGTCCCTGTAGAAGAGTCTCAGAAAAGCCCACGTACAGCTTTTATACTCTATGGTTTATTTGGAAAGTCAAAAACTCCGTTTAAATGAAGCAAGAGACATCACGAGTATAAATTAAGCGGTGCAACCTTATGCTCTGTTTGTCAGAACTGAGTGTCAAAATCCTCTGGCAGAGCTAGATGGGAAGATGGAGCTAAGATGTAAGTGTAAGGCCCATGTTTCTCATTATCATTCCGATGGTGCCTACTACTGTTGAAAGTTGCTTTATTAACATGTGCTTTGCTGCTTCTTAAAATAGCTCCATAACCAAACGCTGCAATTCTGAAAAGCATGATAAAAAGGGTTCTCTGATCATGCTCATTACTGAATATTTTTAGCAGAGCAATAATTAGGATTTGGAGGAAGCTGGGTGCCTCATTATGTCAGCAGAGGGCTTGGCTTCTTTCAGAGACCTACCTCTCAAGCAGCCAAAGCAAATCCCCCCAGTCCCAAATCTGCTTTCCGTTACTCAGCCAGAGACCTGAGACTCCGACTTTACACAGGGCAAGCTCATGTCCTTTGTGTCTAAGTGACTTGCTAAAATCTATCAGTGACTAAAGAACCTTCACATTTCATCAGTCTCAAAGAAAGATGGGATAGATTTTTTTTTTACCAGAAAGTTTTCAACTGTTCCAATTAAGGTGAGCATGCTGTCCCAGATGTGCTAACTTGGGCTCATCCAGGGACTCACCACCTACCTAGGTCCTGCTCCCATGCTTGGTCCAGTTGGAATTCTCTTTGCATCCATGTGTGTTTGCATTTTCTGCCTTCTGTTTAGTTTTTTTCTGTGTTTGGTTTCACCCTTCTAGAAGATGATCAAAGAAGTTTCATACCTAGTAGCCAACCCCAACTCTGTCCACAGAGCATGGACTGGAGTCAGATGTCCTGTCTCTAAGATCAGCAGTACCACCCTGCTGCTGACACTGTGAATGTGTACACAACACATTTTTAAAGGTCCCAAAGGGACACTTTGGAGCAGCGAAACAAAAATTTAAAGAGACTTGGGTTTGGAAGGGTGTTCAGCATCAGTATTCATCTTGTCGTTCAGTCAGCAACTATTCTGACAGTTCCTGCCTGTCACCTGCTGCTTGAGACGATAGAAGAAAACAAGAAGGGTGTGGCCCTGTCCCTCATACAGATCATAGGCAAGAGAGACAGTTGCTAATGGAAGTGTTCCACTAAAGACTTTGTAATATTTGAAAGAACAGAGCAGTGGGGCTAACAAATAGAAAGACCTGTTTTGGGAGTTGAGACTTAATTTCCTTGACACTAAACCTGACCGAGAGTTCAGCAGACAGAGATATGACAGACAGAGAGGGGGAGAGCCAATGGTTTTAGAACAGTGAAGAAGCCCCATGTTGCTAAGTCCAGGCCCACCTTCATAGACTATAAGCAAACCAATTCTAGCCCTTGTCCAGTGCAGGAGCCATGGCTGAGAGAGAGCAGAAGCTGGGAGATGAGCCTAAGGCTAGAAGGAAGCACAGAAAGGAGATTCTGAAGCAGTGGCAGAGGCAAGTTAAGTAAAGCCTTTACTCTAAACACAGTAGAAAGCCAGTGAAGAGGAATGAGCAGGCTTGGGACTTGCATTTACAAGGATGACTCTGTGGGTGTTGATGTGTATGTAGAAATGGACAAAAATGACATCACTGCAGCTGGAGAGATGGCTCAGTGGTTAAGAGTGCATACTGAGGGGTTGGGGATTTAGCTCAGTGGTAGAGCGCTTGCTTAGCAAGTGCAAGGCCCTGGGTTCGGTCCCCAGCTCCGAAAAAAAGAAAAAAGAAAAAAAAAAAAGAGTGCATACCGCTCTTGCCAAGGACCTCGGTCTGGTTCCTAGCTTCCACGCCAGTCAGCTCATAACTGCTTGTAATTCCTAACTCCAGGTCCAGGAATCTGATACCTTCTTTCACCATCCCTGGACAGCTCTTGATGTAATCTTTGAATATGATGGTTTAGCTACGGATAAAGATGGTGAAAAGATGTTGCATTAGCCAAGCATTTGAGGAGCAGGCTTGTTATTATACATTGATTGGATATGGACAGCTGGGAGTAGAAAAGCAGCCCAAATGAGCCCAGAACACCTTGTCTAGCTGCCTTCTTAGTTGAGGGAAACTAAGGTCAAGTCGCTTGCCTTCAGAGGTTTGAATGACTTGCTGTAAACTGAGAACGCGGTGCCCTTGTTCTTTGGCTTCACTGTTGCTGTTGATACAGGACTTATCTACATGGTTGGAATGATACGGCTACAAAAACCTCCACTGCCCGATACATGATTCTTGTTGACAGCAGGATTTTGAGCATGAATGCAGTTCTGTTTTGGCATCTGTGACCCCTTTCTAGTGTGTGCTGTTGGTAAACTCCAATATGTCTTTGGTGACTTTAAGGGCATCTAACAGAACCATTGGAAGTTGGCGTCCTCGTGCTTCGTTATTTTTATTCTTTCCCACATATTCCAGATGAACGTGGGGAAGCCCCCATGCAGTGTAGACTGTTCTTAGAGGAGGTCGAATCACTTAGCACATCGCACACATACCCTTAGATAGAGACAACAAAGGCGCCATTCTTCTCCTTTTCCTGTGGGGAAAATGGGACAAAGACTTCCGGCGGGACGAGGAGCCGTGATCTGACTCATTCATTGACTCGGTTATCATTCATCCCCTTGTGCATTTCCTTTGGATGCTTTCAGCACCTCCCATGGGTACTGATCTGGACACTGGCAATGCAAAATCAATTAAGGCATGCCGGCGTCCTAAAGGTCCATTTCTATTTTTTTTTTAAAAAAAGAAACAAAAATTTAAAAAGAACTCGCATAAACAGTGTCTATTTCTGTGCAGAGACAAGTATCAGACATTGTGTTGTTGTTGTTGTTGTTGTTGTTGTTGTTGTTGTTGTTAGCTGAAGATCCCTTTATGTCCAGAATGCTGTGGGTTCTCGTGTTAGCATCAGAAAAGACTTCATAGAGGCACAGCCTTGAAGGTGGACTAATGAGGGTGAGGAAGAACTCTGGATAATGGGGTCAGGAGTTGGGTACCTAGGATAGGAAGGAAGAGCTGAGCATTGGCAAATGTAAGGAGCCAGGTGAGTGCATGGTGTCTCCTGGGCCACACCTGGGATGATGACGATACAATGTTATAGTAAAGGAAGTGAATCCTGGCTGCAAGAGTCAGTTGAGGCCAGAAAAGAAAGTCTCCCTGACCTACCCTGAAGCTCCAGTATTGTCTAGCACAAAAAGAACCATTAAGGGAAGTAGATAAATTGACATAACTTTACCTTAATCTTTTTTTTTTCTTTTTTTCCGGAGCTGAGGACCGAACCCAGGGCCTTGCGCTTGTTAGGCAAGTGCTCTACCACTGAGCTAAAACCCCAACCCCTACCTTAATCTTTTTATTCTTACTTGGACAGGCATGTTTGTTCCAACACAAAGAACAGAAGGCATCTCAACATCAGACATCATCACCAGAATTGTCCGTGACTATGACGTATATGCCCGGCGTAATCTCCAGAGAGGGTACACAGCCAAGGAGCTGAATGTCAGCTTTATAAACGTAAGTGTGCCTCCCCATGTACTCTGGGGGGGCACTGTATTATACTACCATGACTTTTGTTTACTGTGTACTGTGCAATGCGCTTAGTATTCTTCACTGTTGTCTCATTGAATCCATATTTTTAAAACCCCCCTGTGGTATGCTTTAGTTTGTGAGAGAGGGTCTCACTGTATTGCCCAGGAGGGTCTCAAAAGCATGACCCACCTACTTCAGCTTCCCAAGTGTTGGGTTTACGGGAATGCACCAACACGCCTGCGCCAGAAATGAGGCCTATATTTACAAACGAGGAAACAGTGCCCGAAGAGTCAGCCGCAGAGCATAGGCAGCTTCACATTTATAATGGAGCTTCCTCACTCCCCTCCCCTGCCCCCAAACTCCCTCTTTAGCTTTCAGATGTGGCAAAGGGTTTCTGGAACATCTGCCCCTTGGGGAAAGGCAAGTGTTGTCTTCTCAAAGGAAGGGAAGGCAGGCGGAAGCAATGAGATGCTAAGCCCAGAGAAAATGCTTTCTTGTTTTAACGTTTTACAATTTTCATTTTATTAAGGCCTTACAGATGCTCATTAGAAACCTTAACAGCCGTTTTTTATTGTCCAGAGAAATTACAGCTGCTTAAATAAAGCCTGAAGCCTTTGGCTTCCTTTTGTATTTCTACCTTATTGTTCCCACAGAGCTGCTGTTAGTTTAATAATAGAGCACTGTTAAAACAATCTTTAAAACAAGCAAAACAAGCTGTTACAAGGCAAAGAGAGTAGCCGGATGGTTGGGGATGATGTTAGTGAGTCTGGACAACTGGGGTTACCAGGCTTCCAAGGAGCCCATGATTTTGATCCAAACAAACACTCTTTGTGCATCCAGGATTCCAGCCCCAAACAGATACTGTATTTTCCAAGGGTGATTTGTCTGCAAAAGTAGGCATTTATAATTATATGCAGTTTTAATTATCTAGCATCTTTCACAACTGATCATTGGTACCTTCAAAATAGGAGGGGCTTGTTAATTGTAAGTCAGTGATTATTCATTGTCCCGATAAAGCAGGGAGTGTTGGGATTCAGGCCCCTCTAGCTTTGTATAAGCCAGGCAACAAAATGGAAAATTCCGGGTTCGAGTGGCACCCAAACACGTGGCTGCAAAGAATTCAGCCAACGTGATGATTTGGTATCTTAGAGAGAATAAAGCCCTGGTTATTTCAATAAATTAAACTGTCTGTTCTTTTAAATTGAATTCAGTCAACCATCCAAGCATAGCAAGCCATTTCCAAAAGTTATTGCTCGCTCTCTTTAAATGCTCTTTAGATAAGCCACTTAGCTCAGGGAACCGTGAGTACGGTGGGGGTGTGCTTACTGCCTTTCTCTGACAACAAGCCTGGCTGCAGCTCACAGAGGAAATTGAATGTGTTGGATGGGCGTGTAAATGAATCACAGAACCTCAGAAGCGGCAGAGACCTGATGAGGACCAGTCATCCAATCCATGTCCCTTGACTTTGAGATAAGGAAAACGAAGCTCAGACAGTAGACGAGGCCAGGGGAGGGTCGGGGAGAGGTGGAGGTGGCCGTACCTCTCTAAATCTTGTGACTCCCAGCTCAGTGCTCACTCTACTGTTCCGTGCTGTCACTGAGTACTAAACAAAATAACCATTGCCAGCATTGAGCAAAATATCAAAGAACATGATGTAAAGACAACAGCTGACATTTAGCTAGAGCCAATGCGATACCCATCTAAGTGTTTTGTCTGCATCGTCTCATTTAATTCTTGTGAGAAGCCTACTAGGGTGGGTGTGATGACACTAGCCAACTTATAGGTGAGGAGACAGAAGCCTAGAAGGTTAAACAGCTCAGTCAGACCACACTGCAAATGATAGAAGACAGTGCGCCTTCCTGGAGCACATCTGTGTGCTTCTACAGCGCAGTAGCACACACATAGCTCATAGCCAACCCCACGCTGGGGCTGCAATGTGCTCTTGGAATGTCTAAAGGATCTTGACTTACTTTTATTATATTTGAGGTATTTTACAAAATTCTAAAGTACAAAATGGGCTTCATTCTTTATAGTAAAGAAAAACAATATATCCTATGACTCCTTAAGAGACTTATTGTCTATTGAGATTTTAAAAGGGAAGACCCTTAGTGTGATATTATTTTCATTGTTTAGACAATGTGTTGATCAGATAATGTAGATAAATGCCTGTGGTGCTTTAGAACAACGTAATTAACACATGGGAAGCAAATGCCAGGCTTTGAGCCATATATTCCGGTGCATGACCTTACCTGATTGTCATAACAACCCTGTGAGGTAGCGATGATTATCATCCCCATTTTATTGATGAAAAGTGAGGCTTTGAGGTAATTAGTGATGTGCTCAACTCAATATGGCTTCCTGGAGCATAGATAGACAACACCATTGTATAAAGTCTCTAATCACAAAACCCAGGGACTCAATCAAAATAAAACTTTATGTCCAAGGAAACCAATGCACTTTAATTACCTTCATGGGAAATATGACAATGACGATTTTAGCAAGAGGCATTGGTCCTAAGCCCAGTTAGTATACAACTTAACGTAAACTGTATTGGTTTTAACACTACACTGTTCAGGCTCTGGGCAGCCATTCTGTACACAATGCGTCCTTTGATCTAAGTTCTAGAGGACCAGGGGTATTTGCTCAATAAATGATAGCTTTGTGTGTTTTGTATTCTGTTCTTATACAATTTCAACTCATAGATGTTGAACAGATTGAACATAATTCAACATTTATACTTCCACTTATATATCCAAGGAGATTGATGTGTAAGACACATGCCTTCCCATCAGTCTAGCCCTTGAGAAATAATGACATCTATTCTTCACATTACGAGCAAACCTAAGTTGATATAAAATATAACCAACACAGACGGACCTCTCTCATATCCTCCTGAATCAATCTATTTCTTTCTCTTGTCAATTTTAACTAGGAGAAGAAGTACCGTTTCCAGAACCAGGTGGACAAGATGAAAGAAAAGGTCAAGAATGTGGAGGAAAGATCAAAGGAATTTGTTAACAGAGTAGAAGAAAAGAGTCACGACCTAATTCAAAAGTGGGAAGAAAAATCAAGAGAATTCATTGGCAACTTCCTAGAATTGTTTGGGCCAGATGGTGCATGGGTATGTAGTTATCTCAACTGGCATTGCAATGGCAGGTATTTTCAGCTTAAATGTCTTTTGTAGACTCAATGATGTCCCTTAAATAGTGGCCTTTGCTTAAACATCATCTCAAGTGACCCCAAGTCCATGTCCTTATTTAATTACTGAATCATCCCTCAATCACTGATTTAGTATGGTACCAAATGGTACACAAAGTGGGGTCTTCTCTGTTTCTGTTTCCAGAACTTGGAAGCCGTTCAGTTACCTTTGAATGTCTAGTATTGCAGAAGTTGTTCTCATAATTCATCCCAGTCTTCAAGTTTGGAGTGATGCAAAGCTTAGGGTTAATAGTAAAGTAAATCAATGTAACATGGAGCTCGTGTTGAAAGTCAAGTCCAAGGGTTCTTTTTCTTTTAATTTTTTATTTATTCTTCTCTCATATATTACATCCCAACTGTAGTTTCCCCTCCATCTTCTCTTACTCCCTACCTCCCTTCTCCACCATCCACAGGCCTCCCAGAAACATCAAGCAAACTGACATATCAAGCTGCAATAAGACTAGGTACCTCCCCTCATAATAAAGCTGGACAACGACAAGGGTTTGGGGAGGTATTGCATTATTATTTTTTTTCCTAGAGAGTCATGAACAAACATGTACTCCCCTCAGAGTACCAGTGACAGACCAAAGTAACGACTCCACTCAATTCTAGCTGAGGGAAATGATGAATTTAGACTTAGAAAACTGTGAGTGGGGGTTACTAAAAGGTGTGTGAGTGACTTTAAAACATGTACGTCCACAGAAGTCCCAGCTCATAATGGATGGCAACTTTCCTATAGCTGAATAGGTAGTGGTCCCTTTCAGTTAGCCTTCCATGCTTTGCAGACCACAGGCAGCTGGAGCAGAATTCCTGTTGGCAGCGAGGTGCAGGAGGGAATGGCTTGGACTCTTGGATAAGGGAGTAGCAGCTCTCCGCTTGTTCTCATTTTATATGTCAACGGAATTGCTCTTGAAGGTCTCCTGAGGGTAATCACACCTGCTCTAATTAAGTAAGCAGTGGGTATGGTGCTTGGGAAACAATGCTGCACCTCAGGAGAATGTGAAAGAATGGAGCTGCTCTACCACCTTGTTGTGTTGTGAGGAATTTTACCACTGAGGAGAAAGAGAAGCAGCGGAATTTTGCCTTGTAACCATGCCAATCAAACCTTAATTTTTCTTTGGCATGCAGTTGTTGGTATAGGTCCCAAAAGTCTCAAAGGACTAAGACCATGAGCCAAGAAAGAAAAAGCATATTTTTTCCTCATTTAAATTCTTTAGACAAGTGTGATTGATAACTGTAGAAAAGGAAAAGAAAATTCTGAAGCCACAATGGTAGCATGCCCTCCATTAGTTAAATAACCAGAGCTATTGGAAGAGTTGATAAGGGTTTTGTGAAGTAGATATCTTTAACCTGACTTTCCTTTTTAAAAGAAATGCTATGTATGTTTTCATATTTGTGTATATATGTGGGACATGGATGTCTGTGTGCAGAGGCCAGAAGAAGGTTTCACGTGTCCTTTGTCATCCTCCCATACACCTATTCCTTTTTTTTTTTTTTTTTTGGTTCTTTTTTTCGGAGCTGGGGACCGAACCCAGGGCCTTGCGCTTCCTAGGTAAGCGCTCTACCACTGAGCTAAATCCCCAACCCCCACCTATTCCTTTTTTTTTTCTGGCTTTTTTTTTTTTTATTAACTTGAGTATTTCTTATATACATTTCGAGTGTTATTCCCTTTCCCGGTTTCCGGGAAAACATCCCCCTCCCCCTCCCCTTCCTTATGGGTGTTCCCCTCCCAACCCTCCCCCCATTGCCGCCCTCCCCCCATAGTCTAGTTCACTGGGGGTTCAGTCTTAGCAGGACCCAGGGCTTCCCCTTCCACTGGTGCTCTTACTAGGATATTCATTGCTACCTATGGGGTCAGAGTCCAGGGTCAGTCCATGTATAGTCTTTAGGTAGTGGCTTAGTCCCTGGAAGCTCTGGTTGCTTGGCATTGTTGTACTTTTGGGGTCTCGAGCACCTTCAAGCTCTTCCAGACCTTTCTCTGATTCCTTCAACAGGGGACCTATTCTCAGTTCAGTGGTTTGCTGCTGGCATTCGCCTCTGTATTTGCTGTATTCTGGCTGTGTCTCTCAGGAGCGATCTACATCCGGCTCCTGTCGGTCTGCACTTCTTTGCTTCATCCATCTTGTCTAATTGGGTGGCTGTATATGTATGGGCCACCTGTGGGGCAGGCTCTGAATGGGTGTTCCTTCAGTCTCTGTTTTAATCTTTGCCTCTCCCTTCCCTGCCAAGGGTATTCTTTTTAACCAGAGTTTCTCCCTAAACATGGCGCTCCTGTTTTCTTGACTAAGATGGAATCCAGAAAGCCCTGGTAACCTCCTGTCTTGCAGATAAGAGCGCTTGCTGCATAATCACGAAGACCAGACTTTGGATGGCAGCGCCTACATAATAAGCCAGCCATCTTGTGCACAGCGGCAACCCCACATCTAACTGTGAGAGACGAGGCAGGTTGCTGGGGAATTTTAGCCCCAAGCCAACTTTCTTTTTAAAACAAAGAGAAATGATTCCATTTGATTTCCTTAATCTTAAATAGCCAAGATTTCCTATTATGATATGAGAAGTCTCTAAGGAAATCCACTTCTACTTAATTATTTTATTGATGGGTTGTCACTACTGCCATTGCTCATTTGAGCTCATTCATTATAGGATTATCTAAAAGTAAAACACTCAATTAGTAGAGAAAAAGAAGACTGTTCAGAGAATTGGAGGAGATACTTTAAGCCTAGTGGCCTCTAATGTGTTATAGACAATGTTATAAACCAACCATATTCTATCTGTAGGCTGAGTCTGAGAGGGAAGGGCTAATTGACCCATTGAAGAACTTCCAGTGAGGACTGGCAAGAGTGGAAACCAGACCCTGGGCTCCTTTTCACTTTTTTTTTTGTTCACTTTTAGTTCAGATGATTTAATTCACGGCCCATTTATTAACGTTCTTGTCTATGCACAGCAGTATGGAGGACCACAAAGACAGTCTAAGTGAGTACCCTGTACTCTGGTCTTCAGAATATAAACTCTGGACTTGCCCTTTTGAGCCAGCATACGCCTTACTACTTTGTATTTTCACAACGGCACATGGCTTTTAATGGAGCCATAGAGCAGCTCATTGGCTTAGCATGCTTCAGAAATGTGACCCTGCCAGAAACCCTCGTATTGTTCCTCAGTGGGTGGATGTTTTCTCCACCTGGGGTGAGCAAAAGGCAGGCAAAGGATATCATTTCATAGGAACTTTATCCTCCCAGTCTTCTCAGGCTCCCAGCAAAGGCGAAATAGTAGCTGGAATGGTTCCTAAAGAGTCTGGTGACAGTGAACGGAGGTGATTTTTAAGAAATGAAACCCAGATTAGAGACTGGAGGTTTATCTTTTAAAAACTTGCTATTAGTGTCAAAACTGTTATTAACATTAATTTACTGTATCAGCCAGACTTAGACATTACTTTTTTCTGTTGACATTAAAAGTACAGGAATAGTTACAAGGATGTTAAACGCCAAGGTAAGTAATTTGCTTTTCATGAATATGCTATTATTATAATAATTCTTTATTTGTGGATTTGTGACTGGAACTCATTTCTTAAAACAGGGGATCTGCGTTACCTGCAAGTACAGTACTGATACGAATAACCCAGACTTAGAAAGGCACAGAATAGAAAGATTTAAGGCCCCAAATTTGCTACAGCAGGATTGGCAAGCACCTTTATATTTAGTGTACAGTGGGTATTCCATAGAAATGGGTCTTCACAGAGTGAATGCATGAATGAATGGACTGGGAGAAATACCTGTTTACTGACCTTCCTTGGATCTGGAAAGGCTATGATGAGGCTTAAACTCTCCATATACAGTCTTCCTTTGTCTATGGCACTGGATACACTTCAGTGTTTGGTGGATCAAATCCAGAGCTTTACACTGAATTCCAAGGCAGCCTGTGCTATGTGAGGCAGGGTAGTCTAGGCTACAGAGTGAGAACCTGACTAGAAAAACAACCACAACAAAAACAGACTGATTTGGTTTTCTTGGGGTTAATATTTTGCCTGGGAAGAGTGACTTGCTAGCTCCCCATGGCCATATCCTCTGTCCTGCTTCCTCTGGCTCCCCCAACCTGACTCACTCATTGACGCTGCTGAGATGGGCCCAAGGAACATTTGGATTTGCTCCTTATCTATTATGGGAGAATACTACACAGTGATGTAAATAGCAGGGATGGGGCCCTAGGAGTCTGTCTTGGAAGTTGTCTGCCACAATTCTAAGAATGTGAAGCTAGCGGCCTGTGTAATCCTTAACTGCTATAATAGATTTTCCAGTTCCCACTTACTCCGAGTGGTAGGATATCAGGGCTTAAACCTTTCTATTTTTTTAAAACTCACATCACTTTATTTATTTAACTACTTTTAACTGATTCCACTAGCCTTGAGTCATATTCAGAAGGTGGCCTATAATCCAAACCAAATGGCCAAGAGAAGCCTTCTGTATTAATCAGCTCTATATAAGAAAATACGCAATTAGGGAGGAGATAAGTTGATTTCATGTACACTACTGGGGTGAGTGTAATTTAATATACATGAACATTTTAGGATCAATAGCAAATCATAGCAAAGTTTTCAGTGCAGTCTTCACACATGGTAGTAGTTTAGTTATCTTTAACATGTGCACCATGTATCCTACAGTCTTGGGATGTCTGTTGTAAGTAAAGCTTTATGACAGAAAGAACGAGAAAGAGACAGACAGGGCGGGGAACACTGAGGGGGAAGTTATTTGGGCGGAGTTTGGGAGGCTTCTAGCTCTATTGCTTTTGGGCTTGTAGCGAGGAAGGCACACAATGGTGGAAGGCTGTGGGAGGAAGCTACTTGCCTCATGGCACCATAGGGAAGGAAGCCAGGGGACAGGGAAGGAGGCAGTTCACTGCCCCTGGGCCGGTGGTCTAGATCCAAACAGTAACGCCTTTCAGACAAAGATGCACTATTACCTTTCCTTGGGAGTAGTGTCTCTGAATGGTACATTGTCTCAAAAGAAGAGCTCCAAGTGAGCTTCACTTTGAGGCTTGGGTGCTTATGTTAGGGAGGTGCTGTCTGTCTCCCAAATGGCACTTAGTGAAGGACCCTGGGTTAAGGGATGGTGGCCCTGCATGCAGGCTTTGCTTTGGCTATTTGGTTTTTTAAAGCAGTTTCATTATTTTTATTTGAAGCATGTGGATTCACAGAGCAGAAACATTCTATTTAAGTGATCTGCCATTATGTTCCTTCACTGATTCTGAAAACAAAATTGTCTCCTGTTTAAAACGAAATGACTCTTTTTCATTTTACCAAACACGGTCCTCTTCTTAACACCCAAGGACAAAGAGCTCATGCTTGCCACACTTCTACTGTGCTTATCCTCTTGCCTCAGACCAGTCAAAGAGATCCCATGCCAACCAAACAGACATGTGCCATTTGTTACATGCAAGTATGCTTTTTGTTTAAACACCATGGGTCCGATTTGGGGATGAGGAATTTATATACTGGAAGATCCACTGCTATTTTTTAAATTGTAGCATATGTGCTTATGTGTATCATAAAGTTTGCCATTTTAACTTTTTATTTTCGGTCTAGAATATCAAAACCAGGGCCTCATTTATCCTAAAGTACTCTACCACTGAGCTACACTGCCAGGCCCATTTTAACCATGGCATTAACTCCATTCACATCAGTTCGCAAGCATCACCACCATCCATCCACAGAACATTTCTACCACATCAAATAGAAACTGCACCTTTAAAACACAAACTTACGTAACACACGAGCTGCTGAAAAACACCCTCCATTCCATCGAAGTTGGTTGATTGCTCTAGGACCCTGACATAAGTCAAAAAACATACAGTATTTGTCTTTGTGTCTTTGTGTTTTTGTGTCTGACTTACTAACCCGTAATATATTCAAGGTTCATCCATGTCGAAGCATGGACCAATATTGCAGCAGCCTTTAAAAGCTGGGTAATATTCCTCTCTGGGCATATGCATGAAAATGAAACTGTTGGATGCTATGGTGACGAGTCTAACATTTCAAGGAAGTCTCGTACCACTCGCCACAGCAGCTCTCTCGCTTTGCACTCCCACCACCAGTGTACAAGGATTCCACTTTCTCCACATCCTTGCCAGATTTTACTCTTTTGTTTAGAAAATGGCCGTCTTGATTTCGACAAAAGAGAGAAAATGAAGTCTGTGTGTCTGAACTACCGTTCACACTGGAAACATTTTCCTTTTTGCAGTGTTGGGGGCTGAGCCCAGAACTTGGCAAGGGCTTTCCTGCTGAGCCCCATTCCTAGCCTTTCCACAGGAGGCTCTTTGACAGTCAATTCTAAAAACCAGAAAAAAAATCTTTAAGCAAATATACAAATGAAGCAGGAGTAAACCTGAAAAGCCTTGAACTCCGGAAGTGCCCGGCAGGAGAGGTGTTCAGGAGCACAAATTCATTTCTTAGCTGCATAGCCTTGGGAAAGTTCTTTTGTTGTTATTGTTGTTTCATGAGTGTTTCCTTTACCAAGTTCCTTCTGTAAAGGTCCACCCTGTGTCTTATACATCCTAATCCACTGTCCCATGACCTATATCAGCCCCAGCCCCAGCCTGGCCTGGTACCTAGTCCAGGGCCCAGCCCACCTGGGCAAGTTTTTCTGCATCTCTACACCTTGGTCACATCATCTGTAAGGGAAAAGCAAGCTTTGCTGCCTCCTAGAGTTGCCAGGAGGATTTAATTGGTTCATAACAAGGTCCTTATAACAGAACCTGGCAGCAGGACCAGCCAGCCACGGCGGAGGGTTAGCTGCTCTTAACAATGACGTTTCTCCATCTGGCCAGGATGGAAACACAGCTCGTCTGTCGTCTGTCTTCTTGAGTTTCATCTTTCCTATCAGAGGTCCAAGTCAGATCATACTAGATTTTTTTTCCATTTCATTCCAAGTCATGTGCCAGGATGTATAGGTAACACGAAAGCCTTTAAAGGCATTTATCAAGATATTTGCTGCCTCGCTAGATATTAAATACTTCTTAAAAGGGAAAACTTTGTAGGAGGGAAACAGAAAATTACTTTCACATGGACAGGACTATAAACGGGATTATTTTCTTGGGGGAAAACTTTCTAAATGGAAACCTCTTAATACAATGGAAGATTGAATTTAAATACCTTTTCTCTTTGAAAATGTCATGCCATGGTCTTCATTATTTGTTATATTTCTAAAGTGCTTTTCTTCCCAGGAAGCTCATTACGGACTGTCTCCTGACTGGATTCAATTCAGCTCTTTTGTAGTGGAGCCACCCTAGAAAGTCCAGCAGGAACAGATCGGGGAACCTGCAAGTCCAGGCCCGGCTGCTTTTGCATGGGTAGCACACTTTTTTGTGAAGTGTGACACCATTGTTTATCATTAAAGGTTCAAATTCTTTCATCCCCTTAGGCAGAATATTCTCAAGTTATGAGCTTGATTCAAACTAGAGTAGACAAGATGTAGATTTCTTAGAAAGTGGGCTTCTAATGGAAAGGCTGACAATCCATTACCAGCAGGGGGGCTAATGGCTGCCACTAAAAATATGCTGAAAGATTATAGTAATAAAAACACATATTTTAAAGTGCCTGCTAGAAGTTCAAGGATTTTTTTTAATGTTACTGTTAATAATAGGCTACCCAATCCGTTTGGCATTTGATTTTGTCTCATAAATGGGCTTAATCTCAGGTAATGCCGTTGTACTGCACTATTTTTTTTCCTGTTTGATTTCACGGGGGTTGGCTGTCTTTTGGCAGAATTATCAGTGCTCTTAATGGAAGGTAAATAATTGCTGTATTTGTAGACAGGTGGAATTTTCAATCTGGGAAGAATCTCAGTGATCAGCAAGGTTTCTCTATTATGTTTTCCAGAAGAAACTTGAGGCTCAAAAAAGTGATAGACTGGGGCTTAGGAAGGGAAATGAGCGCGCGGAGGAGGTAAGGATGTGCCTCAGGTCTTTATGTTTCCCTGGCTACATCACTATGGAAATGCCTGCCCCATCTTCCCATCCAGGCCACTTGAGTTTCTTTCTTCCTATCATAATAGGTTT
The DNA here is from genome assembly GCF_021556685.1 of Rattus norvegicus. NCBI lineage: Eukaryota > Metazoa > Chordata > Mammalia > Rodentia > Muridae > Rattus > Rattus norvegicus. The sequence goes on from NC_141554.1 coordinate 66,426,333, forward strand.
TATGAAGGCATAAGCAACATGCAGCAGCTACCCCTTTGTATTTGTTGGGGATTGGTCCAGGGCTTCCTTCAAATACCAAACCCCATGGAAGTGCAAACCCCTCCTATAGAAGAGCATTGTGTTGGCACAAAACCACACACCCCTCTCTCCTTACTTTAAAGGTCTTGATGACCTTTAATAGCTAATGTGGTGTCGATAATGTGCATTAGGTTCCTTATTGTTTAGGAAATAATTGCTAGCCGAAGTCTTTTTTATATGTTAAATGCAGATGCCATTTTTGATATGCAGACATTTGAACTCACAGATGTGGAACTAGCACGAGTGGATTCATTACAGAAACACTAGAAGGTGATGACTAGATAGGCCTGGGGGCACAGTATTAGGATCCTCGCCACCTGAGAGAGCAAGTCAAGAGGATCACAAGCTCAAGGGCAGCCTGGGAAAATTAGAGCGACCCTGTCTCAAAAAGATGTGTTGTCGCCAGACACCTTTAATCCCAGCATTTGGGAGGCAAAGATAGGTGGATCTCTGTGAGTCTGAGGCCAGCTTGGACTGTACATTGCGTTTCAGGACAGTCAGGGCTTAATAGTGAGACCCCGTCTCAAGAAATAAGGGGAGCTGGAACTCTGGATTGACGGTAGAGTACTTGCCTCACGTGGGTAAAGCTCTGCGTTCAATTCACAGTGAAACGCACACCTCCACCCCCACCCCCAAAGACCAAATGGAGGTGATAAGTCACTTGCCGTCCTTCGCACAGCTCCTCCCCAGCAACACTCTATGCATTTCTTCTACTGAGACCATGCAAACCATATGACCCAAAACTAATTTCAAACTTTCCAGAGCATTTTTCATGTTCTTAAGTGTTCTTTGAGGAACTGATTTTCGTGACTGGAGAGATGTTTCAAAAATTAAGAGCACTTGTTCTTGCAGAGGACCCAGCACCTACATGGCTACTTACAACCATCCTAATCTGTAACTCCAATTCCAGGACACCTAAAGCCCTCTTCTGATCTCCTCAGGCACCAGGAAGTCATGGGAGTGCACACACATATTTTAAAAAAGAACCTGTTTGTCAGTTGCTTAGTATACCTTCTTGGACTTACACCTTTCTCTAACTTATTTTAGAAGTTTACAGATTTATCTGTTCTAACACTATGGCATCTATACTGAGTATTTACTTACATGAGTAATACCTGGGGGAAAGGAAGCTTTTGCTCTTCCTGTCAAATTACTCATTTGGATCCTCCCAGCAGCACTGGAAGTGTGGCTCCTTTCCTATGTCCTCATCCACAGTAGCCATTACAAATTAAGGATTACAAATTGAGCAATTTCACATAGGAAAAGTATTTCTTCCCTGGCTGGCTTGCTCAATTAATTAGAGCATGGTGCTAATACAGTGTCACATTCTGATAATTTGATTACTAGTGAGATCGACCATTTTTTCCTTCATTTTTAGACATACCCCAAGCCTTCTTTGTTTTATCTTCTTTTTTCCTACCCTTTCTACCCACCCCTTCTTTTCCCCTTCTTTATCCCCCTCTCCCTTTCATTTTGATTTTTTTTTTTGAGATAAGGTCTCCCTCTGTATCCCGGAGTGGAGTGGGGGATCATGCTTGAAGTCTCAAAGACTGAAAAAGACCCACACCTGTACTTTCAGAACATGGGAGGCAGGGACAGGAAGTTCAGAAGTCCAAAGCCAGCTTCAATTAATGAATTTGAGGCCAGCCTGGGCTACACAAAATCCTGCCTCAAAAAGCAAAATAAAAGAACCCCTCCCACCACCACCCCGAAAATAAACCAGCAAGGAAAATCTGATTTTACCAGTAAAGCCTCCTTCTATCTCACAGTCTTCCCCAACCCAGCAGATGGCATCACCGCTTTCAAGTGCCACCAACTAAAAGCTATAGTCCCTTGACGCTGTTTCCTCCTATGTGCCATCTGTCAGCGAGTCCTGTTGGCTCTACAATCACACCATATCCTCCAGGGCACCATCTTCATGCCATTCTGGTAAATGTAAAAATTGAAGGGACAGAAACCAGATGTGTGGTCAGAGTCTGGGATAAGAGGCAACGACAAAGGGCCATGTGGAGCAGATGAAGTCCCCTATTTCTAGAGTGTAGTGGTAGCCGCCCAACTGTGTACTTGTCAAAATTCATCAAAGTGCACACGAAAGAGGGGTTGTAGGCCTTAAATTAAATGTGAGGGAGACACGCTGGCCATTTCTTCCTGGTCATCTTTGTGGCCATCACTCTGAGCTAGGTGCCATCATAGTCTTAGACTCTGATTGTCATGGGCTCCTCATCAATCTCCCTGTGCCCACAGTCTTGATGGCAGATTCTTCTCAGAAGAGTAGCAAGAGAGGTGATCAGAAAAGAAAAGGCAAGTTGTGTTACTCTTTTTCTTACACCTCTCCAGAAGTTTTTCTTCTTGCCAGAGAAGGTCCTATGTGACTCGATTCCCCACACTATTTCTCTGGCCTGTTCTCCCCCAAGCCACCACTCTCCCCTTCCCAATAGCACTCTCCACCACTGAGAGTGCTGTCCCTTAAAACCTGCCTGAGTGGTTCTCCACACAGGGAAATAGAGTTCCCACCATGGCTGCCAAGTAGACACCTGCTACTTCTTCAGTGATCCCCACCTAACTCTTTCCTCCATGCCCTCCAGGCAGCAGACCCCACTCAAGTCCTGTCCTCAGCTTGTTCTTCCTGACACATGGCTTGCTGTCTTGTCTGGAATTGGCTTCCCACTGACTTCCACTGGTGGGGCCGTCCCTCCCTCCTCTCCTCAGGTCTCCGCCGAGATAGCAATTCTCATTAGTAATTGCAGCCCAGTGCACCAATATGGGAACTCGGTTTTTGGAGATAGTCTCTTGTAGCCCTAGGCTTGTCCCAAACTCCTCTTGCCTCCAAAAGTGCTGGCACACAGGTATGAGTCACTATGCCTGTCTTGGTATCTGTTCCCACCTTACTTTTCTCATAGATCATAGTTCTATCTACTGCACCATGTACTTTGCTTATTGTGTGATTTCTTCTAAAATCCGTACGGACAAAGGTTTTTGTTTAATTTTACAAGAATCTACCGCTATGTATGACATTGCTACTTTGCCTGGCGGTTAAACTGTATAGATAAAAGGAAAGTCCCATCCATTACTAGGGATCATAACTTTAGGTATCAATTTCTTACTGGCTCCAGATCCCACTCAACTTCCCCCATAGCCTTTGACAACATGGAATGCCATCCAAGTCTGTGGGAGCAGGTGTTCGGTGGCACAGCTCTCTATCCTGCTCATTGTTGTCTTAGCTGTACCCAGAATTGTTGTGTTAAGTTATCTTCTCTCCATCTTCTCTCTAGAAGCAGATGTTCCAGGAGAGGAGTAGCCGGATGCTACAGGCCTTATCTCCAAAGCAGAGTCCTGTGAGCAGCCCGACCCGGAGCCGGTCCCCTTCCCGCTCTCCATCTCCTACCTTCTCCTGGCTCCCAAACAAGACCTCTCCCCCTTCCTCACCCAAAGCAGCCTCAGCCTCCATCAGCAGCATGAGTGAGGGGGATGAGGATGAGAAGTAAAGGTGCCTGGTTAACAAGTGCACACCACACAGGAAGGGAAGGGGTCCCGGGATGCCTGGGTGGTGTTGAGCTGCAGCTCTGCCAGGAGATGGGAGTTCTGCCATGGGAGTTACTAGGGCCAGCTCCTTTTCCTTCTCCATTCAATCTGGCCTGGGCTCAGCATAGAGGTTTCTGACGTGACAACCCACACAAACCTTAGCATCATAGAAACACCCTGCTTTAGCCCTGCTATGGAAAGGTCCAGAGCGGGGGTGGGGATTTAGCTCAGTGGTAGAGCGCTTGCCTAGCAAGCACAAGGCCCTGGGTTCGGTCCCCAGCTCTGGAAAAAAAAAAGAGGAAAGGTCCAGAGCACTCCATGAAGTGGGGTGACTTCTGCTTTGGTCCACACTTCTATCTGTAGCCAATGAGCCACCTGCAGAAGTGGCTGCTGCCTCACCCTGCTATCTCCAGCCCTCAAAGAGCCTTGCACGTTACCTCCTCTCACCCGCGCTCTCCCAGAATGAATTCCCTTCCAACTGAGGTGGCTAAGTGCTTCCAAAATGGGCACGTCAAAGACCAGTTCCAGCCTTCTTGGTTCAGCCTTCTAAGGCCTGATGGAATGCATCAACACTTTCCCATTCCAGGACCCTGACTCAGACGCTGCTTCACTTTGGTCAGATAGAAAAGTGTGACCTTTAACCTCTCATTCAAAGGACAGTTGTGTCAAGGTGAACTCCACCTAAGGCCTGACATGCTTCTGGCTGTACTTTCTTGTCACTGGCATGATGACACTGTTTTCCAGAAATTACCTGAATTGATGGAAATCGCAACAAGGAAACCTGTCTTATCTAAAAAGAAATAACCAAACCAACCAGGAGCTGCTTTGCTTTGGCTCCATGTATGGAAGATGAAAAATATCTCTTGGAGCTTCTTAAAGGAATGGCTCTTTTCCATTTCTAACCACATCACAGTTCATAGACCTCAAGTAACAGTTTGATGTAACAAACACTTAGTATACCGATAGGGGGTGCTACCTGCACGTATCTGTTCTATGTATCCTCCAATATGCCACCCCAGGGTGTAAACCATATGCAATATGAATATATGTGGTGGTGTTGGACTATATCCCCCTCTCCTGCTCTCCCCTTGATACCCTGCTGAAATGCTTGATCTCAAGAACCATCTGGTTCCCTCATGACTTGGGCACTTTGTCAAAAGCTCAATCAAATGTTAGATTCCTGTAGAAATGTTTTGTCCCAGAAAATTCCTGTTCTTCACCCATGACATTTTGGGTTAAAGAAAGGCTCAATCCTTTGAATGGTCTGAGAGACACTGAAGTTATTTCTGGCCCTTGTTTCTCCAAATGGGATGGAGACTTTCAGATGACTGGAGAACTATGTAGGGCCACTGTTCCCTAATCATATGCAGGGAATGAGCAGGTCCAGTCAAGGGTTTAGAGCTAATCTCTTAGGTACAAATAGAATTTCCTGATTATCGTAGTAAAGACAGACAGACAGACAGCACAGTGGCTTGACTGAATGAAGGCCTTAACATGTAACTGGTGGGCAAAGCCCAGCACCTCCAGTGACAGAAACATCCTCTGTTTCCAGAGGTTTTGGGAACAAGCATTATGGAGGGTGGCAGGGGACAACTGATGAAGAAAGGTACCCATCTTTCCCCTTTGTGTTGGGGTCAAACTACCTCCCTGCTCGCCTGAAGATCATTGGTGACTATTGCAAACCAAAACTGTGAGGCTAAGCCAACTTGGAGCCTCCCTGTTCCTGGCAGAAGTCTGCAAAGTGCTCATGAAAGACGGGGTTGCTGGGAACCCAGCCTGAGAGAAAGAAAGTTTTTTTTTTTCGTAGTCAAGATCCTCCCGGAGCATCACTCTCCAGAGGCAAGGGCTACCATTCTTCTACTCTATTGGTTTGATCTCAGCCTCCCACCATACACCCAAGACAAATTGTGTATGTATGCCTTCCATTTAAGCCAGTTGACACTTGTGGCAGTGCAGGGACAAGGAGAGCAACTGAGCAAATGAAGAAGAGGAGGAGAGGGTCATAGAGAGAAGAAAGCAAGCTAAAAACATCTACTGTCTTAAGCCACTTCAGGTTGTGTGTGTGGAGACTCTCTGTTGAAGTCTTTTTAGAAAGTTCTGACTCCATGGTCCAGGGCAAATCAGATAGGTCCACTTTTACCTAAGTCTTGCTCTGAGGCAGAGAGTGTAGAGCTAATGTATCAGGTGAATATAATTTTGCAGGCCCTATACACCTTCCTGACAGGTGCCACATATATGACTCATCAGAGAGTGCCACCTTCGCAGCTGTGAACGATGGAAAATGACCAACATCAGAACCATCCCAGGTACAAACAACACTTAAGTGGTTTTAAATCTTCTCAGTTTCCAAGGGCACCTCCTTACCTTCCCAAAGTCATGAGTTTTCCACAAGGAAATGGGGCAGACTCTGCTTTGGCCTTTCTTGACGAAGTTCTTCCCAGCCCTGACCCGGGTTTTACCCCCACCCCCATACCTGGGAGGAGCCATGACTATTCTTTGTGTGAGTTCTTCAGGCAATTCTCACAGTCAAGGGCGAGTTAGGGATCAAATGACAGCATAAAGTGTGCTACAAGCTTGAAGAAGTAAGAAGAAAAGGAACAAAAGCAAGGGAAAGGGTTCTTTTCCCTCCAGGAAGGGAAAGAAGAAAGATAGAGAACCCATTCCCTAAGGTTGGTAATGGGAAGCTGGAAAAAAAAATGACACTAGAGTTGGTGAGTACGGGAGGGCTGGTATTAGCAATTCTCATACTCCCCCATCCCGGGAAACCAAGTGCAGACTCTTCACATAAATAAAAGGGGTGTAGTTGTAATGTGGTAGTAACACTGTATGGCCCATGTCTGCCAAGAAACTTCATTGCCAGGATAACCCAGAGGCAAAGGTAAACCAGCCCTGTGACGGACACAGTGTGGCTTCGAACATGCGGTGGGTGCGGAAGACTTGCCATTCTATGACCTAGGCAACAATGTTACACTGGTGGATTGTGGCTACAGGAAGAACACGGCTTATTTCCCTTCAGTCTTCAGGACTTATTTTAATGCCCAGTCCTACTGCACAGATGAGACTGGTTTTCAAGCAGCAGCTCCAGTCCTGTCCTAACCACCTGATGGATGGATGGATGGATGGATGGAAGGAAGGAAGGAAGAAAGGAAGGAAGGAAGGAAGGAAGGAAGGAAGGAAGGAAGGAAGGAAATAAATGATAAGCAAGCCCATTAGGCACTTTTAAAAACTTCTCCTTTTCTCTAGTTTTCTGTTGTGTCACTGCAGTGTGTCTGGGGACAAAGCCATAAGAACAGCCTATCTACTTAAAATTCTGCTGTACATATAAGACGAGGGCTCGTCTGGATTCAAGAATGACCTTATGCCCAAGCATTTGCTCTGGTGCTGAATAGTGCAAACTACTGGAATCACCCCACCCCCACCATGGAAACTCCGAAACCCTCTTCCCCTGATCCCAAATGGACCACAGTATTCCAAACTTGTTTATAAATAAAGGGACACAGAGTCACACTTTGGTCGCCTTGTTTATTGTGTGTTGCTCTATTCCTACCTAGGGGTTCAAGCTGAATGTGCAGAATGCATTCGTTGTAGCAGTTGTCCTGGGCCACTGCCTGCCCAGCTGTGGCTTCAGCGCTTGGAAGGCTCACCCCTTGCTTTCTGCTGAATGGAGCCAAGTCTTGGAGTTGCCAAAGGACTGGCATCTTTATTTACAAGATTGGGACAGACCCACCTGAGGGAAGGTCAGGGCTAAATGTTAGGTCTCAGCACTCATTGGCCTTGTGATCTTGATCAAACCACACTTCACTTCTCTAGCCTTGGTGTTTGTTCAAAATGAGGTGGGGATGAGGCAGTAACTTCTGTGGTCTCCCTTACCAATACAGCACTGTGGATTTCTGAGGCAGCCTACACTGTCCCGCAGCTTCTCCAAGCTACCATGCTGATCAGGAGAAAAGGCTCACTTCTCACAAAGTAGAAAGCCTCCTGGGACCCCCATAATCTATAGCGTTGGTTGATAGTCTCGCCTCCACATTTGCAGCATGGAGATAAAAGGCTCTCAGGTTCCATCTACTGTTATTATCTTGCTATTTTTCTTTAATTTTTAAAATTAGCATAAAATGGGTTTCATTATAGCACTTCTTATTTTGTGGGGATGTGTATGTTCACACACACACACACACACACACACACACACACACACACACGCATGCAAGTTGATGCCTGCGGTTAATTGGTGTTTCTCAGGTACCATCCACATTGTTTTAGAGGCAGGGTCTCTCAATGCTCTGGACCACACCAGTAGACTTAGGCTGTCTGCCTTTGCTTCCCCAGTGCTGGGATTACGAGTACCATATGTGTTCTTCGTTGTTCTACTGTCCCGTCTTCCCAGCTCCTCACATGGCAATTTTATGCATATATGCAATTATATGTTGTCCTTACTGTCCCCAACCCTGCCCTCCTAATCTCCCTCCCACTCTTATCAGGTCCCCTTCTTTCCAACCCCTGTGCCCGTCAGCTCTCATGGCCCACGCACTCCACTGCCCTTTCTTATCTCTTCTCCCCTTTCTAGCTTTTACTCCATGTGAGCTCCATGATCAATGAGAGATCCTGCCTCAAAAAAAGGTGGAGAGCAAGCAACTGAGGGAGACACCCAATGCCAACCTCTGGTCTCCATACACATGCTATACATACACACACATAGATGTACGTTTAAATATAGACTCTGTATATGAAAAGGAACACATGATGTTTGTCTTTTGGGAGAGAAGTTAAAAAATATCAAACACCAATCTCCTAGTCATTCAACCGATTAATGGGGTAATGAATTAACTGGACAGTTCCCGAAAAAAAAAACAACGTAACTAGCCATGAAGTGTTTGAAAAAGTGTCCAATATCTTTGGCCACAGGTGACATGCAAATGAAAACTTCTTTGAGATACCATTTCACTTCAATAGGAATGGCTACCGTTAAGAAAACAACCAATGGGGTTGGGGATTTAGCTCAGTGCTAGAGCGCTTGCCTAGCAAGCGCAAGGCCCTGGGTTCGGTCCCCAGCTCCGAAAAATAGAAAAGAAAAAAAAAGAAAACAACCAATGCTGGTGAAGGTGTGGGGAGATGAGAACCTTCCTTCACTGTTGGTACAACCACTATGGGAATCAGTATGCCAGCTTCTTGGAAACTCAAAGTAGAATGCTTCTCAAGTATTGCTAGGCTATGGCAAGTGGCCAATTCAACTCTTTTTCTATCTTTATTCAACTGGGAGCACATAGATGGGGGCAGAGACACTGAATCATGATTCCAAGTGTCAACACTGAAAGGAGTTTTCATGCATGCAGTTGCCCTGCCCAATTCAGGAGCTCTGATTAACTCCATCTAGAACTGGTTAGCTCCCCGAAATGACTGTGGTGCTGGGACTAAGGGTGTGCACCACCACCAGGACCATCCAGTGACACTCTTCAAACTCTACGACAATTCACATACATCAAAGTATACCCAGTGAACAAATTCTTCAAGAAACCACCTAACACTAGAAAGTGGTCGCCCTGAATCTTCCTACCTCCATCAAGAGTTAGGATCACAAACGTGCACTGCTATGCTAACCCCTGCATCTTTTGTCTGGTTAGAAACAATAAGCAGAGTGATTTTCTTTTTAACATTTGCTACTAGTGACGACCTTGCTTAATTAAATGTCTCTTGAGTCTTGATGTCCACAATGATGAGTGAATGAGCCAGGTATAAAGGGAGATGTCTTGGCCCAATGAGTTGCCAGTAAACATTTAGGTGGATCACTACATTTTGGGGTCACAAAAGTTCAAAGGCATACAGTCTTTGCTTGTGGTTTGTCAACTTGTTTCTCCTGTCCGTCCTTACCTTTAAGTATTAATGCAGTCTGAGAGAAAAGTTCATGCTTGGAGCTACAGAAGCCTTTGATTTATGCACTCCTGTCATCCTCAAACATGAGAGCCTAGCAGAAGGCCTGCTACAAATTTGAGGCCAGCCTGAGCTAGCAAGCAGGCACCAGGCCAGCCTGGGCTGCATGGCGTGAACCTATCTCCAAAGGAACCTATGAAAATCCGTTCTGATTCTGCTGAGTAACAGTTTAGAATTACCTTGCCAGTGTACCGACTGTACCCATGTCCTTGGGATAGAGTACTCTACCTGGACATGGCCAGGAGTTCCAATTCTCACTCAGAGTGGAGGAAAATGAAAAAACTAACATTTCAAAACACTTCCTATTTGAACCCATTTTTAAAGAATGTTGAAAAGAAGAGACTGGCAATATTACCTCACAGCTAGGCCCATAAATAGTAGAAAGGGCAGAATGAGCTCCTGAACTTTTTGTTGACATACACTCTTTCCTCGAAGACCTTGGCAAGTAGGCCTAGGCTTCTCTGAGAATAGATCAAACTCTCTTTTATGGATGAAATGCCCATCCTAGGTCTTACCCTAGATTTTTTTTAATCACAGAGTGTCTAAAAGGCTCCCTCAACTGAATAACAGGGCATTCATTTACCTTTACAAATTGTTATTTCATTACCAGTTTTAGGAAGAGCAGTTTTCATATGGAAGCTCTACTCCAATTGTGCTAAGGTAACAATAATTATCCCTAACTTTAGAAAACATGACAGCAGCTTATTAAGCTGTTAAAAGAATTGTTAAGAAGCCGGAGAGAGGGCTCAGTACTTAATTGCACTTGGTGCTCTTCCAAAGGACTGAAGTTTGGTTCCCAGCAACCATGTTAGGTGGCTCAGGGCCACCTGTAACTGCAGCTAAAGGGGATGCTGATGCCCTCTTCTGGCCTCCCCAGGAACCTGCTCACATATGGCACACACTCACAGAGACACACGTGCACACATTTAAAAAGTAAACATTTTAAACATGGCCAGCATCTAGTACAGCTGTTGAAATTATTAATGAGTTTATTTTTATTGAGGACCAACAAATTCTGCTTAGATAAAATGTCAGGGAATAGTGACTGAGTAATGTTAGCCTTCCTTAGAGTTCCATGCACAGAACGAAGCTACAAAGCCACAGGGTCCCAAACCCAAGTAGACAACACCTTTTCTCTCTTTTAGTTTTTCAATCACCTGTTAAACAGAGCATCGGTAAAGTTGCTGTGCCCGGGAGGTGGGTTTGCCGTGAACATTCTAGCCACTCTCAAAGGCCACTCTATAATCTGCACTGTCAGCAGTGTGCAGTGCTTGACTCACCTTGGGGAACTGGTCCAGTGAGTCTGGAGGAAAGGCTAGGCCTCAGAGATTCTGACACGGAACCAGGTCAGGGAATCCCAGGAACCTGGACAGAGCTGCTTTACACGGGTGCCTGCTCTGTGGCACAGGTAGCAGGGCTGAGACTTGTTCTGTTGCAAGATGACAACAGGAAAAAAAATTGAGTATTATTTTGCTATTTCCCTATCTAAAGAGAGCCTGTTATTCTGACGATACCATCAGTTCTCAGAGAGGGAAAGAACAGACCAGCATTTGGAAATGACGGTTGCCATCGAGCACCTAGGCCAGTGACAGGGTAAAGTAGGTGCTTAATATTGTTTCTTCAAATTCAATAGAAGAAAAAGGCTGTAGACGGTTATTTGTCGCCACTAGCCACAGGCGGCTACACTTTAAAGGTAGTTAAAATTTAAAAATGCTTGTCAGTTGCTCTAGCCATATTTGAACTGTTGAGGTGACCAGTGTCGACCGCAGCTGACAGCACAGGCGTAGAACGAGAACCACATCAATGTGGCGTTTGAGTGGTGGGGCACTGTTCCTAGAGGGCAGCCCCTTCTACACAATGCTTTATGATTTATTCATGTGATCAAAGTGTTGATCTATGTGTTGTTATGAAGTGAGTATCTGAAAACATTTCCAGCAGATAATCACTTGCGAGCATGCATTATGAAGTCATTTGAAGGATTTGGAAATGAAGGACAAGGAAATAAAAATCCAGCCACTGTGGCATACAGCCCTGCAGCAGCTTCATGGAGGACACGACTCACAAAAGGACACAACCTCCTGTGGCAGAGTCTCTGCGAGTCTGAACTCTACTCACTTTTATGAATGCCAAACGAAGACAGTAGCGGCTACCACAAGGATGTAGTTCCCAAGCCATGAATGACTCCTAGTACAATGGCTGACTGCTTGGTAAAATACAGATGGAAAATTCTGAAACCAAAACTCATTTCTAAGAGTTTTGCATTCCTAAGGCAGAACAGGTAGCATGAGAGTAGTTGGTTTTTATTTGGTGTTTGGAGACAGGATCCCTTATAGCTCAGGCTGACTGAATTCCCTATGCAGTTGAGGATTACCTTCGACTCTCGCCTTTACCCACCAAGTGCTGGGATTACAGAGGTGTGTCACCATTCCTGGCTTAAGTAACGGATTGTTGATCACTTGGGCCTTTTTTTTTTAAGTACCATAAAACATCAGACTTAGTAAGGGCCTAAGAACCCCTGTAGTCCGTAAGTGTATAGAGAGAAAACAATAGCTCAGCTAACAGGACTAACTGGGAACATCATGAATCAGCTACAAGGTTTGTCCCAAATCCTCAAGACTGTTGGTTTCTAGCGATTAGCACACACTACAGTGGCTTATGTGCCCTTCGTGTTACATTTGAACACAGCATCCGTTCACTACTGACTCCTTAGTATGCGTGACACACTGTTAAGTAAAATAAAGGCTCCATTTTTTTATCTAAGAAGCACACAGTTGCACCTAAATCTATTTGGGGGCACCAGTGCGGCTGCTTCCACAGAACAAATGGCCCTTTAATTGAAGTCTCCGAGTCATCTTCAGACACTCCCAAGTTTACACTCTGAAAAATTGCACTCCTGAAGCATTTATTAATATTTCTGAGCCTTTAACCCCAGGAGATCTGAGTCAAGAGAACTGAGGGAAAACTCGGGGCTGCGTATTTAATCATTTCAGGTAGTTCTGGAGCAGGTGGTTTGCCCAGAACAATCAAGTTTATACCTGTTTACATAGTCCACAGCATAATAGTGTTCCCTTCAGCCAAAAGTGTCCTGACTGGACATTATATGGCCCACTGAACTCTAAACATTAACTATTTAGAAAGATGTCACAGAATCAATTTGCTGCTATGCATTTCCGGTATTTTACTCATAGGATGGATATTCCCTAAAATGTGATCTCAATGTTCTCTGCTCCAGGGAACCCACATAATTGATGTTCCCCCCCTCTAATCAATCAAAAGACCTTGTCAGGGCCCTTGTGCATCCCAGGCAACTTGCAAAAGAGCATGCTGCGGCTCATGGGTTCAATTTGAGAAACAGAAGGCAAAGTTTATCTACACGACGGTGATGAGATCACAGGCCAGAGAGCACAGAAAACAGCACACTAATGAGCTGTGAAGAAGAACTGCCATTTTATTGTTGTGGTTACTAGGGTACAGAAGTGCCTGTGTGCGGCAGGATCGGGCTGCTTATGACAAACAACAGATTGCTTAGCAACTCATGAGGAGCACGGTCCGAGCCACACACGTCTCAGTTGTGTTTTTCCAACAGTCACAACACACCTCTCTCCGTAGAACTCGGAGTGACAAATGACCCCATCTAGCCATTCTTCATTCATGACAGCATAACGTATCGGGGCTGAACTTCATTTTACAAACTCCAAGGTTGCTCGGGAACCGTGAATGTGTGTGTACATTCATCACTATAATTTAAGTCAACAGAGGCACAAAGTGAATCAGCTCAGACTTGTACTTATGGGTACAAACTCTGAAACTAACATTCATTTCATGTGTAAGTTAATATTTGTTTCTTATCAAAGCAGCAATTATTCCATATAGACAACCCTAATAAGTCAAGGAGTTACAAAGAGAACTTGGCAAAGCACTGAAGTTTTTACTCACACCTCTCTTGCATAGCCCAAGTGCCTTCTAGGCACTCTGAAGTTGTGCACTAAGCATGGGAAACGGTTCCATTTCAAGCACTTGGGTAGGAACTTGCAAGAGCAAATGCTCTGCTTATAAACCTTAAGCAGCAATGATGACTTCAAATCATGTTAAAGCACAAAGTCAGCAGAGACTGGGGCTAGTCATCCCTTTCTTCTAATAGTATCATTGTCCAGGACTGACTCAGGCACAACTTGAGAGAAGCATCTGGAACAATGAACAGAAGGAACAAGGTGGAGACAATAGGACCTAATTCCTGTAACAATTCACAGCAAGTTGTTTCCTGTTTTCAACACTAGGGGTAGGAACTAGGCCTCCACACAGGCCAGAAAAGTGCTCGGCCACTGAGCTACATCCCCAGCCCAGTTCCTCGAACATCTGAAATCACTGTTTTATAGATTAGAGGTGAACTTTGCCTTTGCTGTCCACCTGAGTCAAGATACACTTATTAGTCTAACAAATGTCTATCAGTCTAAATAATGTCTCAGCTCTAAGAGGAACGTTTGTTTTTTTTGCAATTGATTTTTGTATATAGCCATGGCGGTCCTGGATCTCACTTTGTAGACCAGGCTGGCCTCGAACTCAGAGATCCACCTGCCTGTCTCCCAAGTGCTGGGATTAAAGGTGTGACAACCCCCCCTCACCTTTTCCCACCCCTAGCATAAGAAGAACTTTTTGATATGAAAAGAAACCAATTGACTTGGTGATGTTTCCCTGGGAAGTTATATAAACTGGGTGTAGCAAGAAAGGGAACAGACATTGTTGGCCCTTCTATTTTCCTTTTCATGCTGGATAAACAGTTGGGAAAACTCTGCCTTCTGAAAGGACTTGCCAAGCAAGGCAGCAAGATCCAGCCTGGTCCCTTTAGAGTGGCAGGAGTCTCAAGTCTTCATAGCCTTGTAAGTTACAGGCTCCAGTTGCCAATACATTCAAAAATCCTAATTAACACGTGGGATATTAAGCTCAACATTTAAGATACAAGGCATGGCAGTTCTTCCTTTAAAAAAACATATGCTTTTTAATTAAAATAAAGGTTAAAGCTCCTCAAAATGGCTCAAATGACAAAAAGAAAATAGAAGTTATGTGAAAGGGGTTCCACAATGTAAACAATATCACATTGGAATCTTGCCCTGAGTTCACAAACACTGGACACGACATTCAGCATGGCTAAATGGTGACTGTCACTGATGCTGTCATGGTTAACTTTCACAATCTCCTTGTGACTAACATGCCTCAATACCTGAGAGATGCTCACACTGAATGCTAAGGTTGCTCTTTTTTTTTCCTCTCTTTCTCAAGAAGAATCCGAAGGTGAGATCACTTTAAACATGAGGCTGTTCTGGTAATATGAATTCTATTGGAATTGTGTCAATTTCAATCAATTTGTGGTGTCAGGCTGAGCTGGAGTGCAATTAGACCAGTCCCACCCGCCAGACTCCGGCACCATTTACTGAACAAACTGCAGGGCAGCATTGTTCAGTTGGCGTACATATGGATCTTTACCGTTTGCAAAAGTTATCCAGAGCATTTACATTAACAGGCCACTTTTAAAGGAAGTCGGGATTGCTTAAATGGGATGTTCTTCTGGGTGAAAGTTCACATCTCAAAAGGAGCCAGTTCCGATCACTAAAAAGCCACTAAATGGCCAAACAGAACCCAACTGAAGGGGGTCTCTCTGAAAATCTCAGGGGGCTTTAGACCTCTGTCTCTGTCCCACACAAAGGAAATCTGGGCTTCGATTCTTGTGAAAAGGACAGGTTCAGGTTTCCTGGGTAAGCTTACACCGCTGAGATGGCAATGCCTTTGAAAGTCTCACTGTAAAACTTAGGCAAGTACCAAATCTGAGCATAACAGTTCCAGATCTTATCAGAGCCCATTCCCTGAGACAGGCAAGGGGAGAGAAAAGTCTCCACTCAAGAAGAAATAGCATCTAAAATCAATTTGATCTATGTTTTATCTTTTTTTTTTCCTCTTAAGTGAACACTTGCTGCAAAGGCACGCCTGGGTTGAATGCTTTCATACACTCGCTCCCCTGATACTTCACTTAAAGCCACCGTTTGGTAAAGAAATAAAAACATTAGCTCTCATCACTTCCACAAACGAGGTGGAATCCTAAGAGAATTCATTGGAAGGAAACTGTAATTCAGTTTTGCAAACTATAATAGGTAGAAGTTAGAGCAAGCCTAATGGAAGCCTGGAGTGATTAGAACTTTTAAAGAATGCAAGTATAATTTGGTACTTTTGAAAATCAGAACGCAAAAAACAAATCCAAGATACCTCTCTATGTAAATTAAAGCTCAAGCCATGGTATTCAAAAGGAAAATGATTTACATAATCTACTATACTCCATTTTTTTTAGTAATTAACCTTCCTGAGGCTGATTTTGTTCTCCTGTTTGCTTAGCTAAAATGCTTAATAAAATTTCTACAGAATATATTACCCTCTCCATAGATGAATATTATTTTGAACTACAATCTGACAAAAACCTAACTATGTTTAATTATGCTTGATTAATCCAAATGTCACTGAGAGATTTATATGAGTATTTTTCAGGTGAAGTTCATACTCCTTTCTTTACTGTACTCATCCCTGTCTGCTCTTCCACAGGTTAACTATCTCAACTCTCTAGTCATTTTGAAAAGCCTCAGCTAAAACCCAACAGTCCTAACTGGATCAGAGACTGCACACATAGTTTTATTTCTTTTCACTTCCACGGGATTTGAGGACAGACCTCCGTCCAAGGCTGTCACCACTTTGAATTGGTTGGTACTGTGCCTGTAGTCACCCACACTTAAGGAGCAAGCATGTTGAGAACTGACGTCAGTTCTGCAACTTGGGTAAAATTGTTTTTGTACAGTAAAATGCACATACAGGGTATCTTGACCTAGTTAAAATACCAAAGGATATTGGGAGACAAGGAGTGCGCTTCTTTAATAAAGGTATGTACCTGTCAAATGTTAGGAGACTTTCAGTACTGACGTTCCAAGGTTTACGTTTATGTAAAAGCAGGCAGTTTAAAGGGTGAGAAGTTGGGTCTACCTATGGACACTATTAAACACGTTCCGTGCCCTTCTCCAACCAGTTAAAGCTCCTACTCAGATCTGTTCCAAGGAGTCAGGGGATGGGTACGGAGAAGGGTAAGTGCACCCTGTGGCTTTTCCCTTTGAGGGAGAGTGAATCCCTGTCAGGGAGCAGAGGGTGGCACACAGGAAGTAACAGCCCATGTTCTGGCCACTTCAAACTGTATCATGTGGATAATGGGTAATCCATGCCCCTTCTTCAGAGAAAGATGGAAACAGAGGAGGGCAGGTTTCTCCAGACTTCTGTGGCTGGGGCACTGCCTTCATTGTGTTAAGTGACTACAGCTGGTATCAACTGGTAGACTTCGGAGGGAAGACCTGTTGGTCTTCCACTAAAAGGAGCTCAAGTGTTAAATAGGGTCTCCTGAAAGGCAGCAACTTCAACTCTAGCCTCACTACCCCAGTACTTCTAAACTGTGGATTAAAACATTACATTAACTTAGAGTGTGTGTGTGCATGTGTCACAGCATATGAGCAGAGGTTAGCTGACCACACGCAGAAATTGGCTCATTCCTTCCAATACGGGCCATGAAGACTGAGCTCCATTGTCAGTCTCTGGACCTTTACCAGCTCAGCCATCTAACTGGCCCTTAAATGACTGTTTCTGAAGTCCTAAAAAGATGTATCAGAACCCATGCTGACTTTTTGTTACAAAGAATCCCTTTTTATTCCATGAGATTTGACTGTGAAAGCTGGCCCCTCTAAGCAGACCACTTGCTCCCTGTTAGCCAGGGAGACAATGGCTGGAATGGGCCCAGTCCCGTTACCTATGGAAGCTATAGAACAAGGGACCGTGCAGAATCCAGTGAAGAGCCAAGCACAGAAGGCAGACTTTCACAATCCAGACTGATAGATTAAAAGGAGAAACCTGGGAAATCCTGAGTATGTCCCTCTCTGAAGAAATTTAAACCTCTCATGTCCCCTGACAGTACCTGTTTCCCAAGTGAACCACAAAATTACTCTATCTTGTCCCCATTAGAGGGGAAGCTCATGAGGCAGGGATTTCACTCTACTTTGGTCACTGTCACATGTCCAGCAGTGAGTATAGTTTCTAGCAAGTGGTAACATATAACTGAAATCAAAGATTGGACTTCATTTTCTTTCCCATGACTCCTGTCTGCCACCTTCACTTGCAGTCTTCCTCAGTTGAGGACACCTGTGCTCCATCATCTACTTCACACCACACAACCCAAGGCAAAGGCTGGCCTTGGGGAAATGCCCTGCTGTACGCACAGTTCGGTGGATACTGCAAAGCTACCATTTGTGGTCCTTGGTCATTGAATGGGAACTCTACAAGTGATGAAGTTCACTGCTGGCTGTCAACTAGAATGTTCCAGCTACCAAGGGAAGGAAGTTTTAATCCTATAAGCATTCCAAATAAGCCTTTGCCTCATGATCTATCTGCAAATACTCTTTCAAAACAGTATCCCGAGTTCTTCTATGGTAGGCCGTAGACCTACAAACTATTTGGATGTGTATTCATATTTAATAGGAATGAGTCACGACAAAGACTTCACACCCCTTTCCTTATATCCCTTCACCCTTTGTTCTTCTTTCCCTCCATTTTCTTCTCTGCTACTCTCCTTTCACATGTGCTCTCACTTCCTACTCTAGACTAGCCTCACAGTTGTTCCCGCTCTCACCTCCTGCATGCTGGGATTACAGGGGCACATCACCAGGACCAACAGAGTTAGAATACTGCTTAATGAACAACATTTAAAATTGCTTGGTTGAAAAGAAAACATGTCACAGCGAAGCTCGTAAAGTGGCCAACACCAGACATCAGCAAGACTGTCTGCAAACTGCTAATAAAACAAGCTTGGACTTCTCCTGATAACTGATTATGTCCACCTAGTTTGAAGTATTCTACCATATTTAATTAACTAATTAATCACTGTCAGTGGCTGATAACTTCTCAAGTTCATTAAAATTTCACATGTCCCCGTTTTCAAGCCAGGAGGTACTGATATCTCTAATCAGTGTAACAGGAACTGGAGTTAAAAGTTATCTTGTCACCCAGAACAGCAAACAAAAGTCCTGCATTGATTAAATAGTTAATGGCGCTTTCCTGCTGTCAATATTGGTTCCTTCTGTTTGCTAACATATAGATTATGAAGGACATTATCTTTAAAGTCAATGTTTAAGCATCTGGACAACCGGGAAAGGCGGCAGAATAAACGTATGTTTGTATAAGTGTTCTCTCCCTCCTGGCCAGCACACATGTCTGAAAAATAAGCAAAAAGTCATCTATGATGAAATTAATAAAAGCCAGAATCCCATACCATGGACTCCAGGAGTGTGCCTGACACATTAAGCAAAAGATACACAAATCCATTCTGGAAAAAGAATGATTTCAGAGATCATAAATTTAGACCAAAAGGCTTAGTCCTCAAAGAAATATGGCATCAGAGAGTAATAACATAATGAGCCAAGAGAAGTAATTACAAAATAAGGTCATGACACAGTGAAAGGCACAAGGCCTAGGAGAAACAGGAGGGAAAACCAGTTGGTGAAGTGGGGGGAAAGACTCAAGGTGGAAAAATCACCCACAAAGGAAGACATGGAGATGGAAACCATGAAGGGGAGAAGTGTGAAAGACTGATAATACAACTCGGATAGCAGTGCAAAATGATCCAAAATGTAATAAGGCCTGATATGAGACTAGCTAAGGCTTACTGTGTGCCAGGAAAGGCTGTCAGGCAACTGCCAACTAAAATGAAATTACAAAATACCAAGAACAAACATGAGACCATGCCAAGCAAGCAGGTTGTCTCCAAAACCAAAGGAAAAGCATCCGTCTGTACTCATGGACCTCAGAGCCCAGCTACAGACCATAAAATCACCAAAGATCCAAGGCTCTGACAGCTTGCCCGGCTGTTAGAAGTAATGGCAAAAGAAAGAACGTGCAAGAGCATGTAATCGAAGCTGTAACTGAGTCTACCCAAACACAAACCCATCAACTTCCAAATGTACAAGTTTATACAAAAAGGCTGGCAACAAGCACTGAACTCATTCAAATATAAACTCGAGTCATGACCCACACTCGTGTAAAGTTCTGTTTCATGAGGCAAAAGCTGCCTGGTCCACTTGTCTCCTCTAAATAAGCCAGAATGGAAAAACACCAAAGAAAATCGTTCCTGAGTTAACGGTCTTGCATACAGAAAACTTTACACTTTGAGATTATCCTTGAGGACTAATATGCCCAAGAAATTCCTCTTAAGAGATCATCCTAAGCACTTGACATATTGTTCAGAGCACTGGTCCAGGAACAGGAAGACCCAAGCCACAGAACACAGTTCTGCTACTCCATGGCTCCTCAGCAAGCCACTTAACTGCTTTGGAATTCACATGAAAAATAAAAGCTACTTTGCACAGTCCACCTCCTGGCATTGTAAGGATCACATGGGGTGCTGAATGTTGAGTTCTTTGGAAACCCTAAGGAAGCTGTAAAACCGTGTCACAAGATAGAAAGAAGCCCTTGTATAATGAATCTGAAACCAGATATTCATAGACAAAGAATCAGATGGCTCTGGGAGATCCATTTCTGATTCCTGTCACTTCTCCACATTTTTTAAAGCTATCTCTTAGCACTATAAAAAGAAATTCAGTACTGCTACAGCTCTTGAAGTGAATCATTACCAATTTCAAGTCAGGAATATCTGAAGAACTCAGAAAGATGTTTCCATACCAGCAATTGTAAATTAGTTTTCACCCTTTGACAGAACACATACATATTAAGTACCTACTGTGTGCCAGGTACTGTTTCAAATAGTACACACGGCTCCCAAAATACTTAAGATAGAGGGGAACTATAAACAGAAGGGCATTACAGAGAAATGGAGAAGAATTCAGCTGAAAGGTAGTCAATATCAATTTGTAATATATGTAGAAATTCATAAAGAGCTCAAAGCTCATGTGATGCCAGCAGAGACGACACATAAGTTAGTCAAGGGGAGAATAAACATTGAGAATGCAGGATGTTCCTGAAACCCTATGACTGCTTTGGGGCTGAGGTTAAATTATTGATGACACGAAGACAGGAATGGCTGGAATGCATCAGGCTTAGATGGACATGAGTTAAGCCCAAGAATATTAGAGAAGGACTGTAGATTAAATCCTTAAGACCTTTAAACAGAAGCTGGCTTTTCAAAAGGACAAAGAATATAACAAGGTTTTTCTACACCATGCCCAACCCTTCTGTGGCATCTGTTGTGGAAGAATGGCAATCAATCGGCAATCCTTAAACAATAAAAACGGTGCTGAAGCCAGGCAACAAATGCCATAATATGAATCTGTTGTCTCCTTTGTCCCATAGTCAAACTTGCAATGTAAAGGAAGATGGCTGGGAACTGAAACTCAGGAAGATATGGACATACCATCTAGTATTTACAAGGTATCCAAGGTCTTTAAATTGTAAGTATTTTCACAGCTTTTCCATCATAGGAAATGGTCACAGAGCTTAACCTTCATTCAAGACACCGACTTAGACGACTTAGACTTGTGACCCATGAGTCTCTCCTTGAAGTTTATCAACATTTTTTTTGGTTTGGCTCATTATGTGCCAGCTTTGCACTGAGGTCTTTAGAAAGAGCCACCAGGGACTGAGGTAATACAAGGAAATGGAAGAAAATCAGATGCTGTGTGATTCAAAGACACCTACAACTGAGCCAGGTGTGGCTAAGTCAGTGCAAACTCCAAGGCAAAAGCCTTCACTGTGGAGGCCGTGGGTAGGGGGACTACATTGCTGTGGCAGTAAAGATAAAGGAGTAATGATAAACACACGTTCAAACTTTCCTGAGAAGAGTCTTGGTACACAGCCCAGGCTATGATCATGATCCTCCTGTCTCAACACCTGGAGAACTGAGATCGCAGGTATGTGCTACCACCTGGCTACAAACTAAATCTAGGTTCAACATTGAGAAACTGGACATAAACATTCATGCATGTAGTAAATGATACCAATAGTTAGCGTGGATGACATACATATATGGGGAAAATAGAGCAAAGAGAGAAACACACAGCAGGGAGCTGATAAGCTAGGTTTGAATCCAGACTCTCAGACAGCCTCTAGTATTAGGGATAAATATCACAGCAGGTCTCTTCTCTTACCAGAAGACCTCTGCTAACAACTTTTAACAAAAGCAATTATAAAAATCAGATTGAAAGCCAGATGGTAGTGGAGCATGAATTTAATCCCAGCAGTCAGGAGGCAGAAGCCTCTGTGTTCAAGGCCAACCTGGTCTACAGAGTGAGTTACAGGACAGCCAGGGCTACACAGACAAAACAAATGAAGAAAAAGTCAGACTGAGTGGATAGTTCTAAAACTGGTGAAAAGTGATGACGATGAAAATTAAGGTTTATAACATTTTTGAAAATAATGGGACAATCTCTGTTACAGCGATTCGAGTCCATGACACAGGGACTTGTAGTTCCTAAGATGACTACAAGAGAAATTTCACATGGCAAACGAACATGGCGGAGCTTTCATGGGAACATGAGCTGCACTGCCCTCGTTTTTTACAAGGCTGAACAGGTTAGCAGGTGCGTTTTCACTTCAAATCTTTCAATCCAAGGTGTTAAGTGAGAAATTCCAAGACAACGTTTAGAGTGCTTTAATCAATGGAAGAGAAGTAAGCCAATGAATGGTAAAGTAAAATTCATACAGATGAATAGGTTCTAACACCCAAGTACCACACCTCCCAATGAGAATCCGGTCAGACGGAAGGGGGCAAAGGTCCAAATCAAGAATGAAGGGAGATGTCTATGGGACAGGAAGAACCCTGGGACTGAATTGTCAAGATGAGCTCCACTGATGCCTCCCACTTTTAGATTCCTCAAGCCCTAGCTGGGAATTTGGTCATAAACAGCAACAGTAGGACCTGCTGGATCTGGAATGAGGAAGGAGCTCAGAATCCTGGGAAGACTTCAGACACTAAACTCCATAACAAGATACAGAGTATAGGGTACAAGAGCGCTAGGAGGCTCTGTGCTGTGTTGTGATGGGTGCTAATGATGCCACAGCATGAAAAATTGCTCAAGCTACACCTCTAGTGGAAGATACAATGGGACTAACTATAGGGAGGGCTCCATGGACATACTCAGCCAATATACAGGAAGCAACTAAGCATTGGGAATAACAATAGTGCCACGGTTAAGAGTTGGTAGAAATACGGGTCTCTGGTTGACTTGCAGAAGGTAATCTTTCTTCAGAGATGACCACAGCACTCAGTTTTCTAGAAAGTTTTATTACTCTTGATCTTGTCCCTATAAAGAAAAGAATCCAGAGAGCTCATGAGTATAGTCTCCTTTATTTTAACCAAAACTTGACATTTACAGTAATAATTCTAAAACCTTTGCCTTAACTCAGAATCATTTTCTATAGCTACTACAGAAAAAGTAGCATTCTATTATTTATGTAAACTTTACAACAGTTTTTTACTCTCAATTAAGAACCAGAAGTCAGGTGTGGTGGCATATGCCTTTAATCCCAGCATGCAGGAGGCAGAGACAGCTGGATCTTTGTTGAGTTAGAGGCCATCCTGGAATAACATAGTGAGATTCAGACAGCCAGGAATACATAGAGAAACCATATTTCAAAACACAAAAGAAAAACTTCCTTCGAACTATAAAGTGGCTACTAATGCATATGGGCTTTCTTCTTTGCCTGACAAAGTCCCAGTTTGGAACAGTGGTAAGAGTTGTAAACGTTGACTATACCCCAACAACTTAGCTGTGTGCTTCAAAAGAGCAAACTGTGTGCTATGAGAATCATATCTCAATAAAACCGATGCTTTAAAAACTAGCTAAAGAATCCATCTTTTACACCTCCTTACATACAAGCCCCGACTCTGTCCCATTTGTGTGCCTTTCCTGAATCATTCCCCAGGCATTCAACTGTTATTCTATTTATAGAACTTAACAATTTTAAATTGCCAATCTAACTACTTGAGGGTTTGATTTTTGTGAAATTTGTTTGAAAACAACATGCTGGAAATGAGGACTGATCTTTAATTAGCATCCAATACATTAAGCTGTTTACTATGGGTCTCGCTATGTAACTCTACTTGTCCTGGAACTTGCTAAGTAGAGCAGGGTAGCCTAAAAGTCACAGATCCATCTGCCTCTGACTCCCACTGATATCCAACAAGATATTTGGCTTACATACAGACTGAAAATGGGATTGGAGTAAACTGATCTGATACAGGCTTTCAAGCTAATCTGCTTACCACTGGCTGAGAATGGTGTGTGTGTGTGTGTGTGTGTGTGTGTGTGTGTGTGTCTGTCTGTCTGTCTGTCTGTCTGTCTGTCTGTCTCCTCAGGAGAAAGAGACACAATCAAGCCTTGTGTAGCTGGTCAGAGCACATCTCTTCCTTGGGAAAAAATATTCACCCACTGTGGGGACAGCAGGGATAACTCTCCTGATACTATCATATGACTGAGGGTGAATGACTTAATCCCTTTAAATTTCCTGTTCTGAGATGAGCTGCATGGAGATCCACCATGTATTTCTACAGGAATGATTAAACAGCAGCACTGATACCTTTTACTCTTTATGCCACTCATTAGAAAACACCAGCATTTACTATAATGGTATAAAATTGCAAGGGCATATTAAGGATATTTGCCCATAAATGTTTCTGTTCCGTTCTGTTAAAAGATTTTAAGAATCAAGGTGTATATGTTAAGAAGTATATAAAAAACTGTATATACATAGAAAAATATATATGTATATAAGAAAAACATTACAGAGAAATAATCAATGTTAAAATAGAATGAAACTATTAATATGAACTTAGGTATATGCATATATACATGCATGTGCGTGTTCAGAACCTCTGTCCAAAAAGGGGGCTTAGAAGAGGTGTAATGAGCAGCCCTACCCTATAAGATTAGGCTCTCAAATATCAGTTAAAAAGAAATCTAAAACGACTGAGTCCAGGATAGGAGCACAGAAGATGACCTTTGGAGGATGGATATGCATTTTTAAAGTAGGACAACTTTAAAAATTAACACACCTTGGTCAGTGGAATGCAGAAAATCAAGTTCAAAACAACTCCCACTATCTAAAAGTGTGCCATTTTAAGCAACAAAAAGGACAGTGACAGCCACATCCAATAACATGAATGGATTTCACAGTGGGCAAAGATGACAAGGGGACATATTTACATGTGGTTTTGTTCTATGTTTCACAAACTACCTCCAGTGATGGTCAGAAAACATCTTCTATGGTAGAGAAAAGAGGACAACAATATGGCTAGAAATGAGTCTTCCAGGGTATCAGAAATAGAGATGTAAAAGTGTGTCGATCCAGAGACTTAAGATTTGTAGACATTCCTACTATATATTATGTACTTCAATAAAAAAGTGCTGAGTGAGTATAATGTATAAAATAATAAAACACTTTTAAATCTACAATGCTCAAAAACACAAGGCAAGAAACTTATGTCCCATCCTTTAAGGCAGAGGTTCTCAAGCCATGGGTTACAACCCCCAGGGTATTAAATGACCCTTTCACAGGGGTCACCTAAGATCATCAAAAAACACAGATATTTATGTTTCATAAAACTAGCAAAATACAGTTATGAAATATAAACAAATGTCATTTTACAGGTTGAGGTCACCAAACACGAGGAACTATATTAAAGGGTTACAGAACTAGGAAAGTTGAGAACCACTGCCTTAGAGGGACCAGCCATCACCTAAATTATGAGCCACTCATAGCATCATCACTAATGGACCAAGCAGAAATCACGACTCTAAACATATAATTTTGCAAGAGTACTGAGAGAGTATTCCAGAAAAAAAATACAAAAAAGCTCCACTGAGAGCCTTTGTAACAACATCTTAATTCTACCAAACATGGTAATAAGGAATAAACTAAATGATGTTTCAGAAAAAAAAAAAACTAAACAAATCAAGGTGGGGATGTTTTCTGACATGGTCTTCAATCACAGCACTTTCTATATTGAAAGCAACTTGAGAGATGGCTCAGCAGTTAAGAGGACTGACAGCTCTTCCAGAGGTCCTGAGTTCAATGGTGGCTCACGACCATCTGTAATGAGATCTGATGCCCTCTTCTGGTGTGTCTGAAGACAGCTACATTCTACTAATATATAGTAAATAAAGAAATCTTAAAAAAAAAAAAGAAAGTGACCTCAAGATTCTCCTTTTTAAAGACTGAATAATGTTTCACTGTGTGAATTAACTTCAATTTGATTAATTTTAGCTTCACTTTCAGTTTTAACCCACAAAAATTCTCACCATATTTCGGTCGATTTCTAAGACTGCCAATAAACTGAAAACTTATTGTTTTTAAAACAACATTCACAGTAGAATAAGCCCTTCTTCACTGTCAATACCTCGGAAGTGCAAGGATTCCTAGGACCTAGGGAATTCCATTTAAATGATGATTCTAGCTACCCAATTCTTGTTCTCCTTTTCAGCATAAAAGTCTTTCTCCAAGCGTTCTTTTTGCTAAGGATCACTTTGCTTTTCCAATGATAAAACCACAGAGAATGTGTGGTGTAAAATACTGTTCAATTGTCTGCCTGGTACTTTCTGGAGACAAATCAGATATTTTATAATGGAAATCGAAGTGGTTTCTTACTGTTTAGCCTTGTATTTTGATGCATCCCTTGGTTCGCTGCTGGGATTGCTCCAGTCATCAGCTTCAGGAGTGGTCTTGTAATGGCGCCATGCAGACTTATTGAAAACTGGCAGCCTCTCAAAGGATTCACTTGAAAGGGCCTATTACAAAAAATACATACACCAAGGATCTAGTAACTATTTTTCTTACATGAAACTCATGAATTTTACTCCTTTAAACACTAGTAGTCATATGTTTATTTTTGAAATATTAACATTTATTTTATAGATTTACTTAGACTAACCAGGAAAAATATCCTGAACCTTTTGTAAATGAGTGAAATCATTTGCTCACTTGCTCAAAATCAATACTGAAACAATATGACAGGAACAAAATATATTGTAGTTCAGTTAATACTGCTTTGAGATACTCAATACTGTTGACAGTATGTGTTAAGATCAATCATTTGTTCAAGAGGCATTTGCTGCCCAAAAAAAGAGCCCAAGAAGAAATAAAGTCTTCTTCATAAGACTTATAAACATTTGCCATCAAGTGACATTAAACAACACATCTCTTATAGGCTGGGAATGTAGCTCAGTGGTAGAGAGCAAGCCTAGGAACACGCAGGAGGCTCTGGGCTTCATCTTCAACGCCAAAGCAAGCAAGCAAACTCCATCATTGAGATATACATCAAAATGCCTAGTCTAACTATGATCTCACTTCCAGTAATCAACTGTGCTCAGATAAAAAGAATGAGCCAGTTCTACATGACTCAATGTGGAAAGTTCTGCGGGAAACATTCCAAACTTAGGAAACAAAACTAAGCTGCTGAAATGTCGTCTCTCACATTAGATTTCAAATCTATTTTATAAGTGCAGAATGAACTCTATCAGATTTTTGATGTTGTTAAGTTTTTGAGACAGGGACTCACTATGTATCCCTGGCTAGCCTGGAACTTTCTACACAGACCAGGCTAGCCTGCCTCTGTCTTCCAAGTGCTGAGCTTAAGGGTGTGCGCTGGCATGCTCAGCTCCTATATTAGATTTCTGTTTGTTTGTTTTGCCTTTGTGATACTAGGAATGGAACCCAAAGCCTTGCATATGTTAGGCACGATCTATATGACTGAGTTACATCCCTAGCCCCTATAAATATAGAATCAACTCTAGGAGGATCCATAAGAAACAAAACCCAGTACCTCTTGAAGAGAAGTATGGCTTAGTGCCAGCACTGAAAACATTTAATTTTCCTTCTGAAGCGTTTAAATGTTACTGTATGCCTCTATTACCTATTAAAATAATATACCAAGATTCTAGAATTCAGAAATAAAGTCTAACACCAACAAATGAGAAAAACTGAGTTATACAGACCTTAGTTACTAGATAAACATTTTAAATGGATATTATGATTTTATTGATTTAAAAATTAATGTACATGGTCCCATTAAGGATGGATATATAGGGGTTGGGGATTTAGCTCAGTGGTAGAGCGCTTGCCTAGCAAGCGCAAGGCCCTGGGTTCGGTCCCCAACTCCGAAAAAAAGAAAAAGAAAAAAAAAAGGATGGAGATATATATATATATATATATATATATATATATATATATATATATGGATGGCGTGTTTTTTGCTGATTCCCCTCCCCTCCAGATCTTCTCTTCCATCCCCACATCTGTCCCCCTGTATATCCTCCTTTTCAACTCTAGTAGTTTCTGCTTTTACGTGCTATTCTCCCATCTTTCTCCTCTATACGCTAAAATCTTTCTTTTATCTCATGGAACTCTATATAGTTTTGTGACCTGTCTTGATGCTCATTTCCACATATGTTCATATATACACAAATTAAAAGCTAAGGTCTGACCCCCCCCACCTCTGTCAAACCTGAGGATCCTGAACCATACAGACAAGCTTCCCTTCTCCACCTGTCTCCGCTGAGCCCTCTGAGACACCCAAGCTGCCCTGAACAGGCTACTAAACCCAGCGGACCTCCATTCTTCTGTACACCTTCACCATACCTGTGAACCATACGGACTTGCTGATCCAGAACCAGGCAGCCCAACAATACCCATCAGAGGCCTGCCACACAAGGACTAATTTTTGTACCTACTATGACCATCCAGGGACCAAAATTATCCAGATGGCTACAGGCCCTCGACAGAACACAATTAACAAAAGCCAGGGCAATATGACACCTCCAAAGCACAGCTATCCTACTACAGCAACCCTGGATATCCTACCACAACCAAAGCACAAGAAATGACCTTACATCCAATCATATAAAGACAATACAGGCCTTCAAAGAGGGAACAAATAAATCCCTTAAGGAAATACAGGAAAATACAATAAAAAGATAGAAGTCTTTAAAGAAACAAATAAATTCCTTAAAGACATACAGGAAAACACAATTAAACAGATGAAGGAAATAAATATAACTGGGAAAGACCTGAAAGTGGAAATAGAAGTAATAAAGAAAACACAAACCAAGGGAACCCTGGAGAACCTAGGTAAGCGAATAGGAACTACAGGTGCAAGCATCACCGACAGAATACAAGAGATGGAAGAGAGAATCTCAGGTGTGGAAGATACAATAGAAGAAACTGATATATCAGCCAAGGAAAATGTTAAAGCTAAAAAAGTCCTGACACAAAACATCAGGGAAATCTGGGACACTATGAAAAGACCTAACTTAAGAATAAAAGTAGTAGAAGGTTAAGAGTCCCAGATCCAAGGGCCAGAAAATATTCTCAACAAAATCATAAAAGAAAATGTTCCCAACCTAGAGAAAGAGATGCCTATAAACATACAAGGAGCTTACAGAACACCAGTCAGACTGGACCAGAAAAGAAAATCCTCCTTGCACATAATAATTAAAACAGACTATTATGTTTTCTATAGGACAAAGAAAAAATATTAAAAGCTACAAGGGAAAGAGGCCAGGTAACATACAAAGGAAGACCTATTAGAATTACACCTGATTTCTCAACAGAGACTCTAAAAGGTAGAAGAACCTGGTTAAATACCATGTAACCTCTAAAAAAAATAAAAACCACCAACCTAGACTACTATACACAACAAAATTCTAAATATTCATAGATGGAGAAAACAAGATATTTCAAGACAAATCCAAATTCAAACAATATCTATCCACAAATCCAGCCCCACAGAAAATACAAGAAGGAAAACTCCAACCCAAGAAGGATAACTACATCCAAGAAATACAAGAAATAAGTAATTACCTACCAGGAAAAACAAGGGAAGCATGTGTGCGAGCATCCCCACCCCCACACCTGCAAAACATGGCACCAAAAAAACAATAACAGGAAATAACAACCACTGGTCATTAATATCTCTCAACACCAATGGAGTCAATTTCCCAATAAAAAGACACAGGCTAACAGAAAACAGAATGGATGCAAAAATAGGATCCATCATCCTGCTGCATACAAGATACACACTTCAACAATACAGGTAGGCATTACCCCAGAATAAAAGGTTGGAAAAAAAGTTTTCTAAGCAAACAAGCTGGAGTAGCCATTCTAATATAGAATAAAATACACTTTCAACCAAAATTAATCAAAATAGACAGGGAAGGACACTTCATACTCAAAGAACCCCACACATTAATATTGGGAAACTAGACTTCAACACCCAACTCTCACCAACTGACAGGTCATCTAGACAAAACCTAAACAGAGAAATAATGAAACTAACAGAAGTTATGAAGCAAATGGACCTAACAGACATCTATAGACTATTTCACCCAGACACAAAATAATATACCTTCTTCTCAGCACCTCATGGATCCTTCTCCAAAATTGACCATATAGTTTGTCACAAAACAGGCCTCAACAGATACGAGAAGATTGAAATAATGCCTTGTATCTTATCAGACCACTATATATTAAAGATGGACTTCAACAACAGCAGAAATACCAGAAAGCTTTCAGACTCATGGAAACTGAACAACTCTCTACTCAGTGATCTCTGGGTCAGGGAAGAATTAAAGAAATTAAAGACTTTCTAGAACTTAATGACAATGAAGGCACAACATACCCAAATTTATGGGACACAATGAAAGCAGTGCTAAGAGGAAAGCGCCTCTATAAAGAGATTAGAAAGTTCTCATACCAATTTAAAAGCACACCTGAAAGCTCTAGAGGAAAAAAAAGAAGCAAGCACACCAAAAAGAGTAGAAGGCAGGAAATAATCAAAATTATGGCTAAAATCAATCACTTAGAAACAAAGAAAACAATACAAAGAATCAACTAAACCAAGACTTGGTTCTTAAGAGAAAATCAACAAGAGACAAACCCTTAGTCAAACTAAACAAAAAGCAGAGAGACAGTATCCAAATAAACAAAATCAGAAATGAAAAGGGAGACACAACAACAGACACTGAGGAAACTCAAAGTATCATTAGGTCTTATTTCAAAAGCCTCTACTCCACAAAATTTGGAAATCTTAATGAGATGAACAATTTTCTAGACAGGTTCCATTTACCAAAGTTAAATAAAGATAAGGTAAATTGTTTATACAGCCTAAAGAAATGAAAGCATCAAAAGTTTCACACCAAAAAAAGATGGTTTTGGTATAGAATTCTACTAGACTTTCAAAGAAGAGCCAATATTCCTCAAACTATTCCACAAAACAGAAACAGAAGGAATACTACCAAACTTATTCTATGAGGCCATACTATATCTGATAACTATATCACACAAAGACTCAGACTGAAAGAGAACTTCAGACCAATTTCCCTTGAGAACATTGATACAAAAACTTTCTTGGTATAACTCTAACTGAACAAGTGAAAGATCCATATGACAAGACCAAGCCTCTGAAGAAAGGAACTGAAGATCTCAGAAGTTGGAAAGATCTCCCATGCTCATGGATTGGCAGGATTAATATAGTAAAAATGGCCATTTTATCAAAAGCAATTTACAGATTCAATGCAATTCCCATTAAATTCCAACACAATTCTTCATAGCGTTAGAAAGAACAATTTGCAAATTTATTTGGAATAACAAAAAACCCAAGATAGCGAAAACTGTCCTCAACAATAAAAGAACTTCTGGGGGAATAACTGTCCCTGAACTCAAGCAGTATTACAGAGCAATAGTGATAAAAAAAACTGCATGGTACTGGTACAGAGACAGACAGATAGACCAGTGGAATAGAATTGAAGACCCAAGAATGAACCTACTCACCTATGGTCAGTTGATCCTTGACAAAGGAGCTAAAACCATACAGTGGAAAAAAGAGAGCATTTTCAATGTGCTGATTCGACTGCGGTCAGCATGTAGAAGAAAATCGATCCATTCTTATCTCCTTGTACAAAGATTTGGTCCAAGTGGATCAAGGACCTCGACATAAAACTAGACACACTCAAACTAATAGAACAAAAAGTGGGGAAGAGCCTCAAACACATGGGCACTGGGGAAAATTTCCTGAACAGAACACTAATGGCTCAGGCTCTAAGATTGATAAGGATTGATAAATGTGACCCCATGAAACTGTAAAGCTTCTATATGGTAAAGGACACTGTCAATAGGACAAAACAGCAGCCTACAAATTGGGAAAGGATCTTCACCAACCCGACATCTGACAGAGAGATAATATCCAAAAAATACAATAAACTCAAGAAGTTAGATTCCAATAAAGAGAGAATTCTCAACAGAGGAATCTCAAATAACCAAGAAGCATTTAAAGAATTGTCCAAAGGCCTTCGTCATCAGAGAAATGCAAATGGAAACAGCTGTGAGAGTCCATCTTATACCTGTCAGAAAGGCTAAGATCAAAACTCCAGTGACATCACCTACTGATAAGGATGGAGAAGTAAGGAAACACTCTTCCACTGCTGGTTGGAATGCAAACTTGTACAACCACTTTGGAAACCAATTTGGTAGTTACTCCGTAAACTGGGAATACTTCTACGTCAAGACTCAGCTATACAATTCCTGGATATATACATAAAAGATGCCCCACCATTCCACAAAGACACTTGCTCAACTATGTTCATAGGAGCTTTCTTTGTAATAGCCAGGAACCAGAAACCACCTAGATGTCTCTCAACTGAAGAATGGATAAAGAAAATGTGGTACACCTACAAAATGGGATACTACTCAGCTATTAAAAGCAAAGACATCATGAATTTTGCAGGCAAATGGATGGAACTTCATCAAATGGAAGGAACTATCATCCTGAGTGAGGTAACTCAGACCCAAAAGGACATGCATGGCATGTACTCATTTATAAGTGGATATTAACCATAAAGTACAGGATAAACACTTCACAGACCCAAAGAAGCTAAACAAGAAGGAAACACAAGCAAAGATGCTTGAATCTCACTTAGAAGGGGGAATAAAATAGTCAGAAGAGGCAGATGGAGGGAGAGGGAATGGGGAGGGGAATGGAGGTTTCAGGATCAGTTGTGGGGAGGAACAGGAGTGATGGCCAGATGGCCATGAGAATGAATGGTAATCTGCAACTGGCATGGGTTGGGGGAGGTTAGGGTGCATATAGAATAAGTGCCAGAGACTTTGCATAGGGGAGGCTCCTCAGAATTAATTAGGGTAACCTTACCTGAGATTCACAGCAGTGGGGAGGTAGAACCTGAAGAGACCACTTCCTAAAGCCAGGCAGGAACCTCAGTAAGGGATAGGGGCACCCACCTAACCACAAAACTTTTGACCTAAAATTCACACTGCCTACAAGAAATGCAGGCATGGGGGATGGAACAGAGACTGAAGGAAAGACCAACTAATAACCGGCCCAAGTACATACCCATCCCATGGGCAAGCACCAATCTCTGACACTATTAATGATGCTCTATTATACTTGCAGACAGGAGTATAGAATGGCTGTCTTTGAGCGGTTCCACTCACCAACTGACTCAGACAGGGGCAGACACCCACAGCTAGTGCACAGAACTTGTGGGGACTCTTATAGAAGACTAGAGGGAAGGATTTCAGGTCCCAAAGGGGACAGGAACTTCACAGGAAGACCAACAGAGTCAAGTAACCTGGATTCCTGGGGCTCTGAGACTGAACCAACAACCAAAGAGCATACACAGCCTAGACCTAGGTCTCACCACACATACGTAGCAGATGTACAGCTCTGTCTTCATGTGGGTCCCAAACAACTGGAGCAGGGGCTATCCCAAAAGCTACTGTCTACCTGTAGGGTATGTTCTTCTAGCTGGGTTGCCTTGTCTGCCCTCAGCTGGAGAAGATGTGTGTAGCCCTGCAGAGAGCTGATGTACTTGGTGGGAGGAAACCCGGGGGGGCTCCACCCTTTCAGAGGAGAAAGGGAAGAGGTGACTGGGACACAGGGGTGAGTGAATTTAAGAAAAAGCTAAGATCTGCATGAGAGCAAGCATTGGTATTTGTCTGATCCTGGACTACCTCATTTGATTCAAGATCTATAGATAATTTTATATAAGCATATTATCATTACTGAAGTCTTACAACTTAAGAAAATAAAGCAAAAGACAAGAAGACTTTAGATTATTGGTAGTCTATCTCCCTTTAAACTGGGTTTTTCAGTGGACATATAATTTTGAAAAACTAGATTTATGGTTGTAAAAATAAAAAGTTTAACTTTATATTTCCATGCTTCCTATTTTGTTATGTCTGGTCATAAAATCAGGGTGAGGCATACTATGGTTTCATAAGTGTGATGTCAAGGTGAGAGAGGATACAGTGCTCTTCTTGACTGGTTATGGGTACTTCCAGTCTTATAAAGTCAAGAGGCCTTTACACTAACAGAAACAAAACATAGTACCTTCAAATAAATGACAGCATCGGTACCCACTCCTTCCATGGAATACAGTTTTAGATCTCCCTGAAAATATCTGGCATACAGTCGAGAAATTGGCAAGCCATAACCAAATCCAGCCTATTAAGAAAAGAAAATTAATAGAATGAGACCAGTACAAATGCTTCATAGGGGACCACTTACAGAAGATTAAAATGAATTCCTGATTTGAATTTAAATCAAATGAATTAGTAACTCAATGTTTATAATGCCACATCTATAGTCTATAACCAAAATTCCCTATTTCCCCCCTTCCAAAAAAAAAAAAAAAACAAAAACAAAAACAAAAAAACAAAAACCCAACAACAGAAAACAAAAAACACTTGTCAAGTTTAGACATAAGAAATCAACGGCCATTTTAAAATTATTTAGCATTTTAAAGTAAAATTTTAGCTATGTATGAGCATAAAACCAGGCTAACTTTTTTTGAGACAGTTTCATGTATCTAGGCTGGCCTTGAACTAACTCGTTATGTATCTAAGATTGACCTTGAGCTCCTGATCTTCTTGTGTCCACCTCCTAAGTACTGGGATTCCAGGCATAGAACCACCATGCCTGGTTTATGCAGTGCTGGGGATTAGAATCTAGAGCTTAAAGCACGCCAGGCAAAGACTCCACCAGCTGAACAATACCCTGAGTTCCAAGTGTTACTTTTTAAGTGTATACTTCTATCTGCAGATAAATGCAGCTCTCACCCCCTAAAAAGAGACTTCCTTTTGCAGCACAGACCATTATGGGAAGCTACACTGGTCACAATACAGAGAACAATTGCCCATAGTGTGTCTGTCCTCAGTTGACACACCTGTAACAAAATTCCTATACTTAAGGTTCAGGGAGCTTTCTTGGAAAGCTGGGCAGAAGGACTGTTGAGAGATCAGGATGCCTGCTGCAAGACAGTAGCTTTCTTTTTCTTAAAAAAAAAAGGGATATAAAATGGGAAGTGAAGGGGGAGTGAATAAATAGGAGGTAGATCTGTGGGGAGCAGTGGTGAGTGAATATGATCAAACTACAAAGTATATTGAATCAAATTCTCAAAGACTAAAAATAGTATATTAAAAAGCAAACATCCATCAAGTGGAATTTGATCTGATGACAACACAAAACCACATGCACTTTCAAGTTTCATTATCAGATTTCCCTCATGTCTGAAGTAAGAATTAATAGCATAGAAGTTGAAATTTTTTGCAAGACAGGGTCTCTCTGTGTAGCCCTGGCTGTCCTCAAATTCACAAAGATCCACCTGCCTTTGCATCCTGAGTGCTGGGATTAAAGGTGTGTACCAGTGCTAGGTTAATTTACCAATAACAAGACTAAACCACTGAAAAAGTTTCTTAGAGGTTCTTCCTAAGGATCTGGAAAAGTTACAGTATATTGATATAGTGAATGGGTATTTTTAGAAACAAATGAATACCTTCCTATATTTCAATGTTATCAAACTGACAGACAATAAATATTTTTTTAAAGATTTATTTATTTATTATATATAAGTACACTGTAGCTATCTTCAGACACACCAAAAGAGGGCATCAGATCTCATTACAGATGGTTGTGAGCCACCATGTGGTTGCTGGGAATTGAACTCAGGACCTCTGGAAGAGCAGTCAGTGCTCTTAACCACTCAGCCATTTCTCCAGCCCGACAATAAATATTTTTAAAGAGATATTTTTAAAGACAAGAATAAGACAATGGTACTAAAGTCTGTGGTTGGCCACAGGTGGTTATGGAGAGAGATGCTATCCAGTAAGTTTTAGCACTTTGGATTAAATCTGAACCAGTAATAGGGCCTTAAGGAAAGAGGGCCATAGTTGCATAGGCCTTTGACTCTGAAGTCTATATTTTTGTATGACTAAGCAGGTCATTCAACTTCTTTAAGACTTTTCTCACCATGAAATGGAAAGCTCACCTCTGAGTTGATAAAAATTTCATGATATAGTAAATGCCATGTCTATGCAGTATCTACCACGCAGTCAAACTTAGTAGTATGGTTCGATTTGCTGACAAACCGAAGACCTGAGGTCAATATCTGAGGTGCACATAATGAAGAAGTGATAATTGACCCCACAGAGTTGTCTTCTAACTGTCTAAAGTATGCGTTAACAGGCATAGTAGATACTCCCCCCCAAAAAAAGGAAATTTGGATATATGGAGATGAGGCTGAGCCGTGCTCTAAGTAATTTCCTACTGTGTAAAACAGTGGCTTTCAGGCTGTACCTCGTCGTGAAAAAGTATCATTTGGTTCTACTGCATAGATGTAGAGGCCGGCTGGATGGCTGCTTACCTTAGAGTGCACACAGACATCATGTGTCCAGTATCATGAGTAGGAGAGACTAGTACTTTTTACATTTCAATGTAAAAAGGTACCAGCTATCAACTAAGTAAACTGGGGGCATATAACTCCATGGGTATATTAAGATCATTTCAGATACTGGGGATATAGCTTGGTGGGCAGAGTGCCAGCTGAGCACACCAGAGATCCTCAATTTGATTCCCCAGCACCTCCTAAACTGAGGAGGCACACATCTGTTCTCCAAGCAGGAAGATCAAGAGTTCAAGGTCATCCATCGTAGCTTCAGCCAGCTATCAGCCTACCCAGATGACATCAGACTCTGTCTCAAAGCCACCACCACAGAATAGATCTTGTGCTGGTGAGATGGTGGAGTGGGTCAAAATACTTGGTTCAATCTTTGGACCAACAAAAAGGTAAAGAGACAGGATTCAACTTCATAAAACTGTGCATGTGCACACACGCATGCATACACACACACACACACACATACACTCACTCTCCTCTCACACAAATAGTTAAAATTGTTTAAATCTGTCATTAGGGCTAGAAAGATGGCTTAGCAGTTCAGTGCACTTGTTGCTCTTGCAGAAGACCCAGGTTCAGTTCCCAGCACCCATGTGATCACAGCCATGGGTAACTCCTGTTGCTCTCCACTGGGACTAGGCATGCAATGATGTGCAAACACACATACAGGCACACAAAATACTTATACATGTAAAACAGTTTAAAATTTGTTCAATAAAAATATATGAAGGAAGGCCCAGATTTGTAAAACTCTTAAGCCATTTGCAAAGGAAACTGTTTCTGGTCCTGCACAGCTGTGTACCCACTTTAAAGTTGAGGACAGTTTATTAAATGGGAGCGATGTGGAGGGAAGCATTTCTTCAAAAGCAGCCATAATAGCACACCAGAAAGCTCACTGACTGCTTTACCGTTCATTTACTTTGACCCCTTTTTCCTCATGGGAAGGCGGATAAATACCAGTCTCTTGGAGTCCTAAGTTCCACAGAGAAAAACATGGCAGAAAGAGCTACCCTCAGGATGCTCTTTGAAAAAGACATGCCACAGACAATCCATACTCTTTTAAACAACTGAGGAAGATGCAAATTTGTACCAGACCCCGGTCAAGGTAATACTATTCCAAATTGATCTTCTATGAATTTTCCTGAATCCTGTATAAATGACTTCCTCAGTTTTCCACATGCTGAGTTAACAAACTCTGCCTCAAATAACAATGTAAAGTGTTTGATTTTATTCATACAAATAAAATATAATCTTATGTGCTTATCAGTCAGGTAGGACTTTAAAATGAAACTTAATTTATACCCTGAGCCATTTTGCAGACTGATAGATACATTGCTGTGTTTAATAACAAAGGGTTCAATTGTTGTTTGTCAATTAGAAACACTCAGCAGGGGAAGAAAGTGTGGCCCAACCAGGAATAAATGCTACCATGGTAACCAGAGGCTTTTCTCACTGCCTGAATTAAGGCCCAAGGTTATTTCTAGAGCGCTACAGAGAGACCTCTGAAAATACATACATCATCTATATATTTTGTGCTTACATTATTCAATATGAAAATTCCAATGTTTTTATAATTAAATATTTTAATTATATAAACAAATTTGACAGTGGTGACCCAAAAGCTGTAGGTGACTCAGGCCTATAAGGGAGGGCAGCACTAAAATCTCTCCTACAAAGTTGAAGCCACACGTTCTACACCATCCCTTTGCTCACCCATGGGTAATGTCCAGCTCTCTGAGGGAGGTGCATAATGTAAGTGGCTCTCCAGCGGCAGTCTTACCACAGAGAAAAGCTTTTTCACACTGTATCTGGGAGTGAAACACTCAGCTTGGAGTGTTTCTTGGATAAATTAGAAAAACACTCTCAGTCCAAAAAACTCGCAGATTAAATAGCTAAGGCAGAAAGGTGCCTCTGCTCCCAACTATGCCAGAAACATCCTCATTTAGGCAAGGCTAGTACAACCACCTGAGGAGATGGGCAGTTCCTGTGCCGGTATTAAAGAACATTTCTTCTGCAGCCATTCGTTCGCCATGCTTACCAAGGGAGCAGCTCTTGTGGGCTCCAGGCTGGGACGAGGAGCAGTTGAGTACATGTAGTTAAAAAGACGGTCTATTTTTCGAAGTGGGACTCCACCACCTAGGTCACTTATCTGCAGTGCACAACATGTTAAAAATAAAAAGGGAATCAATCTGTGCCTAAGAAGGAGAGAGATCATTAAATAAAGTATATGCTTAGAAGGCTCTAAAATGAGTAAGGGCTTTGAACTCCCACTGAAAAGTGGTTCCTTTGGGGCCATCGTAAACAAAGAAGACAGAGTAGTACAGCAAAATTATTTGATAGGCTTGGGACTGAAGTCCTACTCATGAATATACAATGAAGTAACTTAAGCCAAAAATCCAGCACAATATAGTCATGTTTCTATAAATGACAGTGACACTCTGAGAAATGTGCCATTAGGCAGTCATCACAAAAATATCATAGAAGGTGCTTATACAGAACAAGACGAGAACAATGTCACTAGACAATAGCATCTTATGGTACCACCACTATATATGTATGTGGTCAGTTCATTGCTGAGGAAGCACTAATATGGAGCTTTACTTACAAATAACACTCAAGACGTGCCAGTTTCCTTTCTTTCCCTCTCGTACTATTAAATCAACTGATGATTAAAGTAAAAACGCAAAAGATTACCTTAATGGACAAGTCTTCTTTACCCAGAGTAACAAGAGTTTTAACAGCTGGGTAGCCTTCTTTTTTATCTTCATATAGTTCAACTGTTGCTCTCATCGAGTTCTAAAACAAGAAATCCTTTCTGAAAAACCATGCTGCTGACTTGCAAAGTATAATTGCATTAAAGGTACTGATTCTTTTTGGTGCTGCGGGTGGAACCTAGAGCCACACACAGGCTAAGCATTATCTACGCCACCGCTGCGCTACACCCCTAGCCCTGAAAACCACAATTTCAAAAAAGAAACAAGCACGAGATTACTTATATATGATAATTGCTTTGCATAGCTACTATTAATGAGATTTCTGTGTATTTTTTCCTCTATCTATAGATTCCTTTCAAGGAAAAATTTCCTGATGTTCTATTTTGCATTTAATTGTAGCCCCATCCCACATGTTAACTAGATTTCTGTCCTTTGCGGGGGGGAGGGTTTAGGGAATTGTTTTGTGTGAGGAGGAGAGTAGTCGGGACAGGGTCTTACTATGAAGATTGGGCTGGCCTTGACTTCATAGGGATACAGCTGTCTTTACCTGCCCACTGGTGGGATTAAAGGCATGTGCCATCATGCCAGGTGGCTTTAAGGTTTTAAAACTATTCATCTCAACCCAGAAGAATGTTTTTATCACATGTAATGTGGAGACAGAAGGTGGTTTGTGCATTTTAAATGCTATTTACCACTTGCATTTATGAAGCACCTATCCTTTAATATGTAGGCAGAAAAGCTGAAGGGATTCATATTTCTCATAAAAATTAATCACTGGACTGAAAAAAAGGGTAATATCCATCAGAAAGAAATTCTGGAAAGTTCTACCTAACAATGAGAGCTCCCACAACTGCATGCCCAGCCTAGTGTTATACCAGTAGGATATTCTTGGGAAGAAACCAGCATAACTGGTTCTTTAGGTGTTCAATTTAGTGTTTTATACATTAAAGGGATGAAATGTTAGCTCAAATACCCTGTACTTATAACACTGCTACTGGAAATATCACTGGTGACTAGGTAACAAAAGCAACAGCTTAGGCCATAGAGAGTCTCAGGACCGGACCGGACCGACTAATGCATTAGCACAGTTAATGCTCCAGAATCATAGCTATACAGAAACAGGGTTTTATTTTGGTCTGGTAATCACCAATAAAACCTCTGCTAGGTTTGAAAATCTAAAAAGCATCTCTAACCTCCTAACTGAAAGAAAAACAGTATGGATTTGATGTGAAGTCGCCAAAGTATAATTAAGTTTCGAAATCAATATGTACTAATATTCACAGAACTATACTGTACACAGCAATTTTTCATCTCACAGTGTACAGATTATAAAGCCCACAGGATATCAGAAATAGACTTTTTAAAATGGTTATGCAAAATCTTTTTCTTATGCTAATCTAATGAATCCATTATGCCCAGAATCAAAGCCATTTAAAATGAAGACTTCTTCCCATGTTTTAAAATTCCACTTACCTTGAACAACTCAAATAGCATGTGAAACAGATGTGACGGCACATAAACTACCTGAATAGGTTTGTTTGGTGCTTTGGCTGAAAACAGAGACAAAACCATCAATGAATAAGGACCTAAAGTAGGAGAAAGTCAAAAATGATGCTTCTATTCTATTTTCCAAGTACATCAAACAAATCTCCATAAAACACAAATAATACAGATTCCCACGCAGAACAACATAACTGAGCCAAGCTTCAGAATCAAGCAAACTGCAGCGACTAACTCCACTTCCTTCACTGCAGCTTTGTGACCTTGAGTAAATAGGCCAAGCTCTTTCAAACTTTGTTGAGCAAAACTGGAATGGTATCACCTGTGCCATGGTATTCTGAGTATCACACAAGGACCTACAAACATCACTTGGAATTTTTCAAATTAGGAGGCTAGATCTGCCATCAACCGCAGTAGTCATTTGTGAGAGGAGAGCCAAATGAAAGGGGTGGTAAATTTGGACTCAATAGCAGTACTGTTTGAATCTCAACTATTCACTGAAATCCTCATGTTAAAGGCTCGACTAGCTGCCAGATGCTAGGCTCCAGGGAAATGAATGAAACAAGAAGCCTCTGACACATGAATGTTTAATCCACGGACAGATTCATAATTTAACAACAATATTGAGAAATGGTAGAAAATATCAGGTGGGGCCTGGTTGGAGTAGGTTCTTGGAGCATGTCCTTGAGGAAGGTATCTTGACACTGGCCTGTTCCTTGTTCTTTCCTGGCTGCTGTGAGGGGAACAGCTTCATCTGCCACATTCTCCTGCTGCCATGACGGCTTGCCTTGCCTCAAGTCCAAAGCAATGGAACCCTTTCAAATTGTGAGCCTAAAGCAACCCTTATTACAGAGACAAAAGTAATTATCATGTGTTATATTATGATAAACAGGACATGGTGTAGACTAGACTATGAGGTTCATGAAACTTTTTACTACAATGAAACCTTTGAGTATCTATAGTATTCTCCTTGAACCAGGGATATTCTCAGGAACATCAAAGAAACTGAACCTCGTGCAAAGCACGAAGCACAGTATGTGGAAGAGAGACGCTCAGCAGGGAAAGCCCTTCTTCCTCAGGATATGCAATCAGTTCACAATTGAGAAACAAACTTGCTCAACTAGAATAGACACCTTATAACTTAGTATTGCCTCTAATAAAGTAATTAACAATAATATAAATTAGAGGTAATAATCATTGGTTCTAAGTAACTTATTATGAGCTTCTCTATTCACCATGAAATTGAATCTGTATGATAATCGATAGTAATCATGGAATAGGTGCTATCAGTTACAGATAAGCAAACAAGCTTTGGACAGCTGATATGACCATGGTAACAGAAGTGATGCTGAAATCGAACACGCAGTGCTGTTGGTTTGCATCTCATGTGTCACCAAAGGCCATATGTTAAAGACATGGTTGCCAGTCTACGGTACTAATAGGAGGTGTTAGAACCATGAGGAGGTAAAGCCTAGTGTGGAGAAGATAGGCCAGGGAAGGCATGCCTCCAAAAATCAATCTTGGTTGACTCCAGCTCTTTGTTTCTCTTGCTTCCTGGTTCTCCTGAGATAAACAACTTTAGCCCATCATGTACTCCCTGCCATGATGCTGCATCCTGCCACAGGTCCTACAGACATGTCCAACAGTTTGACACTGTAGCACCTACAAATATTAGGTGACTTAACCAACACACAGA
Source organism: Rattus norvegicus (assembly GCF_021556685.1). Classification (NCBI taxonomy): domain Eukaryota; kingdom Metazoa; phylum Chordata; class Mammalia; order Rodentia; family Muridae; genus Rattus; species Rattus norvegicus. The sequence goes on from NC_141554.1 coordinate 66,468,530, forward strand.
CACACATATACAAACACACACACACATACACACACACTAAATGTTTTAAGCAGTTTATGGTTTTGCATTGAGCTACACACATAGCTACTCTAAATTGTGGTCAGACTCACATCTGTAACAATGGAGCCAAACTATCAAGGATGTAAACCTCTAAAGCCATTTATTAAAGCAAATCTCTCCTCTTTTAGGGTGTTATCTCAGATATTTTATCATGGCAACATACTGTAGCGAATTGGCCTAAGAATATGTTTGGCACGTAGGGGGATCAGACCTAGAGCCTCGTGGACCTTAAAAAAGTACTCTACCAAGGAGTTATGCTTCCAGGTCCCAATTCCTTTGATGATATTTGAAATATTTAGTGATATATCTAAAAGGCTGACAATCTTCTAAAAACAGAAAGCCAAAGTCCTTTTACCCTTTCCCGTCTCTGCCCTCTGCATTTCTGCTCTAGTCTTTTAAAGGATATTTGCATTCTGTTCTGTAAATTTAATTAACCACTTGATCTGCTCCCTATAGACTCTGTGAAGAAAGTTAAAAATCAGTAACGCTGGTATGTAAGAACTGCAGAACAGCCACCAAAGTGCTATTTTCTTCCCCATGAGTAATGGCATGTTTCATGTGTTACTTGGAGGATACTTTTAGTCTTACAGTGAAATGGATTCTGTATAATCTTCCACCTTCTCATTATCACATCATCCCTTTTAGAAGGTATCGCATATAGTCTGGAGGTTTGAATCAGAAACATTCCCTAAAAGCTCATGCATTTGGACACTTGGTCCTCCACTGGCGACACTATTTACGGAGGCTATGGGATATTTAAGAGGTGAAGCTTTGCTGGAGAAGTATTTCATTTCCTGCTTGCTTTTATCCTTCTTGCTCAATCTCTTCCCCACGTGCTAATGAAAATGTGATCTGCCAGTTTCCTTCTCTTGCTGCCATGACATACCTTCCCCACCATGAAGGACACTATTCTTCTGGAACTATAAGCCCAAGTGAAGTCTTTCCTCAAGTTGCTTTTGGTCATGGTATCTTATGACACAGAGGCAACCACTGCACAGTGCATGTCTGTCTTACATGCTATGCATTTTCCTATGATGTCTAGTTATTCTCTTACAGCCCAACTGTATCACCAGATCTTCCAGCTTCTTTTTTTTTGGTTCTTTTTTCAGAGCTGGGGACTGAACCCAGGGCCTTGCGCTTCCTAGGCAAGCGCTCTACCACTGAGCTAAATCCCCAACCCCGATCTTCCAGCTTCTTTTACATGGTATGCATGCTGTTCTTTAGGAACCTTTAAATTAGATTCAGCTGCTTTTAAAACATGTTACACCGCCAACTCTGTGATTGTAGAGTTTCATATATATATTTACATCTCTATTATACAGCCCATTGACCTAGTTATATAACCTACCTTACAAAAGTGCGCAAGGGAGGACACATCTCTCAATCCTGAGAACCCTGTCTCAGTTGAGGATTTGGCTAGACACAGAAACTGGAGTTTAAAATCATTCTTCCTCAGAGTTTGATAAAGACAGGCATGTTCTTGCAGCAACAGAGCAGCAGAGAAATCCAATGGCAGTTCGGTGTTATTCATGCTACTGACTTTTGCCAAAGTCTCACCTACCATGGTTGTGATTCTGTTTAGGAATTCAGTTTAGAACGAAGTTTATCGCTTGAGGTAGCTAGTGTTCCTTTCCCTCTGGACATTGCCCATAGGGAAAAGGTTGACTTGGAGTTTTAAAAATCGAATCAAGACTCCATTGGCTTTAGAATAAGCTTTCAGTAAGTTTGGGATGATAACCCAGAGAGCACTTCAAATGTTAAAATGATGGTTTTACTTTGCAGTAACGTTATTCACATATCCCATCTGACAAGTTGTTTTTGGACAGCATACACTCATGTTACTGTTGGTAGCAGAGCCCAGACACTGTAAACCTACTCTGTGCTGCCATCTCTCCAGGCTTCCCTTAGACCAGCTTTCAGCAAACTAATCCCAATCCTCTGGCTTCCCTCCTGTACCACTCAGCTTTGCTCCCACAGTCCCTCTCCTGGATAACTAGAAACAACGGTTGCCATGTCTGCAGCAGCCTACTCCTTTTTGTCCTGCCCTGGTCTATCACTCAGCACACTTCTGTCTGGCTGTAGTCTTCTACAAGTTGGCCCTAATGAGTTGCCATGTGCTCTGTGTCTGTGTCCTCAATTCATACCTCGAAACTTAATTTCTAAAATTGATGGAGTTCATTAGTTCATGAGAGTGGCATCTTACGAATTGGATTAGCATTCTTATAAAAGACACCCCAACCCCAGAGAGCTCCTTGACCCTTGACTACATGTCAGAAAATGGGCCCTCACCAGACACCGAATCTGTTAGCACCATGATCTTGTATTCCTCAACTTCTAGACCCATGAGAAACAAATGTCCGTTATTTAATCCTCCCAGTCTTTGATAGTTTTGTTTAGCAGCCTCAAGGGACTAATACAGTGGTCCACTTATAAGCCTCCTTGGCTTCCTTTGCTGTTTTTATGCGGTTCTTTTATTGTGGCTGTAATGGGGCCTGAGAAGCAAGCTGAGTGCTTAGTTTATCTTGTGGCAAACAGCATCATTAGTTATATAAACAGCCTCAGAATTCAATTCAACCTTTTCAGTCCAAATTTCAAGGAAATGAAAAACATTTTACAGTTTGTTTTCTTCTTTTAAGTTTAAACAACATTCTCTAGGAGTCATCTAAAGGCTTGCTCAATTATGTGTACTTTTCTTTGGGAATATTACAGTTGACATTTCTTTTCTTCCTTTTAGAACCATGTAAAATGTGTTTGGCTATGATTCTTCCCTTATCGTGGGCCTAGTGGCTCTAGTGGATGATTACTAGATGCTTGTTGGCTTTCTAAAATAAGATGAACAGAATATGAATATTCCCTCTAACAGTATACTTTTAAAAGTCAATGAAAAATAGTGGTCTGGGTTTTTTATGCTTGAGATTCAAGAAATAATAAAGTCTATTTTGCACAGTCATTGCCTGAAACACCATTAGTTGAAGCAGCACTTAATAAATGTCAACAGAATTCTATACAGACATAAGGAATTTTACTTTCAGATAGCTTTCCTGTAAAGACGAAAAACAGAAACTGGAGGCTAAGCAGAAAAAACACATATAAACGGAAAGGAGGCAACATAAGATTAACCCCCAATGTGAGTGGAAAAGGCTACTAATGAGCACAGGGTACACTGCACATTCCTTTTCAAAAGAGACTTATTACAGTCCCAGGTGACTAAGTGTATATGAACCACTTTGAAATGACATAAAGAGAGCAAGGCAGCCCCAATTTAGGATCTCTCGGAAAGACAGCTTGGATATCATTAGTATTTAAGTCCCCTTTGTACTTAACACTAAAATCCTTTTTCTGGCTATGGCTATACCACCCTGTCCCAGCCTGATCTCTCATCTACACCGCCTTGTCTTTTACCATTGAATTCTTCAACTTCCAGTTCTGGAGCTACCAGGTAATACTGTTCACAAAGCATCTTGGCTGTTTCATATGCATCTGTTAAGAAAGAAAAATTTAATTGTTGCATTAATGACAGATATAAACAAGTGGATGTATACACAGAAATAAAGAATTTCTCTGAAGGGACTTCAAATGAATCAAATACTATCTTTTAAAACAATCCTTTGGTTTCAATACATTACTATGACTAAAAAATTTTTTTTTCTATGTGTTTTTTTTATTTTTATGTTTTAACAACCATAGTCATATGAGAATCATAAATTAGTAATAATAAAGTTAGGTTTATGCCAAGCACACAACTGTTTGAACTTTTAAATACTGGTAAAAGATACTTTTCATGGAAATTTATAAACCCATGACTGTACTACTAAACACTACAGAATCTGATTAAATTGTAGCAAAACAATACTTTCTGTAATTTAGAATATCGACAGCCACCAGACCCCGAGAGCTGGCTCAGCAGTTTAGAGTCCTGTTTGCTCCTGGGAGGTTCCAGGTTCAATTCCCAGCATCCATACGGTGGCTCACAGCCACCATAACTCAAATTCCAGGAGATCTGATGCCCTCTATGGCCTCTGTAAGCACTAGGCATATATATGGTATACATATATACATGAAGACAAAATATTCATACACATAAATTAATTTAAAAATTGGCAACAGCTGTGATCTTTCAGTTACTAGCAAACGAAACCCCAATAATAACTTTAGTAAACAGGTTTTCATGAAGTGCAGAATTTACATTATTGAACCACCCATTGTCTTTAAACTGTTAAGCTGGTTAAGAATAACAGCTTACAAGCTTATATAAAGTTTAAGGTATAAGAGCCTGCTTTTCAATGGGGGAAAATAGACATCAAGTAAGAAAATCAAGGCCATTACAAAAATAGAAGACAACTGTAGAAAGTTTAAAAGGTGAGGAATAAATTAAGAAAGTAAAGATGACTCATGACATATTAACTTTTCTCTTGAACCATAAACTATTTTTAAAAAGGAAAAGAACACTGAAAAGCAATCTGAAGAGAGCATCTGCGGCATCCATTTACTTTATAATGTTATATAGAACTTAGTTTAGTGCCTGTTTAGGTGGCCAACTGCTATCCTTGGCTTGATATCATAGGCCTTTTGGTAAGTCACTTTAAAGACTTTACTGACACATAATTTTCATCCAAGTCACCCATGTATAGTGAACATGCAATTCAATGGTATCCCTGCCATGATGGAATCTAACCTGGAATTTACAGATAAAAACCCTTGCTCCCCAAGTTGTTCTTGTGGGGACATTTTATTGTAGCAATAGTAAAAGAAACTAAGACAGTGTTTTCAAGGGTCATCTGTGTTGTAACCCGTAGTCATTCCATATATTTAAGTTTCATAGTATAAAAACATTTTTAAGTAATAGCCACTGTAAAAGCATATCACATTTTCTTCATCCAGTTATTAGCTGATGGACATTTGAATTGTTTCTACTGTTTGGTTATTATGAATAATACTGCTATGAATAATCATGATTAAGCTTTTGTGTGAACATACTTTTGTTTCTTATATATCTAGGAACACAATGAACTATAAGGTAACTCCATGTAAACAGATGAGAACTACAAGATTATTTATCAGAAGAAGACTTTTCAGTTTCACCTTTACAATTTCAAATTATGTTTTAATATGTTTCACTGGCACACTGCAATGTTCTCAGGTTCATATCGGCTTCATGGAGATGAATCAACATTGTGCATGGAGAATGTACTCACTTAAGATTCAAGAGGTGACAGAAGGAAAGATAGAAAGGAAGAGAAATAAGCTCCGGAGAATTTAAATGTTAAAATTTGACAGTAAACACCTTAAAATAATGCAAAGGTAAGAGCAGGGTATGTTCAGACTCTTAAGTTTATTTACCTTGCATTGCTACCAAATTAGCATTTCATATTCTAATCCTCTAATATTATCTGTCCACACATTAAAAAAAAATCACATCTCTTTAAACCTTTAGAATTAAGTACCAGAGACATCAGACTAATTCAGAGAAGATACAACAAACAGAAAACAAAAAGCAATAGCAGTAAGAATGGAAAATAACTTTAAAAATTAGAAGTGTGAAAACAGACATTAAAATAGGGTTGAATTTTTACTCTAAAAAAGAATTTTAAACTACACTAAATTTACAAATTTTCCCTAGGACATAATTAACCTCAATTATATGTAAAAATTCTTATGTTTTGAGAGAGAGAGAGAGAGAGAGCGAGCGAGCGAGAGCGAGCAGCCATCAGCTCTTTCGCTTTGGCTAGTCCACCAAACAATGCTACATCTCCACCTAGTGACGTGATAGCACAAAAGCTGACCATGAACTTTTAAGACCCCAAATACTGAAATTTATAATGCTTCACTATCTATATACAAAGTAAGTAAGCCACAACTCCTCCAGATATATAATAATGTTTAAGTATTGAACTTCTTTTAGTATAAAATAGTGACAGAAACTAAACCTGGTAAGTGTTAGAATTATCCACAGCATTAGCTCTGCCATTACTATGGGTATAGTACAGACACACTAAAAACATGCTAGGCATATACAGTGTATGGAGGACAGCCAACTTCAAACTTAATATGGCTCCTAAGACCATATATGAAAGAAAATACTTTTAGTATGTAGTGGATCAGTGCTTAATTAAGCATTATTTCACTATTCTTGTAAATCTTAAGACATTGCAATGTAGACTCACACATCAGCCAATCAACAGATGTTGGGAGTATTACTAATAAAAATGTATATTAATATGCATAAATTCTAATAGGATACTAAAAGCTTTGGATAAAATACATACATACATCTGACAAACACTACAAAAGCAAAAAATAAAGCATGTGCAATGGAACAATCCCCTGGCCAATGATAAAGTTTTCACTATTCGGTCAATTATGCTAACAGAAGGCGTTTCTTTTAGTTAGACTGGAGGTTAGAGTCCGAGACTAGTAACAAAGGATTAGCAAAGTTAAAGAGTGTAAGTGATTACCTATTAGCCTTTTGGGTGAGGCCAAGTGTAAAAAGAGTTCAGGTTGTAAAATAAACCCCTGGCAATTCCAAAGTGATATTTCTGTTTTGAGGTCTAGGGACAGACTTAAACAAGAATCAGCAAGTACGCCACCATATGGCTTTAATCTCAGTACTCAGGGGTAGAAGGCAGAAACAGGTGGATCCATCTCTGAGTTTGGGGCCAGCCTGGTCTACGTAGTGAGTTCCAGACTAGCCATGTAATTATGGAGAAAATCTAGATTTAGTGACCCCTTGCTTGAAAATTCAAGGCTATGTTAGATATTTCTGTACTGTCTCTCCCGTGACATAAATGAACATGGAGCTACTAGATGTTTCGCAGCATTGAAATGGCACATTCTTTTCCTAAGTAAAGTAATTTAACATAAATTACAACCACTTTAAAAAATCCCAACAGCCAAAACACAGCTCTTGGTCTGGACATGTTGGTTTCACCTACTGTAAGCTCACTTTACAGTAAGTTCTCTAATAAAAACTTTCTATTTTAAAAATAGAAATCAGATTTTTTTTGAAAAGCTATTGCCAAACTGTTTTTACCTATACTATATTTCAGTCAGTATTCATAGCTAATCTTGAAAAGAAAACACAGGGAATTATTATTATTGCCAGTAAGCATAAGTGATAGTCTCTGCATTACAAACGGTTGCAATGGTAATAGGTATTTTCAGAAGATCCATCTTTAGCCATGAAGTCGTTTTCAGAAATATCGTAAGGAATGTTAACAGATTATAGAGGTTATTTGATTAGACTTCTCTACTCCAAATCTATCATAGCAGTCTCCCAGATTTTATGCCTAACCCACTCATTTACAGACATAAGGAGCTAGAACTGGAGTACTGGAAATTTTAAAATAAACATGTCAGAGACAATAACTTTAAGTTTTACAGAATAAAGAAAAATCTTAGAAACTCAAGCTTAAAACTCCTGTCAGAACAAAGTACACATGAATAGCCATAAAAGATTACAAAGTCATGAAAAGACATTTTTATTCATCTTTTACGTGTGTTTGTTCAAGTGTGTGTGCATGCTTCTGTGTGTGAGAGCAAACACACATGCCTCACTACACAGTAAAGTCTGAGGACAATCTCATGGGTCAGTCCTTGCCTTCCACCTTGTTTGAGACAGATGCTTTACATAGGATCTGGGAACAATGAACTTAGGGTCTTCAATACTTGTATGGCAAGCACTTTTATAACTGCAATCTCTTGAGCTCTGCCTTTTTATTTATTATTTTATGTGAATGGGTGTTTTGCATGTGTACTGTATGCATGCAGTGCCCACAGAAGCCAGAAGAGGGCATCAGCTCCCTGAAACTGGCTTTGTAAATGGTTGTTGCCACCATGCGGGTGCTGGCTGAATCCAGCAGGACCTCTGGAAGAGCACTCGGCGCTTTAAACTGCTGAGCCACCTCTCCAGCCTCAAGATTTCTTTTTCTTTTTAACAAAACAACACCACGCCATTATTTTCATGTGATAATAATATAAGGGTAAGCAAAACAACAAAAGTAGGTGCTTTCAAACTACCCTGACAAACCAAAGACACCTAAAACGTCCAATTTCCTTGTTAACTGCTGCTCTTCTAGAATTCCCAGCACCTACATAGCAGCTCATCACCATCTGTAACTTCAGTTCTAGAAGATCTAACTCTCCCTTCTGGTCTCTGTGGGTACCAGGCACTCATGATGCACAGAAATATAAAATATACCCACACACATAGAAGAAAATAATAATTTACAAATTTAAAATGAATTTGCTCTCTATGCTCCCATATGAGGAGTGGTAGGCTACAGCTGGAATCCCAGCATTTAGAAAGTGAAGAAAAAGGGATCAGGAGTTGAAGATTATCCTAGGCTATATGAAATTTAAGGCTAGCCTGGGCTACATGAGAGCCTTTCTTGAAAATCCTAAATAAAGAACAAAATAAACACAATTTAGTCCTCCTCCTGCATATCCGCACTTGCTCACTGAGCCACACCTACTTTGTAGTAACTTAAGATGAGGCTGATGTGTCAGCTATACCCTCACCACCACCTGTACTTTTTTGATCCTGGCCACCTATGGTGAATGTTTACAATAGATCACAATGACCCATGTGCTCCCCTAGAAAGCAATTTCCCGAACCAATATGCTACTTTTTAGAAACCCCTTAAATTACAAAGAAATCTAAAGCAATATTACTCAAAATCCATCCTAAATGGAACCCACTAGTTTTCCAAAGCAGTAGATCCTTATAAACAGTGAGCTGGGGAAGTACAGACAAAACATCTAACCGAATGAATCCCCAGGCTACCCTCGGCCAGAATATTAAAACTTGTTGTCACAAGTAAGAAAAAAAATGAACTGAAGTTAAGAAAATCTACTTTTTGGAAACTCAAGATGACACATTCAGGACCATAAGTCAAAAGGGCACCGAGAAGTATCATGATGTAGGAAAGCTTAGTGTGCTTGGCATTGTCTTAAGTGGGTTCAAGTTAACCAAAGCATACAAAAAAAGGGGGAGGCAAGTACAGAGGCCATCATTTAATTTGGCAACTTCAGTTTCAAGATATCTAAGAAAAGAATCTGGTATTTTTGTTTCCCAGTCCCAGTATCTGTATCTCTGACCATAAAGTGTTTCATGTCCTAACCAAAGGACCTACTCAGTTATTTTAATAAACTATTTCTAGAACTAGAGTGAGTCTGTTACTTGCAATCTAAGGAGGCCAAATTGAGAGCATAGGATATTATTTCTAATCTATAATAATAGCATGCACTCAGGAGGTCATTTGTATGCTATCATGCTAAGCAATGATGACATATAAAATGACACAGAAAACTTAGCAAGACTGCAAAAGTTAACTTTTGTACCAAAGCAAAGCTTTAAGTTGGCATCTTTAAAATACTCTCGTCATAGGACTGCCCATTAGATTGTCTGCTTTCTTACAACAAAAGGACAAAGAAGGAACAACGCAGAAGATCCCCTCCAAAGGATGACAGGAGTTGCCTTACAATACTAACTCTAGCATTCACTCCTGACGGTGTAATTTACAGATGTTTAAAGGTAGAAATCAATGTGCTGACTAAGTGATGAGGAGGCATACACAGAGAGGTCTGAATATTCGGTTGCTATTTTGCTGGGTGAACCCCTACTTATATATTTATACAACTGTCCAGTCAAAAACAAAAATTGTGTTCCTATCCTTCTACATAAAAATTTTCTGTACTCTGTTTCAAAGGGCTTAACTATGGAATCGGTTTTAGTTAAGACTTGTGAAGGCCATAAAATACAAGTGTGCACACAGGAGGACATGAATACACATGTACACAGGGTCATTTGGGATGGACATTTCATTATGCTTAAACCATGCAAACTCTTCACAGCTAAGGAAGCAAAAAAAAAGTATTTTGGTGGTGCAGGCTTCCAATACCGGCTACTCTGGAGGCACAGGCAGAAGGGCAAGTTCAAGCCCCACCTGGGCTACAGAGTTGAGTGCAGAGCAAGTCCAGCAACCTAACAAGACCTTGTTCTAAAATAAAAAATGAAAAGAGGATCAGAAGATAGTTCACTTGTGGGGCGTTTGCATGTGAGACTCTGGGTTCAATCTCCAGTATTATAAAAACAAAGTTGTATAAATGTAGACCCTTATAAAGCACTTTGATGTGAAGGGAGGTTGCCATACAGTTCATTGTGTAGACTTGGCTTTGCAGCAATGTACCCTCTGGGATCTGAAACCGCCCTCCAATGCCATTTAACTTAAGCGACTACTAAAAGAGGAAAACTACTGAAAGATGCACAGAACAGAGACTGCTAGTCTTCCTGCCTCTCCTCATAAGTATGGTGGTAGGATGTGTGTGTGTGTGTGTGTGTGTGTGTGTGTGTGTGTGTGTGTGTGTGTGTGTGTATGTGTGCTTTACTGGGGAAAGTAGAATGACAAAGGAGTATAGGGAGTCACAGTCACAACATAGACCTTCACCAAGGATCTAGGCTTTAGAGGCTTTAGTTATGCTTCTTCCCAAAACACACAATTGAATACAGTGAACTTATTTGCAATATACTAGGCAGAAAGTTAAAGGGAGTGGCAGATGTCCTGGATGGACAGGAACCCAAGGTTAGATAGCTTAGAGATCTAAAACTGACTGGCAAAACAAAACAAAACAAAAACAATGAAATTACTCCTAATGATGTTGTTGTATCCATAGATCAATGCCTAGAGACCCACAGCCAAATACTAGGTGGAGCTGGCATGATTCTGTGGAAGAGCAGGGAGAAACTGTAAAAGCCAGAGAGGTCGGGGACACCATGAGAACAAGTCCCACAGAATAATCTAAGCAGGGCTCACAGAGGCTCAGAGCCTGCATGGGTCTGACCTAGGTCTTCTGCATATATGTGATGGTTGTACAGCTTGCTGTTTTAGGGGGCTCCTTATAGTGGGAGTAGATGCTGTCTCTGACTCCTTGTGGGTTGCTTTATCCAGCCTTGATAAGGATTTGTGCCTAGTCCCATTGTAACCTGATAGCCATGTTCCCTTGATATCTCTGGGAGGGCTGCTCTTTTCTAAAGGGCAATGGAGGAGGACAGGATCTGGGGGAGAGAGAAGGTGTGGGATCACTGGGAGGAGTGGAAGGAGGGAAAACTGAGGTCGGGATGTGAGAAAAGAATTCTTTTTGAAAAGAGCAAAGATAAAGTTCTGAGTGGGCTGTGCCTGGTGCTGTAGGCCTATAATCTCAGCTACTAAGAAAGCCAAGGCAGAAGGAATGCAACAAGTTCTGTAGTCCATGTAGAGTGAGTTCAAGGCCAGCCTGGTAGACTTGGTGAAACCCTGTATTGAAATAAAAAGTATAAAGAAGGCTGGGAGTGATGCTCAAGGGTAAAGTGTTTGCCCTCCATGTCTAAGGCCCCACAGTTCTATCCCTAGCATAACAAAAATAAGCTGTGAGTACTGGAACAATGAGGAAAAAGAGACGGGAGCTATAAATAAAATAAACAAAGAAAACTGATAGTTTACATTGTTGAATCCTAAACGTCCCCTGAAGGACATTAAATGGCCTCTCGCTTGTGGTGCTATTGGAAAGAACCTAGGAGGGCTGGGGAAAAGAGAGTGAGGAAGTTAGGTCATATTGGGACTCTGGCCCCTTTCTCATTTTGTTTTCCAGCTACGGTAAAACAAGAAGCTTTGCTCTGGTATACATTCACAGTCATGATATTACACATTGTCACAGGCCCACAATGATGGGGCCAAGCAACAGTGCACTGAAACTTTGGGAACTGAACCAACACAAATAGTTTCTCCTATAAGTGGATTGATTTCCTCAAGTATTTTTTTCACAGCAATAGAAAGCTGGCTGGCAGAGCGAGACTAGGAGACTCAGGAATAAACTTTCAGGCCTTTCACTTCCCTTCAAACATGTGTTGCACTATTCTGAATATTCTTCCAGTTAGTTTTTGGCATAAAAGTCACTAGGAATAATACAGTTTGTGGCATAGATTGGAGATCATACAACAATACCAGTAGTTAATACATATTAAACAACAGAAAAATGTTGATGGTAACAGTCATAGAACACAAGTTCTTTCAACTTTAAGCGACAAGTCACAGGAGAAGTCCTCCTTGAATGACACAAGCACTTTAACAATGCTTAATCTTTCTGTACGGTACAAATTGTTAAGTTTCATAAAACTCCTAATACTTATCAAATTCCACTGGTCCTCACATATATCCTCCCTAAAGCTTAGTCAAAGACTTTACATTGTAAAGAAAAGCATGAGATAATAAAAATGAGTGCTTTTCAAAACTCTATCATGAAGAATTTCAAACGTATCAAAGTGCAAACCACAATATATAATGAGCCACCACATTCTTCACATAGGCCCAGTCTTTTCTATTCCCCATCTTCTCTCATGGTATTCCATACATGTACATCCATGTACAGACATTTGAAAGTATCTCTTGAAGCTCTAGCTCTAAAGCTATGACTAAAATGTCACCACCATATCAATATCACACCTATGAAAGTAGACTTTGGGGCTAGTTAATTCCAGTGTGTACTATTTTTTTATTTAAAATTATCTTTATTTTTAAAAATTTATTTATTCTTATTTCATGTGCATTGCTGTTTTGTCTGCACGTATGTCTGTGCAAGGATGTTGGATCCCTGGAACTGGAGTTATAGTTTGTGAGCTGACATGTGGTTGCTAGGAATTGAACCTGGGTCCTCTGGAAGACTGAATGCTCTGAACCACTGAGCCATCTCTCCAGCCCCCTACACATTCTTAAATATTTGTTACCTGTAGTTCATGTGTATGAGTGTTTTGCCTGCATGGATGGCTATGCACATACATACTTATGATCAGAAGAGGAAGTCAGAAAAGGGCACTGAAACTAGACAGTTGTGAGCTACTATGTGGGTGCTGGGAAGAAAAATCTAGGTCCTCTGCAAGAACAGTAAATACTCTTAACAGCTGAGCTGTCTCTTCAGCCCACTTTTGGTTTGTTTGGGCTTTTTGTTGTGGTGGTCATGGTAGTGTTTGTTTGTTTGTTTGGTTGGTTGGTTGGTTGGTTGGTTGGTTATTCCAGTTAGGGTTTCTTTGTGTAACTTTGTCTGTCCTGGAACTCTGCAGACCAGGCTGACCTCAAACTCAAAGAGATCCATCTGCCTCTGCCTCCCTGAGTGCTGGGATTAAAGATGTGTGCCACCATAACCAAGTGCCCAAATTTTTAATAATAAAATTTATTTAACAACTTTGAATGTCTAAAATTTATCAAGCCACAGAATATTTACAGATTTTCTATTTCTACAGACACTCCAAGGTTCTTAAAAGTTATCAAACAAGACATATTCCCTGGCCTTGCATCAATTACAGCTCAAGAGAAAAGGCACATATGTATCAGCTGGACCTAGTTGCCTTAAAACGGAAATGATGTGAGGAAATGTCTTCTGGCCGAACACAGACACAGGCAGCACCTGGAAAATATACTGCACGGGCTATCATAGCAATGCTTGCTACAGAACAACCCCGGTCCCTGATGAAAACCAGGACGAAGGATGACCATGCCAACGTGCCAGCTGAGGGTTTAAGGCTAGATGAGAGCAGAGGAGGAAATGCAATCTGGGGAAGGAGACAGGTTGGGAACATGAGTCTGCACAGTCTAAACTAAGAAGTGCTGGAACCTGCTGGGTCACGGGCAGCCGAGCTTTCCTGACACAGCATTCAGCATTTATTTTAAATGAATGATGGGAACTGGACACTCAAACTCAAAGTCCCCAGTGTACCAGGGATTTATGAGTACCTGGCCTCTTGTACCCTGGGGATACTTGACATAGTGTCCATCCAGGTCAGCTCACTTGCTGTACAGCTTATAAGACCAGAAGTATGTAAGATAAAGACACATACATGTGGCAAATATAAATGCAGACTCATTTTAGAACAAGAGAATAATTAAAATGGTGGCAACTCAAATCTAGAACTTCCTGAAATGCTTACTATTTAAGAAATACAAGTACAACCCTTACCAATGAAATAAAAACTGGTGAATGAGCATTAGAAATTATTCGTTCTTCCCTGATCTAGAAATATTTCATATTTGGATTAACTGGTTTAGGCCTAATATGGTCTGACAAATCATAGAGTACACAGCAACATGACCCCACAGCTGAGCTGCCTCAAATAAACCCCAATGGTATTTCTGCCATGGTCAGTGCCACTGGGCTGGCTCCTTACCTTTCACCACATCAGCTACATTACAGGTGGGATCGATACTCCCTATATGTTTCGGATGAGCGGGGTTAGTGTCACCACCAAACAGAAGGGCTAAATGAACACAAAACAGAAGGAAAGGGATTGATACACGGCAAGCTGATATGGTCAAGCACAGAAATAAGTTTCCGTCACAATGATCCTCTTAGAATCATTTTGGCACCCACAATGACAGAGTAATGTAATACTCTGATTGGGGGAGGGGGTTACATCAGGGAAAAGAGGGAAGGGATGTACTTTAAGTCCCATCAGTCACGGGCATGTCAGGGGCCCAATCCTTTCTTCCTCTGCCGATGATAACTAGATCAAGAGACTTCCATGCTTGGCTGGTTACCTCCCTGGGGGCTCAATCAGCCCTTGCAGTCATTTATTGCATCACTAAATATTTCCAACATGCAGCGTGGGCCATTTGCGAGGGAGCCTGACTGGCAGCACTGCCTCCATCACAGAGGATCTTTTTCAATTCTGTGTACACAAACAGTATTTGTGCAAATAGTTTTAGAAAAATATTCCATTTTACTCTACACGATAGCTGCAGATTTTTATTCCCCAATAAAAGCCTAAAGAAGCTGAAAGGAATAAAAGCGACACAAGTCAACATTTTATAGGTATACTTTATATTAAATAAATCAAAACTTGGGAATAACTTAGACTCCACAAAAGGAGAATAAATACCTAAACAAAATAGGAATGACTTGAGATTATGAAAAATGGTAAATACTGGTGTGTGCCAGTACATAAAGTTCAAACTTACTAAAAATAGGGAAACGAGAAGTGCGTGAGTTTGACCAACAATAAAACATATGCATTACAGATGTGAACTCAAATATGCTTTGATAAGGAAACTGCCACTATCTAGTAAACCAGCTGGCTTGGATTTAGTTTTTTTTCTATAAATTGTCATACATGTTTCTAAAAATATATATAAATATGTTCTTTGGTTTTGTTTTTTTTAAGACAGGGTTTCCCTGTGTGTTGACATGGCTCTTTTGAAACTTACTCTCTAGACCAGGCTGGCCTCAAACCTAGGGCTCGCCTGTCTCTTGCCACTCAAGTACTCAGATTAAGATATGTGCTGCCACTGCCTGGCTATAAGTATGTATTAATAGTTCTATAACATTTGCTTATCTAAATAAGTCAAATGAATTACAAATGCTTTGTGCACTCTGATTCAGCAAGGATAACTGCAAATATGTGCATGCTTTTTCTTAGAATTAAGAAAATCAACCAAGGTGACAGTACTGGAAATCAGTCAGGAAGTTTGTTGTGCTGAAAGAATTTTAGATATTCTCCCTCACCCCACATCTATTACCATGGAGAGTATACTAAAACTCTCAGTGTGGCATCATGGACTAATTAAAAATCAAGAGTTTACCTATCACTGTGGAATAAAAGAAAAATACTCCCATACAATTTAAATTATTGAGAAATTAATGTGGCTGCATTCAAGCCAGTCCCTTGACTCCATAGAAATGTAACAGCAGAGCCTTTGAAAGGCAGCCAGTGGCCCCACCTATAATATAAGCATCACAAATGTCTTCCAAGGACAACTTTGAATCAAGAATATTGACTAACAGATTTTTGTAATAGGAAGGATTCACTTAAGAAAAACTGAACTAGAAATGAAATTTCTACAGCCAAAAGTCTAAGTCAGTAAACTAAAAGTGAAGCAAAAGAAGTTTTCAGAAAAATCAATATGGTTACCTGTTCAAAACTGGACCCAAAACAACCCAACTTACTGTGCTGGTTAATAAGCATGCGGAAAGAAATGCGGTTGGTATAAAACCGATCCAGGAAATATTGAATGTTACTGCTAATGAATGGATCAAACCCGAACTTTTCCTTGTACTCAATCACGCCTTGGGCCATTGTAGGAACAACGTCATTGTGTCTGTTTCTGATATTTATCAAAACGTGGAGAAAGCTGTGTGGGAAGGAAACACAATATGGTTAAGTTCATATTCCATGGGCTGGAACCCACCCCCCCCACCTCTGTCTAGTTACCTGCTGGTACTCTATAAGTAGAAACATTCCTCTCACTAGATAGTAAAAGGAAGTAACCATAAACGCTAAAACCTAGCCCAAGCTTTAGCTTGAAACTTACAACTGAAATTAAGAGCTATATGAAGTAAAAGGTTCTAGTAAAGTTTAAAAAACAAGTTCAAATACATTTTTAGGAATGTACTAACATTTGGGGTTCTATAAATTTTTTTTGACTAAAAAATGTAAATCAGTAAGGAAATAATTGAACTGATTGGGCCAGAGGGCTAACAATTTAAACCATATATACCAATTTCAAGCCTTAAGCTCCAAGAGAATGAGAAATGTAAGAATAGTGAGGAGCTGATTGGGGAATGGTGAAGTGGTGAAGATCTGTAGCCACATATAAGCCAGGTCTGGCAGCTCATCTCTATAACCCCGGAGCCAGGGGAGTAGACATAGGTGGATCCCAGGGGACTGCTGGCTAGCCAGTCTGGTCAAAACAGCAAGTTCCCTGCTTAGTGAGAGAGCCTATCTGAAAAAATCAGGTGAGAGTGATCCGGGAAAATACCCGGTGTCAACCTCTGACTTCTACATGAAAATGCACACACACACATACACATCCACATCAATGCACACAGTACAGACACATGTACACATAAGCCATTTAAACCATACACAAGGGGCAGGGAGAAAAAAATAAACCATACACAAAAATTAATTTCTTTTTAAAAATATAAAAATGTTAAGAGTGAAATCACAGAAATAATAAAAGAAAATCAGCTGAATTAAGTATATAACTTTGGGATAAAGGAGGCTGTTCTCAGCTTATTACCAAGGACAGAAACACACAATGAAAAGAAACAAAGAACATAACTGCAGAATTGCAGAAGCCTACATTATGCATAAGAGAAGAAATCAAAGTTCATATACTTAGTTAAGATGAACATCCTATTGGAAAACTAGGAAAAGGATCTTAGTGGGAAAAATCTATGAAAAAGCATGCACAGTGCCAATCAATTTACCAGCACAAAAGCAAAGTAAAACATTCTTTATTAGAATGGCAAATAACAACCAGTGAAGGTTGTGTGTGGGCGCTGAATGGAACATTTTCTAAGGGCAATTTAACCAAATACATCTGAAGTCCAAAGAAGATAATTCCACTTCTAAGATCAACACTAGGGAAACAACTGGACAAGGTAAATAGCTGTTTTTAAAAACTGCTTTTCACACACGTATACTCATATACACAGAGAATTGGGGGGTGGTGCGAGAAAGAGAAAACAAATGCTGTTTTTAGAGCAATTTGTGCCAGCAAGATGATTTGGTGCATAAACGCACATGCTGTGTGAGCTTGCTGACCAGAGTTTGGATCCCTGGAAGCCGGTACACGGAAGGCAAAGACCAGCACCCAAGGCTGTCATCTGATCTCTTCATCCACACAATGACACACACATCTTCTCAGATACAAATACCTATGCAATGTATCATATTCGCATACACATGAAAAGGTATTAAAAACTACAAACCAGGATAAAACTCAACATTAGTGGGTTCAAATGGTGTGACCTATCTGTAGAAGAATTAATAGTATAGGTAAATGCCAGGTGGTGGTGGCACATGCCTTTAATCCCAGCACTCAGGAGGCAGAGGCAGGCAGTTCTGAGTTTGAGGCCAGCCTGGTTTACAGAGTGAGTTCCAAGAGACCCAGGGCGACACAGAAACCCTGTATTGAAATCAAACAAGGCAATTTTTGTGTGTGTGTGTGTGTGTGTGTGTGTGTGTGTGTGTGTGTGTACTGACAGCTACATGCTACACAATAACATTTTCATGAAATACTGCACACAATAGTGTCCCCAAAAGATTATGTCACTTGGTAATGTCGTAGTCCTCTTATGTCTCCGTGAGGAACTCTACAGTGTCACATAAACAAAGTTTCCTCATGAAGCATTTCTCTAAAGTATCTGTCATTGAGTGATCCATGACTGTATTATGAAACTATTGGCCTCTATTAAGAACTATATTGTAAACAATTATAAAATTTCTGAGCAGTGGTGGACACCTTTAAATCCCAGCACTTGGGAGGCAGAGGCAAATGGATCTTTGTTGAGTTGGAGGCCAGCCTGGCTTACAGAGAGAGTTACAGGTCAGCGAGGGCTTCATAGAGAATCCTTGTCTCGAAAAACAAAAAGCTTCACACTTATACAGTATGAATGCTTAGGGGAAAATAAAGGCATAAGAAAACCTTAGCTGAGGTTGTCTTCTAGTAATGAAAATCTGGAAGAAGTTTCTTTTACTTATCTGAAGTCTTACTTTTCTCAATGAAAAATTTCTATAACAAATATATTCATACAATGAAAGCAAAGACGAATAAACTCTGAAACTAGAAGTTCACAATTAGCCAGGCTTGGTGGTGCACACCTTTAACTGCAGCCCTCAGGAAGCATAGGCAGGCGGATCTCTAAGAGTGCAAAGCCAGCCTTATCCACAGGTGAAACCCTGTCTTCAAAACAAAACAAAAAAGTCCAAGCTCACAATTATTCACAAGAAATTTTACAATGGATAAATGTTCATGTACCTCTTCCCAATGTATTTATAAATTAAGTATTGGTCTGCCACACACTGCATAGTTGAGCTGCATTTGTCGGGACTCCATAAAGAGCAATCTACAAAAAACCTTCTGTAAAAATCTGCAGTTTCTTACAGCTTCCTGCTGCTGTGGACTTGGGCAGATGATGTCAGCTGAGACAGGCACACGTACTGAGGCAAGACCCTTGGAGGCCCCGTGATGTTTGGAGGTTGTGTAAAAAGGACTCAATGGACAGCAATGGAGGCTGAGCTTGCTGAACAACACTTGTGGGCCTCCAGTTCGCTTCCCTGAGAGAGGCACAGCCAAGAACTCCTAGTGTTTCTGTTTATCCCTCCTGCTGAATTGAGTTGAAGCTGAAGCCTGGCTGTCTCTGCTAGGTCGTGTCACCACTGTTGCTAACCAGACTCTACCGAACTGGCTTGTTGGTATTTCTATAAGGTGTTTGCCAGTGGATCAAGCTGCCACTGCCTGCTGACCTGTGAACTGAACTGCCGATTTCCAGAAAACACAGATGGGGAGTTGTTCTAAAGAACTTTTCTAAGCAGGTTCACTTCCCCTGTATATGTTCTTTCCCACTACCTCTAGTGGGTGTTGAGCTACAAGGGAGGTTAAAGCATTTAAGGACCATCATTAAAAAAAGGGCTTGGAAAAATTAAAGTTACAGACAGCAGTGGCTACTATCAAGGAAAAAACTATGTATGGCTCTAACCCAATGCTTGTACTTTTCACATTCACAGATCCATTACATAAAATACCACTAAACCTGAGCATCTTTCTCCTGGCTGGAAGCAGCATTTTTGGCTGTATATGGTACACTGCAAGGAACCAGCATACTATGGAAAAGGAACAATGACTCAGGGGTCTAGCTCTGCTATGCAGTGTCACAGCCTTGAACACATTCTTCCATACCGCTGATGTCCATATTTCCTTATTTGTGAACTCACATGTCTGGGTTAAAACTCTCCAAGGTGTTTTGTGTGGTATAATGTTTCCCTAGTTCTCTTCATGAAGAACATCCAAGTCAAGTGTTTGTCGTATGATTATGTGGATTAATCTATACTTACAATAAGAAAAAAGTCCTCAGCACAGTGGGACTACCATGAGTATTCATTGTGTATACTATGAACAGGAAGAAATTAGGGTAAAGGAGATAGTTTGTCTTGGGGGAAAAAACCCCTACTTACAGCTGGGGTTATGGTTTGCTGGGAAACAAAATTAGAAAACAGAAATATTTTCTGGTAACATGAGAATTCAGCAGTCTTTGTACATAATGACAGCAATAGAATTCAGATAGTTGTATATATTTAAAAAAAACACTCACGTTTCTCCAAAACAAAATCACTACAATCTTCTGAGCTCAACAGTAATACTTTGGAAAGTATTTTTAAGTTGATGGATTAGGTAGATAATTCATGTGTATATGGAGGCCACTGCAATCTTAAAGCTACCACTAGATGGAACATTCCCGACAATGCTTACATTAAGCTGCTGCCCAGTCCACCTTGACTACTATATTAACAACTGGGTCATGAAGTAGTAACTGAAGTTTCATTGTTCTTTGTGCCCTCTGCTAAATTCTTAAGTCAAGTTAAAAAAAAAAACCATCAATGTTATTACCCACAAGAAAATGAAAACTTTTGTCTGAATTCTAGTTATTTGTGTTCTCAAATGTGTGTGTAGTATATGTGGGAGTGTTCGTGTTAGAATGTGCATACACAAACGTACACGCACACATGAGGATGCCAGGTTAGTATCAGTTGTCTTCCTCATCTACTCTCTACCTCATTTATCAAAACAGGGTCTCTCATTTGAATCTAGAGCTTGCTCGGGTCCTTTAGCTAGGCGGCTTCTCGGAGGATCCCCAGTGTGACTCCCAAGCGCTCACTAGGATTACGGGCAGGCTGTCACCCACCCACAGTACTCACCTCACTATTGCAGATCCAAACTAAGGCCCGCATGCTTGTGCGTGCAGGAAGCACTTTAACAACTGAGCCATCTTGTAGCCCTGAATTCTAATTCTTCAGTCTTAAAAACATGAGTTCATTTACTGAAATGTTCTCTTGTCAAGATACTTTTACTTTCAGGTAACTGGCATCATACTTACTTATCTAAAACGCGTGGATCTTCTGGGCTCTTGTTTTCATATTCTAAAAGTTCAAGGAAGCTCTGCATGTACCTAAAAAGGAAGAGTCAACACGTGAGCTACCCCTCTAACATCCTTTCCCTGATTACTCAGACTCTACCCTACTCCTACGTGCAGCTTACAGGCTTCAGGCTAATATGATTCCTCTAGAAAAATGTAGGCGGCCCCACCTTTCTCTAGGAGATCCCTTCTCTCTCATCAATAATTACTCTTTTTTTTTCTGTTTTCTCTTTTTTTAAATCTTTCTTAACTTGGGTATTTCTTATTTACATTTCAAATGTTATTCCCTTTCCCGGTTTCCAGGCCAACATCCCCCTAACCCTCCCCCTCCCCTTCCTTATGGGTGTTCCCCTCCCCACCCCCCCATTACCACCCTCCCCCCAACAATCACATTCACTGGGGGTTCAGTCTTAGCAGGACCCAGGGCTTCCCCTTCCACTGGTGCTCTTACTAGGATATTCATTGCTACCTATGAGGTCAGAGTCCAGGGTCAGTCCATGTATAGTCTTTAGGTAGTGGCTTAGTCCCTGGAAGCTCTGGTTGCTTGGCATTGTTGATCATATGGGGTCTCGAGCCCCTTCAAGCTCTTTCAGTCCTTTCTAAGAGTCCTTCAATGGGGGTCCCATATTACTCTTTAATCCCACAGTCCATAGCTAAGACTATGAACCAAGTGCATCCCTGAATCCAGGCATTGACTGAGGAACAGGTCTAGGGCTTCAATTCAAGCTGAAAGAAATATACAGAAGACTTTCGGGAGGTTCTGAGAAACACACTGACTTCTCTGCTTTTGAACAATGTGTTACATAACTATGAAACCTGTAACTTCTACAGCCACTCTGCCACCTGGAAGGAAGCTCACATGAAAACAAAGCCAACACTATCAAAACATGTAGCTCTGATAGCTCCACATGTCTCCAATGCAAACCAATAGGAAGAACTCCAATGACTGGCCCTTCCAGTTGTAGCGGCCAGTTTCAGCTGAACGGTCTGTTATTACAAATGCATCCTAACACTCCCAAGTCTTAATTTGATTACTCAAAAAGTACATAAATTTTTCTTGAAACAGGGTCTCATTAGATAGCCATGGCTGGCCTAGAACTCATTACGTGGACCAGGATTACCTTACACTCATAGAAATCTGTTACTAACTCCTGAATTCAGGGATTAAAGGCATACACCACCACATTTGGTGAAAATAACAGAAAATCCTGAAGCATACACTAAGAATACAAGAAGGCTCTTCTTAGAGTAAAATTAACCTCATCAATATGTACTAGAGGAAATGTGTGTCAAAAAAAGATTCTAAATTGATCATGGTAGTTCTCAAAAATGGCCAATAGAAGAAAAATGTTTATTATAAAATCCTTGAGTCTTAATAAGATGTGCCACCCATGAACAAGTTAGGTGGGCCTCCTGCCTGTTCTCAGAGGGGTAATCCTGTGAAGAGAAAAGTGAGAAATGCAGAAGAATCTAAGATCACACTA
Source organism: Rattus norvegicus (assembly GCF_021556685.1). NCBI lineage: Eukaryota > Metazoa > Chordata > Mammalia > Rodentia > Muridae > Rattus > Rattus norvegicus. The sequence goes on from NC_141554.1 coordinate 66,491,014, forward strand.
AGATTCATAGCATGCGAAGAAAGCAGGGAGACTACAGGGGCTGAGAGAACAGTGGAGTTGCTGTTTCCCATGTAGGAATACACAAATACATGGTCCTAAGCTGGATTCTTAAATCAAAACGGAATTTTTTAAAAAGATTCAGGAACATTATTAAGACAATTAGTAAAATAATAACAAGCACTACCTATTAGGAAATATTACTATGTCAATGATAAACTTAGAAATGTGAAAATTATATCATGGTTTTCTAAGAGTTACCCCCAGAGATTCGTGTTAAAGTTATTTGGGTGCAAAGGAGCATAGTATCAACATCAATCCAAATGTTTCAGGAAAAGCAATGACTTTGTATATGATGTCAACCAATAGAAGGAACAATCTGAAGTATATCCAAATACTACAGATATTTATTAGGAAAGAGCCTTTCAATGAGAAAGCACATGCTACAGGAAGCCATGGCTATGTTCAAAAGGGCACCTCCTTGTAGATTCCGTCACTAAAATCTCTCCTGGGTCAACATGCTTCTTTTTCCACTCCCTTTTCCAGCCTTTCCTTTCTTTTCTAATGGTTCTTTGTTAAACAGGGACGTTGTTTTATTCATCTTGCTTCCTCTTTAATACCTAAGACAAGGTTAGTAATATACGATTAAAGAAAGAAAAAAAAAAAAGGTCCAAGGCAAGGGGACTCCTAGAGAAAAAATGATCACACCAGATATTTGAAATCAAGAACTATTGATCCTAATGATTAATACCAAGGGTAGAATGCAGTGGAGGATGAAGAGTTGCTGGCCAGATGGCCTTACAGAAGTAATTTTGTTGCAAGAGTATGAACTTCTAGATCCAGAATCTTGTGCTAGTCACTAATAGGTAACCATGCAAAAAAAATTTCCTTAGTAACTCCCTAGTGCTACCAATTCCATTTTGAGCCTGACAATGTTTACATTTCTTTCATGCACGTGTATGTCATATTATATACACATACACATATATATTCATATTCTCTCTCCCCATTCAAGGTGGGAAAGAAAACACAAACATGAATTATGAAAGAGCAAATATAGCCAAATGTTATTGGTGAAGCTAGATGAAGGTATATAGCAATTCTTTCCACTAGTCTTACAATTCTTAAGTGGGAAATTATTTTTTCAAAATAGAATGTGCATGAACAAAAAGAAATGGCACGCATTTCTGAATAGAAGTAGACACGGACAATGGAGAGGATACAAAAGAAGGTTTAGCACAGCAATCAGAGTCTATACCTCACTTTGCCAGTGTATATGTATAATACAAAAAGAAGTTGGGTATTTACTCCTGGTTCCCGGTACAGTTGCTAAGTCTTCAACGTTCTAGAATGACAGGGGTATCTTTTGTTACTCATAAGAAGCACCTATTGCTCTCATTTGAGTTATTCTAATGCTGTCACTTAGGGTGGGGCTCTAGACAGTGTCACTGTGATCTGGATCAAACAATGAACAAGTGACTAGAGAGCTCAAAGTTTTAGTCTACTCCCCAACCTCTGTGGAGGCACGAGGCCTGAAAATGAAGCTCTATACAAATTCCAGAATTAGGAGATGCTGAAGGCTTTGTACTGACCCACTGGAGGTACCAATGGGACACACTCAGAGAGTGTATGTATGCTACAAAGCCACACCAGCACCTTGTCTGATAGATTTCTTCCACTTTGCTCTTTCTGAGTTGGATCTTTTCCAATCCACCTAAATATAAACAAAACGCCTTCCAGAGCTCTGTGATCTACACTGGCGAATTATCAAACCTGAGAAGAGGGTCATGGAAACTCAATGTGCAGCCAGTCAGTCAAAGGCATGGATAATCCAGGGCTTGCAGTTGGCATTGATGTCCGTCTTTGGGAAATGAACTCTTACATTGTGGGGTCTGTGCTGACTTCAGATACTTAGTATCGGGACTGAACAGAGTGGCTGAACACTCGGCTGGTGTCTGGAGCATCAGAGAACTGGGGAATGTTGGAAAACAGTTCAGGCAGTAATTTACTTCGGAGTTCCTGAAGTAACTGCTGCATAAGCGATGGAAACTGGTTAATTGCTACAACCTACTGGATCAAAGGACATGACTTTGCCGATCGAGGATCCTCAACATAGTGGTCCCTGACAGTGACTTGTATTATCTACAAATTTTCAATGATGGTCTTGAAGTAATAAAGAAGTCTCATGCAAACAAGAATTTGTTGTTCCTTCCTTCTAAAACAAGGTATGAATATCCAGAGAAGAGTGCAACTGTAATGTCAAATGTGTAGCCATTGTTTCTCTGATCTTTCCTGCAACCTACAGACTCTGCACCTCATAGGAGCTTCTTGTTGCTCTTCTGACAGTGAACCTCTAAGACTATCTACAATTATGGGTAGTAGAGGAAGTCCTGTGTGAATGTATGGTGTTGACAGGAGCATAGCCTTTTGAGGATGCCAATGCCTCAGACCCATTGGAATGGCAAAGCCATGCCCTGGTCCCTGTGTGGATGTTCATGGTGTGTACAGAAAATATCCTCCTCCTAGATATTTACAGCCTGAGACTGTTTGCCTATAAAAACTCCCTACCTAAAACAGCCAAACTTGCCACCTTATTCACTTATATACCATAAATCTGCCTCCTTAATTCAGGTCTCATGTTGGTGCAAGTCAATCAGAATGTACAGCTCATATGACTCCAGCTTTTCTGTATGTGTGCCATCATTTCTTCATTCCCTGTTATCTGAGTTAGGTCAATCCCTAATCCATGCAAGGTTATTGCATAAAACAGTGCTTTTCACCAAGAACATATTCTTGAGGAATAGCCATGGAATGTTCATTCTTTATCAGAAGCCAGGTCACCACAAACTCTCTGAATTTGAGTTAGTTTTCAGTATATATATATATATATATTTGGATATTTTTATTTACATTTCAAATGTTATTCCCTTTCCTGGTTTCCCATCCCCCTCCCTTTCTTCTAGGAGGGTGTTCCCGGACCCACATACCCACCCCTTCCCTTCTCCCTACCCTGACATTCCCCTACACTGGGGCATCGAGTCTTGGCAGGACCAAGGGCTTCTCCTCCCATTGGTGCCCAACAAGGCCATCCTCTGCTGCATATGCAGCTGGAGCCACGGAATCCATGTGTACTCTTTGGGTAGTGGTTTGGTCCCTAGGAGCTCTGGTTTATTGGTACCGTTGTTCTTATGGGGTTGCAAACCCCTTCAGCTCCTTCAGTCCTTTTTCTAATTCCTCCAATAGGGACCCTATTCTCAGTTCAATGGTTTGCTGCTAGTGTTCGCCTCTGTATTTGTCATGCTCTGACTGAGCCTCTCAGGAAACAGCTATATCAGGCTCCTGTCAGCATGCACTTCTTGGCTTCATCAATATTGTCTAGTTTTGGTGGCTGTACATATGGGCTGGATCCCCACTGAGTTAGTTTTCTTAAGCTGGTGATTTCTTAAGCTGGTGCTCTACACCAGTCAACTCCACCCACCCATCAAGGAACAGTACAAGACCACAGCCAGCATTTTCTGCTCCTTTTTTGTTCTCAACACTGTTTCTGCTTAGCAATATGTGTGCCACCTGGTCCTTACAGTCCTCCAGGCTTCTCCACATATTGCCACCAGGCTTTGTATAGCAGAGTAGACCAAACATGCAAATCCCTGTGTAAAAACATGACACCTTTTCTTACAGCCTCCCACTCGGTGGTCTCACTGGGCGGGGGATCACAGACCCCACTCCCTGTTAGAGAATACACGCTTTATAATCAGAGCTATAACCCATTTAACTTTGCTTTAACTTAGACCTTTCATAGAGCAGATGCGACACATCGTGGAGCTGATTATTTTTTTCATGTGAGGTTCCCCTATAAATGACTTGAAAGATCTTTAAAACAAAACTAAAAGAGGCAAGGCTGAGACTTACTAAAAGTAGAAAACATCTCTCTATCCAAAGTAGGGCAAATAAGCTAGGCACATTAACTCAATTTGGGGTGCTTGCCTTGCCTCTGTTGTCTAAGCCCTGCTTCAATCCCTAGGAACTGGTCATGGTAGCACACGTGTGTACTCTCAGCACTCAGGAGGCAAGAGGATCAGACTGCAAAGATCACCTAGGCTACAAATGGAATTCAAGGCTAGTCTGGGATACAAGAGACACTGCCTCAACTTCTTTTTTTTTTTTAAATGAAAGTAGGTCCTCTGATACTAGTCACTGCAACGCCATTCCTTTATTTTATTCTCTAATTTTTTTCAATGTGCAATCATGTCTATAACAAGAAAAAAATAAAAGGTTAAGAAAGTGTCCTATGGTTCAAAATTCTTTCATTAAAAAATTTAAATAGTTAAAAGAAAAGCTTGTAAAAACCCAGCTATCCTGAATGCCTCATTCCCAGACAGAATGAATGTACACTTCTGTGCAAAATGCTTTCAGTGCTGAAATGTTCACAGCATTTACTTACCAACTCTGAACTAATCCCACTGATGGGCGGTTCAACAAGTTATCCGGCAAAAGATTAACCTCTCTCATGGTGTTAGCCAGTCGCACAGGAAGCTCCTTGCGCAGAAACATGTATGAAGTTTTTTCACATGCATTATCCCTTCCTATTAAGAGATGAAAAAGTTCCATAAAATTAACATCTAGAGACATAAAATGCTCTCATGTTCACAGAATTACCACTGGTCAGGAAAAGAAAATTAAGTAATATAATGATGTCTAGTTAAATTTTCATTCTCTGAAATAGTAAGCTTAAGAAAACAGCTTAATTAGAAGAGAAAAAGAACATTTATTCTAAGGGGCAACTTTGAAAGCAGTTTTTTTTTCTTAACCCAAAATAGGTACCTAGTATTAACCGGCCACAACATAAAAGTGACCTGGGATATAATTTGAGTTTGCTTTCAAATAAACACTGTGTGGAAATTGCCAAGTACAGAACAGTACAATGTGGAAATGCACTATTACTCATAGTGGTTTTCTGGGAGGCGACATGACCCGTTCATTCTGTAAATATGCCTACCGTGTACCAACCATTTGTTAGGAGTTGTCTTCCAATGTAAAGAAACATATTGCTCTGCCATCCTGGAGGCAGAAGCTCTGATTCCAAACAAGTGGCTCTAAGCCATACAACTAGTATGTCTCAAAAAACAGACAAACAATCAAACAAACAAACAAACAGCTCACAATGTATTCCCAGAGAATGACCCACTGTGACAAGTCCAAGAAGGAAAAATCTATCATAGAAGGTCAGTGAATTAAGGCAGGCATAGAAATTGGGAAGAGCATGAGCTGGCATGTGGAACAGCAGTAATTGACACTAGAATAATGGCTTCTAGAGCTTGGGGACAGTGGGGATGGGATGGGGTTTTATCAACAGCTCCTAGCTAAGGTTAGAAGTTCTGGTGTAATGCTGTACAATATGGCTAACAACTCTATACCATATTTTTTTAAAGATTTATTTATTATATGTAAGTACACTGTAGCTGTCTTCAGACACACCAGAAGAGGGCATCAGATCTTATTACAGATGGTTGTGAGCCACCATGTGGTTGCTGGGAATTGAACTCAGGACCTCTGGAAGAGCAGTCAGTGCTCTTAACCACTGAGCCATCTCTCCAGCCCTATACCATATTTTTTAAAAACCTAGAAGGAAATTGAAAGTTTGACACAGAGAAAGGACCAAACGTTTAACAAGACAAATATGTTTAATCTGATGTAAAATTATGAAACTATATTATGCACTGAACATTTTATACCACTCCATTATAATTAATATAAACAGATTAGGTGGTCACCTATTAGGTTTTTTCCAAAGTAAAAGACAAGACATGGTTGAGGAAGTCTGGAGATGGGTGTGCATTCACATAAACAACAGGATGAGAGAAAAGGCATCTAGATACCTAAGTGGAGAAACCGGAGCCCCTTTCCCAACTGTTTTGTGGCCAGAACAGTTCCCTAAACCTACTACAATCATATGGCTGAGGATAGGTGTGAGATAAAGATAATGAGCTTTGGGGAGAAAAACACCCTCTGGACCTAAGTCAGCCATTGTAGGCTTATGAAACATTTGCTAAGGCTTACCACGCCTCTGAACTTTAGCTACCCTAATCTTTAAGGCAGGGGTCAAAGTAAAAGGCAACATGTAACCACTCAAAACCGAGGTCCTCCACTCAGTGATACTCATGGGTCTATCCTATCCCCCAGCCCTGGCTAGGCTTCCTTGATGCTCCGTACTCCCTGGAAGCTGCTCTGGACTGAGCCAAGACCAGACGAAAGGGAGGGAAGCAGTGCTTTCTAAACACCTCCCCTCCTCCGAACTCTCCTCTAAGTTTCTCCTGTACAAAAAAGACAGCAACTGAGCAGTTTATACACATGGTATTTTCTTTTCTTTTTTTTTTAAAGATTTATTTATTATCTACAAGTACACTGTAGCTGTCTTCAGACACACCAGAAGAGGGCATTGGATCTCATTACAGATGGCTGCGAGCCACCATGTGGTTGCTGGGAATTGAACTCAGGACCTCTGGAAGAGCAGTCAGTGCTCTTAACCACTGAGCCATCTCTCCAGTCCCCACATGGTATTTTCTAATGCTTTCACCCACTTTCTGATTTCTCCCTTTCCTTTCTACAAAATAAAGCTTGGGAAAGTCATCTGTGGATCTTTTCTTCCTCACAAACCTGGACCCCATTTCCGTATTTAAACAAATTAGAATGAAACATTGCTCTCAAACCACTGTTTCCTTCATTCTACATGAGTATACTGACAGTCTTTGGTAGGTAAATCCCTAATGATTTTTTCACTTACCCTTAGCACTCTGATGCATATACACTAGTTCCCATGTAAGAAGGGAAGGGGTGTAATATTCCAGAAATGAACAGCCAACAGCTAGTTTACAGAGGTGATTTTGGTAGTTTTGCTTCAGAAATACATTGTTCCCATTGATCCATATAATTTTAATTTTATATGCACAAAGACACTGGTGTTGTCATAGTTAACTGTATTGGATCTACTATCTACGTCAAAATATAAATCTGTATTCTTACAGAACAGAAGAAATACTCTAGATTCTGGTAAAAATACACTGTCAAAAGTACTTGTTAAAGCAGAAAAGGTTGTCATTGTGGGCTAATGAAGATCAGCCTTCAATCAAGCTTCTTCTGAAACCTTTCTCTGAATAGCCCAATCCTTACACTCTATGTCGACTTGCTTACACAGTTGTAACAAGAATCTTGCATGCCATTTTAGCAAAAGTCTTCTGCCCTTGGTTTCTGGTTTCCCTTGGTAATAATCAAATTCCTTACTCCCTATCCTAGGTATCTAAACATTCTAGACAGTTTTCAGCAGGAGTCTAGCTGATCTAGTAAGAGACTCCCCATGCACTGATCCCTCTTAGTAATTTTCTGCCTGGGGGCCCTTCCACCAAGCACACACATACACTGCTCCTGAACTCTAAATCCCCACTTGTCCATGGTGCATTAAGAGCCGAGCTCAATCTCTCTCCCCTACCATATAATCTCGCTGCAGTGGTCACTCTCGAATAGAGTTCCCCTACCATCTGTCTTAGTTTTGCATTGCTGTGATAAAATTGGCATGACCAAAGCAACTTCTAAATGAAACCATTTAATTTGGGGCTTATGGTTTAAAAGGTTTTGAGTCTGTGACCATCACAGAAGTGAATATAGCAGCAGGCACACATGGCACTGGAATAGAAGCTGAGACCTCACACCTTGATCCACAAACCCAAGGCAGAGGGCAGAGCCACTGGTAACAGCATGGGCTTTTAAAACTCCACAAAGCCTGCCTTCAGTAACACACCACCTCCAACAGGGCCATTCTCAATTAACTACTATACCATCTTTAACAAAGATTATTAATAATTTCTTCACAAATAAGAGAATGTTTTGGAATGGGGAAGAAATAAAACACTCCTGTACTGATAGCTGGAATTGTATCAGTAGAAACAAACCCTTTAAAAACCTGAGGAGCTTTGGGGGGTAGTAAAAATTTACATGCTAAAATTTCCCAGTCTATAGCTGGTTAGGAGCAACGGATTAGAAGCACAGAAGTAGGATGAAAAGGTTAGGATAAGCAAGAGCTAACCACCAGGTCCATGTCTCTCCTCTAAAACCCATGGGGCTAGATGGTCCAGAATTGAAAGTTTTCCCAGGTTCGAAAAGTAAAGAATCTATGCCATGCTGATGTGATGTGGTATGCTACATAGACACAATATAGCTACAGTGAAATATATGAACATTTACATTAAGTCCAGTAAAGTCTATTATTTCAAGTCAGTTCAAATCAGAGTCTACCAAAGAATAAGTGAGGCACTAAAACTTAAAATTCTATTTTTAAAACGTTTGGACTTCATGATTCAGATAAAAGTGTATGGCCCTACAGAACAGCAATAATGGATGAAGTCTGAATCTTCAGAGCTCACAGACTTCTTCAGTCTTCTCTATCTCATATATATTTCAACCATCTATATTTTAACCACCCATAAAATAAAAGCACCTTCTTCATAGAGGTTTAGTGGAGGCTGGTGTTTAACACTGAACATTGAATTGAAGCATTCCTTAATCTTAGAAGTAGAGCTCATTAAAGGACAACCAATAATGTCTGGTGATGACCAAGCAGACAGTTCAAAGCCATGGGCAGCAACATGGAACTGTCTGCTACATACACCATTGGTCCTCAGAGCATGACTCTATTCTAGACTGGTGTGATCCTCAGCTCATTCGACAACTCTACATTACCTGAAAAACCACGAAGGTGTTCAGTGTCCCTAGCACTCACTAATTTAAAAGTCCTAGATGGTATGGTAGTCAACTCTGCACTATCTAGAAACCTCAACCTTTAGACACAATCTAAGAGAACCAGTGTCAGAAACTATTTGACTCTGGTAGAACTGGATTATCAGACTGTTAAAAACTTACAGAGAGAAATTTGTCTTCGTATCCCCCATAGCAGCTTTCCCATCACCTTGCCTATTATAGCTGCTCAATGACTTTTTGGAAGATGCGATCATGCTTTCAAAGGTTTATATTTTTAATGCAGAATAGCTAAAAATTCCCAGGTTTTTTCCTCCTACATTCTAATTTAACTCCAAGAACAAATTCTTTGTACTTAGCTACCTTAATTATATGTCAGCTTAAACAGGAGCATAAGTCTTTTTAGTTAATTAGTCGACCTAAAAATAAATGTCTGATTTTTTTTTTACAACTTTTCTGTGGCTCTCTTCATATACATTAAAGATATTTTATACTGGATGTTGAATACTTAGCTTAAATCAAGGGGTTCTAGCAACAATTTTTATAATAAATGTATGAGAAACCCCTTCGTTTTGAATAACTGTCTGCTCAAAGGAGTCTCTTTCACAGGTCTTTTCCAGACATTGTTTCCAGTTCTTTGACTCCATTCTTTCCCCCCCCCCCATACACTTGGCCTCTCTACATTCCCTAATTTGTATTTTCTATTTATGTACAACAGTATTCTACATTTCTCTATATGCTTTCTCCTATTTGAACTTGCCAGTTAAAAGTTTTCCTAATATCCATTTAGAAGATGACAAAGAGGAAACCGTGAGGAGGCTTGGAGAATTGACTCAGCAAACCTAAGTCACTAGAGTCACGAGCTTTAAACATGTTCCTGGGGGTTGCTTTTCTCCTGGTTTCATGCCCCTTTGAGTCTCTTGTTTCAGCTTCGTTTCAATGCTGGGGATTTAAGGCTAGGACTGTGCACCTCCTCTCCTGCTCTGTCTCTTTGTGTTTGTATACTCTGTCCTGTCACTGGAAAGTTAGAGAATGCTACTCATGTGCAGAAAGTCCTATGGTTTGTCTGCTGTACGATGGCTCCATGTAGCTTTATATTTGCCAAGACATAGGAAAAATAGGCATAAAAATTAAAATTTTGGGGAGTCCTCTTGTGAAGGAACCAAGAAGTAACCAGAACTCTTTGTCTAGCCACCTGAGAGCAAGAGTTCCCAGACAAGATTTTTCCATAGTAGCTGGTGTCTTTAAGCCTGCTTTCAAATAATTTACAGGAGGGAGAAAAAAGTATTCTGATAATGAAATGGCCTGGTGATGAACATTTTATAATTGAAGAAGAATGCTGAGGACTCTTCCATGATTTGTCTCGCTGTGAATAGAGTCGATGCCCCCAAAATATAATTTCCAGTGGATTCTTAAAGGCTATCTCCGCCTCCATCTTTCCACTGTAACACTTGGTGTGGGTTGGTTACAGAATAACAGGGGGAGGGAAAAGTGAGTGAAAAGGGAGAACAACAAGGGGAAAGGACTAGCGAGGCTGAACCCCAACAGAATGATCCTGCTCAACCACGAAAGGTTGTGTTTTCATAGCACTGTCTAGTAAATGTTGAAATTTACAATGTATTTTTCCCATTAACCATGTTAAATTGGATAAATTTTAACAGGATATAATTTTAGGGTAGCTCTTTGACCTGCTTTTATTCTCTAGTATTTATAAGACTTTAATCTTGGAATATGGTAACACACACTTGCAATCCAAGCACAGGAGGCAGGGGCCACCCTGGTGAGCAAAATAAAATGGATGGCACCTGAGTAACAGCCTGAAGCTGTCTTCTGACCTCTGCACTTATGGACACACATGCATGCACAAGTACAGAACTATCAGAACGACCTAGTAACCCTCTTCTGAATAATAAATAGTGGCAATAAGGCAACATGCTGCATCAGATACATCAGAGAGTATGAAGAAGTATGGATGCATACAGAATGTATACCAGAGAGCTGTGATCAGCTAGATTCTAGTGGTTCTCAGCCTTCCTAATGCTTTAATACAGTTCCTCATGTTGTGATGTCTCCCACCCATAAAAATTATTTTTGTTGGCCTGCGCCCAGAGCTGACCCAGTGCCTCAGCTCTGTGTACCTAGATCCCGCTGGGAGAAAGTAGATCTCCAGTCATGCTGACAAACAGGCTTACAGGAGGGTCTAGCCACTGTCAGAGACAGCATGGCCAGCTATCACCAAAGATAAGCAAATAATGAGAGGCAAGGGCAAGAACCTAAGAAACCGAAACCAAGGCCACTTGGCATCAGCAGAACCCAGTTCCCCAACCACAGCAAGCCCTGGATACCCTAATACACCAGAAAAGCAAGATTCTGATTTAAAAATCATATCTCATGATGATGTTAGAGGACTTTAAGGACATAAATAACTCCCTTAAAGAAATACAGGACAACACAAGTAAACAAGTAGAAGTCCTTAAAAAGGAAACACAAAAATCCCTTAAAGAATTATAGGAAAACACAACCAAACAGGTAAAGGAATTGAACAAAACCATCCAGGATTTAAAAATAGAGATAGAAACAATAAAGAAATCACAGAGGGAGGCAACCCTGGAGATAGAAAAACCTAAGGAAGAGATCAGGAGTCATAGATGCGAACATCACCAACAGAATACAAGAGGTAGAAGAGAGAATCTCAGGGGCAGAAGATACTATAGAAAAAACATTGACACAACAGTCAAAGATAATATAAAACACAAAAAGCTCCTAACCCAAAACATCCAGGAAATCCAGGACACAATGAGAAAATCAAACATAAAGATAATAGGTATAGAAGAGAGTGAAGGCTCCCAGCTCAAAGGACCAGTAAATATCTTCAACAAAATCATAGAAGAAAACTTCCCTAACCTAAAGAAAGAGATGACCATAAACATAAAGAAGCCTACAGAACTCCAAATAGGTTGGACCAGAAAAGAAACTCCTCCAGACACATAATAGTCAAAACACCAAATACATAAAACAAAGAAAATATTAAAAGCTGTAAGGGAAAAAGGTCAAGTAACATATAAAGGCAGACCAATCAGAATTTCACCAGACTTCTCAACAGAGACTGTGAAAGCCAGAAGATCCTAGGCAGATGTCACACAAACCCTAAGAGAACACAAATGACAGCCCAAGTTACCATACAATATTGTGGATGCCAAGAAGTGCATGCTGACAGGATCCTGATATAGCTGTCTCCTGAGAGACTGCCAGAACATGACAAATACAGAGGCAGATGCTTGCAGCCAACCATTGAACCTAGAATGGGGTCCCCATTGGAGGAGTGAGAGAAAGGATTGAAGGACCTGAAGGGGTTTGCAACCCCATAAGAACAACAATATCAACCAACCAGAGCTCCCAGGGACTAATCCACCATCTAACGAGTACACATGGACAGACCCATGGCTCCAGCTGCATATGGCCTTTGTTGGGCAGCAATGGGGGGAGAAGCTCTTTGTCCTGCCAAGGCTGGACCCCCAATGTAGGGTATTGTTGGGGGTGGGTGGGAGAGGGGGTGGTTGGGGAGGGGAACACCCTCATAGAAGAAGGGAGAGGGAATAGGATAGAGGTTTAGGGATGAGAAACTGGGGAAGGGGATAACATATGAAATGTAAATAAAAAATATCCAATAAAATTATTTTCATTGCTACTTCATAACTATAGTTCTTACCTCCTGAAGAATGTTATAATCACCCATTTAACTCAAAGTCCCAGCACCCAGACACCTTTCTGAGAGACTGAATATTAAGTGGCTTAGGTGGGGGAACACTGTCAGCTCACAGGAACTCCCATGAACCATAAGCTGCATCTAATCACGTACATCTAAGTGAGGAAATGTAAATCAAAGACTTCCTCAGGTTCAAATGGCAGACATGGAGCATTCAAAATCATTCTGACTACCTACACATTTAGTCTTTATTTTCAGGTTTGTACTTTTTTTCCCCAGCCCCGTAGAAGACTGACCACAGATACCTTCAAACTGCATGCCTCTTTTTTGCCCCCTTTCTCTATTAGATGATCCCAAATGGAGAGTATGAAAAGCTGAACAAATTCATTAGGAAATTAGCTGTACTTGACAATGTGGTAATGTGGTAATGTCTGACAAGGGAGGACCGTGCATTTGTTGAAGTTTCCCCTTTTTCGATCATGTAGCACCTCCATTCTCAGCGATAAGGAAGTGGTAGGATGGGCAGATGAGAAGAAACCCAGCTCTCCCCTACTGCACATGTAAGTCTCACCTGCTCAGAATTTCTTTCTCCTAATTTATGAAGTGAGTACAGATGCTGAAAACCACACGGTACCCCATGTTACTCCAAATTTGGGTAAGTATTCTCTAAATGTTAGTGGCATCAACCGAGTCTTTTCCAACTGCCATAGAAAGCCTAATTTCCTTCTAGAATAGTTTCAGAAGACTGAGCACACTGTGCTGAGAAGTCTACCAGACATTACAATGTGTAAAGAGCACTAGCCAACGATAAGTAGTGTCCAGAGGACAATTTCCAGAGAAGAGGGGATTCAGTGGGAAGGAAGCAGCCTCCTCCAGAAGGGGTTACTCCAAAAAAGTCTCTCCTTCAGCACACTATGTGACAAGTATAGGAATAGTAACAGAACAATGACCACTTCACTTGCTATTTAACTGGCAGAATTAGGGAAAATTAACCTTTGTAAAACCAGGTATCAAGAAATATCTGCTACCAATCTTAAGGAAACATTTGATGCTACTAGAGCACATTCAAGAAAGATACATACATACAGAGTGTGGTGGCACACCCCTGTAATCCTTACACTCACACAGGAGCGTGTGCGTGCTCATGTCTCCAATGTTATTGGAGAAAGATAGGTATGCCATAAAAGGCCCTATTGTTTTCTCATTCCATGTGGGACAGTACTAAACTTCATGGTATGGAGAAACATTGATTGAAGAACTAATCATTTATAGTGAGACTACTATACACTGACCTCCAAAGACATTACAAGTGCAAAGCAAATGCTATGGCTAAATCCCAGATCAACTCTAAGAATCAAAGTAAACTGTCACTGCCAGAACGTTGTTTAGGGAAATAAAGCACCACTGGGTTAGAACCAAAGTGTTCAATCGGAGAGAATATATCAATATTGACCTGTGTAACATAATTGCTTATTACAATTGTATGTCGTTCATTATGGCAGAAGATACAATCTTGGAGAGAAGATGAACCAATGATCAGGAGCAGAGTTCTCAAAGAGATATGATGGCATACATCTATAATCCCAGCACTTGGGAGGCAAAGCCAGGCAGATCTCTCTAAGTTTAAGGCCAGTCTAGGCTACAAAATAAGTTCCATGATAGCCAGGGCCGTTACACAGAGAAACGGGGGGGGGGGGCAAACAAAGGAGATTTGAAGGATACCTAAAATGAGCCATGACCAAATTCTGTTCTGCCAGGAAAAGAAATATAAAGGGGAATTAGCCCTCTCTGCCCTAAAAGCATATAAAACGATACTTTAATGGTAGTTTCAGTGCCAACTTACATGACAAAGATAAAAAGCCTTCAAATACCAGGTGGCCCACCCATAGTCCATTGACATATTTTTGACATTAAGGTAGTCAACATGTTCTTTACTAACTACCAACACAAAAACATACAAGGAATTTATGCAAGTGATTGAAATGCCAGATTCCAGTTACTAAATGTTCAAAGACACTTTATGCAGAACAAAACTGCAGGCAATATACCTAATCAGGCAAAACACACACACACACACACACACACACACACACACACACACACACACAAACCCACAAAAAAAACCTTGTAGTTCCTATGTTAGGCATTACAATTAAAATCACAAAACCTCATTTTGGCAACCCTGTAGAGACAAGTACACTTAAATTTGCTGTCAGTTTTGTAAATTGAACCTACAAAATCTTTCAAAGCCATTCATACAGAAATCCTATTCAGAAACAAGATACTCCATAAGTAAATACCAGATTATCTGGAAAAGTCTAAGCCACCCAATGAATCACATTCCAGATAAGCAGTGCTGAGTGTTAGCAGGAGACAGACAACTTTATTACTTACGGCAACTTAAGCGCAATAGTGCTCACTCTTTAAACAGAGAACACAACGGCCTTAGATCAGGGGTTGAAACGAACTTGTTTTAGAGAACCAGACAACGAGCACTTTTGGCTTTTTGAACCATACTACAGTTTCTGGCAACAACTCAACCCTGCTGTTGGGGAGAAAACCAAAGTTACAAACTGTCTGTAACAAAGGAGCACGCATATGTCCCAGTAAAGCATTATTTGTAGGAATCAAAACTCAGAGTACACAGGAAGAATGATTTCTAGTATAAACAATGGACTTTTGGTGCTGATGATGCTTTCTCAGTTGCAACAATGGTTACGGGCACTCCTCAAGGTCCCATACCGGTACAGGATGCTGAAGACTGCTTAGGCTGTGTGTTTGGGAGGTACAAGGGAACTCTCTGTTCTTTCTGCATTTGCATAATTTTACTATACATCTAAAGATACTCTTAGACATGCACTAATTTAAAACATGAGAAAAAGCACAGGCTCTGACCAGAGACATTGTTAGACAAAGGTATTCCCCACCAAAACGGGAGATCTACCCAACTCTAAGACTGAACTATCACTGAAGTACAATTTAATTGTGTATACAATATAAAAAATGAAAGTGGTAATACTCTGTAATTGTATCCAGCAAGAAAGCTAAGGTTTCCCCCAAATCTTGCCAACAGTCTGATCAATTTCCCAAAAGCTTACCAGGAGGAAACCAGCCAGCCATCAACAAGGTCAGTAAGTAACACCATGTCTGCTTCAAAGAGTTCTTATTCACTGCTAATGGGTGTTCAAAGGAGGCCAACCACCATGATAAACAGCATGGGAGTGCCTCAAAAAGGGAAAGTCAAATTAGCATATAACCTAGCTAGTCTACTCCTGGGTATAGCCAAAGAATCTCAAGTCCACAGAAATAGCTGCACTGTTAAAAAACAGTCAAAGAAGAAGGGGATGATATATCAAAAAGTATGGATAAATAAATGTATGCATACACAAATGAATTTTAATCAGCCATAAAAATGATATCATGATATTTGTAAGAAATGGATGGATCTGGAAATGATGTTAAGCAAAAAAAAAGAAAAACCCACATTTTCTTTGTATGCAGATTCTAGGGGTGTGTGTGTTATACATGTGTTAGTCATGAAACTAGAAAGGTGACCGTGAGAAGGAAGGACAAGTTAATGGAGAGCAGAGAAAAGATGGGTAACAGAACAGGTGTGGCATGAGAACAGATGGGAAGAGAAGGGCTAGCAGGAGGAGGGCAGTGGGAAGAGGAGGAGGGCTAGCAGGAGGAGGGCAGTGGGAAGAGGAGGAGGGCTAGCAGGAGGAGGGCAGTGGGAAAAGGAGGAGGGCAGTGGGAAGAGGAGGGCTAGCAGGAGCAGGGCAGTGGGAAGAGAAGGGTTAGCAGGAGGAGGGCAATGGGAAGAGGAGGAGGGCTAGCAGGAGGAGGGCAGTGGGAAGAGGAGGAGGGCAGTGGGAAGAGGAGGAGGGCAGTGGGAAGAGGACCAACACAACAGCATATATATGAAAATGCTACAATGAAATTTAACTTGTATAATGATGATGATGATAAAATTAACAAAGCACATGAAAAACACTCAAGTGCTGTAAAAGGAACAGAGTCAAAACTCCAACTTTAGATGCCTCAAGTTGACCCAGAGGCCAATAAATGAGTTCCATGGAAACCCAGCCATATCAGGTGATAAAGGCTTAAAAGGTAGTTTTCTTTACTGACCAAGATGCAAGAAGCTAAGTACAATATTCATAACCCTAAACTGAATTGTTCTCTCCCCCTTTAATTCTAAATAGTTGCCTTCTGTCTCTAAACAGGTTGGTCTAATTCTTGGCAATCCCTCACAACACTGGATCTTTTCTACTCAGAAAAGATCTGTTGTGCACATGTAAAGTAGCAGGATAAACATACTCAGAAAGACTGGTCCCCTTGCCTAACAATGATCTTTGAATAAAACCTTTCAACTTCTCCAGGAGTGAAATCACTGTTCTATCCACTGGTAATCAAGCATTGAAGAAGATGACTTAAAAACCTGAGACTTTGCAGAGAGCAAGCATTTGGCATTGAAGTCAATGGCTCAGTGGGTAATGGAGTCTTAAAATATTTGCAAAAACAAAACTGAAGGCGGTTAAGCCCTTAAACCTCAAGAATAGTGAGAACAAGGGAACTGGCTGCTGCCTCTAACAGCTAACACCTGTAAGATTCACAGAGCCAGCATGTTGAGGGTAGAAATCAAAGCACGGAGTTCTGTGAAAAGACAGAGGAGGTTTGTACAACAGTCTGCTTTCCAGCAACTTTATTTGGGAGACGCTATATTTTGGTGCAAGTTTAAACGTCTGTAACTGACTAAAGTGAGTAATGTGTAATGACCTCCATGGCACATATGGAGTTCCCATTCTCACCCAGCAGAAGAAACTGAGCTGAGGAGCCAGAAGGCTACAAAGAAGCAAGCATCCACACTCTGGAGAGAGAAGTTAGGATGAAATAAAGAGAAGGAAGGAAAATATCTCTATTACAAGTGAGGGCTGTAAATGAGAAATAAACAAATAGGAAGGGACAAAAGTGACTAATGAGAAGACCAGAAACAGGCAGTGAGGCTAAAAGAAAAAGCAAGGACTGATGAAAATGTGAACTGTTTCCCACCTACTCACTCAACATGCACAAGCATGTATCCTTAATTACTGCATAATCCAAGTTGGCCTTACTCAGAAGACAAAAGTCAGTAAGAGAATTACTGACTCAAAGAAACAATACTTAAGGGACAGAACTGAAGGGTTGTCCAAATGGTACAAGGACCACCATAATGTTAACAGCTATTCAAAGACAAAATATTAGTTCAAAATACAGACTCTACAAAAAAGAAAACAGGACAAGGCATGCAAGAGCTGCATTAGGAAATAAAGTCAGTAAGTTTCTTCTGTACATAAAATGTGATATCACAGTGTTTCCACTAAGAAATTACTATTTGAAGCCACATTGAATATGTCAATGGGACTACATATAATTTGTAATTTCTTAGTCACATTAGCAAAAAATGATGACATTTTTAATATTTTGTTTATTCTGACATGTGTAAAATATCATTTTAATATACAATCAACATGAAAGATATTAGAGCACTGGCTTACTACATACAAAGCTCTAGATTCAATCCTCATCACCTCAAAAAAGTGAAAAGATATTTTACTGGTTTTTTTTTTTTTTTTTTTTTTTTTTTTTTTATTAACTTGAGTATTTCTTATATACATTTCGAGTGTTATTCCCTTTCCCGGTTTCCGGGCAAACATCCCCCTCCCCCCTCCCCTTCCTTATGGGTGTTCCCCTCCCAACCCTCCCACCATTGCCGCCCTCCCCCCATAGACTAGTTCACTGGGGGTTCAGTCTTAGCAGGACCCAGGGCTTCCCCTTCCACTGGTGCTCTTACTAGGATATTCATTGCTACCTATGGGGTCAGAGTCCAGGGTCAGTCCATGTATAGTCTTTAGGTAGTGGCTTAGTCCCTGGAAGCTCTGGTTGCTTGGCATTGTTGTACTTTTGGGGTCTCGAGCCCCTTCAAGCTCATTTTACTGGTTTTATATTAATTCCTTGTTATCTGCTATGTATCATACATGTACAACACATCACAAATTAAAAGCTGTATTTGTCTTAAAGAAATGGCCTATAATTAGGTTCCATAAGGTTAGAGTTGTTAAGGCAAATTCTTATTTCCCAAATTATTTTAAACACACTTAAAATTAACTGAGGAATGCAGAGAACTGAGGAATGCAGAGATAAGTCAGTGAGTAAACATCCTTGCTTCTCAAACATGAGAACCTGAGTTCCATCCCCAGAACAGAGATAAACACGTAAGCCAGCCAGCTGGGCGGAGGTGACTCATACCTTGAAGACCAGCGCTCGAGGACAGAGGCAGGTGGATCCCTTTGAGATCAAGGCCAGCCTGGTCTACAAAGCAAATTCCAGGACAGCCAGAGCTACACAGAGAAATCCTGTCTCAAAAAAGCAAACAACTAAAGTCAGGCATGCTGGCTTAGACTTATAACTCTCATGCTGGTGGAGCAGAGACAAATCAGATCAATGTGGCTCTCTGATCTACTTGATGAGTCCAAGGCAAGTGAAAGAATTTATCAAAAAAACAAAAACAAAAAACAAAAACAAAAACAAAAACAAAACAAAACAACAACAACAACAAAAAACCAAAGTAGATAGTTCCTAAGGAAGGACAGCCAAGGTTATCTTTTGGCCTCCACACCATATACACACACGCATCTGAATACCTACATGTAACAATTTTAAAATGAACTGAATCAAATCTAGTTTGAATTTAAATTAAATCAATTCAGTTTCTCAGCCACTATAGCCACATTTCTACTGCTCAAGAGCCCAGGAGGCTAGCAAGGAAGTGACCCTAATTAGATCAAGGAAGGTCTAAAGAAATAAGGTGGGGCTGGATGACTTGGAAGTTAAGAGGAACTGTTCTTCTTTCAGAGGAACCCATTTTCCATTTCCAGCCGTCCAACGGTGGCTCCCAACCTAACTTAACTCCAGCCCCAGGGGATCTGACCCCTCATCTGACCTTTGAGGGCACTAAGTGCACACACAATGCACATGCATGCAAGCAAAGTACTTATACACATAAATAAAAATACCTCTAAAAGTTATTGAAAGGAAGTCAGAATTATAACAAATGAAATCAAAATTCAAATCTAAGCATTAATTAAAATGAATATGGCAAAATAAAGCAATAAATTATGTGACAAGGAGAAAAATTAAAGCATTAACAATAAAAGGGAAAAATTATACATGCTTACCATTATGTATGACAGATCAATTGATTTATACCAATAAGTATATTTAGGCTAAACCTTCCATATAAAAGAAAACAATTATTACCGAGCAAAACCAGCTTTACATTTAGAGAAATATTTAAATCAACGTAATACAGAAAAACTGAAAATAAGAAAGCCAATGAGAAGATAGGATATGGGTCTCGACATCAAATAAGGCTAAATTCAGACCAAAAAGCATTAAACTAGTAATGTTAAAGGCTACAACTCACTATGAAGACATGACAGTTAATAAGTATCAAGGGTCACATTAACAATCGTGACAAAAAGTAGAGACATATGAAAAAACAGAATCATATTAAAAGACTTTAACATCTCTCATGCTTGATCCACAACCAATTAACTGGATCTTAGCAAGGTATAAAGACAGGTATAGCAACAATACGGTATGTATAATTCTGTAACCTGAGAAGAGCAAGCAGCTTCCTTTCTGCTGCTCAAGAACACTCATAGGAAATAATCACATACAAAGACAAACATCAATAAGTCAGAGAATTTAAAGAACATTCTGTGCTCATGCAACAAAACTAAAGATAATTAATATACATAATAAACCTACAGCACTCTCAAGCTAACCTTAATTCATAAAAGAATAAACATCTTCCAGGATATGGTAGAGATGGGGTTAAGGGTCAAATATACCTATCAACTGCTAAAGCAATGATCAGAGGCATAGCTAATAGCCTTAAAACTGAAATAAAGGGGTGGGAGACATGGCTCAGCAGTTAAGGGTAATCCTTACACTTCCAGAGGACCTGGGTTCAATTCCCAGCATCTACATGGTAGCTCATGACAGTCTGTAACTGCTGTTCTGGGAGATCTGACTTCCTCTTCTGGCGTCTGCACGTACCAGGCAAGCAAGTGGTCAACAGAAATATATACAGGAAAAACATCTATATACATAAAATAAAATTAAATTAAAACAATAGAAAAACATAAAATAAAAGGAAATGATAAAAAAAGAAATCAGTATCTAACTTAAAAAGAAAATTGTTCTAAGGGTATCAGAAAGACTCAGTAAGGTCAAGGTAAGCACGAACTAGAGATAAAAGCTATAAAACTAAGAAATAAATTTAAGCAAATAAACAGATGGTAGAAGCTAGGTCTGCTGCCTCAGGCCTATAATTCCAGCACCCAAAGAGTTGAGACTGAAGGATCACTAAGAGTTCAAAGCCAGTTTGGTCTACACAGTAAGTTCCAGCAGAATGAAACCCTATCTAAAATAACAGTTAGGGGAGGGGTAGAGAATAAAGACAAAAAAATCAAAAATAAAGAAAAAAAGATTGTTAAGACCCTACTATCAAAGCTGCATGTATTGGTGCATACCTCTAATCCTAGCATTCAGAGCATTCTATGGCTCATGTCCTTAATTCTAGCACTGAGGAGACAGAGGCAAGCAGATCTCTGAGTTTGAGGCCAGCTTGGTCTACAGAGGGTTTTCTAGACCCTGTTTCAGTAAATAAGAAGGTGCTACCAAGCTCCAATCCAATGGTCACACAGATAGCTCTGGTTAAATTAAATAGATCATAAAACCAAACCCAAAGCCAGGATTCTAGGAAAGGGTGTGTGGGGTGGGGTGAGGTGGGGATTGGGATGGGAGATGGATGGGAGGAATGCAGGAGACAATAGTTAAGAATGGATTGTATACAGAACAAACTAGTCAAAAGACAAGCAAATTCTTTTAAGCACAAAATAAAAAGTGAGTGCCTAAATGGAAAAAGAGATGGGGGAGATGGGAATCTATCCAAACTTGACACACACACACACACACACACACACACACACACACACACACACACACAAATCAATGAAAATCAGGACTTTGTAGAAAAAAATATATCCAAATGGGCTCCAGATGACACAGAAAATCTACACAGACCAAGACCATAGAATACAGAAACTTGTGGAAGGTTTCTTATGAGTGTTATACCAAATCTTTAAAGAACAGTCAACTCAAAAGAATAAATCAGTGTTAATGCAGAGAAAAGTGTCTTTCTGAAACAAGCCTAACTTTCACACAAAGAAAACCAAGCCTAACAGCCTGCATATGCAACTGTCTTCAAACAGCACAGGGCTTTTAGTATAATGACCCAAGAGTCATCAAACTATCCCTTCCACTGTTATACAATTTTCCAAAATAAAAGGCCAAGATAAAGCTTACTTGAAGAAAAAAAAACCACATTTCTGTGTAAACATGACTTCATGTATCAAAAGTGTGACTGACAACCATGTAGCAAAAGTACAGAAAAGCAGGCACTCTGTCTCAGAAACTTCCAATGGGTGGGTAAGTACATACCTCCTATGGAAAGGAATTTGTTAACAATTCTCAAAATTACAAATGTGCATTCTCCTTGATGGAGCAAGGTCACCTTTAGGAATTTGTCTTCTATCCACACCCAGACATGCGTGAAATTACAGTGTACGAAATACTTCACTGCAGTACTGTGTCATAGCAAAGTCTACAAACATCCCACTAGCTGTCACTTGTGAGACGTCTAATTACACTACATCCATATGAACTCTGAGCAGTCAGAAAAAGGAAAAGTTTACAAGTACATATAAAGTAAGTTCTTTCATAGTACGCTTAAAAAGCAAGATACAAATAAAACTATGTGGTGCAACTTATGCAAAGAGACTAGTCAACAGAAGTAGGAAACAGGCATTTTCTACCTAGGTCCTTTTGCATCTTTTGAATTTGGAACCATGTAACTGCCGTCTTGAGCTGGCAGTTTTTATGTTGTTGTTTTTTGAATCTTGCCCTCGGGAATGGTACTACAGTAGTATCTTTGTAAACTGATACTCCACTACAGTAGTATCTTTGTAAACTGATACTCCACTTAGAATACTTATTATTCTTGCAGACTGAAATTCCAGTAAAGATGATTCAAGAAACTCTTATTTTTTAAGGGCTTAAATACTCTACGCCAAAAAAAGGGAGGCAGCAGATTAGCCAGAAGTATACCTACTTAATGGTTTTTTAATCCTGATGATGCTCCAGAATGACCCTGGGGTCTTCTAAAAATACCAGTGCCCTACACTCCATGCATATACTACTAATAGCAGAAATTCAGGGCATGAGGCCCTGCCCCCAAACCACTGATCTCAATGCTTTAAAATAGTGAACATTTGTTTCTAGATACTCACCACATAGATTACCACCATGACAATAACCTTCCAGTAGTTTTCCTATTCAAATAACACCCTGGCCTACTGACACGGGAGACACTGCCATAGAAGCAAGGTAACTGAAATTTTAGGCATACTAGTCAAACTTTCACAAACTTTGAGGGTGGGGGTGAGCAAAGTTTCCTTTGTTCTTTTAACTGAGAATTTGTCTGTTTACCCTAACAAAAAGTTCCTATGTTCACAGTAATCTCTAGCCCTAAGATAGGAAAGCAGGCCAGGAGGAGAGACCCAATTCCCACAAGTTGTCCTCTGACTTCTACACACCATGATACATGTGTAGCCACACAAATTCATGCATAGATAAAATGTTTAAGAATAAATACATCAATTGCCAGAGGGAGTAGAGCCCAACTACTGAAATGCTTTTGAAACTGAAACTTAAGATGCAAAGGCCAAAAACTTCTCCCTCATCTTAGATTTTCATCATCTCTCTTTGGCAACCGGCTTCTAAAACTTAAGTGGACATCAGCTTAAACCTCTAACCTATACCTCTTTCCATCCCGTTTGTTTCTCCCCCAAATATAGACAACATCACATTTTGTATATCTGATCTTCCCAGAAAGTTCTACCTATTTTGCATTTTTATATCCAACTGACACCATCCCATGACATTTAAGTCAAATGACTTCAACAGATCTAGGTTTTGAGAGCCTAAGTCATCTTGAGTTTCCTTTGGGGATGCCGAGTTCCATTTTTGTTTTATTTCAGGTGTTTCACAACTGCATTCGGCCTGCTGGAGTTGGAATGACATCCTCTGGGGAAACATGATTGATCAGTTAAAGGAAGGTGGCAGAATCTACTTCCATCCAAGTAGGCCTCAGGCTTTATTGGGGTCCTCTCCCTTCCCACCCTGATCCATGAAAAATGAAGGACTAGCCCAGCTGCCAACAGGGTGCATGGGACATCAAGGAAAGGTGCTCACACTTAGGCTGGAGTTGTCCTAGAACCCCTGCTTTGTAGCCAGGAGCCCACCGGTCAGCTCTTACCCAGCATGTAAGGCATTTGCAGCCCAAGACTATGACTGCTTTGAAGTCCTAATCATAATGAAGGCATTCAGGTCGTGCCACTCAAGGCTACCCAACACCTTACAGCAGAAAAGGAACAAAACGCCACTACGTGATTTACTCAATCTCAAGGTGTTTCTAAACACGTCTTACACAACCATTAGAAACATCTAAAAACAAAAACGTTTATGAGTTCTCTTTCTGAAGTTTTAAGGAGAGTGCGGTTTGAGTGCTCATAATGAATAGCTGGGGAGTTCTGACAGGGATGAGGGTCGTTGGACGAAGCTGGGCATGGGGGGTGTCAGGCCCTGCCTCTCCACCTCCCTAAACCCGAAACCTAAGCCCCAGGAGGGCTCTCAGCATGCTTCCCCATCACCGAAGGTTCTCACGGACTTTGCCCTGAAGCTGAAGAGCCTCAGCTGCAGGCAGGACAAGGATGGCGGCTCCCTCACTCCCCTGGGCCTTGGAGGTGGCTCCAAGGAGTCACACTTACCGAAGTCCAGGAACTGTTTGATAGAGAGCGGCGACGGAGAGAAGCGGGAGTAGCGCTCGATCTGCTTGGGGACCGGCTGCTTGAGCAGCCGGTAGAAGAGCCGCATCCTTACTGGTGGAGTGTGCAGATCCGCCAAGCCGTCCCGGACTGGAGCAGAGGCCGCCGCCGCCAAGACACAAGGAGGAGGCGGCGCCGGCGGGGCTTTACCTCTACCTGGGGCTCGGCCTTGGCGCCAGTAGCCGGTCGCCGCCGCGGCACCTACCCAAGCACCGGGCAGCAGTTAGGCGCCCGTGGCCGGCTGCCCGCGGGTTCTCAAGCCCCGCCTAGAAAAGGCGGGATCTGCCGCCGCACGTACGCGGCGCGCGTGGGATGTGAGGGGCGCTAGGGGTACGCGGCTGCACGCGCGTGCTGCTGATTGGCTGCCTCCGCCGCCAAAGCTTCCTTAAAGCCCCGGTAACACGCACAAACCTCCCGCCCTCGCTCGTGGGTCTCAGCCTGCCACCAGCCAGCTAGTTGCTGCCGGTCCCGCCCCGGGTCAGGTCTTGAGAAGTGCTCCGAGACTTGAAGTACACTGGGAGCCCACGCCTGAGATATCGTTAGGACTGTTCTAGACCTTCCCAACCCTAGGCCCCTCTTCCGGAAGGCCCTCCTCAGATCTGCTGAGTCCTCAGCTTTAAGTTGTTCCTTGCAGTCCTATGCTTTTTCTTAACTGCACGGTTTGTTTCATCCTCTCCAACAATTAATTACAGAATTAAATGAAAGCTACTGGCCCTCCTACCCCCCCCAACCCCCCCACCCCGGCCACACGACAGGATTCAGTGTATCATCAATTAACCTGGCCACAGGGCCTCTGCTCACTGACTGCCCACCTTCGCTCTGGTGAATACCTTTGGACAGGATTGTTACAAAACAGGATTGTTACGTCACTGGGTGCGGTTCCTGGCCTTACACTCCTTAGCTACCAACTGGGCCAAGAACAGCATCTTTAGATCACTTTTTGATGCTTCTTTCACCACTACCACCTTTGAAGGAATCCATTACAAATGAAGGTCATTAACACTTGATTTCCATGCTTCCTAGATCCCCTTGCTCCCAGTTTGTTGGGATTAATCACAATTATTTCATTGCCCAAACATACATAACATCCATTGGAAAGGCTCAAATTAGAGCCACTGACCAGTCTCTTTCACAACCCCTCACCGTCACAGAACCCTGACTCAGTTTCACCACTACTACCACTTTGGTGCAGGAGTCTATGTTTACATTGTGCTAGATTTTCTTTGCATGACAGTAAGCTTAAATTCATGGCTCAGTATATGAAATCAGCATTTGCTAATGTGGATATATGAACTACTGCTTGCTTTTCACCATTACTAGGAAACATTAATTTTTGTTACTGTGTAAACATCAACTAGAAAAAAGGTAAGAATTCTCCTTGGTCTGATTATTAGTGGAAAGTTTCATGTCTTCATTTGGTTATGTACTCACTTTTTGCTTTATAAAATTGTTGCACTTCTACTCGTTGAATTTAAAGGGAAAAAAAGCACGTGCATTCAGAGATAAAAATTCAGATTTTTAAGTACAACATATGATATGTGGACTACTTTGCCTTTTCCATTCGAAGCAAAGCCTTAAGAGACTTAGCAACAACCTCTGTAAAGGGCAGATTTACCAACAGAGCAGAACACTGACTGCAGTTGTGAGTGCTCGGGCAGACAAGGAGTGGCCTATGGTTGTCTACTCACTTTCTTGGGTGCTGCCAACAGGTGGAGTTTTACTAATAGCAGTTCTGGATGAAGATCACTGAGAAGGGAAAAGTTGTGTGTTGGTGGGGAGAGAGGTTTTTCCACCTATGTGACACAGTACTGCTGAACCTTCTGAACTCACCCATCAACTTTTTCATAATTTCCTTTTCTGCTGCACAAACTGCTACTTTAAATTATTTTATTCTGATGTTTTAATTCCTTAAAATGATTATGCTTAATTTTATGCTTGCCTGAAAATTGGCACAGTTCTAAGAGTTGAGGAAATATGAAAGAAGCCTGTATAATGGAAACTTGTGCTGGTCCACAGCTAAATGACCCAGCTCTAAACTTGACCCTATCATTAGCAAGCTGTATGACCTAAGACTAGTCTAGTAGCATCCTGTGTCCCAGTTATTTTAATGTCAGCTGGAGATGTATGACTTCTCTTCCTTTATTTGTGGCAATAAAATAAAATAAATATATCTAATATAAATATAAGGCACATCTGGTCCTATTCTGTACGTGATAATGATTAATCTAGAAATTAAAGTCAGTTGATTTCAGTAGTAGTTATTATTGGATCTCTTGAGCTTAAATCTCAAAGTTTTTCCAGCTTGTTATGCACATAAGGTTTTACACAGGCCTCTTTGTGCTTCTTGAATTCTTGTGGTGTTCCGAATGAAAATGGTCTCCTTAAGGCTCACAAAGAGTGACACTATTAGGAGGTGTGATCTTGTTGGAGGAAGTGTGTTACTAGGGGTAGGCTTGGAGGATTCAGATGGCCAAGCCAGGCTCAGTAGCTCACTGTCTTTTCCTGCTGCCTGTGGATCCACATGTAGAACTCTTGGCTCCTCTGGCACCATGTCTGTTTGCATACTGCCATGCTTCCTGCCATGATGACAATTTACTAAACCTCTGAAACTATAAGCCATCCCCAGTGAAATGTTTTCCTTTATAAGAGTTGCATTGGTCATGGTGTCTCTTCACAGAAATAGAACCCTAAGATAAATCTCTAGCCCATTCAGAGAAGCAGTACCTGGAAGCTTGTTCGAAATGCAAACTCTTGGATTGTACTACAGTCTTACTAAAACCAACTCTTTGTAGTTAGGACCCAAGGACTTGACCACAAATTCTTTTATAGTCCTGTCTTCAAAAGCTACAGCTTAATTCCCCTCCTGCTGAATGTGGGTTAGCTTTAGCATTGGCTTCTAACAAATAGATTATGGTCACAAGTGATGAAATTACATTCAGAGGTTAGTTTAGAAAGCTACTATGTCTCTCGAAATAACCTGAGCAGAATCCCCCAAACTATCAAGGCCATTAAAAGCCAGGAAAACCAGAGAGGCTTACACAGCATAGAGAAACCTGAAAAGATATAACAACTTAATATAACGTACTCTCCTAGATGGGATTCTGGGGCAGAAAAAAATATTAGGTTTAAAAACTAAGTTATTTTGGACTTTGGACCAAATGTACCAACACCCTTTCCCCACACCTTCTTTTCCTTCTCCCATCTCCTTCCCACTTTTCCTCCTTCTCCTTCTCCCTCTCTGGTTTTTCCTCTTCCCACTACTCCTTTTTCTCCTCACCCTTAAAGCTTAGAAGCAGATCCTCCCACCTTATAAACTAGAGGCAACATGGCTTTGGCCTGAGGCCTCGATTCAAGCCTCCCTGTAATTTCTGAAAGACAAACCACTTAGCCAAGGGAGATTATGTTTGGACTCTTAACACTCCCAAATCCTCAGAGTTTGTTGCCATAAATGCTCATTATTTCCAGCTTCTAAGCTGGTAATGATGGATGATGCAAAAAAAGTTAACTCATATGCAAGCCTTCCAAGATTCTGATGTATGAAACACTATCTACTCTAACTCCACATCTCTTCTACCTAATGCCTCAGATTGCAATTTAAACACTTAAACATGAACAGAAGCCTTCTCTGTCTTAGAAGTCTGTCCATTGTCCCTGCTACACAATTTCCTAGTAAACAATACTTCCAAGTAACCTTCCTAACACTGTGCTATACAATGATTAATGTCCCCTTCTACACTAGACAGTGTTCTGCATAAATACCTATCACTATTTAAAGTCACAACAAATATGCATCAATACAATGAACAAAACTGGAGCTGGAGAGATGGTTCAGTGGTTAAGAGCACTTTTCTGGGGGGTGGAGAGATGGCTCAGTGGTTAAGAACACTGGTTTTCAGAGGTACTGAGTTCAATTCCCAGCAACCCCATGGTGGCTCACAAACATCTGTAATGAAATCTGATGCCCTCTTCTGTTGTGTCTGAGGATAACAACGGTGTTCTCATATACATAAAATAAATCAAATCCTTAAAAATATATTTTAAAAAAAGAGCACTACCTGATCTTCCAGAGGACCCAATTTCAACTCCCACTACCCACATCAGAGGGCCCACAAACACCTGTAACTCCAGCTCCAAAAGGTTAGATGCCCTCTCCTGGCCTCTTGGGTATCTATACACACATTTTGATAATCTCTATAAAAAATTATTCTCTTTTATTGCTAACTATTCCCACTTTTGTTCACTTCTCCATGAATTGTGTTCGTGCTTTGGAGAGAAAATAGCCCACATTAGTTGCAATAATGAGAAATATGGGCCAATTTGAAAAATGGTGAGCTTCAGTCTGATTCTTTGCAATAGTTCTTGGTTCAAGATGAGACATTGTATGGGGTGCCCACCAGAGAAGACCATGTAGACACAGTCTATCTAGCCAGTTGTGGTTTTGTTCTGTTTTGTTTTGTTTTGTTTGTTTTTTGTTTGCTTGTTTTTTTCTTTTTAAGACCTGGTTTCTCTGTGTAGCCTTGGCTGTCCTGGAACTCAGTCATAGACCAAGCTGGCTTTGAACACAGAGATCCACATGCCTCTGCCTGCCAAGTGCTGAGACTAAAGGTGTGCACTATCACACCTAGATAGAATAAGGGGTTTTTAAAGGCAAAACCATATCCTAGTATCTTTATTGGCAGCTGCAGGGGTGGTTCTGTGCAAACAAGCAGGTTAACAGAAGCTAAGCAGTTAGCTGGAGTGGGTTGGGAGGTCTGTACAAGCAGGCAGTTTAACAGAAGCTTAGACAAGCAATTAGCTAGAGTGGGTTGGTGTTCTGCACAAGCAAGTTGTTTAAAAGAAGCTAAGATGAATTATCTGGGGCATCTCTACCTCAGGTTGGGTAATTTTCCTTGAGGCTACCTGTCAAGGAGATCAAATTCTAGTTAAACTAAAATGCCCTCAACAAGGATAGAAGATGGAGGGACCTCTGTATCTCTTGCCCTGTCACAACATCTAATAAAAGTCAAGCCAATGGGAAAGGGGGATATATTTTCTAAGGCCTTCGAACTTCTGAAACAATCCTCTTAACTTCCAGTCTCCCTCTTTGTACTTTCTCCCCATATCTGAGAGCCAACAAAGAAGCAAGTACTAGCAGTTTGCAACAATCTTGAGATTAGAAGGAAGCTGGTGTTCCAGAAAATAGAACAGAAACAGGAAGGAAAAAAAAAAACGTCCAAGGGGTTGGGGATTTGGCTCAGTGGTAGAGCGCTTGCCTAGCAAGCACAAGGCCCTGGGTTCGGTCCCCAGCTCCGAAAAACAAACAAACAAACAAACAAAAAAAACGTCCAAAATGATGATTTGAGGCTACTATCAAATCAAATCCCATGCCTTCTCTGACCTTTCAGCTACAAAGGCCAGTCCATTTCCTTTATGATTTAGGCAATCTTGAGTAAATGTGTATCATTACTTCAAAAGTGTCCTAACTCTCATGCCAAGAAGTCTCCAGATACTGTGTTAGGTACTGCCACTGCTCCTATCCCTGACCAATAACACCATTTAAATTGAACTGTAGATAGGTCAGTGTTGAAGCATACCTTTAATACCAGCACTCGGGAGGCCAAGGCAGGCAGATCTCTGAATGTGAGGCCAGTCTGGTTATAGAGTGAATACCAGGACAGCTAGGGCTACATAGAGAAAACCTGCCTCAAACAAACAAAAATCACAAAAACAAACAAACAAAAAAAACAAAAACAAAAAAAGAAAGAAACTGAACTTGACCTAGATGAATTTCCAAGTCTCTCTGATTTCCATCAAGGAGGGTTATGTGGATACCAGGAAGGTCTCAGGAGACTGGAGACTTATTGTCACTCTCATTTCTTTTCTCCACGCTGAGCCTTCCACTTACTCTAATTTTCTGGATATTTGAAATTTTTGAAGAAAAGAAAGTCATTCTGCTCAATAAATCTGGTAATTCCTATTGTAGAATTGTCCTTTGTATTGTGAAACAACTATCTGTTAATGATATTAATGGAACAGGACCAGGGCTGAGTCATTCCCAGTTTGACGTGGGATATAAAATAGACCATAAAGAGCCAGATTTCAAAATGTAAGGAGATTTGGTGTTGTTAGGAATGCCATGGCTGCTCTGTTCAATACAAGACTGCCACCCATAAGGGGGTTTTGAAATGAGGCTGGTCAAAAATGAGACGTGTTGTATGTGTAACTGTCACACTGGTTCTAAAGACTAAGTAGGAAAAAGAAAGGAAACAATAAGACACTTCGTGTTAATTTTTATGTCAGCTACATGTGAAAATGAAAGGGCTTTTGGATATATTAGTTTTAGCAAATATGCTATTAAACTGATTTCATCTGTTTCTTTTACACTTTTAAGTGTGGGGCTTCTAGGAAATGTCAAATTATATCTGTGATTCACATTAGGGGCACGTTAGAGTTCTATGGGACAGTTGCTACACTAAATGTGCCGAAATGTACTGTTATTGTATGAAATATGAAGGTAACTGGCATTGCACTGGACTTCTTGTTGAGGATATGTTAGGTATGCTTTTAATCCTTAAAGTAACCTTGCCAATAAATTCAACACTGATCTCAGTTGCCAAGGCTTTTCCAAGTGCTGTGAATGATCTGGAGACTTACGTAAGGAGGGGGAGAGAGTGCCAAACCAAGTGGAAAAAGAGAGAATGGGCATGTTCTATAGAATCCTAATGTCTTTGTACAGATGAGCCTCATGGGAAAATTATAACTCCAGCGCCCTCATCCTTGATGCTGAGTTTACAAGCACAGAACTGGTGGCAAGCAACATGGTATTATTTTCCTATTATCTAACTTACCTTAGGATTTCAAAGTGAGTGCTGGGGAAAACCCTGACTCCCCACTCAAGAAAGATTCCTGAGCTAGGCATGAAGATGTACACCTATAATTCCTGAACTTGGGAGGTAGAGGTAGGTGGACCAAGAATTCATGGCTAACCTTAGATATGTAAATCCTATCTTTTAAAAACAAGAAGAAGGAGGTGGAAGCAGCAGAAGAGGAAACAAAGATAGTTTATGGTATTGGCTTTTGGAAACAGGGTTTCTGTGTGTAGTCCTGGCTGGCCTGGAACTTGCTCTGTAGACCAAGCTGGCCTGGAACTTAAAGATCTGCTTGTCTCTGCCTCCCAAGGGCTAGGATTAAAGGTGTGCACGACCAGCATCTGGCTAAAGATAGTTACTTGTCTTAGTTTTGAGTATGACTGGAAGGAATGTTTGCTCGGCTAACCTTTAATTTTTCCTCAAAGGATGGCTTGATAGGTTTAGATATGCAAGTCAGGACTCGGAATTGTGGACAGAATTTGGAGCTTCTCAGAGTAATCGTGGAAGGGGTTAAAGAAGAAATGAGAGGGCTGGGCTATAAGAATGGTTTAGTAGAAGACAAAGAGCCAGGCAGTACAAGAGCTTATAAGAATACCATACTGTGTGTGCTTTGTGTTGTGTGCTCTGAGATTTGGAGAGAGTGGAAAAAGGCAAATGAGTGAGATTGGGGTGGGATACTTTCACCTTAGTCCATCAAGGTCACCAAGGACCCCTAGCTAACATTTCGATGATATATAGTACTGAATTGTTGATGAAAGCCATTATTTCTCTTTTTTGCATGTGTACATGTGTGTGTACATGTGGAGACCAAAGGTTGTCATCAGTCTTCTATGATCCATGCCTACTTTATATCATGAGTCAGAGTCTCTCCCTTGTACTCAGAGCTCACCAATGTGATACAATTAGTCTAGCTTGGCAGCCTTTGTGTCTACCTCCCGAGCTTTAGCTTTACAGGCAGGCTACCACATCTGGCCAACGTTTATATGTGTGCTAGGGGTCTGAACTATGACGCCTCACATTTGCATGGCAAACACTATGCTCACCAAGCCATGGCACCAGCACTGAGCTTCAATTTTAAATATGTAGTACTGGCTCGTTAGTTTGCCTGGAGCTCCATGTGTAAAGATGGAAAGTGTCATCATTGGGATCTGAGGTGGGAGGAAGTGCCTTGGCTTTCCCCTGAAGCAGATTTATAAGTTTAGATAAGTGGTCTCCATAAGCCCAAATAGTAAAGACCAACCCCAGTCTGTAGCATTATTGGGGCGTGATGAAACCTTTCAGAAGTAAGGTCTGGGGGTGGGGGTGGTTAGGTAACAAGCAGGTGAGTCCTCACAGGGGACTGGATGATACTGGTCTTTTCCTTTGTTTACTTCACTCTTAGCTATGAGTGAGATCTCCTTCACCATACACTACTACCAAGGCCCTGATGTACTGCTTCACCACAGGTCCACAAGTAACAGGTCAACTGGCCATAAACTGACCACTCCATAATTGTGAGCCTAAATAATCTTTTCCTGAACTAGGGATATAGCTCAATGGTAAGTGTCCACTTAGCAGACACAATGCCCTGGCTTTAAATCTGCCTCCCCCACCCCTGATATAAGCCTTCCTTCTTTTATTCTTTGATCATTTTTATGGGGTGGGGAATTAAACCCGGAGCCTTGTACCCCACCGTGGATCTCTATCCCCAGAAAACCCTTCTCTCTTTCAGTCAATTCATTCGGCTATCAATGGTTTATATCTGTATAAGCTCCCATAGGTAGCTAGAACTTCATTCTTTGGGGTAACTTGGAATATCATATCCCACCTGAGAGGACAGGTCCTTGAAGAGGAAGGCAATTCCAAAGCATTTCTGGCCTGTTGGGTCACTGCCCTGAATTTTGCCCTTTCTTTAAATTTTATGCAATACAATTTTGTAACACACACATACACACACACACACACACACACACACACACATATATATATGATTATGTAACTTGATTTCAAGTAATTGGACTGGATAAGTGAAGGTCATGATGGTTTGTATATGCCTGACCCAGGGAGTGGCACTATTTGGAGGCGTGGCCCTGTTGGAGTAGGTGTGTCATTGTTGGTGTGAGTTTTACGACCCTCATCCTAACTGTCTAGAAGTCAATATTCTGCTAGCAGCCTTCAGATGAAGATGTAGAACTCTCACCTCTGCCTGAATCATGCCTACCTGGATGCTCCATGTCCCTGCCTTGATGATAATGGACTGAACCTCTGAACCTGTAAGCCATCCCCAATTAAATGTTCTCCTTGTAATACTTGCCATGGTGTCTGTTCACAGCAGTAAAATCCTAAGACAGCCATGGTACAGGCCTACAATTATAGCTACTCCAGGAGGAAAGATAACACATCCAAGGCCTGCTCTGCCTAAAGAATGAGTTTGATACCAATCTGAGCAACTTAGTGAAACCTTGTCACAAAATAATAAATTTTAACAGGTGCTTGCCTTTAATTGCAGCATTAGAAAGGCAGAGGCAAGCAGATTTCTGTGACTTCAATGTCAAGCTTGGTCCATGTAGCAAGTCCCATGCCAGCCAAGGCTACATAGTGAGAACCTGTCTCAAAGAATAAAACCAAATGGCTAGGAATATGGCTCAGTAGTAGACCTCTTGCCTAGCATGTACAGGGTTCTAGGTTCAATCTCCAGTGCTGCCACACACACAAGAGTCTGTCAGGAAACTTGAAAGTAGCTTTTGTACTCAGTATTACAAAAGGTCCATGTTAGCTGTGTACATACAGGCTCATTTAGTTTGTTTCTGGTTTAGTTCTCTTTCCCTTTTTACTTTTCTCCCTCTCTCCTTCCCTTCATTTCTTTCTTCTTCCATCCTTTTTTATCTACCTGTCTTCTGTCCTTTACTACTACAAATAGTAGACGGCAGTACCATGAATATTGTTTCTAAAGAAATGGAATGGTTAGATCAAAAGATATGAAAATGTTTCTACAAATTTGTCAGACTACCTTCTTCTGAGATCGATATGAGATTTCATTAATCTGTTTGTATCCTGTTTATCAAGCCTTGATGTTGTCAGGATGCTTCATCAAATGCTTTTATCTCTTGGTTAGATGTTGGTTTCATGAGTATTCATACTTATTCATATTTATCTTATTCTGAGATGGGGGGGTCTCACTATGTAGCCCTGGCTGGCCTAGAACTCACTATATAGACTAGGCTGAATCTCATAGGGATCTGTCTGCCTCTGCCTCTCCCTCTCCAGTGCTAGGTTAAAATCAGATACCACCACGCCTGGTTACATTCATTTATTTTAAAAGCAGGCACTGGAGACATGGGTTTGCAGTTAAGAGCACTTGTTGCTCTTACAGAGAACCAGAGTTTGGTTCCTATATTAGGTATCTCATGACCTCCTTTAACCCCAGTTCCAGGGCACCCAACACCTTCTGCCTCTAAGCATATACCCACCACCACTACCACACATTACAGGTCAGGCATGGACCTGTGTATCCCAAGTCCAAGATTATTATAAAATCACTTCTATTCAGCTGTTGCCTCATTTCCCAATAAATAGTCACAGCATAGTGATCCAGGTTTATGAATGCATGCTGATCAAGTTTCCAAAGCATCACAGCCCAATGAAGATGCAGATCCACACACTCTACAGACAATGTGAACTTCAGGTATGTTCCTCAAGTGTTACCCACAAGTTATTTTCACTTGTCTAAAACTCACCAAATAGGCTAGGCTAACTGGGCAGCAATCTCCAGAGACACAGCTGTTTCCACATCCCCAGTGCTGGATTCCAAGTGTGCATCACCATATCAGGCTCTGTTATGTAAATTCTGGGGGGGGATCAAACTCAGGTCCTCATGTCCACAAGGCAAGTTCTTTACTGACTGAGCTATCTCCCCAGCCCTCAATCTATAAACAACTCTGAGCTGGACAGTATGTATTTTCTTTGTAGAATTTCATTCTCCAGAGATCCAGCCCCATTCTCTACCTGATTAGTA
Source organism: Rattus norvegicus (assembly GCF_021556685.1). Classification (NCBI taxonomy): domain Eukaryota; kingdom Metazoa; phylum Chordata; class Mammalia; order Rodentia; family Muridae; genus Rattus; species Rattus norvegicus. Next base: position 66,526,297 of record NC_141554.1, read on the forward strand.
TCATCCTATTGAGCCATTCAGTTGCTTCTGATAATTTCCTTTCCTACTGCTCAAAAATAGACAACTTTTCAGTGCCCCATTGTCACAGGCTTAGTTCTTTTCTAGCAGTGACTCTGTGTATAACTGTTAGCACTCCAAGAAAGAAATCAGGTCCATCATTTTGATTGGGTGGACCTTTTGGCCATGTCATAGGCCACCAGTGAGTCCCACTGATGATGAGTAGGACTAGCCCTAGATACACACAATCCCTACTCGATCAACCTACAAGGTTAGGCAGTTCTACCATTTACTAATAATGTGGCAACAGATGGGTTATCTAACGTCTCTGAGCCTTGACTTTCTCATCTGGAAATGGGATATTGGAGAAATGAATCCTTTATTAGGAGCTTAGTGTCAGCTGTCAGCCAGATTTCATATCCAAGCAGCATTCCATCGTGTAGACAAACATCTGACCTTGATGTGCCCCTTTCAGATCTGCCACCCTGGCTATGAGTTTGGGACAGTTCCTCCATCTTTCCTCACTTGTAAAGTGAGAAGGTTGAACTTCAACTGACCTCTGAAGAGGAGACCATGGGTCTCTTAGCAGGGAATTGACTGGAATAATAAATTATTTACCGGTGCCAGTGGTGTCGTCACCTGAGGCTACTGTTCCTTAGGCAATAACTTATTCAACAGATCCACAGGGAAGAGTTAGGTAATGTCCAAGGGAATAAGAAGTCATTTTATTTTATTTGAGGGACTAATTTACAAACAGAAAGGAGAAAGAAAATAGTGAGAAGGAAGTAAAATACCTTCTCCAAAATGTACAAAGAAAAGCTACGTTCATATTGAAGATCTTATTCCAAGCTGAGTCTGGAACTTTAATATTACTCTGCAATTACTCTAGTTCTTTTCCACCGAACAAAGCAGCCTTATGATAGATACATCAGGCTGGTGTTCTGTTTCTCCTTGCATAGCCTGTTGTTAGACCCTTTCTTCCTTTCTTCTGAGCACTTTCGTTGTTACTGGTTCCAGTGGGAAAGTCACTTTAGTACGTTTTGTTTGGCATCATAACCCAAGCTGAATCTGCTTCCCTTCTAACTTTATGCCATCTCTAGCGTAGAAAAGTTTTAATCCTGTATTTCACATGCATAGTTTGGACCAAGCACAAGCTGAATTTCAGTGGAAAAAAACCCTCAACACTATTTCCCTTAACCTTTAACCCAGGACTTCCTGACAGCCTTCTTGGTTTCTCACAGGTAGGAGGCTTACCTTTACTACACTTCTGCATGAACTTGCCTGCCTAACATCTTATTGTCCTTTGTCTGCACAGGTGTGGCCATGTTCCCACTGAATAGCTGAGGTATTTTCCCTGCTCAAGAAATTTTATTACCTCAGACTCCCTGGAGACACAGTCTCTCCACCAAGAACAAGAGGATGAGAAGAGAACAGCAAAGGAGCAAGTAAGTTCACAGTACAGCTTAGAATAACCAAGACATGGCAGACATGGCAGCAAGAGAGGAGTAGAGAGCCTAGAAAAACCAGAGATGGTCTGGAAAAGACAAGTAAATAGGGAGGCACGGTGCTATGGTCTGAACGTTTGTGCCTTTTCCCCAGTACATAAGCTGAAGTCTCCACCTGCAGTCTGATGCAGTCTGAATTCTCATGATTGAAATTAGTGCTCATGTAAAAGAGACTCTAGACAGTTACTATTTCCCTTTCATCATGAGTGAACCCAGCAGGAAGACTCTGTCTGTGAAAAATCAGGGCCTCCCCAAACACCAGATCTGCTGGTACCTTGATCTTCGTCTTTTTTTTTTTTTTTTGGTTCTTTTTTTTGGAGCTGGGGACCGAACCCAGGGCCTTGTGCTTCCTAGGTAAGCGCTCTACCACTGAGCTAAATCCCCAGCCCCTTGATCTTGGGTTTAAAGAAATTTTAATCCAGCAACGTGGCTACCCTGGCAAGGGATCACATCCAAAGGTCTAGGTCTGATATAGACAAACTCTTAGTAAAGACTTTTAATTGCCCTGGATGAAGTATAGACACACCTTCAGTACACTTTAATCCCAAACAATGATGTCTAATTGAGGGACAGACAAAGTGACAGATCAGAGAAAGATTTGACAGAATGAGTCAGAGATAGGGTATACCCAACTCTCATGAGAACAGAAAGGAAAGAGAGGCTATTTAAGAGCAGTACAAGGAGAGAGGGAAGTTGAGTTCAGTTGATTTTCATGCAATTCCATTCAGTTTGTGCAGTCAGTGGGGTCAGAGTAGTTCAGTTTGTGGAGATCAGAGGTAGTCTTTCTAAGCAGGACAATTCAGTCAAAGGCCCAGAGAGAAGCCAGATTAAACCAGATTAGAGAGAAGTTTGAGTGAGCCCAAACAGCTGAGTTGAACTAGTCAGCCAGAGCTCAGAAAGAGCTATAAAGAGTGAACTTATTCAGTAGTGTCAGAGACTGAAACATTCTAGGCTTAAGTTAGCAGACAGAGGCTGGAAGCTGAAGCCTTTGAGGTCCTATCTTGAAAAAGATTATATTGTTCAGAGGCTAGAAGCTTCCAGACCTAGACCTACGGATAGTTAGAACATAGAAAGAAATGTGCTCAAGACCAGCTCTTATCTTATCCCTTCATCTGAGGAAATAAAAGACACATCTATATTTGGCTTGTAACCTCCAGAACTATGAGAAGTGAATGTCTGTGGTTTATAAGCCATGTAGTCAATGGTATTCTGTCACAATAGCCCAAGTTGGGGGGGGGGGAGAGAGAGAGACAGAGAGAGAGAGAGAGAGAGAGAGAGAGAGAGAGAGAGAGAGAGAGGGAGACAGAGAGAGACAGACAGAGAGAGAATGTTCTTGATGGGGACACATGTGCAGTCCTTCCCCAGTTGTGCTGCTTTTCCTGTAGACATTACAGACACCATGACCAAGGCCAGTCTTATAAAGACAACATTTAATTGGGACTGGCTTACAGGTTCAGAGGTTCAGTCCAGTATCGTCATGGCAGAAAGCATGGAAGGGTCCAGGCAGACATGGTGCTGAAAGAGTTCTGCATATTAATCAGAAGGCAGCCAAGAGGGGACTGTCTTCTCTAGGCAGTTAGGAGAAGGCTCTCTACACTGGGCAGAAATGAGCTTGAACACTAGCAAACCTCAAAACCTACCCCACAGTGGTATGCTTCCTCCAACAAAGACCCACCTCCTCTGATAAGGCCACATCTAATAGTGACACTTCCCATGGGCCAAGCGGATTCAAACCACCACAGACACCATTCTCACTAATGTCTGCCAGATGGGCTGAAGATGGTAGTTTTACTCCCATTGTACTTACTTTTCTCACTGCTACGACAATACCTGACAAGATCAACATAAGAGAAGAAAGGGTTATTTTGACTCTGTCTGAAGCAATGGTTCTCAACCCCTTAGGGAAATCTCACAACCACCTGATTGAACTGGGTCTCCCTCTAATTCCTTTCATAGCACGATATATCCCTCCTCTCCAGCACATCAGGATCTTCAAGGGAATAGTCTTTTGGCTTAGTGTCAGTCTTCCTCTCATGGGTTCCATACTGGAAGAGCTCATGCCCATTTGCTCACCAGTTAGTTGTCAGTCCTAGGAACGCTTCCAGCCAATAGTAGGAAAGTGGCTGACTCTTTGAACACTTATACCAATCATCCATAGTGGTCTCATGAAGCCATGCCTGTTGAGTTGGAACCATTTTTTACTCCTCCTGTCTTAGTTTCTGATAGCTGCTATAACACATGCCTACAAACTTGATAACTTTTATAAATCAAGACATTTGGGAGGAAGTATGAGATGGGGAACAGTCAGAGGGCAGACTGGGAGAGAGATAAAGACTGGAATGTAAAAAAGGATTAAAGAATAAAACAAATAAAATATAATAATATTTTCTAATACATACATACATATATACATACATACATAACATTTACTATCTCACAGTCAGTTCTGGAGGTCAGAAGACCTAAAATCAAAGACTGTGAACAGGCAAAGGAAAAATGGTCAATTGGCATACAGTATTAGTGCCATAGTGGAGGTATATTCTGATGGTCTACTGCATAGCACAGTGGGCATAGATAATAATAATGATGATAATAATAAATAATAATGCATTTTACATTTCAAAGGAGCTAAAGGGGACAGATTGTTTCAGGTACTATGGAGGTTGAGATAAGAAGCTCACTTGAATCCAGGAGTTCTAGGCTGGAGGACACTATGTCAATCGAGTGTCAGCACTATGTTTGGCATCCTGATGGTAACCTCCTGGGGAGGGGGAGCTACCAGGTTGCCTAAAGGGGTTGTGAACTAGCCCAGGTCAGAAATGGAGCAACTTAAAATAGATAAATATTTTGAGAGAATATTTTGAATGTTTTAACTAGAAAAATATTAAATTTCTGATTTGATCATTTCATGGTGTATATACATGCCAAAACATCACACTGTACCTATAATACACATAATTACAGTAATAAAAAAAAATGACCGAAAGCAAATTGGAAAAGGAGGGATTTAGTTCAGCTTACAACTATATCACTATAGGAAGCCAGGACAGGAATTCAAACAAGGCAAGAATCCGGAGGCCACAGAGGGGTGTTGCTTACTGGCTTCATGCTTGTGGCTCTTCAGCCTGCTTTCTTATACAAATGAGGACCATGGCCCCAGCCAAGAAAATGCCCCCAGGCTTGCCTATAGGCTAATCTGATGGAAGCATTTTCTCAGCTCACATTGTTTCCTCTCAGATGGTTCTAGTTTGTGTCATGTTGACAACTAAACAGTACAGGAAAGATCCACCTTTATGACCGCAGACTTCTTTCCCTTATTTTTTTAGAACTTTACTTCAACATAACTGTGCATAAGAAATGCATTCATGTTAGTTCATACAATGCAATTATGTTTAAGTTATTCTACACAATTTTGGCCAGAAACTTAGTACATGGTTTACTTTTTCTTTTTTTTTTTTTTTAAAGCTTTTTACTTTTATCTATCACAGATGTGTAAAAAGTCCTCCATCAAATGCTGCTGAAGAGAGCGGCAGAACCTTAAAACTGCAGCCTTCTTGAGGCTGCCTGTGTTCCTTTCAGACCAGCAGCACTCCAACAGCTACCACCACTGTCACAGCTCTCATCCTTGCTTTTCTTCCTCCCACTTATAAGGACGTAGAGTCCCTCCACATGATCCAGGAAAATCTTCCCATCTCCAAATCACCAACTTAATACCTGCCAAGTCTCCTGTCTCCTTAAGAGAATGCAGTGCCAGGTTTGCAGCATTAGAAAATGGATAGCTGGGAGAATTGGTGTGGCCTGAATGTTCCCATAGCCCACAGGCCAGTTCTTGGCTCGGAAATTTCATCTTCAGTACAATGGTGTTGCAAAGGATGGGCTCCGGGAAGTTCTTTGCCTCCAGTCCTGTGAATGGACTAACAATGTCAACATAAAAGAAGTGAGTGTACTCTCTTCCACTCTTCTGCCACGTCAGCACATTGTTTCTTTTTTCATCTTTCACCTTCTGCCACAGGAGCACTCAGCTCAGCAAGTTGGCTATTGTTTGCATAAGAAGTGCGTTGAAGACTTGGTTCCTAGGTTGATAAGTCCAGCCACTGACACAGCCATGAACTCTGCCTTCATCAGCGGATAAATCCATAGATGTATTCTCTACTTGATGGCATTATGGGAGAGCATGAAAACTAGGAGCTGAGCCCGAGGTGGAAGATGCAGATCGTTGGAAGTGTGTCTTAGGAGCTAGAGCTCGCCTCACATCCCTCATCCAGAATTTGCTTCCTAGATGCTATGATGTGAGCAGCTATCCTCTCTCATGACATTGCCGCTCTGTCTCAGGTCTGCAGCAAAGAAGGATGAACATACAGGCTGTCACCAGGAGCCAGACACCAGTGCTTTAATATTAGACTTCTCAGCCTCCAGAACTATAAAGAATACATTTCCATTATTTATACATTATCTGTTCCCACATAATTTATTATAGCAGCACATAATAGATTAAGACGGAAGAGAGACATTATTTAGTCTGTGACACACTCCATGTTCCGGAGGGTAGATTCTTTCTGTTTTCTGGAATATTTTCTGAATTTAGCTGCCATGTGTACTTCATATGCATAATGGTGCTGATTTACAACTGTCTTTTAGGCTCTCTTGTATGTTCTTTCCATTATTCCTTCCTTGAAAGTATGCGTATACTCTACAGTGAGCACATATAGCCTTCAGGTATAATCAGAACATCCTTCCAGACTTGTGCCCTCTTAACCACGCAGTGCTATGGGGTTGCTGTAGTCTTTCCCCTTCAAAACTCATGTTGAAATGTGGTCAATAACAAGCACTGAGAGGTGGTGGGGTAATTCTTATGGGACTGAATCCCAGTCTTAAAGAACGGGACTAGTTGTCTGGAGAGTGGGCTGCTATAAACCAAGGATGTCCTTGTTTTGCCTTTTCCTCAGGTACACATGCCCTTGTCCTTTCGCCTTCTGCTGTGTTATGATTCGGCACACCAGATAGCAAACAGACGTCAGCAGCACCTTCTTGGATGCTGCAGCTTCCAGCACTGTAAGCAGATTAAATCTCCATTCTTCCTAATTTACCCAGGCTTGGCTATTTTCTCATAGCAGCAGAAAATGAAGTAAAACAGGAAGACAGGCACAGAAGGGGAATGAGATCCAGTCAAGCAACTGAAGTGACCTTCTTGTGCACCTTTATAGCCCCGAGTTTCCCCTCCAAACTGTCATTTTCTCAGGGGGAAAAAACTGCCAAAGGTCTTAGGCTGCTGGATTTTTACCAGGAAAGTGTAGTTGAACCATTTTAGATGGTTACTCTCTGATTCTCAAAGTGCTGCCTATAGGCCAGAATGTGCATCCGCCTCACATCAGCCTGCATGGGAACGGCCAGCCTTAGCCATACTCTTGCTTCATGCCACAACCGCTGTAACACTTTCCTGACACTTCTCGAAATCAAATGGAAGGCACCACTTCTGATAACACTGAGTATACTGACTGGGAACAACTCTTGTTCCTAACAGACACACTGTAGACATTTGTGGAGGCAGAGACAGATGTGGCTTTCATTGCATACCCTCTCCTTCCAGTAACCAACTCTCAATGCCTTAACACTTGCTCTCCTCAAGAGGTTATCAGTTTGTGGATAATCTGAGCTTTACCTACCTGGTGAATATTTTACCCACAAAAGATTTTCTATGGTGAGAGAAAAAGCAGAATTATTTTCTACTCTCCTCCTATCTATAATTATTAAAGTAAAAACATTACTCTCAAGGAAAAACCCTAGATAGGGTATTTTGAGTCCTCTAATACAGAGAGGGGCATACCTATACTGTAATCTACTTTGGGCAGTTTAGACTCAGGAGGGAGTTGGAGAGCCGCTCATCTGCCTTCTCCCTTTGTAGATGATGATGAAATAGAAGCTTGTGCTGCTGAGTGCACACGTTAGGGCTGGTGCCAGCCTAGGTAGATCATAAAAAGTACTATCAAGAGTATGCCTATTTAGCCAGCGAGAATTACACAGAATAGACATATTCCTCACTCTCTTAAGGTTTTGGGATTACTTGGCTAACCAAAGTTTATTTGAAACCCTCCTAGAAAGAAAAGTTTGTCAAACGTTGTTTAAAAAAAAAGTTTATGGTCAAGGACTACACAATCAAATTACAAAAAAAAGTAAAAAGGGGACTGGAAAGATGGCTCAGTGGTTGAGGGAACCGGATGCTCTTCCATTTGCCTAGGTTTGATTCCCAGCACACAGAGGCGCTGTCACTGCACTCCCAGGGTTTCTGGATTCTGCCACGGGTTTCTGACCTCTGTAGGCAATGCACATACATTTTGCATAGATTTACATGTAGGCAAAACACCCATATATAATAATAAAATAAATATGTAAAATATAAAACATAAAATCAGAGGCCAGATTTAATGTTGCATGTCTTTAATTTCAGCATCCTAGAGCAGAGGCAGGTGGATCTCTGTGAGTTCAAAGCCAGCCTGGTCTACAGGGTGAGTTCAAGGCCAGCCAGGGCAACATAGACACTATCTCACCCCACTCTACCCCCAAATAAAAATAAAAATTAAAAAATAGGCTGGGCATGGTGGTATATCCCTTTAATCCCAGCACTCAGAAGGCAGAAGCAGAAGGATCTCTGTGAGTTTGAGGCCAGCCTGGTCTACATAGGGAATTCCAAGACAGCCAGAGCTAGGGGGAGAGAGAGAGAGAGAGAGAGAGAGAGAGAGAGAGAGAGAGAGAGAGAGAGAGAGAGAGACTCTGCATCAAAACAAACAAAACAACAAAATATAGACATCAAGTATCTTTTAAAAATTAAATAAATAAAAGTTCAGTGATAGTTCATCTTGGTTGCCAAGTTGATGGGATCCAGAATCACCTAGGAGACAAATCTCTGGGCATGCTTATGAAGGATTTCCTCAATTATGTCAATTGAGGTGGGAAGACTCACTTTAACTGTAGGAGACAGAATTTCATGGGCTGGGGTTCTGAACTGCATAAAAAAGAGAAAGCTAGATGGGCATCAACATTCATTGCTCTCTGCTTCCTGACTGTAGATGCATTTGTGACCAGCCATCTCCTGTTCTTGCCATTACCCCTTCCCTGCTGCCATAATAGTGCATCCCCTGCACTGTACATCAAAATAAGCCTTTCTCCCTTAAGTTGTGTTTGTCAGGTATTTTGCCACAGCAGGGAGACAAATAACTAATCCAATCTCTTAATGTTTTAGGCAAGTTTCCAAAGTAAAATGTTTAAAGGTCATTTGCCTTTATATGCAACCATTTTGATTCTTTTTGAGATGGGGTCTTGCTACATAGCCTAGGGTGGTCCTATGTCACCCAGACTGACCACAAACATTCAGCAATCCTCCTGCCTCACCCTGTGAATACAGAGATTATGGGCATATATTACCACATCTGGCATTCTTCTGATTATAAAATAAACTCTTAAAACAGACATTGTAAAATTTAATCTAGAATCGTCTTGTTAAATACCTAATCCTTGTTATACACTTTCAATTTAAATTAAATTAATTTAAAAATTAATCTTCAGGTTTTTCATTGCTCTGGCCCGATCATGACTTTTAGTAACTCAGAATTAACTGGAGAGTTCCCCAGAAGTCAGAAATTGTGTGATGAGGCTGCCTGCCAGACTACTACTGCCTTCAGCCTCTAGGGAATCTTGGATACTTATGCTTTGATTAATGAGAAAGCAGGTGGTTTACAAATATTTTCCATACAAGAACTGTTATGGCTTTTGTTTGTTTTACTTATTTAGTGTGTGTGTATATCCATCCGTCTGCTGTCTATCTGTCTTTCTGTTTATGATGTATGTGTGAACACATCTCAGGAGTCAGTTATTTCTGTCTACTTTGCTTTGGAGGAAGGACATCTCTGAATTTTTGTGTCACAGGTTTGCTGTCCTGCAAGCCTCTCAGCCATTCTTCTATCTTTGCCTCTCATCTCAAAACCCGCCTGCTAATTCCATGTGACTGGGGGCCTCTGGTTTGCAGTTGTGGGGGGTGTTATGGATAGAAAGGGCCACCAGAGAACAATGGAAGCACTGGAAACAACAGCTACTTTGCAATCTTGCCGAAGGTCAACCCTGTGTGTTTATTACAGGTTTTCTCACTGATGGTACACTTTTCTTTTTGACTGTGTTGACAACATGATCTGTAGGTTCATATTTGAAACTAGCTCAAACTACATATTTACTTTTTGTTATTGTATGCATCCCAGTAACTGCTTCTTTTCCTGCTGAGATGTTTAATGCCAGTGTGTGACTTAGCACTAAATAGGTGTGCTAGTTAATGCTTGCTTTCAAGTTCCTCCACGGAAAACTCTAAACCCAAGGCAACTTGGATTCTCTTCATTTGGAAATTCTTTTCAACATTTGATTCACTGCCTTTTATGTTTTTTAAGAGGGCATCAGACATTCCATAAAATGAACAGACAAGCTTTCAGCATTGGTATCATGAAAATGGATGCAATTGTTACTGTGGACCACAGATGGCAGACACTAAGGCAGGGCTAAGCAATCTTTTTAGTCTTGAAGCCACGTGGATACGACAATCCCTCCTGTGTCACATAGTAGGCAGACAGAATAACTGCTTTGGGACTGGAAAAGATATCATATGCTAAGGCTTAGTTACTTAAAATAGCAGTCTACGGCCTGACAGTCTCTTTTTAATGTATTTAGTAACCTCTTGTACTGCTTGAAATGAAATTTACAGGTGATACCAGATATCTCTGTACATAGTCGTAATAAATGGTATGATTTATAGAAAGGAGAAACAAAAGAAATGGCTAATAAAATGACATGCATTTCACAGTGCAAATCTTCAGGCGTGGCAACACCAGAGAACATAAGGAGGTATTCCAATGCTTTATCACAGCTTCACTATAACTGACAGCTCACGATGTAGACAGATGCAGGTGGGCCTCTATGGCAAGGTTGATCACACAAACACTACTGCCCCTGTTACTGAGATTTCCTGACATACTGAACAACTCTTGGAAAATTCTAACCAGAAGGAAGTGCAGAGTACCCTTCAATTTGTATGGTGTAGAATACTGAGTAGGTGGAATATTTCACCTGTATGAAAGTTTAGTAGGATGCTTTCCATTTTTAGACCTCATTTTTTAAATGTCAAATTTTTCTTCAGTTATTACTATTTTTAATCCCTTGCCTTTTATACCAGCATCTCCCAGAGACCCATTATGTACAGATCATATTTATATACATATAATATACATCATATATATATATATATATATATATATATATATATATATATATATATATATAGAGAGAGAGAGAGAGAGAGAGAGAGTCACATGCTAGCCTACACGCTCAGCCACTCACACATACACTCTTCCCGGAGGGGCCCGGCCACCTCAGAGCTTCACTCAGTCCCAACAAAAGGTTCTAGGTTCAGCAGGCAGTGGCGAGGTTTTGCTTTTGCTTCAAAACCAAAACAAAATCAAAGGGCCATATTCTCTGTGTGTATCCTTCCATTCCCCAAGACTCTAAAAACCCCTTCCCTAAAATATTCTAAATTTTTGTTTTCAGAGGTTTCTTCTCTGCTCTTCCAAGGCCTCAGTGGAGAATCCAGGCCTGTCCTGTAGCCTGGGCAGATCCGTGAGAGAAAGGTCCAGGTGGGCCAAAAGGGTCCCAGCATGTCCACAGTGGTCCAGCTGCCCTGTGACCTCTGGATGGGCAGTGTGGATAGCTATAGAGCCAAGGGCACCTGCCAGATAAGAAATGTGCTGTCTGTCTCTCTGCAAGGGGCTGGTCACCCACTCAGGCCACCTGGAGTACTGCCAAAGTGACAGTAACCTTGTCCACCAGAGATGATAACCACAGAGCAGATCTCCTTGCAGTGGGCATCACAGGCACAGGGCCGGCTCCAGACCCAGATGTCAGGGTCATTGGCCATCTTGTAGATGGACCCATCCTCCTCACTATGTTCCAGAGCTGTGACATCAGCAGGTGCTGGCTCCCACAGAGACAGCAGGGGCCCAGGGAGGTGGGCCATGTGGAGCGCAGGCAGTATTGAAGCAGGATGCCTTTTCTTGCAGTTCAACTCTCGAGCTGTGTGGCTGTCAGGCACAGGGACGGTTTCATGAGCCTGCCCATCTGTCTTGTCCTCCTCGGCCTGCAGTCCCTCAGCTCTTCCCGGTCACGCCGCAGGATGTCGGGTTGAGATGCTCATGGCCACAGCCAGGAAGGCCACAGGACCACAGTGACCATTAAGAGACACTATGCCTCTCCCTGTGATCTTGGGGATGCCCTCCAGTCGGGGCACGGGCAACAGGACAATGATACCCTGGTCAGTGCCTACCCACAGCAGACCCTGGCAGATGAGGAAGCTGGTGGCACACAGGTGTTTTTGACCTGGCAGGAGGAAGGTGGTTCCTGGTGGCAATGTTGATCTGAAAATGCTCCAGAGTCTCGCTGTGGAGGAGGCGGGCAGAAGAGGCAGAGAAGGCCATCCAGACATCACTACCCGCTTTCACCATGTGAGTGACACTCACCGCTTCATCCTGGTGTGCCTCGAAGCTTTGCTAGGGCTGGTGTTGAGGCAACTCTAGGGGGTCCCAGGTCCACAAATAGTATAGCCGTAAGTTTGTATGTCCATGGCCTTGCAAATCTGGATCGAGGGTACAATCCGGTTATTACTTTTTTGATGCTATCATAGATTTCTAAAATTCTTTCAAACTTGAATGGCATCACCTTTCATCTAGAAGCTACAATTTAAAATTACGAAAGAAATTACAGTCAGATGAGATGACCCAGGCCTATAAGTCCAGCCATGTGGGAGACAGAAGCAGGGTTGAGTTTGAAGCCAGCCTGGGCTACATAGTGAGTCCTCATCTCTCTGAGATTCTGCATGAATACATCACATCGTTCACAGATGACATGAATGTAGAGGTGCAAGTGTGTGAAGGAACAAAGGATAAGAGGGGAAAGGGGGAAGATGGCAGGGCCTGGGATGGGGGTTGTTCAAAGTACATTACTTGCATGAAAAAAGTCCTATGTAACCTAGTAATAAAAGTAAAAATTGAAAGGTTTTAGGTTTTTGTTTTTATTCACAATTAACAAAAACAACTTTATTTGTACAAGTCAAAAAATTGAAAACAACCAAAGCAATCCCCAAAGCTATACAAAATTGTTGTATCTACATCTTAATGGAATATGTTGCCTTTTTAAAATTCTTTTTGAGTTTCACATCATGCACACTAATCCCACTCATCTCCCTGTCCCTTCATATCCACCCTCAGCCCTTGCAACCTCCCCCCCCACAAAAAATTAAAACAAAGCATAGGAAACATCTCATGATGGAAGGTACAGTATGTCACAGTGTCTTACACTGTATCCTTCTGTCCACACATCTTTACTTGCAAAGGTTCATTGCAATCTGTTTCAGGCCTCTGGCTACTCCTCTCAGATACCCTGTTGCCGCCTGTGTCATGGAGATCCTGCAGCTTTTTTTTTTTTTTTTTTTTTTTTTTTTTTGAGCTAGGGACCGAACCCAGGGCCTTGCGCTTGCTAGGCAAACGCTCTACCACTGAGCTAAATCCCCAACCCCGATCCTGCAGCTTTGAATCTGCAGGACTGGCCATTTCACGTGCTCTAGCAGTTCATAGATGATGTAGATATTGAGCCAACTCAAGCCCTGCTTCTGGACCTGGGCGGTAGTTGAGTTAGCCAGCCTGCCAGTTCTCCCATGTACATACCACCAGGGCAAGCCCTGGCTAGCTCACCCAGTGGTGCAGCTGGCAAGGGGCAGGACCACCGCTCCTACTCTCATAGCCTCAGGGCCAGCTTACCTGCACACATACCACCAGGACTAGCTCTTCTGTGCTGCCCAGTTGAGGTACACTTTGCAGACTGTGGCAGCCAGTGAGGGACAGGAACAGCTCTCCAACCTGTCACCAGTGGCAAGGGGCAAGCGGCAGGGAGGGTATCTCTCCCCTGTGCCCACAACATCACCCAGCAGACAAGTGGTAGGGGCAGCTCTCCCACACCCCTGCTACCAGGGCCAGCCCTACTGTGCTGCTTAGATGAGGTGCAGGGTCTGCTCTCCTGAGTGTTGCAGCTAATGAGGGGCGGGGTCAGCTCTGTACGATCCTTGGATATCAACACGGTCCCAGGTGGCAGCACAGAGCAGGGATCCACAAGGTCTTTGGGGGTGATATGAGGAACCAGGTACTCGGACACAGACCCCTGCTGCTGCATAGCCCAGGGCACAGACAAGGCCCTCAGCAGCAGCATGGGCTGTGGCTTCACCACGGCCTCAGCTGGAAGGGCAGGCTACTCACAATGGACTGTTCCTCTCTGCCCTTGCCCCTCCAGTTCTCTCTCTCTGTAATTCTCAAACCACTCCACTTCTTTTTCTCTCCTGTCCACCACATACTTGCACATCATAGTGGCTCCCACTGCAGGCTGGCCATGCAGCAGGCAGGCAGGCCTCTGAGTGTCTTCACCTAACATGCTCTGTGTCATGGCGGTGGGCAAGTCTCTGGGTGTCTACAGCCCACTAGTGCCATGGGACAACTAGCTGGTCTCCGGGTGTTTTATGCTCTCCTCTGTTGCTTGGAATAGCAGTAGGCTGGCCTCTGGGTGACCTTCTTTCCCCTCCCCTCCGCCTCATTCTGTTTTTTGAGGTGGGAGTTCTCTGTATAGCCCTGTCTTTCCTGGAATTCCAGCTTGCAAACTATGAGAGCCATCTGTCTCTGCTCTGCCTCACGAGTGTTGGATTTAAAGGCATGCACCACCACTACCCAGATGTAGCAAGTTTTTAAAAGATATCTTTTATTTTTAGCTTCTGTGTATGTGGGAGAGGCATGTCCATGTGAGTGAATGGGGGCAGATGTCAGAGGGTTCAGATCTCCTTGGAGCAGGAATTACATGAAGCTGTTAAACCTGCTTAAATTGGTTAAACTTCAGTCCTGTAGAAATACAGTGAGCTGTCTTTACAACACCGTATTAAAGATAATTTTTGTAAAATTTTAAAACATATCATTGATAAAAGAATCCCTATTTGGGATTCACATTTCTTTGCATGTTTTTTTCATTTTATGTGTATGAGTGTTTTCCGTGCATGCCCATCTTGTACCACATGACTGCCTGATGCCTGTAGAGGCCAAAAGAAAGTACTGGATCCCTTGAAACTGGTGTCACAGATGGTTGGAAATTGCCATGTGGGTGCTGGGCATTGAACTTGGGTTCGCTGCCAGAGGAACAATGATCAGAACTGCTGAGCCAGCTCTCCGGTCCCATCCTTTGGATTAAGAAAATCATCTTTGATGTTACTGTCACACACACACACACACACACACACACACACACACACACACACAAGAATTCCCCAATATAAGTTTCTGTAGAATCATGGGGGGCAATAAACAAAATTAAATAGCACTTTTTGTTGATAATAGTTCTTAATGTTTTAGACATTAAAAGAATAGGTTAACGAATGAAGCCGGGAGAATAAAACTTTGCATATTTAATTTTAAAAAAATAATTTACTGAAAGAAAGTATCACACAGGGGTAGATGCTGACATTATTGTTTTGCTTCAACTTCACACTTACTCTGTTTAGTTGTAATTTTCAAACATCTTTAATACTCTGGAACTTTTTTTTCTAATGTGGGATATGGGGCCTGGAACTTGTACATACTGGGCAATTACTGTAGTACTGAACCACCTTTTTTGTACTGTTGTAACATTGCCTTGATTTCTTACTTATCAGTGCTGTGTATCTCACCTTCCAGAGTCTAAGCTCCTCACACACAGGTGTCTGTTCATCTTCAGTCCCCTCGATGCCCTACACAGAGCAAGCACACACACACACACACACACACACACACACACACACACACAAGTATGTATATGTATATAGTATATATCTGAAATATATATGGAATGTGTATGTGTATATATGGAAGCAAGGGATAAAACCATTATCTAAAGACAAATATTGAGAAAGAACAGTGAGGAAATATGCTGTAATACAAAATTATGCTAAGCTTTATTTATAATAGATATTAAGATGATGATATTGGAGCTAGAGAGCTAGCTCAGTAATTAAGAGCAGGTCTTGCCCTTGCAGAGGACCCAGGCTTGGTTCCCAGCACCCACACAGTGACTCATAGTGTCTGTAATTCTAGTTCCAGGAGATCAAATGCCTTCTTATGACCTCTAAGGGCACCAGACACACATATGATACACATACATACATGTGGGCAAAACAGTCTCAAAAGAAAACAGAGCAGGAGAGGGAAGAAGGGAGGAAGAGGGAAAGAGGAAAGGAAGGGAATAGGGAGAAGGAGGAAGGAAGTAAATTCCAGCTAGTCATGACATACTCCTATAATCGCATACTCAGGAGGGTGGGCTAGGGAGGTAACAGATCTGAGGCCTCTGGTCTATAGTCAACTATCAGAAAAAAATACCAGGGGTTGGGGATTTAGCTCAGTGGTAGAGAGCTTGCCTAGCAAGCGCAAGGCCCTGGGTTCGGTCCCCAGCTCCGAAAAAAAGAAAGAAAGAAAGAAAGAAAGAAAGAAAGAAAGAAAGAAAGAAAGAAAGAAAGAAAGAAAGAAAGAAAGAAAGGAAAAAAAGAAAGGAAAAAAAGAAAGGAAAAAAATACCAAGAGTCCAAATTAGAATCCTTCCTAATATATTTAAAATATCTCACTACTGATATTTAACTTGTATTAAATATTTAGCAAATAGCCTGCAGTGGTGACTTACACAAGAAATGTCCCCCACAGTCTTGAGGAACACTTGGTCCTCGGTTGGTAGCTCTGTGTGGGGAGAGGTGTGCAACCTTGCTGGGATCAAAGACTTCATGCCACTTGTGCCCTGTTCTCCTGCTCTGGACACTATGATTGTCCACTCTTCAACCATGCTTCCCCTCCAAGATAGACTTTAACCCTCTGGAATCACAACTCAAATCAACTCTTCCTCCTAGAAATCACCTTGGTCATGATGTTTTATCAAAACAACAGAAACGTGACAACTCACTTGCTGTGGCCCAGGTATCATTCTGGTACCAGAGCAAACATCTAATATGATAAAATCAGAGATCTGGGAACGTTTCTTACAATACAAGAGTTTTAAAACTTTGTACCAAAGTTATGGAAGGGCCATATGTATGTTGAATGTTTTTGGTAATATGATATAATATTGACATCTACAAAGTTTATGCTAAAGAACCATGCAACTGAGCTACAAAAAATTCTTATAATGTTTAAATACGTTTATACAACTTTTGTACTGGGCTCTCCTTGGTAGCATATGGCCCAAGAGCTGCTGGCTGGAGAACACCTGACTGGAAAGTTAGAGCCATTCAGCAAGGGAAGAGAATGGGTTTAAAACAATGGATAAACATTGGAGGATGTCTTAGCTTGAGTTCTTCTGGAAGTAAAAGCTGTAATAAACACCTAAGGGTGAGTAGTTTCTTTGGAAGACGTTTGTAAATATTAGCAGGGCAGTGGGAGAGTGAGACAAGGAATAGAAGGGAAAGACACCACTTCAGTGTTTGTTGTGTTGTAAGCTACCACTGTGATAAAGTGCAGCTCACGTTGGGAAGCTCCAGGTGACAAATTAGAACCATACCTAAGAAGAGAGTCATTGTCTGAGGCCTGCTCCCTAGTGTCTACAGTCAATCAGGGCTAAAAAGTTTGTTTCTTGATTGTTGGAGCTTGAGTTAGTCTGAACCAACATACTAAAGGTTTTAGTTTGAGGGGACAGGCTTGAGTTTCTTTTGGTGCCTTACTTTTTCCTTCCTTCCTTCCCTCCTTTCTTCCTTCCTCTCTCTCTCTCTCTCTCTCTCTCTCTCTCTCTCTCTCTCTCTCTCTCTCTCTCTCTCTCCTTTATCTGTCTGTCTTCCTTCTTTTCTATTTTCTGCATGTGTGCATGTGTGTATGTGGATATCAGTAAACAACCTTGGGTGTCATTCTTCAGGAGCCACCCATCTGGCTCTTCGAGATAAGGTCTCTCACTGGTGCTCACAAGTCAGGCTCAGCAGGCTGGCCAGCGAGCAACAGAGATCCTCTTGCCTCTGCTTGCCCTGTGCTGGGATGGCAAGCATGTGCCACCACACCTAGCGTTTGCACATAGGGTCTGGGATTTGAACTCAGGTCCTTCTGTTTGCATTGCACGCACTTTATGAACTGAGCCCTGGTGCTTTTTTAAAAAAATGGTTTCCATGACTCATGTTTGAGATTGAACTTCCTTAAAGGGGACTGGTAGTGGCCAGTGCATGTAAAACTCAGGAGACCAGGGCTGGAAGACTGAGAATGCAGGTCAGCCTGGACTTCATAGTGAGACCCAGTGTCCAAAAAGCAAAGCAAACCAAAAGCTGTCTTCTTACTACAGTCCCCTCTTACACGGTACTCACTGTTCTTGCCTCTGTACACACAGAGGCTGGGCCTGTGCTACAGGTAACACAGGCTTCTCTTCAGCTTTTTCCTGGAGGTTACGCACAGTATCAGGGTGAGGCCATTAGTGACAACGAAGCTTCTTCTGACTTGCCTTGGTAAGTGCCATTTGCAGTTCTGTCTGTGTATTTGTTGAGACAGGCTGTTGTATGGCTTTGAACTTGAACTCACTGTATAACAAAAGGTGATCTTGAACTTTTGGTCCTCCTTACTCCACCTCCTGAATGCTGGAATTCTGGCCTGTATCCCCACCTTATGTTTTAATGGTATCTGTTCTTTGTGGATGAGGATCAGGAAACAAAGAAAATATGCCCTGAGCTGCTGTTATAGCAGGAGTGTCTGGTGCCCTTATTTATTTTTTGTCTGTCTGTTTAGTTTAGTTTAGTTTAGTTTTGTTATGATACAGGGTTTTCCTGTACACTCCTGGCTGTACTGGAACTCACTTTGTAGACCAAGCTGTCCTGGAACTCATAACAATTAACCTGCTTCTGCCTCCTCAATGCTGGGATTAAGAGTGTGCACTGTAATCGGCCACTCAACATGCCTGGTGCCTTCAGAATATTTCTAGAACAGTCCTGTCCAGTTTTATATTTGTTCGATGTGTTCCTTGGACAGGGAACAAAAGACTAAGTGCTGTTAGTCACTCTGGAATGGAAACTTGTGGTTTGTGTTCCCAGAGGACTTTGTCTCCTACTCTCGTCCCCCTCCCCTTCTCATGCTGCCTCCTCTATTGAGATGAGGTATTCTTTCCTATGCAATTTTCAAAGTCCAAGAGGTAATTGCTGAGTTCGTTGCGCACAGTTTATGGCATGCAAATGCTTGGCAAAGGAAACAGCCACAAAGCTGATGCCATCTTAGCCTTTCTGTGCGGTTTGGTAATAAGAGGTCAAACTACTGTCTCATGTAGTGCTGGGAGAGCGTGGGCGAGCTCTCCACACATCTGTACCATGTGTGGCTTGGAAGGAATGGGAAGGTACACCCTCTGGGTGCCAGGAGGCTCTGACATGGGCTATTTTTCAGCCTTTCCTATCTGTCCCGTCACCTGGAACCGAGGCGTTCCCGTGAATTCTCATCAGTTTTTCTTTTGGTAAACAGGGCCGCACTAGGCAGTTCAGGTTGCCTTCAACCCCGTGATCTTCCTGTTTCAACTTTTCCAGTGCTGACATCACAGTCGTACACCTCTATGCTTGGCCTTATGAGGATTTTCAAAGGCAGCCCTTCCTCCAGGAACATACAGCCCAGTGACGGGGCCTCCAGATCGACATGAGTTAGATTTCAAGTGTCTGTGTGCAGGTCACACCTACATACTGCACACAGAGGCTTCTTGGGAGGTAAACAATCAAGTTAAACAAAAGAGAGGACCAGAGAAAAGTCTCAAAGTGAGGCACATGTTTTTCTTCCAGGGGACCTGGGTGCAAGTCTACATCAGGTGCCTTGCAATCACTTGTAACCCCATCTTCTGGGGTATCCCACACTTCTGCCTTCTGCGGACAAAATGCATTCACATGCACATACCAGCCCCCACCCTACTATGTATATGAACATAACTAAAAACATAGCTTAAGGGCGGAAGGATAGCCAGATCTGCATTAGTACAGAGAGGGTGTGTGGTTTGCACGGAAAGCCCAGGTGCCTTCTGGGTAGAAGGTAGGACAGACTCCTATTCTGCAATTCAGCTACCTAATACAGGGCTATAGATAAGGAGAGAAGCCTCAGAGCAAGAGAAGATGACCCCTGTACTGGGTAGGGCTGTTGAGAAAGAGCTTGCCCATCTGGGCCTAGAACACAGCAGATAGACACTACACACAAGCTAAGTTTTCTTGATAGCAAATCTCCTCCCTCAGAAAGAAGTTGTGTAAGCAAATCAAGAACATGCTCTGTCATCATCTGGCTCCAGCATTACTGCCTGCAGATGTAATCTGGGGATGACACTGCTATAACCATTGGCTTTGGAATTACTCAAGAGCTGTCGTAACCTGTACTTACGAATGGAAGCTTCCTATCTTGCCTCTTAGCTCACTTCAATAAACAGGTTTTGAATTCACCTCACACAACCACATATAATTGGTGGAACTTGAATTACACAGCTGCAATGGAGTCTGGGAAATGTAGTTTTTCTATTTCTGGACTCTGCTATGTACATCAAAGTACACTGTAAGGAGGTGAGAATAGTTACTGAACACTCATTTTTACCACATTGCCAGTTAGAAATCTGCCTGTGACTGTCTATCTGGATAGCACTACTGAAGGACAAAGGTCTGGATCTAAGATACAGGGGACAGCAGCAATGATTTTTGCTGTGATTTAAATGTGGCTTGTCCCAATTTTCCCAATTTCAACACATCTCCTAAATGATTTTAGGGTTCCCATTTCTAAGTAGGGAATGTTTTGGGAGCCTTAAAGTCTGTGACTGATACCTTGCTCCTTAATAAAATTTCCATCTGACAGTGTGTGGACATTCTGATTTACTCCAAAGATTAGACCAGTACAAACTGTTGGGAGGAATAATTATCTCTTGAATGAGATAGTATACTCCAGCCCGAAGGAAGCCCACCGTCAGTGCAGTCTCTTACAGAGCTTCCGTCACATAGCACTGAAGAGCCTGCCTGTTTTTCTCAGAAAAGCATAAAGTTCCCCTTTCATTACTTTCTATTCATTTCCCAACCCTGCTTCCCCTAGCTCTTTTAGCTTCCTCATTTTCCTCTGAAGCTGCCCCTCCTTTTGACCATGTGGCTGCTGGTCTACCTTGTGGCTACTGTCAAAGGAACGTGGCTTCCTCTCATCCAAGATATACAGCTTGCCTATCCTGTTGTTTTTTTCTATTAAACTATACAAAAATATATCCTCAATCTTCCTCATGAGTCTGCTTTTACACATTTCATTAATGAGACTGAGACCTGAAAGAGACAACTGGGATTTCCTTGTTAACATATTCCAGCCAATGTGGGGCTTGGCCAGCTTTCTGGTAACAGCCAAGTGTTCATATTCAAGAAGCTTGTTCTTCCAAGGGGTAGTGTTGAAGTGGTCGTGTATTTAGAGACAAGGCTTCTGAAAGTGATGAGATCATTGGGGGCACTACTCCTAGAAGAGATTAATGCTGGTCTTATGGAGTAAGTTAGTTTGGGGAAACTTAGTTTTATTTCAAATAGAAAGAAGGAAATCCTGGGCCCCAAATCACTCTCTGGCTTCCTGTGATTCCCCCCTTTACATGTATTCGCATCATGATACTATCTGTGTACTATGCTATGATACAGTAAGGCCAGTCCTAGAGCCAACCAGAAGTTCTTAGACCTCTAAAAGTGTGAGCTACAGCAACCTCTGTTCTTTATAAATTATTCAGTTTCAGGTATTTTGTTATACCAACAGAAAACAGGCCAATACACACCTTCTAAACTGTGACCTCTAGGTTCCCAGGTGAACTTGAAGATAACACAAAATCTTTGTAACCTCATTCCACTGTGGTCATTTTCTGTGGACTGAAAACAAAATGGCACCTTCCACATGTGTTTCTAGTATGTTGTCTATCTTTCGAACATGGAAGCAATTATGATCAAAAATACAAATCATGGTTATAGAGAGATAACTCAGAGATTAAGGCAATTTGCTCTTGCAGAGGACCTGGATTTGGTTCTCAGCATTTCTGTAGCAGCTCACGACCATCTGTAACTAGTTTCCATGGGCACCAGGCACATACCTAATACGCATACGTACATGCAGACAAAATACTCAGCATATATAAAAGCAATATTAAAATAAATATTTAAAACCACAAATCACTTTTTAAAAGCTTCCTTAGACCCAGCTTGTCACCCACAAACTCTTCTATTCTGCCACTATGAGAATTCTGTCTCCTTCCCCTCTGGCTCATTCTTACTCCTCCTATGCCAGAAGTCCCATGACCTGAAGTGGGGGAAGGATTATTCTCTGTAGTAACTTCAAGTTAGCAGAAAGAACTCTTTTCTAATCCCTTGCAATATCTTGGGAAGTTATCACAAGGATAATACCATAACATGAATGAAAGCTAACTTTTAGGGGCTTACTTTGTGCCAGGCATCATGAGGTGCACACATTTTACAGAGGCAGGTGCTGGGGCATAGAAAGGTTGTTTAACCCATCTGGGATCACTTTCTAGACAGCAGTCTAGTTTCAAACTCCATGTTCATAGTCAACACTCATTCTTCTCACCTTGTTACTGCACTGCTCACCATCTATCCATGTTGATTTATACTTATATTTTTATTTTAATTGTGCATCTGTTTTTTTCTCCATAAATGACAAATGTCTTTGTGTGGTGCTAAAATAAAAAGAAGTTTTCCTCCCTACTCAGCACATTAAGAATTCTGGGACCAAACTTTTCAAATTCTGGGACCAATCTTTCCTTCTCTCATCCTCTACTGTCTGTTAACATGGGGATGATTTTCTCCTTCAACAGAGAATACTAGACTAAATTACAGAGCAGGCTAAGAAATTGCTACCCTCAGCTCCCTTCTTTGCCTGTTTTCTCTAAAATAGGTTCTTTCTGTTGGTTATATAAATATAAGACAGAACCCACCAGTGCTTTGATATCACGTGGGGGAAATGTATCATCAACTTTGAGCTCTGCTGGAGCAGAACTGCTGGCCAGGATCCACTGGCATGCCTTGTGAGAGGATGGGGCTTCTGGAAATTCCAGCTCATGTATCAGGATTCCCATGAGAACTCCCAGGAGAACACTGAGGAGTACTTGATCATTTCCTGATAATCAGGAGGTAAGCCCTGTGTCTCTGTCTTCATTGTTTATTACTCTTACACACTTTTGTCCATGTTTCCTGTATTTTGGTGCCTCCAGAGGCTCTACTTTTTTTTTTGGTTCTTTTTTTCGGAGCTGGGGACCGAACCCAGGGCCTTGCACTTCCTAGGCAAGCGCTCTACCACTGAGCTAAATCCCCAACCCCAGAGGCTCTACTTTTATGTGCTAAGTGCCTCACATCCTGGACACCCTTTCAAAGGTTTGTGTTCTCTGTAGGACATACCGGACAGGTATTCGACTTTCATGACTCACTGTTGTTTTAAAACAACTTAATTCTTATTAAGCTAAATGGCACAGGGATGTGCTTACAACATCACTGTGCAGGCCTTATAAGGAAAACAAAAGAAAAAATGCATGGGTCATACTGATGTTATGGAGTCACTGAGAGGTGACATTTAACACTCAGCTAATGTTAGCATTGAGCAACATCCCAGCAAGAAAACAAGAGTCTAAGTTGGAATCACTTGGGTATTTAAAAGAATCTTGATGCCCATTCTTTTATAGAAGGCTCACTCAACAGCTCTAGAGTGGGTCCAGGCATGATTATATTTTTAGGTCTCTAAGGATTTCAACATGCCACTACCTTGGGAATGATCACTAGTTTTGAACACCTGGCCTTTGTTTACAACTGCTTAGCTGGCCCTCTATTCCAATCTTTGTCAGATTGGGCTGTGGAATACCACTAGTTGCCTGGAACAAACCCTCAACCAGACCAGCACAATTCCACCCTCCCTTTGCCTCTCAGTTATTGAAACAATGTACAAGGTAAGGTTGACACTCAGGTGGACCTCACAGCCGGGCATTGAAAGCAAGAGAGTTGAGGCACAGAGCACAGAGAGATCTCGATTCACATTCAGTGCTAAGCTGTGTCATAGCCACTGGCCCTGCTCCAAAAATGTCAGATAGTAGATTCGCCAATCTGATACATTGTCAACTGATGCTCAAATGAAAACATTCCTGGTAAGCAGGGGCCTGAAATTCCAGCTGTGTTGTTTCTGGAGCTGGGTGCTCATAACATGGTATGGCCACTTTATGAGGTATGGCCACCCACACATTTAGGAAGGATGTGCTTGCCCACATATTTTACTAAAAAGTTTTTTCTTTTATTTTGTGTTTTGCCTGCATGTTTGTCTGTGTAACACACACAAATAATCCCCATAGAGGGGCACGACATATCCCCATATTACATTAATCATTTTAGATGGAAAGTACACAAAGTGACAAATGGGATGTCAGGCATTTGCTAATATTTGTTTGCTTGTGGCCAATAGGCAGAACGTAGTCAAAATAGCCTTGCTGAGACATATCATAAGGCACAGCATTCACCTACCTATAATATATGACTTGCTCTTTTCTTAGTATCTTCATAGACTTGAGCAACCCCTCACCATAATCCAATTTCAGAACATATTTATCACTCCAAAGAGAATCTGTTGTGTTGATTATTAGTTACCTCATTCTCCCAACTCTCTATCCCTGATGGCCACTAATTTACTCTCCGTCTCTGTCTAATCTGGATATAATGGATTATAATTTATTCACTCATCCTCTCCCACTGAAATCCTTTCCATGAACTTTTCCTCCTCCTACTTTGATATCTTGGTGACCTGCTGAGTTTATTAAGGTTGCTCATGTGAGCATGAATGAGAGACTACTGACTGGAACATAGGATCCCGGGCCCCCAGTTGACAGATCTACAACATAGGGCTCAAGGAATATTGCTGAATAGGAGACAGAAAGATATGAGTCAGAAATATGCTGGAGGATCGACTAATTGCTTATCCAGTATCAAACAGGCAGCCCTGAAAACATATATTTACAAGCAATGATGAATGGACTCAGCAGGGTATATTTATATATTTATGTATATGTGATTGTATATAATCAACAATAATTTTTAAAAAATAAGCCATGAATTTGAAAAGGAGTGGGAAAGATGTAGGAGAGGTTGGAGGTAGTAGGGGATATTTGGGGTTTTTTTTAAGTAAGTTGTGGGGCTAGAGCAGTTAAGAGCAATGTATATTCTTCCAAAGGACCCAAGTTCAAATCCCACCACCCACATGATGGCTCACAAACCATCTGTACCTCCAGTTCCAAGGGATCTGACCCCTTATTCTGACATCTAAAGAGACTGCATACACATGATATACAGACATGATATGCAAACAAAACAGCCATACACATAGAAATAAATAAATCTAAAAAAGTAAGCTTCTGAATACATTTTTTTTCTTTTTCTTTTTTTCAGAGCTGAGGACCAAACCCAGGGCCTTGCATTTGCTAGGCAAGCGCTCTACCACTGAGCTAAATTCCCAACCCCCTGAATACATTTTTTAAAAGAAGAAAGAAAACAACACGTTCTCTCCTACCAACCATTAACTGCTAGTTTTTCCACAGGGGTGGGTATGGCCTCAGGAGCCTGCCTCCTTACCCTTCCATGGCAGAATGTTGACAGGCCCAATCTTGTGTATGTTTTATGCAGGAAATCATAGATACAGTGAGTTTGTGTGCACAATGACCATGTCATTTATTCTTATAAATGCAACCTTCTTTTATGGGTCTGGAGTCTTTCCTTTAACATAAAGTTTTGAAAGTCATCCACATTGTAGCATACATTAATCTCAAGCAATATCTGCTTGTGTGCATGCAGAACATTTTGCTTATCCATTCACCAGTTAATGGACATTTCTTTTGCTTCCACTTTGGGGCTATTATAAATAATGCTAGTATCAACATTCACATGTGAATTTTTGTACAGATGACTGCTTTTGTGCGTCTTTGGTATATACCTAAGAGTGTAACTGCTGGATCATGTAATAACTATGTTTAACTTTTTGAGGAATGGCCACACTGTTTTCCAAAGCACCTGCACTATTTTTACATGCACTTTCCTTGAGTGTATGAGCGCACCACGTCCTCACCAGTACATGCTACCCTTGGTACTTTTAGTATAGTTATTCTAATTGATGTGAAATGTCTCATTCTGGGTTTTATTTTGAAATTTCCCTTTTCTATACATGATTTTATTTATTGTGTATATTTAAGGTATACAGCAATGTGTTGCTTTTTAAGTAGTTATGACACAATTTAATTTGAGCTATTCTTTGATCCATATGGCATTTCTTTTTTAATTTCTTTTAATTGGTTTTGATTGGAGGGAGAACATGTGCACAGAAGTGTGGGTGCCCACAGAAACCAGGGGTGTAAGATCCCCAGGAGCTGTAATTACAGATAGTGTTGTGAGCCATCTGATGTGGATGATAGGAACTGAACTTGAGTCTTTTGAAGGAGCAGTGTTCTGGCTATTTTTATGTCACCTTTATACAAGCTAGAGTCACCAGAGGTGAGGGAGACTCACTTGAGAAAATGCTTCCATGACATCTGGCTGTAAGGCATTTTCTTTTCTTTTCTTTTTTTCTGTCAGTTTTTGACTTTATTGTCATTGTCGTCGTCTCAGGCCTTGACTGCATACTTGCGCAGTGGGTACAGCCGCTCCTTCCGCTGTTGCTTCTTGGTCTTCAGCTTCTCTTCATGCCTGGTAAGCCGTCGGCGCATGGCTCTTGTCTTCTTGGGTCGCAGGTACAGGGGCTTGTACTTCTTTCCCTTGAAGAATTTCCTGAGGTTTTCCTTTTGAGTCTGATTAATGACAGTGAGGACACCGGCGATGGATTTGCGTACGACTCATATCTTGGAGAGCTTGGACGCGGCGCCGCCTGTCACTTTGGCCACGCGAAGCTGGGACAGTTCCACCTTCAGATCATCCAGTTGTTTCAACAGCTCCTCCTTCTTTTTGCCGGGCAGGTCCCAAGCATTAATCTTGGCCATTGCAGCGTTGTTTAGGATGAGGCTGCCCGGTTCAAGAGCTGTAAGGCATTTTCTTTTCTTTTCTTTTCTTTTTTTTTCCATCTTTATTAACTTGAGTATTTCTTATTTACATTTCGATTGTTATTCCCCTTCCCAGTTTCCCAGCCAACATCCCCCAAACCCCTCCCCCTCCCCTTCTATATGGGTGTTCCCCTCCCAACCCTCCCCCCATTGCCGCCCTCCCCTCATAGTCTAGTTCACTGGGGGTTCAGTCTTAGCAGGACCCAGGGCTTCCCCTTCCACTGGTGCTCTTACTAGGATATTCATTGCTACCTATGGGGTCAGAGTCCAGGGTCAGTCCATGTATAGTCTTTAGGTAGTGGCTTAGTCCCTGGAAGCTCTGGTTGCTTGGCATTGTTGTACTTTTGGGGTCTCGAGCCCCTTCAAGCTCTTTCAGTGTAAGGCATTTTCTTAATTAGTGATCAATGCAGGAGGGCCCAGTCCATTGTTGGTGGTGTCATCGCTGGGGTGGTGGTCCTGGGTTCTATAAGAACATAAGCTGAGCAATCAGGAGGAGCAAGCCAGAAAACAGCACTCCTCCATGGCCTCTGCACCAGTTCCTACCTCCAGTTTCCTGTCCTGTTTGAGTTCCTGTTCTGATTTCCTTCAATGATGGACAGTGATGTGGAATGTAAGCCTAAAGTGTTCCTAGAAACTTTGTGTCTAAACTCAATCCTCAGTAAAAAGACATCTCACAAAGAAATCCTCATTTGAAAAAAATTGATGGGCAAAAGTAACCAAACAACCAAAAACCCATCAGATTTCTCCTTTGGACAATGTAATATATGTTGTATTTCTTCTTCTTCTTCTTCTTCTTCTTCTTCTTCTTCTTCTTCTTCTTCTTCTTCTTCTTCTTCTTCTTCTTCTTCTTCTTCTTCTTCTTCTTCTTCTTCTTCCTCTTCGCCATTCTTGGTCTACTGAAGTTAAAACAATGACAATATAACCTTCCCAAAAGCCATGATGGCTGCATAACACTCCTGTTCACAGACCTCAACAAAGGTATTAAGTGAGCAAGAACATAAAGAAAGCAAGGCACAATTCTTCCTACCTCATCAACATAGCAAGTTAATGCAAGACACGATCGGAGAGGTGAGAACTTTCCCATGCACACGGTGTAAAGCTATGCAAGATCGTCAAATACAGGGCTGGAGAGATGGCTCAGTGGTTAAGAGCACTGAGTGCTCTTCCAGAGGTCCTGAGTTCAAATCCCAGCAACCACGTGATGGCTCACAGCCACCTATAATGGAATCTGACTGTGACAGTGTACTCATGCATAAAATAAATATATCTTTTAAAAAAGATTGTTAAGTACAAGTGAGTTCTCAAATACAAGAAGAAAGGAAAAAGAAGTAAACAACACCCTGGTAACCACCAGGTAAATAGCTAGCCTGAACTGGGTCCTCTCTTAATAAGACCTTTCCAAAATTAGAAAGAAAGGAAGAAAAATGTGCAATAGTCATCTATTCAAATCTGAAAAAAATATTTTTCAAGAATTTAAAATTATTCTAGTATTTATTCGGAATATAGCTATGATCATAGTCAAGGTATAGCCTTTATAAATGATTATACATAGGACTATGAATATAGCCATCTTGTTTTGTTTTTGGTTATTTGCCTGCTTGTTTGATTGTTTTAGGGTTTTTAAAATTGTTTTTGCCAACTTGACTGAAACTAGAGTTATTTAAGAAGAAGGAACCAAAATTGAGAAAATGCCTCAAAAATCCATAGGGTAGAACTGTGGGCAAGCCTGCGGGGCATTTTCTTAATTAGTGATTGATGTGAGCAGGTAGTTCTGGGGCCTATAAGAAAAAAAAAAACTGAGAATGCCAGTAGGCAGCAGTCCTTCACGGCCTCTGCATCATTTCCTGCATCTAGGTCCCTAACTTCAATTCCTGTTTTGACTTCCATGGATGATGGACTATGAGTTGTAAGATAAAATTACCCCCACCTTCCCAAGCTGCTTTTGGTCATGGTGTTTTATCACAGCACTAGAGTAGCTCAGTGATAGATCAACATTTTAACACATCCAAACCCTTAGGTTCCATCCACAGAACCATACGAATCATACCAAGCGTGCATTTAATGGGAGATGTACTAATGAAAGCAGACAAGGAGAGAGAGAGAGAGAGAGAGAGAGAGAGAGAGAGAGAGAGAGAGAGAGATCATTCTTATACGAGCAATTTTAGGTCAAGTTGTCCCAGAAGCAGACCTGACAGCAGAGACTTGAGTACACATAGTTTGAGAGCTGGGTGAGCAGGTTCTGGAAGGGAAGTGGAGATGGGAAACAAGAAAGAAAATCAGTACAGGGCAAGTTATTGAGCAGTTTGCCACTGTGGGCTACTGAGATAGCTAGAAAATACTGTGGACTACTTTAGGAGGGTGCCGAAAGGCCAATCTTTCCTGATTTACTTCCATTGTTTGAATGGCTTGTGGGTTATTTCTCATAGGACCTACATCAAAATTCTGTTGTCACCTGGTAGTGGTTGGTGGTATCAGGAACCAGCTTTCGCCTCCAAACCCAGCAGTGATGTCACCTATAGGTGACAGGGACCTGCACACACTCCTTTAATCCCAGAGGCAGAGGCAGAGGCAGGTGGATCTCTGAGTTTGGGGCCAGTCTGGTTTATAGAGTGAGTTCTAGGAAAGTTAGGGCTACACAGGGAAACTCTGTCCTGAAAAAAAAAGAGACTTTGTTGTCAGTATATTTACACTGGTTGATAGACAAGGTAGAGAGTGGTGCTTTGAATAGGTGTGTCCCCCATTAACGTAAATGTTTGAATGCTTGGCCCATGGAAGAAGCACTATTAGAATGTGTGCACTTGTTGGGAAAGTGTCACTATGACAGTAGGCTTTGAGGTCTCCTATGCTTAAGCTTTTGCCCAGTGTAGAACAGTCTCTCCTTTGCTGCTTTTGGATCGAGATGTAAAACTCTCAGCTCCATCTCCAGCACCATGGTGGCTGACACATTGCCAAGTATCTCACCATGATGATAATGGACTGAACCTCTGAACCTGTAGGCCAGCCCCAATTAAATGTTGTCCTTTTTAAGAGTTGCCTTGGTCATCGTGACTCCTCACAGAAATAAAATCCTAAGTAAGACAGGGCCTGACGAAAACAATTTCAGAATATTTCAGAGAAGCAGTATCAGTGGGAAAGGACAAGAGTAGGCAACATGGAAATGCGGGGCAAGGCCACAGATAGTGCTGCCATCTGATGTTGAAATCACCCCTATGAGGAAGACAAGGAAGGAAACAGGGCTAAGAATGGAGCACCTCAGGGTGTGATTAGCAGTGCCTCAGCTGAAGCTCAACTCAGACGAGCTCACAGGAGTTCTCCTAAGCAAGAGGTCTGAGTGACACACTGTCAAGGCTGTCACAAGAGCCTCAAACTGCAAAGCCCATAATGAAACTGGACTGGGATTTGAACTGGGCTCTTCCTCTCTCTAAATACCAGCTTGTCACTGAACTATGAATCTATGGCTTAGGGAAGACCAACTTTACAGATTTCCTAGTCACACTAAAGGCTTCTGGCCAAGTAATGGAGCATCGACAAGTTTTTTTGGAACTTTCTCTACAGACTGTGCAGACTGCCACAACATGGACTTCTACATTCAAAAATCAAAATCAGACTGGCAAAATGGAGCCACAGTAAGGGCGTCTGCTGCCAACCCTGAGTTTGATTCCTGTGGCCCACATGGTGGGAGGAGAGAACAGACTGTGTAAGTTGTCCTGTAACCTCCATATGTTGCCAGCCATGGTATGTACATGTGTACAGAAAGACAGACATACACACACAAGATAGACAAACAGACAGACACACAGACACACAGACAGACAGATGGGTATAAGCAAAATCAAACTGGACAATAGCAATTTTTTTAAAGAGGCCTGAAAATTAGGGAATCATTTAAACCCCATTTTTCTCCCTATCATCACTGATTTCACACAAGAGCACACAAATCCACAAGTATTATTCAGGACTTTGACTCTGGATTAGGTACTAGATCTATGACATGGAAGTGGTAGCATGCTAGGAGAAGCCTATGTTAAGAACAATAATAAAAACTTATGGAGAAGTATACGAGAAAATATATCAAAACTCCAAAGCAACTAATATCCCAAGAAGGGGTGACATTGGTGATAGTGGCCCAAAGTCCAAACCAGTGTGCATTTGATGGCTCTTTTAAGCATGGAACTATAGAAAACCTCACATTGGACTTCTCTTCCTCAGGCCATGTTTGTCTACTCCAGTGGGCTTAGCACATCATTTTACGCAGAAGGTGTTATTGACTGCCATGTTTATAGTGCTTGAATTCTTAATCCCTTGAAGTTGCTTTTAAAACATACAAATAAACACACTGCATGGTTCTAAGCTCATTTTCTCCCCCAGGAATAAACGGGGTTTAAGCTTCCTATCAGCTGGCTGTCCCAACTATTGCAGTACAATGATTAAAACCCATGGACTTTATGCTGCCAGTTGGGAAGATGGCAGGGGTGCTCTAAGATTATACTGTTTAAAGGCTATAAAGCTCCCCTATCTCCCAGTTACAAAACATTTGCCTTTTGGTTGACTAACTGATTTTGAGGCTCACTTGTTATGCTGCTTATTCCGGTTAGAACTCATTAAACAAAATGATAGCTCTTGGTTGAAGAGACCACTGTCTAAAAACAAAGCACTTCTTGCTCCCGTGTGCTCATCAGCTTCTCACTCCTATTCAAAGTCATCTTTTCCCTGTGTGGAAACCCATGAGACAAAGCTTTTATTAAACAGATTCAAAACATGTACCAGCCATCACCTCACTCATTCTCACACTCTTCCTTGGTAAAGAGGGACAAATGTCATTACACCACACGGGGCCAAGACCAAAAAGAATGTAGTTCAGTGGGCAATTATGGGTCTTTCTGGAGCATGTGGGACCCTCAAATTCCCACGGAGATATCAAGGTTGGATCACGATTAGTATCATATTCGCACCACAATACACTGCCCAGTCTCCTCAGCTATAAAATAGAGCTAATAAAGTTGTCTGCTTGAATTATTGTATAGGAAGCACTTTAGGGAACACTGAATACCACTGTCCCTCAGGATCTGCAGGGGACTGAACCCAGCACTTCCTCGGATACCAACAGCCCAGGCTGCTCAAGTACTTTATATAAAATGGCGAGAAGACTCAGCAGGTTGGGCACCTGTGTTCTATCCCAGGATCCATTGGGTAGGAGAGCTGACTTTCATAAGCTTTCTTTGACCTTCACCTGCAGACAAGTGCATAAATAAGTGTAGTTAAAACCAACTGGACTAAATAAATAAAGTGACATAGAATTTCCATTGAACCTATGTGCATCCTCTTGTATATTTTAAATCCTCTTTCGATGACTTAGAACACCTAAAACAACTATAAATGTTATGTAAATATGTACCGGATTATAGGGCATACGGACAAGAAAAGGGAGGCTAGCTGCATGTGTTCAGGAAAGGCATAGATTTTTAAAAGCATTTTCAACCCACTTGGTTGAATCCACAAATGCAGAGCCTGCAGATACAGAGACTGATGGTGCATTTGTTATTAGACTTATACCCATTTCCCTGGGGATTTTACAAACAAAGTCAGTCTACTGAAGCCATGGAGGCCAGGCAGGTTCCCAAGTTAGTTAGGGCCAGGTGAGGGTAGAGGACACAACATAAACCTTAACAGTGACAATTAGCAAAGAGAGCCCAGCAATGCCACCCAATAGTGCATTTTCCCCTCTGCTTGCCTTGGTCCAGTGGGGCAGCCTTTCTTTCCCACACTCCTCCATACCGAGCTGGAAGTTAGAAAACATTGCCTTAGGCATCATCCTGTGAGGACTTGATTCTTCCTCTTGGCAATGACAGCTTGGCTTGACTAGAATCGAGCCTTGTGTGAGGCCCATGATGATACCTTAAACAAATCTGAATTGAAACTCGACTCAAGGTCAAAGCTCAGACTGTGGCCTTCATTGTGGACTCTAAAACCCCAAAAAAGTCAAAATGACTAGAAAGAAAGAAAGAAAGAAAGAAAGAAAGAAAGAAAGAAAGAAAGAAAGAAAGCCAGCCTCCCAGGTCTCCATGGTTGTACAATTCTATGACTATAAAATCAAAAGAAAATTTAAAAGGAGAAGCTGAATACCAAGAGAGAACTTTCAGGCCACCAGGCCTGGTGACATCTGTCAAAGGAAATGTGACCACTACATATGAAATGCAGGATCAGACAAGAAAAGCTTTAAACTGTGATGCTTCTTCGTCAAAGTTACAGGCAAATCCCCCAAGGGTCCTGGAACAAGGATTGTCCAAGAGAGGAGCTCTATATTGGGCATGGATATCTCTACCCCCACAGGCAAGGCTCCACCCCCTAAAGGTTCCCAAACAGCTGTCAGCTAGGGACCACCTTTTTAAACACAGGAGCCTATGGGGACTCATTTTGCATTGAAACCACAATAACAGCTTAAGAAATCTGATGGATCCAGAAGAGAATACATTTTAAAATAATCCAATAATGCCACCACGATTCCCAAAGGACTGAGTGAAAAGCAATCTCAGAAGATTTTTTTCAAAGTTTGACTCAATTTGTAGGAAAATAAGAATACCGTTGGTTCTTTCATACATGCACTTACCTCCCAAAATGACTGCAAGCTTCCAAGCTGGTCTCATCGTCTCTTACTGTGAACTTAGTAATTGTGAGACTGAAACACCATGTTCAGTCTAGTCACTGCAGTCAGGACTCCCTGGCACAGTACATTGGATCCTCCCACTAGCATAGTAAAAACTACTATGGTTAACAGAACTCTTTCTTTCTAGAACTAGTTCATTTCTAGTTCAAGGACTAGAAATGTCACTGAAAACAAAACTGTCTACCTATTATACAATAGACAATGGTAACTATTATATACTATCCCTTGCTTTTTTAAATTTCAAGGGGGAGGGGAAATAGATGATGCCATGAATTTCAGGGTTCCTGGAATTTGTACAAATTTCCCCCAATCAAGTTTTTGCTCATTTTTACAAGCACTCCTAGTAGACTTCTAACTCCAGTAGACATTGTCATACTCTTCTGTGGAAGCTGTCTTCTAAGAACTCTGTGCCTCTCCCTAACTCTAAGAGTAATATACCAAAAACCCCTACAATAAATATTAATTCAGCGAGTTTGTAGGATAAAAAAATAAACATACAAGTTTTGGTGTGTTTCTATACACTAACAATAAAATACATGAAAAGGAAAATAAGAGAAACAGACCGGATAAACAGTTCTCTGCACCCAAATCCCGTGGGAGGGAGAGCTAAACCTTCAGAGAGGCAGACAAGCCTGGGAAACCAGAAGAGACTGCTCTCTGCACACACATCTCGGACGCCAGAGGAAAAAGCCAAAGACCATCTGGAACCCTGGTGCACTGAAGCTCCCGGAAGGGGCGGCACAGGTCTTCCTGGTTGCTGCCGCTGCAGAGAGCCCGTGGGCAGCACCCCACGAGCGAACTTGAGCCTCGGGACCACAGGTAAGACCAACTTTTCTGCTGCAAGAAAGCTGCCTGGTGAACTCAAGACACAGGCCCACAGGAACAGCTGAAGACCTGTAGAGAGGAAAAACTACAGGCCCGAAAGCAGAACACTCTGTCCCCATAACTGACTGAAAGAGAGGAAAACAGGTCTACAGCACTCCTGACACACAGGCTTATAGGACAGTCTAGCCACTGTCAGAAATAGCAGAACAAAGTAACACTAGAGATAATCTGATGGCGAGAGGCAAGTGCAGGAACCCAAGCAACAGAAACCAAGACTACATGGCACCATTGGAGCCCAATTCTCCCATCAAAACAAACATGGAATATCCAAACACACCAGAAAAGCAAGATCTAGTTTCAAAATCATTTTTTTTTTGGTTCTTTTTTTCGGAGCTGGGGATCGAACCCAGGGCCTTGCGCTTCCTAGGTAAGCGCTCTACCACTGAGCTAAATCCCCAGCCCCTCAAAATCATTTTTGATCATGATGCTGGAGGACTTCAAGAAAGACGTGAAGAACTCCCTTAGAGAACAAGTAGAAGCCTACAGAGAGGAATCGCAAAAATGCCTGAAAGAATTCCAGGAAAACATAAATAAACAAGTAGAAGCCCATAGAGAGGAGACACAAAAATCCCTGAAAGAATTCCAGGAAAACATAAATAAACAAGTAGAAGCCCATAGAGAGGAGACACAAAAATCCCTGAAAGAATTCCAGGAAAACACAGTCAAACAGTTGAAGGAATTAAAAATGGAAATAGAAGCAATCAAGAAAGAACACATGGAAACAACCCTGGATATAGAAAACCAAAAGAAGAGACAAGGAGCTGTAGATACAAGCTTCACCAACAGGATACAAGAGATGGAAGAGAGAATCTCAGGAGCAGAAGATTCCATAGAAATCATTGACTCAACTGTCAAAGATAATGTAAAGCAGAAAAAGCTACTGGTCCAAAACATACAGGAAATCCAGGACTCAATGAGAAGATCAAACCTAAGGATAATAGGTATAGAAGAGAGTGAAGACTCCCAGCTCAAAGGACCAGTAAATATCTTCAACAAAATCATAGAAGAAAACTTCCCTAACCTAAAAAAAGAGATACCCATAGACATACAAGAAGCCTACAGAACTCCAAATAGATTGGACCAGAAAAGAAACACCTCCCTTGACAGCAGCTTGACAGCACACCTAAAAGCTCTAGAACAAAAAGAAGCAAATACACCCAGGAGGAGTAGAAGGCAGGAAATAATCAAACTCAGAGCTGAAATCAACCAAGTAGAAACAAAAAGGACCATAGAAAGAATCAACAGAACCAAAAGTTGGTTCTTTGAGAAAATCAACAAAATAGATAAACCCTTAGCCAGACTAACGAGAGGACACAGAGAGTGCGTCCAAATTAACAAAATCAGAAATGAAAAGGGAGACATAACTACAGATTCAGAGGAAATTCAAAAAATCATCAGATCTTACTATAAAAACCTATATTCAACAAAACTTGAAAATCTTCAGGAAATGGACAATTTCCTAGACAGATACCAGGTATCGAAGTTAAATCAGGAACAGATAAACCAGTTAAACAACCCCATAACTCCTAAGGAAATAGAAGCAGTCATTAAAGGTCTCCCAACCAAAAAGAGCCCAGGTCCAGACGGGTTTAGTGCAGAATTCTATCAGACCATCCTAGAAGACCTCATACCAATATTATCCAAACTATTCCACAAAATTGAAACAGATGGAGCCCTACCGAATTCCTTCTACGAAGCCACAATTACTCTTATACCTAAACCACACAAAGACACAACAAAGAAAGAGAACTTCAGACCAATTTCCCTTATGAATATCGACACAAAAATACTCAATAAAATTCTGGCAAACCGAATTCAAGAGCACATCAAAACAATCATCCACCATGATCAAGTAGGCTTCATCCCAGGCATGCACGGATGGTTTAATATACGGAAAACCATCAACGTGATCCATTATATAAACAAACTGAAAGAACAGAACCACATGATCATCTCATTAGATGCTGAGACAGCATTTGACAAAATTCAACACCCCTTCATGATAAAAGTCCTGGAAAGAATAGGAATTCAAGGCCCATACCTAAACATAGTAAAAGCCATATACAGCAAACCAGTTGCTAACATTAAACTAAATGGAGAGAAACTTGAAGCAATCCCACTAAAATCAGGGACTAGACAAGGCTGTCCACTCTCTCCCTACTTATTCAATATAGTTCTTGAAGTTCTAGCCAGATCAATCAGACAACAAAAGGAGATCAAGGGGATACAGATCGGAAAAGAAGAGGTCAAAATATCACTATTTGCAGATGACATGATAGTATATTTAAGTGATCCCAAAAGTTCCACTAGAGAACTACTAAAGCTGATAAACAACTTCAGCAAAGTGGCTGTGTATAAAATTAACTCAAATAAATCAGTTGCCTTCCTCTATACAAAAGAGAAACAAGCCGAGAAAGAAATTAGAGAAACGACACCCTTCATAATAGACCCAAATAATATAAAGTACCTCGGTGTGACTTTAACCAAGCAAGTAAAAGATCTGTACAATAAGAACTTCAAGACACTGAGGAAAGAAATTGAAGAAGACCTCAGAAGATGGAAAGATCTCCCATGCTCATGGATTGGCAGGATTAATATAGTAAAAATGGCCATTTTACCAAAAGCAATCTACAGATTCAATGCAATCCCCATCAAAATACCAATCCAATTCTTCAAAGAGTTAGACAGAACAATTTGCAAATTCATCTGGAATAACAAAAAACCCAGGATAGCTAAAGCTATCCTCAACAATAAAAGGACTTCAGGGGGAATCACTATCCCTGAACTCAAGCAGTATTACAGAGCAATAGTGATAAAAACTGCATGGTATTGGTACAGAGACAGACAGATAGACCAATGGAATAGAATTGAAGACCCAGAAATGAACCCACACACCTATGGTCACTTGATTTTTGACAAAGGAGCCAAAACCATCCAATGGAAAAAAGATAGCATTTTCAGCAAATGGTGCTGGTTCAACTGGAGGGCAACATGTAGAAGAATGCAGATCGATCCATCCTTATCACCCTGTACAAAGCTTAAGTCCAAGTGGATCAAGGACCTCCACATCAAACCAGACACACTCAAACTAATAGAAGAAAAACTAGGGAAGCATCTGGAACACATGGGCACTGGAAAAAATTTCCTGAACAAAACACCAATGGCTTATGCTCTAAGATCAAGAATCGACAAATGGGATCTCATAAAACTGCAAAGCTTCTGTAAGGCAAAGGACACTGTGGTTAGGACAAAACGGCAACCAACAGATTGGGAAAAGATCTTTACCAATCCTACAACAGATAGAGGCCTTATATCCAAAATATACAAAGAACTCAAGAAGTTAGACCGCAGGGAAACAAATAACCCTATTAAAAATGGGATTCAGAGCTAAACAAAGAATTCACAGCTGAGGAATGCCAAATGGCTGAGAAACACCTAAAGAAATGTTCAACATCTTTAGTCATAAGGGAAATGCAAATCAAAACAACCCTGAGATTTCACCTCACACCAGTGAGAATGGCTAAGATCAAAAACTCAGGTGACAGCAGATGCTGGCGAGGATGTGGAGAAAGAGGAACACTCCTCCATTGTTGGTGGGATTGCAGACTGGTACAACCATTCTGGAAATCAGTCTGGAGGTTCCTCAGAAAATTGGACATTGAACTGCCTGAGGATCCAGCTATACCTCTCTTGGGCATATACCCAAAAGATGCCTCAACATATAAAAGAGACACGTGCTCCACTATGTTCATCGCAGCCTTATTTATAATAGCCAGAAACTGGAAAGAACCCAGATGCCCTTCAACAGAGGAATGGATACAGAAAATGTGGTACATCTACACAATGGAATATTACTCAGCTATCAAAAACAACGAGTTTATGAAATTCGTAGGCAAATGGTTGGAACTGGAAAATATCATCCTGAGTGAGCTAACCCAATCACAGAAAGACATACATGGTATGCACTCATTGATAAGTGGCTATTAGCCCAAATGCTTGAATTACCCTAGATCCCTAGAACAAACGAAACTCAAGACGGATGATCAAAATGTGAATGCTTCACTCCTTCTTTAAATGAGGAAAAAGAATACCCTTGGCAGGGAAGGGAGAGGCAAAGATTAAAACAGAGACTGAAGGAACACCCATTCAGAGCCTGCCCCACATGTGGCCCATACATATACAGCCACCCAATTAGACAAGATGGATGAAGCAAAGAAGTGCAGACCAACAGGAGCCGGATGTAGATCGCTCCTGAGAGACACAGCCAGAATACAGCAAATACAGAGGCGAATGCCAGCAGCAAACCACTGAACTGAGAATAGGTCCCCCGTTGAAGGAATCAGAGAAAGAACTGGAAGAGCTTGAAGGGGCTCGAGACCCCAAAAGTACAACAATATCAAGCAACCAGAGCTTCCAGGGACTAAGCCACTACCTAAAGACTATACATGGACTGACCCTGGACTCTGACCCCATAGGTAGCAATGAATATCCTAGTAAGAGCACCAGTGGAAGGGGAAGCCCTGGGTCCTGCTAAGACTGAACCCCCAGTGAACTAGACTATGGGGGGAGGGCGGCAATGGGGGGAGGGTTGGGAGGGGAACACCCATAAGGAAGGGGAGGGGGGAGGGGGATGTTTGCCCGGAAACCGGGAAAGGGAATAACACTTGAAATGTATATAAGAAATACTCAAGTTAATAAAAAAAAAAAAGAAAAGGAAAATAAGAAATCAATAATCCTTAGGAGTCAACCTAGTCAAAGAGATGAAAGACTTTTACATGGAAAATTCAAACCACTGAAGTAAGAAATTCAAGATGACATCAATAAATGGAAAGACAACTTATTCTTGTGTTCATGGATTAAAACATTTACTACTGATAACATGTCGGTGCTGCTTAAATCATTCTCCAATCTCAATTCTTACCAAAATCCCAATGGCATTTTTTTTGCAAAAACAGAAAAATATTCTAAAATTTATATGAAATTTTGGGAACCCCAGGTAGCCAAAACAAATTTGAAAATGAAGAAATTTGTAT
This sequence comes from Rattus norvegicus, assembly GCF_021556685.1. NCBI lineage: Eukaryota > Metazoa > Chordata > Mammalia > Rodentia > Muridae > Rattus > Rattus norvegicus. The sequence goes on from NC_141554.1 coordinate 66,565,508, forward strand.
GATTCCTACTTTCTGATTTCTTACACAGCTAAAATCCAGACGATGGTACTAGCATACAGACAGATATATGGACATATAAAACAGAGAGTCAGAAATAAACTCATGCATGCATAGTCAAACGACTTTTGAAAAGGATGCCATGACAAATTCAACTGGCAAAGGATATTCTCACCAGTAAATGGTGCTGGGAAGATGGACGTCCACATGCAAAGGAAGGAAGTTGGAGGCTTAATTGTGTCATTAAAAAATGAGCTCGGGGGCTGGGGATTTAGCTCAGTGGTAGAGCGCTTACCTAGGAAGCGCAAGGTCCTGGGTTCGGTCCCCAGCTCCGAAAAAAAGAACCAAAAAAAAAAAAAAAAAAAAAAAGAAAAGAAAAAGAAAAAGAAAAAGGTCCCCAGCTCCGAAAAAAAGAACCAAAAAAAAAAAAAATGAGCTCGGGGGTTGGGGATTTAGCTCAGTGGTAGAGCGCTTGCCTAGCAAGCACAAGGCCCTGGGTTCGGTCCCCAGCTCCGAAAAAAAGAACCAAAAAAAAAAAAAGAAAAGAAAAGAAAAAAAGAAAAAATGAGCTCAACGTTTAGGACCTGCCAAGAGGCTGTTCCTTATTCTCAGCTTGGAGCCCTCAGCACCTTGTATGAAACAAGAGCCATCTGGCACTGGGGACTTCAAGTCTGCCAGCTCTGTGCTCAGCGTGTTCTGCATTCCTTCCCTTCACCCTCACAACTACCCATGAGGACATCTTCTAGAGCCTCCATGAGGCCTGAGAGCGCTCCAGTTTCCCGGGCCCTCCTTCTTGCTCCTGGCTCATTCAGTGGGCTCCCCCTTAGTTCTAGCTGCTGCAGTGGAAGCATTGATGGTGAACTGGGGACTAAATTAATACCAAAAATTCCTCAGATCCTGTTAAGAATAAAATATATGAAACTAAAGTAAAAAGAACTCAAAAAGGCCCCAGCCTATAAAACTCGTAGAACATTGTGGACAGGCTTCATGACACTGAAATTGTTAATGATTAAGCTAATGCTATGTAGCTCTGATACAAAGATTACAGGCAGTAAAATAAAATAAACAAATGAGCTATCATATTTATAATTTCCTGTCTATCAAAGAAATGGTCAACATAATGAAAAGACAACATAAAGAATGGGAGCGTATGCAAATCCTATATCCGAGAAGGGGTTAATCTGGTAAACGTGATTAAGAACTTTTACAACAAAATAGCGAATAAGCCTACTAAAATGTGGGCAAAGAACTTAAACATTTTTTTTCTGAAGATGGTAAGTAAAGGCCCAGCAGGCATGTGGAAAGATGTCCATCATCAGAGAAATGAAAACCAAAAGCAGACTCTGTCCGCCGGTCCTTGTTCCGTCAGGCACCATGAGGGGTCAACGTGAGGTCGGTGGGGTTAGTAATGCGGTGGCGGCGGCTCCTCCTCCAAGATTTGAGCAGACAGGAAGTACACGCTGCTTTCGGGGCTGTACAAATACATATTCCAGAAGGAACTGATCCTGGGCCCTGATCCTGGGCCTGGACAATGCTGGGAAGACAACCTTCCTGGAACAGTAAAAAACACGATTTAACAAGAACTACAAGGGAATGAGTCTATCCAAAATCACCACTACCATGGGTCTAAACATTGGCGCTGTGGACGTGGGAAAGGCTCGTCTCATGTTTTGGGACTTAGGTGGGCCGGAAGAGCTGCAGTCGTTGTGGAACAAATACTATGCAGAGTGCCATGGTGTCATCTATGTCATTGATTCCACAGATGAGGAGAGGCTATCAGAATCAAAAGAGGCATTTGAGAAGGTGGTTTCGAGTGAAGCAGTGCATGGTGTTCCCATCCTGGTGTTGGCCAACAAGCAGGACGTGGAGACTTGCCTCTCCATTCCTGACATCGAGACTGCATTCAGTGACAGGACCTGCAAGATTGGCCGGCAAGATTGTCTGACCCAGGCCTGCTCTGCTCTCACAGGCAAAGGAGTTCGAGAGGGCATCGAATGGATGGCGAAGTGTGTCATACGGAATGTTCACCGGCCACCACGGCAGAGGGACATCATAAGCACCTCCAACTTCACAGTCTTGGACTGTTCATCCCCTGGTGTTGGGAGAGTATTCTTTGCTGGCTTCTGGCCTCCTGACGCTGGAGCTTGAGCTGGCTTTGTCTGTTCATTCTTTTATTTGCTTTATGTTTTCTCTAAGACAAACTTTTCTCTGTGTCTGAAGAAAAAGAAAACCAAAAGCAGAGGAACATACTCCCTTCCTCACCCATTGGGATGGCCTCTAGCAACAAGGGAACAACACAAAAAGCAGAAAAGCCATGTTGAGTATGTGGAAAATTTGGGTTCTTTGTATGCTATTGACTGCCAACACTATGGAAAATAGCATTAGGTTTCTCTAAAAATAAAAATTACAGCTCTCATATTATCCAACAATCTTACTTCTGGATATATGTACAAGAACTGAAAGTAGGACCTCAAAAAAATGTTTCCACAAGGCAGTGTTATTTACAATAGTTATGAAGGTAAGGCAACCCAAATAATAATCAATGAGCCTATGGATAAATGACATGTGGTATAAACATACAATGGAATAGGGTTCAGCTTTAAAGAGTAGAGAAATCCTATTACGAAACACAGTGTGGCTTAACCTTAAGGACATTGTGCCAAGTGAAATAAGCCAGCGACGAAAAGAAAAATACCATATGGTTCCTCTTATATGGAGTATTTAAACTAGTCAAATTTATAGAGACAGAGTAAAATAGTCATTTCAGAAGCTGAGAATGGGACTGAGGTTGTTTAATTCATAGAGTTTCAACTTTGCAAGCTTAAAATGTTCGAAAGCTTTGTTTCTCGAGAATGTAAATATTTTAACAGTCTTGAACACTTACAAATCACTAAGGTGGCACTTTTAAAAGGATCATTTATTTAATATATATGTGTGTGTGTATGCTCCTACATGAATCTATGTGTACCACATGTATGCACGTACCCATGGAGCCAAAAGAGGGCATCAGATTCCCTGGGGCTTAGAGTTGTTATACATGGTACTGAGTACCCAATGTGGGTGTTCAGAACCAAACCCAAGTCATCTGCAAGAGTACTAACTGCTAACTGCTGAGTCATCTTTGTAGACCCGTAAGATGGTAAAATTTACCACAATAAAAGGAACAAAAAATCTTGTACTTCAAATAATAATAATAATAACAATAAATAATAATAATAATAATAACCCAGACCTTGTGGCTCATACCTGTGATCCCAGCACTTGGGAAGCACACATAGAATAATTGCCATAAGTTCAAAGCCAGCCTAGGTTACATAGTAAGTTCCAGGCTAGTTTAGAATATAGTGGGAAAGACAGACAAGAGCAGGAAAGGAAACACAAAGGTATACATCAAACCTACAGACAAAGGCATTTGAGAATATAACAAATATGCTCAATATTGACTCTTCCCCTCGCCTCATATTACTGCACAACTGGGGTGTTGGACTTTAGTGTTCAATTTAAATGAGGCTCTCAAGTATTGCCTAGATTACTACATGTCCATGTTCTCTCTCAGTATTGTTTTATATACTAAGAATCTCTGAGCGTTATACCATTCTGAAACTAAAAATTCTTGCTTCTCATTGAGGGAATCATAACTCTTCTTGGAGGGGTTTTAGAAGATGCTAAGATCCAGTTGTGTGTCAAACCATTAGGCCATAGGAACAGTAAAACAGCTGAAAAAACCACCCAGCCCCACTCATGGTACCAAAGTACAGATAAATATTAAGATGCCAGGTTGTCTTAGTTAGGGTTTCCATTGCTCTGAACAGACACCATGACCAAGGCAACTCTTATAAGGACAACGTTTAATAGGGACTGGCTTACAGTTTCAGAGCATCAGTCTATTATCATCAAGGCAGGAACATGGCAGCCTCCAGGCAGACGGTGCTAGAGAAGGAGCTGAGAGTTCTACATCTTGATCTGTGCAGCAGAAGACTAACTGGACATAGTTTGAGCTCCCACAATGACACACTTCCTCCAACAAGGCCACACCCAATCCAAGAAGGACACACCTCCTAATAGTGCCACTCCCATGGGCCAAGCATTTAAACACATGAGTTTGTGAGGGCCATACCTATTCAAATCACCACATGTGATAAAAGAAAAAAATCTAGCAGACTTTTTTTGGGCCTAACCACTTGGCTACTTCACCAGGCTAAGCTCATCCCCAGGTGAGCTATAATGGGACAAGTTATTTGGTACCCCGCACAGACTAGGAACAATGCTCTGGGTCCAAAGCTACCCCTGGCCTCCTGTTGCAGCCCTCGTTGCCATTGGCATGGCATTACAGGATCCTTAGAGCTGGTCCCTACCACTGGCATTTGTTCTCTGTCACCCAAGAGTACTGCAGCAGACAAAATCTATGAATCTCAGAGAGAAAAATTAGTATTGGTAGTGCATTTCCTTTCAGAAGGCCCTTGGCCTTTTTGTGAAAGTTTTCCCACCCTCCCCACACCAACAATATTAAAACCCTGCATGTCACAAATTTTCTAGAAGAGGCACCAGAAGGGAAATTTCCCAGTTACAACTTTTTTCTCTTTTTTTTAGTGGGTGAGTGGGATGGAGGTAGAATCTTCAAGGTGGGAAAGCTCAAAGAACATTCTGGACCACATTTTATTTTTTATCCTAGAGCCAGTGGTTCACAACTTCTTCATTCCTGTTGTTTCTCTTTGGATCCCCAACTTTGTCTCTGAAGATCTGCTAGTAAGTGTCCATTGACTTATACTGCAGGAAACTAGAAAGACAGGGGTGATTTCAAACAGGCCCACTCCATGGGCTTCAGAGCAATGAGTAATACATCTTAACAACACAAGATTAACTCTTTAAGACAGGAGAAGGTGAGTTTACTACAGACTCGGTAGAAGAATCACATAATAATGGGCAGGAAGGAATGAAGTGGAAACTTGTGATTTCTTTGGAAACTCAGTTATGTCATATGATGTCTTGCTGGGGCATACAGGTGAAAGGATGTTTTGCTGAAGCAGACATGTGGTGTTTAGAAATAATATAAATACGATCCTACAGACAGTGGGAGGAGGTTCTGGACTTGGTTTGCCTTCTCTAGTCTTCACTGGGTAGTATTGGTTCTTGCATTCTGTTGCTGGTCTTCACTTGCCGTGACTTTGTAGAGAGTAACTTGCCAAAAACAGTCTCTTGATATGCCAGAGGCTTCTGCAGACTCCAGCCAATTGGTGGAGCCTCATAGTTTTCTCTGGATTGAACTGCCACTGCTGACCCATGAGTGCTGATTGCTAAGTGGCCTGGACTGCAGCTGCTGATTGCTGTTGGTGTTCTGCTAGTGGAGTGGACTGAACTGCTGACAATGAAGATTGGAAGAGCCCCAAAGAACCATGTCTAAACAGGTCCACAATCCCCTATTATTAACCGTTCTTTTCCACTACTTCAGGTGGGTGGTGGGCTAGAAGGGAGGTTAAAGCATTTAAGAACCATCATTAAAGTAGCTTTTGAACAATCTAAGCCTACAAAGGAAGATACAGAGGTTTGATCTGGGGATACATGAAGCCATGGCTTTGTTCCCCAGCATCATATAAACAAAGAGCAGTATCATGTATCTATAATCCCAAAACTCAAGATAGACACAGAAGAATCAGAAGTTAGAGGTCATCCCTCATCATTATATCAAGCCCAAGCCAGCCTGGGTGACAAGAGACCACATCTCAAAAAACAAGTTTTAAAAAACAGACACGTGCTCCACTATGTTCATCGCAGCCTTATTTATAATAGCCAGAAGCTGGAAAGAACCCAGATGCCCTTCAACAGAGGAATGGATACAGAAAATGTGGTACATCTACACAATGGAATATTACTCAGCTATCAAAAACAACGAGTTTATGAAATTCGTAGGCAAATGGTTGGAACTGGAAAATATCATCCTGAGTGAGGTAACCCAATCACAGAAAGACATACATGGTATGCACTCACTGATTAGTGGCTATTAGTCCAAAAAGCTCTGATTACCCAAAATACAATCCACAACCATATGGAGTTTAAGACAAAGGATGACCAAAATGTAGATGCTTCAATTCCACACAGAATGGGGAACAAAATAATCACAGAAGGTAGAGGGAGGAAGGGACACGGGAGGGAGAGAGGAGGGGGAAAGGGGGGATAGTTATTGGAAGGGACAGGAGAGAAGTACAGAGGGTCAGGAAATTGAATAGAAACATGTAACACTGTGGGATGGGGAACTCGGGTTAGCCACAAGAAAGTCCCAGACTCCAGGAAAGCATGAGGCTCCCAGGATCTAATGGCATTGGCTGAAACACCCAACAGAGGGGAAAGAGATCCTGTAGAGACTACCTCCAGTAGATAGGCATAGTCCCCCGTTGAGGGATGGGGCCACCCACGCATCTCAAAATTTTTAACCCAGAAGTGCTCCTGTCTACAAGAAAGACAGGGATTAAAAAATAGAACAGAGACTGAAGGAAAGGCCATCCAGAGACTGCCCCACCTATGGATCCATCCCATATACAGACACTAAACCCAGACACTATTGCTGATGCCAAGAAGCAGTTGCTGACAGGAACCTGGTATAGCTGTTCCCTGAGAGGTTCTCCCAGCACCTCTAATACAGATGCGGATGCTCACAGCGAACCCTAGGACTGAACCTGAGGACCCCAATGGAAGAGCCGAGGGTAGGACTAAAGGATCTGCACGGAATTGCAACCCCATAGGACGAACAACAATGTCAGTCAACCAGACCCCTCAGAGCTCCCAGGGACTAAACCACCATCCAAAAGGTCCACAAGGAGGGAGCCATTGCTCCAGATACATATGTAATAGAGGATGGTCTCATCTGAGATCAATGGGAGGGGAGGCCTTGGTCCTGTGGAGGCTTGATGCCCCAGCATAGAGGGATGTTAGAGCAGTGAGAGGGGAATGGGGGAGTGGGTGGAGGAGCACCCTCATAGAAGCAGAGGGAGGGGGACAGGGGGATGGGATGAGGGATTTGTGGAGGGGTAACTGGGGATACCATTTGAAATGTTAATAAATAAAATGATTTTAAAAAAGAAAGACCTAGTAGAAACTGAGTCCCAGGGTAGTTATGAGACACTATAGGTGGCCTTCAGGCTCAGAGGAGCTAGTTTGGATTTTCCCACAGGGCAATTCAAAAGATGTTGACTGACACTTTATACCTTCCTGGAAAACAGTAAGAATTGTCGACAAGGTCAGATTGTAATATATCTTTTCTGATTTCAAAATAATGGTCTAAAATCCATCCAAGAGGGAGTATTATGTGCTGACAATGTCTTCCAACCAAAATTATTTATTAAATATATTCCGTTCAGCATGAGCTTTAACAACCTCATCTTACTGTTTCTAGAGCTGTGATGAAACACCATGACCAAAAGCTAGTTGGGGAGGAAAGGGTTTATTCAGCTTACACTTCCACACTGCTGTTCATCACCAAAGGAGGTCAGAACTGGAACTCACACAGGGCAGGAACCTGAAGGCAGGAGCTGATGCAGAGGCCATGAAGGAGTACTGCTTACTGGCTTACTCCTTGTGGCTTGCTCAGCCTACTTTCTTATAAAACTCAGGACTACCAACCCTGGATGGCCCCACTCAGGATGGTCTGGGCCCTCCCCTATCGGTCACTAATTAAGAAAATGCTCCACAGGCTTGCCCACAGGCCATTCTGCTGGGAAGATTTTCTCACTTGAGGCTCCCTCCTCGAAACCAAAAGACTTCAGGTTTGTGTCAAGTTGATAAAAATCTAGCTGGCACAGACCTTGATCAATTAAACCACACAATACTGTTTGGAACGTGGCTAGTGATCAGTAAGCACATTGTGAATGAGAGAACATCATTGTTGGCCTCAGGAACCAGCTTCATGGTTGGTTCCAGATCACTTCTGAACCCAGCAATGGTGGTGACGTCTCCTATAAGTGACAGGGACCCCATGCATCTGTTGCTATGGCAATCACCATACATTCCCAGCATCCATTTGATTTACCTCCCACCTTTACCTGCGAGCGGTTACATCACAGCCTAAATAAAAGGCAAACCCTTTCTGACTTTGCCCCTTCTTCTTCTCCTTTTCCCCTTTATCTCCATCACCCCATTTTGTCCCCTTCCCCTACAATAAACCTCTGTCATGTGGAACTGCATTGGTGTGACCTGTTTGTACAGGAGCTGCAATTCTACCACAACGATCATCAGACGATTTCTGCACACTCAAGTGGAAGAACTTGGGATCTTTCAGTCCTGATAAGGGTACCTGCTGAGCTTGTCTGTGCTCACTGTACCCTGGTCTCCTTTGTCCCTCAGAATGGATGTGGTAGAATTCATAGCCGTAGAGAAAAATGGATGCCAAGTGTGTATGGCAGATAAAAAAAAATGGCCAAAGCACTAACTGGTTGAACAACAATGAAACAAAAGGAAACAATTCTGACACTGACACATCACCAGGTACAGCATAGCCATATACGCTGGGAAGCTCTACTCGGAGATAAGATTCCAGGACCCGTGTCTTTCATGCTGTATATAGACTATAATAGCTGAGCCTTCTCTGTTGTCATGTACTACAATAACAATGACCTTGCTGGTCATTAATCCTAGCACTTGGGAGGTAGAGGTATTCAGATCTCTGAGACTTTGGGGCCAGCCTGGTCTACCCTGTCTTAAAATAAAAGCCCTTCGAGCAGTACTCAGCACCATAGCAACCATTATGGAACTGTTTGCCTCTGTCAACATTATTATGATTGTTGCCAAAACGGTTTACATTTTCCTCTTCAGATTCCCACTCACTTTTATAATGAGGCCCAAAAACAAAACATGCTTATTTTAGAAATTTTACAAAGAAAATTAGTCTCTGTATAAGTCCCACCTCTAAAAGCCAGTTACTTACATTTCCAGGACAAAAGGTAATTTGACTTTGCTCAATCTGGCATTTTAGTACATGTTGGATTCCTGCAGCCATGCACCACCAAGCAGGACTACACTTGGGTTTTACTGTGCTCCTAACACTCAAGCATAATTCCAGGCATAACACTGCTCTCTGTGGGTATGCCTTTCCCACTTAGAAAGTTCCTAGAGGAGACGAACTGTCACTCCCATTTGGGCATCCCTCAGGGTGCAACAACACTAAGCCAGACTTTGCCAAATGTCCTGAATGGCTATGGGCCTTGCTTGCCGTGACTCCGCTTCAATGTCCTCTGCTCACAAATGCCCGTTTGTAGCAGAAATAAATATAAGGAGACAAGAATCTCTCAGTGGAGTTTGATAAGATTCTTAGATTCTTCTTACAGATGTGTGTGCACGTGTGTGTGTGTGTGTGTGTGTGTGTGTGTGTGTGTTTGGTTTTTATTGTTGTTGTTGGTTAATGGCTGCTTTCATCCATTCAGCAACTTCAAACATTTTTGTCACAGGGTACATGGCTCATTAAAGCAGCTCTTTTCTACTCACAGGTATTAAAATGAAGAGGGCTGGCCAGTGTTGCACCCCATGAAAACAGGGCATCTGTTCACAGCTTATTATTTTTGCTAGCTGCCTGCCAAAATCCACAAGCCAATGGAGGATTCTTTCTCAGCACACATAACAGTACCCTAATTGACACCAGCTCCTGTCTCTATCGAGGAGGCATACCAAGTGACAGACAAGTAAAGAAAAGTGGAACAGGGGAATGTGAGGCTTTATTGTCACATGAAATGGCCGCTTCTAAAGCTGTGTTTTTAAGAAAACAAAAAGTGGAGGAAGCAAGAGAGAAGATTGAACAGACATGTCCACTCTAGTGGCTAATTCTGCTTTCAGCCTCGCCACTCTACTGCGTATCCCGCCTTTCCTCTGATCCTCTTTCCAGTCGGCCTGAGGGTCAAAGCAGAGAGCGCTGGGCCAATCAAACTCTTCTTTTCTAGAAAGACATTTTGAGACATTCCCCTGCGATCCAGTATGCTTACTGGAAGTGAAGTAGGGGCCAAAAGTGATGCAAGAGTGAGTGTGCAAGCTCATAGCACCAAACAACAGACTCCTCCTCCAAATCAGGAGCAGCTTCTAAATCGCACGGAGCATCAGCAAAGGCAGAAAATGGATGTGCGTATATGAAAAATGTGCTGACGTATTATGCAAAGCTTTGCGTCTGCCTCCAAAAGCTGATAATTAAGAAGTGGAAGAAAGCAATCAAGGCTTGACTCTGTGTACCAAAGCACAGGAAAGATCCAGGGCTGTATTGTCAGTGCTGTTTCTCCTCCCCCATAATAGATCCTCTTCTCCCTTCCACAAGCAGTTTACAAGGCTATGTTTAGAATAGACGTCAGAGCTCTGAAAGCAACTCGCAGAAGCAAGACTTTCCCAACGGTGCCACCTTGTGGTATCTTTGTGTATTGCAACATAGCTTGGGCCTGCTGCAGAATCAAAAGGAAGCCAAAGAGCAAGTAACTAAAAATCAAGTCCCTCCATGAATTACAAAGTTGAACCTCGACTTGGCATTGGAATGGTGTGTGGTGAGTATCAAACCCATAGGTGTCATGATATGGTTAAAATATTAAAGTGAATCCACAAGGCAGAAACCATGCGTGGGGAAACAGGTCTGCATGTACACTTGGCTGGTTTGATGGATCATTATATCCGGGACTTTTTCTTTTTCTTTTTTTTTCATTTTTATGTATCAATCCATGAAAAGATTGACAAAGGACTACTGAGAAAAGAATCCTGAAAGTGCAACTTCTGGGAAAAGGACTTAGGTGCTGCATATGCGTGCGCGTGCACACACAGGCACGCACACACATAGACACACACACACAAACAGTCATAAAAATACTTTATGATATCAGTACAAGTATTTGATATGTAGAGAACCCTAGCATAGCTTCATATCCTGTACAAAGATTCTGTCTCCCACAGCCTTGGCAGATCAGTTACTTTGAGTTGAGCTTTTGCTTTAATGAGGAAACTCACTACGCTGAAGCACGTTTTCCAGATAATTGTTTCTAAGCATACAGAATCGTCAACTAAGTGGAACTGCAGAGTGTCTGCAAAACGTCTACCTTTGCCCCTAGCACAGCCTTCTTGCATAGGTCTTCCTTGCATAGCTCCTGTGGGCACTGTAGCTCAGTGCCCTCCTTTGGCACCACACACTTTCATTTGCCATCGAATTTAGAGCCTTCGTTCCCAGGTTCCCCTCAGTGCGCCCCCAGGCAATGCTTCCTTGAAAAATCTAGCACACAAAACCGAATGCACTTTCCCCATTGACAGCCCATTCCACCTACAGATTGCCTCAATTGAACTTGTTCAAAACACACAGACACTCATATGTCTGCCTCTCTCTAGTTTAACTTTCAACTTTTCCTGTTTAAACAGCAACAACCAGCAATAAGATGGGGGGGGTGGTGGCAAAATCCAAGCTGTGTGGAATTCTTCCCTACCCTTTATACCACTTTGTCTCGAGTATGCCTATCCCTTCTGTATTTCTGATTCACGTGTAACACACATGTCTTCTCATGGCTAAATTGATTGATTTTGCCTCAAAGCAGAGATATTGTAGAGTTGCAGGCTTTGTGGTGCTTCGGGTCCACCGTTTCCTCTCTTCTGCAGTTTCCTCTTGAAGCCACCATTTTCTTTTGCTCATATCTACCGCTTGGATTCCATGGCTCTAGGCGCTTGCCTGTACATTTTGGTGAATTTTTGCTATCTTCTTTCCTGAACGCCACACACATTCCTGGGCATCCTTTTCTTAGGCGTGCCCACTTCTGCTTGTCATTTTCCTCCTGTTTCTCACCACCCCTGCCTGTCACCTCATGGATGATAATTAGGATTGGTCTGTCAACTCTCCTCTGGGCTTTCACAACACCATAAGGTAACGAGAGATAAACAAAAGAGAAGTTCACAAATGATTAAAGCCAGAGATGAGGCTAGGAAGAAATGCATAAAACAGATATAGAAAGAACTCCAGGAGGCCTGACTCTGTTTCATAATTTTTCTCTTGGGCTCAAGTCAAGTCCAATAGACTGAACAGAAATATATGAGGTCACAATGGGTGGAAGGTCTTTCCTGGTTCTTACCTTGTGTCTACTAATTACTGGCCCTGCAGCACCACATATCTTCTGGGACTTCCTAAACTAGATCTTGTACTATTCCTCTGCCATGAGTTTTCAGGAAATGGATAATGCCAAACATAAAATGTAGAGGCATCAGCTGAAGGTCTGAGCAGAGCTGCAGCCAAGTACCTTACCTAACACAAGTCCTACAGTCAGAAGCTGCCCACAGTCCGCAGCCACTGACTTTGTTTGCCAAATGAACAATTCCTACTCACCTGGCAAGCACTGGCTCTCAATGTCCTGGCCGCATGCGCTCTGAACTTTACCAACCACACAGTGCTGACAGCTGTGCATTGCAAACAACTTCAACTCTGCCTGGGACTTACTACTTACCAGGGTATGCAAACAGCCTCGGGCCATTAGCAAAAGTGATTTGATGTCAAAATATACCCACACGGAACAACTTGGAGGCATATGCTCTGTATTCCCCCAAAATGAGCCCAGCAGGACTGAACCCCTGTTGCCCCATGCGCTAAGCCACTCAGAAATGCCAGCGGCACTGTTCATAGGTGCCAACATCACTCAGCATTGATTGACAGCTTGGCCGGTATTCATGCTCACTGTGTGCATGACCACTAGTAATCTGCTTGCTCTCAGAGTCACTCTCAGGGTCATTGGTAGCTGGGGAAGGGGGCTCAGTGTAAAATACTCTTGTGCCTCCAAGTTCCATTCCTTGATCACTCTTCCCTGGAAGACTGGCACAGTGACAGCTCCAGGGAAGCTGTCATTCTGAACTGTACCCGAAGACTGACTAGCTAGCTGGTTTAGTGCCTCCTCAGGAGGGCAAGCATGAAGAGTTTTCATTTTTCTAAGTTGGCTCATAAGTAGACTGCTGGTTCTACAAAGCATTTGGAAGATGCCGCCCTCCCAGAAGGTGCCCTGACTCATTTTCATCACCTCCCTGCCAGCTTTTACAAGCTCCCTAAGCATCGGTCCTCAGGATATTGCCCAGGGGTCACCGTATTTCAAGTTACCTGTGATGTGTATTGAAAATAAGATTGCTTCAGTTTTGCCAAATGGACCTGGCATTCCAGAAATGAAGCCATGGGACACAAATTTTTATTTTAGTTTACTTTCAATGCTGGAAGTCAACCTCTTTGCATGCTAGACATGTGGAATAGATAGATAGTTTAAACAGTTTCCTGGGGGAATCTTAATCAGCCTGACATTTTCAGTGCAGTGATCTGAAGTTTGTATAGTCAACAACCAGAAGAATCAATTTAGCCCATTACTTATCTGCCCAGATACATTCAGCCGAGCACAAAATTCGGTGTTGGGCGTTTCATCCAATGGTTTCCTTTTCCTGTTTCCATCTTGCCCCCCCCCTTTAGTTGGGGGTGGGGATTCTCCTGTCCTATCCAGCTTCTGACACTACTTTAACTGTACAGAGGGCATGAGTACCTGGGCTTGGGACTGGAGTTTAGCCCATGAGAGGTAGTAATGACATATACAAGCATATAAAGGTCCAGCTTCCTTGTCTGGGATGTGACTGACCATCATGAGAGAGCTCCCAACACTTGGCAGATGTAAGCAAGAAGATCAGGAGTTCAAGACCAGACTAGACAACATAGTGAATTCTAGGTCATCCCAGGTTACATGAGATCCAGTCTCACAAACAAAATCCCCTGCAGAAGGCTGGGGAAGGGAGTTTGCCTGGCTTCCTCCCTCTGTCTGTCCTGCATCTCCATCCCCTTCCCTGTGTCCTCTGGGAAGACATCCTTAATAAACCATTTGTATGACGCTCTTCATCTCAGGGTCTGCCTCTGAGAACATTTACCTAAGGATCTATTTTGCTTCAATTTTTTGACCTTTGTGACAACTTGAATGGAGTTATTATACCATAAGTGATACAGAGGTGGGCGGTGTGGCACAAGCCTTTAACCCCAGCACTCAGGAGGTACAGGCAGGTAGAAAACCTTGAGGAGTTGTTGAGTTGTAGTTCGAGGCCAGCCTATCCTGCAATGTGAGTTCCAGAACTACCAGGGCTACACAGAGAAACCGTGTCTCAGAAAACCATAAATAAATAAATAAATAAATAAATAAATAAATAAATAAAATTTAGTAGCAAATTGTTCACAAAGAGCTCAGTGCTTGTCTACCATCTATCTACATAGGCTCTGATTCAATCTCTAGTACAGAGGAGAAGGAGGAGGAGGAGGAGGAGGAGGAGGAGGAGGAGGAGGAGGAGGAGGAGGAGAAAAGGGGAGAGGGAGGGACATAAGGGATGTAAGTCATGTTTAAAGAATGTATATAGGTCATGAGAGCCTACGTTCTTTCCATACTCTATCATTTCTTCCTTTCTTTCCATAATAGCTGATATTAGATAGCATTAATATTTAGCATTTAGTATTCTAGGTAGTGTGTATGTCTTTTACATATTTATAAGAACTCTGGCATTGGCACTTCTACTGTGTCATTTTGTGATGAGGAAACTGAATACACAGCAAGTGACTTGTTCAAGTTCACAGAACTAGTGAGTGGCAGAATCAACCATTAAGATGGGTCACTTGGAGGGTTGGGGATTTAGCTCAGTGGTAGAGCGCTTGCCTAGCAAGCACAAGGCCCTGGGTTCGGGCCCCAGCTCCGAAAAAAAAAAAAAGAAAGAAAAGAAAAGATGGGTGACTTGGTTCTTACAGTTTAGGATGTGGCTCGCTCTTTTCTGGGAACCACTGGTGCATTTACTTACTTGGCATTACTTTGACATTAGGGCCTGTCCTGTTTACCATGCATTTTATATGGTTATTTTGTTTCACCCCTGTTGTGGGAAATATTAAAATATGAATTTCACACTACCACCCACAAGGCACCGGCGGACAGGTCAGCTTGGCCTGTTCTCAGCTAAGCAGACTCTCTGACCACTTGCTCTGAAATTTCTCCACCTGGCTAGCTAAGTTTCCATGTTGGGGGTTGCTTCCCACGCTAGCCCCACAATTCCAAATCCACATGGCTGGCTGGTGTGCACTTCTCAAAAACCCAGGCTTTGCTGCCATACCTTTCTCTCTGGAACCCAGCTGAGTGGCCATGTGAAGGAAAACACCACACAAATTTAGTTTAGAATCAACAGGTTACAATCACTGGTTGCAGCAGCTAGCATCCTAATCTGTAAGCTAATCTAAGTTATAAATCCTCTGGTAGCAGATCCCTAAGGATCCCTCACCTGAATGAATCAGGGGCCTTCCCTACCTCCATTTTGTCTCCATCATCTTTCCCGTCCAAAAGCAGATTTCTGATGGGATTGAAAGACTGGTTATAGTCTCACAGCCAACCCAGGCTACTTAGCATTGAGAGAACATATTTAATTGAATAGTTTTCAGATAGTATGCAAGTTAAACCAGGACATAACAGATATGGATTTATAAGCTTTATTTAAGTTAGGATAGATAACAGAGTGTTCTATTTAATTGACAAAAATGATGGAG
This sequence comes from Rattus norvegicus, assembly GCF_021556685.1. Lineage (NCBI taxonomy): Eukaryota > Metazoa > Chordata > Mammalia > Rodentia > Muridae > Rattus > Rattus norvegicus. The sequence goes on from NC_141554.1 coordinate 66,581,022, forward strand.
TGGGTGTTAGGTGTATTTTGTACTTTATAAATTACAGAATTGTAATGGTTATACTCAGTTTATATTTGAGAGAAAAGTTATTTTTTTAAAATTGCATCAAAAAGGTGAGAAATGGCAGAACATTCCCCTAATGGATAAAGATTTCAGGGGACCAATCACTGGGCAAAGAGTAGGCAGGACTTCCGGGTTAGAGAGAGGAAGAGGGGTGGGAAGAAAGAAACTTGGGTTTTGGAAGGAAGATGGGAGAAAGACAATCCAAATTCTGCATGGCTTTAAATAGCCACAGGTAGCTATGAATATTTTATAAGGGATGGATAATTACAGGACAATTTGTCTTATCTGGGTGGCAGTTTATATCAATATCAATTGGCTCTGAGTTCATTGTGTGGACATTTTGTGGGTTGAAAATTTACTAATATAAATCTGATTGATAAAATATAAGCCTCTAGAGTTTTGATTTTACCTGGTTATGGGGATTTGTGACAGCTAACCACAGGGGTCAGATAGCTAATGCGAGCAGAACCCACAGCAAGAGAACCACAAGGTGGGCAGTCACTGCATGGGTCTAGCCATGGAGGTGTCGAGACCACTGGGGCCAGAGAGTAGCTGGCATTAGTATGGGTTGGTGCCTTTTAATATTTCCCACTACATGCACCAAAGACAGTATGGCCCTTGACAGTAGGCACAACTCTTTATACTTTATATTTATAGCTTCTTGGAGGGCAAGATGTATCGTCTGGGTACTTGTATCAGTGTCCCTTCAATTTCGTCCTGATGGCCTTTTGTTACTGCTGTTGTTCTTTCTTCAGTCACCTCCACTAGTTTCAAGTCTAAATGCTCTTCCTTCTTGGCCATCACCAGACCATGGCATGACCATAGATTGTGTATATTTTTGGATACTATACAGCCAAGTTGTACATGGGTAGCAAAATTCATGATAGTAGTAAAAAATTAAGCCAATATAGATCCTTTAGTCTTCAGACACAACTAAATACATGTTTTGCATATTTTACTGTGTTTTCCAGTGTGGTAGCTACCAGTAAGATGTGGCTATTTTATGAAAATTTAAGCTAACCTAAATGTAGTCCTGCTGACCATATTCCAAGCGCACAGTAGCTGTGCATGGCTAACAGCACAGAAACAGAATGGAACACTCCTGTCCTAGTTTACTCTTGAAGACTAAATAAAATTATTTCTTTTCAGTTTCCATGAACTCCTACCCACTACCACTAAAATCATATTCACGTCCTCCCTCCTGTACCGAGGTTTTTTTTTTTTTTGTTTTGTTTTGTTTTGTTTTCCGGAGCTGGGGACCGAACCCAGGGCCTTGCACTTGCTAGGCAAGCACTCTACCGCTGAGCTAAATCCCCAACCCCCTGTACCGAGGTTTTTTTTTTTTTTTTTTTTGGAGCTGGGGATCGAACCCAGGGCCTTGCGCTTGCTAGGCAAGCGCTCTACCACTGAGCTAAATCCCCAACCCCCTGTACCGAGGTTTTATTCATGTCTTCCTTCTACAGGATGTGACTCGGGATGTAAACGGAAGATGATCTTGGTGGTAATCCCCCATCCCAGTAGTCCCAGAGGATGTGTGGAGTTCTGCCACTTGTAGCCCTGCTTCTTTACTTTCAGAAACCTTCGAGAACAGTCTGTCCCAACCTTCCTAATGCTGTGACCTTTAATACAATTCCTCATGTTGTGGTGATTCCCCCAACCATAACATTATTTTCATTGTTACTTCATGACCGTAATTTTGCTACTGTTATGAGTTATAATGTAAAAATCTGTGTTTTCTGAGAGTCTTAGGTGAACCCTGTGAAAAGGTTGTTCAACCGCCAGAAGAGTTGTGACTGACATGAGAACTGCTGTTCTACAGCATAAAGCCTAATCCCTAGCAAATGCTAGGAATCTGCTAGCAAATGCGTTCTCAGCACTCCCAGTCCTTAAAGGCCATGGGAATTGTGCCAAATTTTGCCCCAAAACTAAGTAATGAAGGTTTTCTCTCTTAGTGTTGGACTCACTAGTTAAAATCAAAATAGAGCAGCTCAACCATTAAAAACATTCAAGCAAGCCAACCAAAAAATGCCCAAAGAATTCTTAAATAGACATTTCCCAAATCATAAATTATGAGAGAAATAAAAACCAAAACCATAACAAAATTGAACAAACATGATGGAACTTGCCTTTACTCCCACCAGTAGGGAGGCAGATGCAGGCAGATTGCTCAGTTCAAAGCGAGGGCTACCTGTGCTAAGGTCAGGGCCCTGTTACAACATCAGGTGGTTAAAGTGTTCAGATTCATAGAGACAGAAGGTAGAATGGTGAGTGCCAGAGGTGAGAGAGAAACAGGAAGTTGTAAATTGGGTTAATTGTTTCAGTTTTACATGATGAAACATGTGCTTCTAAGACTATAATACATACATACATACATACATACATACATACATACATACATACATACATACTGTCTGAGTGTTGCTCTGATGATACAGTATGGCTAAAAAGCAAGCTGTGGAGAAAAGGGTTTATTTCTGCTTACACTTCCAAGTGTCAGTCTATCACTGACTGAAGTCAGGGCAGGAACCTGGAGGCAGGAAGGATGCTGCTTCCTGCCTTGCTCCTACTGGTTTGCTCGGCCTACTTTCTTATAGAACATAGGACAGCCAGTTCAGGGATGGCACCACCCACAATGTGCTGGGGCCTTCCCAATCAATCACTAATTAAGAAAATGCCTTACCCAAAATAAATAAATAAAAATAAATAAATAAATAAATAAATAAATGAATGAATGAATGACAGGTGTGGTGGCAGAGGCCTTTAATGCCAACACTTGGGAATTCAAGGCCAGCCTGGTCTACAGAGACAGGACAGCCAGGGTTACACAGAGAAACCCTGCCTTGGAAAGCCAAAAATAAAAAATGAAATAGGACAAATATGTTTTTAAAAAAGAAAGAAAAGAAACTGTTTTGCAGGCTTGCTTCCAGCCCCATCTTCTAGGGGCATCTAATTGAAGCTCCATCCTCTCAGATGCTTCTTTCTGTCAAGTAGACAATTGAATGAGAATAAAGTCACAATGTTGTCTCTTACACAGCACATCATACATAATAAATTTGTGTGCGTTACGTGTTGAGTACAAGTTATAAAGGCTGCAATAGAGCTGGACACTCCAGAAGCCTGCCAAGAAAGAATCTGTATAGACAGATGATAAACCTGACCAGCTCTGAGAGGGAGCTGCTCTAATCAGGGTTGAACATGAAGCTGCTGAATTCAGCTTCAAGGGGAAAAAAAGACTGAACTGTGTCAGAAGCAGGAGTCGAAAGGTCAGGTCCAGGTCCAGACTGGAAAACAGGTCCACCAGTTGGAATGGAAAAGCAGGCAGTCCAATAGGCTCCATCAAGGAAGATGTGGTGAGGCAAGTCAGGGAGTTGTCACTCCCTGATACACACAATATACATCAGATAATAGGTTGTGTGTGGCCGTGACATGGGAGTGTTTTGTGTCCCTCACTTCAGAGTCCAGGCAAGAAAGTTAAACCCTTTCCTTCATCCAACATGTCAGAGAAGTTCTTGGGCCTATATTTTCTGATATGATTTTAAGATGCTCACGTCTCCAGGGTTTCAGTTTTCCCTAATTAATGTATAGGGTGGCTCCCTTTCTATTTCCTATGAATAAGCCATTTGTCCGTCTGTGCAGGATGGGTGCAGCTTGACACATAATGCACTGTATGGGTCCATCCAAGGGTCACCGCCATCTTTCTTTCTCCCTCAAAATGAAGTCAAAAGTTGCTTGTAAAATAAGGCAATTCATAGCCTGAAAACCCAGTATTTTATACAACATGGAATAACTTGGAGTAGGGCAGAGCCTGATCTCAACAGTGTGTGTGTGTGTGTGTGTGTGTGTGTGTGTGTGTGTGTGTGTGTGTGTGTGTGCAAGAAGGAATACTAAGCAGCCTTTACAAAGAACAAGATGCTGGCACATGCTATAGCACAGATGAAGTGTGCTGAGTGAAATAAGCCAGCTGCCGAAGACACACGCTACACAACTCCACTTACATTGTTCGGGGATAGCCACCAGACAAGACTGCTCTCAGACATGGGTTTTAGCCAATAGAAAGTCTTTATTAGCTGGTCAGTGACTACACTGGGTATTCGTGATCCCAGTGTAGCCCCGAATCTTGCTCAGAGTGAGCTTCTAAGCACAAAAAACATGTGCTGACATGTAGTTGACATACTACAATGAACAAGAACAGCTAGCCAGAAGCAGGACTACAAAAGTGAAAAGATTAGTACATTTAGAAACTTTCCCAGAACTGTACATTTTGATGGATTAGGCCTTTGTTTTAGTTTGGCAGGAGGTGCTGTCTTCATGCTGAGTTTTATAGCACTTCCACCATGGAGTCACCTGTGCTAAGGTCAGGGCCCTGTTACATCATTGGGTGGTTAAAGTGTTCAGATTCATACAGACAGAAGGTAGAATGGTGACTGCCAGAGGTGAGAGAGAAACAGGAAGCTGTAAATTGGGTTAATTGTTTCAGTTTTACATGATGAAAATATTCTGAAGAACTCTGAAACCAAGTTCTGAAGGTTTCTCACCACCATACACTCTACTTCAAAGTCTAGTCTGTATACTTGAAAACAGTTCAGAGAGTAGGTTGGAGAAGGAGAATCCCAGAGGACCAGAATGGCAGCAGCGAACAGAATGAGGCAGTGTATCAGGGAGGGCATCGCGGGAAACAGAGGACACACCTCAAGCAGAACTTGGGAGTATCCAATAAAGAAACCGCACGCAAAGCTGAGTTTGATAGTGTATGCCTATAATCCTGGCACGTGGAAGCAGGAGAATTACCTGTTTGAGGTTGGGGCTGGGGCTGGCTCAGTGGGTAAGCGCTTTCTTTGCAAGTGTGTAGACTTCCAGCACTGCAGTAAAAGCCAGGTGCACTAGCACATGTCTGTCACCCCAGCATTGGAGACGTTGTGGGGTCAATTGGATCCTGGGGTCTTGCTGCTCAGCATCAAGAAGTTTCAGCTTCGTTGAGAGAGCCTGTCTCCAAAACTAAGGTTGTGGGCAGTAGAGGAAAAAGGAAGCCTCTCCACATATACATGCCTATACCACACATGTGCGCGCGCACGCACGTGCATGCACACACACACACACACACACACACACACACACACACACATGAGTTCAAGGTCATGCTCAATTACATACAAATTTGAGGCAATCCTGGATTATAGGACTCTCTCCCTCCCTCCCTCTTTCCCTCTCTCTTTTTCTCCCTCCCTCCTTTCCTTCCCTCCCTGCCCCCTCAAAACACATATACCATTAAGTTCTGCTGCAGACACGGCGCTCCTGAGCCGTGCAGTCTCTGCTGTGATGTCCTGCCTCCCCTGTGATCTGGATCCTCAGAGGTTTCTCAGCTTTGAAACGAAAACCCTGTATCAAAGGATCGATGCTCCACAGTCTAAATTCTCCCTGCCCCTTTTAAAGCCTATGCTACCACCTAATGCTTTTTAAGGAAAAGTGGCCTTCATTACAGGAGGAGGGACTGGCCTTGACAAGGCAATGACAACTTTCCTGTCCAGCCTGAGTGCCCAGTGTGTGATAGTCAGGAGGACTATTGATGTTCTGAAAGCTACTGCAGAAGAGATTTCCTCTAAAACTGAAAATAAGGTTCATGCGATTCGGTGTGATGTTTGAGTTCCTGACATGGTGCATAACACAGTGCTGGAGCTGGTCAAAGTTGCAGGCATCCTGATGTGGTGAGGAACAGCTCGGCAGGGAACTTCATTGCTCCCAGCGAGAGACTGGAAGATCAAAAACTCAGGTGACAGCAGATGCTGGGGAGGATGCGGAGAAAGAGGAACACTCCTCCATTGTTGGTGGGGTTGCAGACTGGTACAACCATTCTGGAAATCAGTCTGGAGGTTCCTCAGAAAATTGGACATTGAACTGCCTGAGGATCCAGCTATACCTCTCTTGGGCATATACCCAAAAGATGCTCCAACATATAAAAAAGACACGTGCTCCACTATGTCCATCGCAGCCTTATTTATAATAGCCAGAAGCTGGAAAGAACCCAGATGCCCTTCCACAGAGGAATGAATACAGAAAATGTGGTACATCTACACAATGGAATATTACTCAGCTATCAAAAACAATGACTTAATGAAATTCATAGGCAAATGGTTGGAACTGGAAAATATCATCCTGAGTGAGGTAACCCAATCACAGAAAAACACACATGGTATGCACTCATTGATAAGTGGCTATTAGCCCAAATGCTTGAATTACCCTAGATGCATAGAACAAATGAAACTCAAGACGAGATGATCAAAATGTGAATGTTTCACTCCTTCTTTAAAAGGGGAACAAGAATACCCTTGGCAGGGAATAGAGAGGCAAAGATTAAAACAGACACAGAAGGAACACCCATTCAGAGCCTGCCCCACATGTGGCCCATGCATATACAGCCATCCAATTAGACAAGATGGATGAAGCAAAGAAGTGCAGGCCGACAGGAGCCGGATGTTGATCTCTCCCGAGAGACACAGCCAGAATACAGCAAATACAGAGGCGAATGCCAGCAGCAAACCACTGAACTGAGAATAGGACCCCCGTTGAAGGAATCAGAGAAAGAACTGGAAGAGCTTGAAGGGGCTCGAGACCCCATATGTACAACAATGCCAAGCAACCAGAGCTTCCAGGGACTAAGCCACTACCTAAAGACTATATATGGACTGACCCTGGACTCTGACCTCATAGGTAGCAATGAATATCCTAGTAAGAGCACCAGTGGAAGGAGAAGCCCTGGGTCCTGCTAAGACTGAACCCCCAGTGAACTAGACTGTTGGGGGGAGGGCGACAAGGCGGGGAGGATGGGGAGGGGAACACCCATAAGGAAGGGGAGGGGGAGGGGGATGTTTGCCCGGAAACCGGGAAAGGGAATAACACTCGAAATGTATATAAGAAATACTCAAGTTAATAAAAAAAAAAGAAATCAGAAAGCAGCTAATTATAGCACAGAAAGGAGCTGCATTTCTTGCTATCACTCCCGTCTATGCTAAGAGTGGATCAGGCTTTGTAATGCCAAGTTCTTCAGCGAAATCAGGCATGGAAGCCATGAATAAGTCTCTTGCAACTGAATGGAGTAGATATGGAATGCGTTTCAACATAATTCAGCCAGGGCCTATCAAAACCAAAGGTGCCTTTAGCTGTTTGGACTGGACTGAAAGATTTGAGAAAGATATGATTGACAGAATCCCCTGTGATTGGCTGCGAACTGTGGAGGAACTTGCAAACCTAGCCACTTTCCTTTGCAGTGATTATGCCTCTTGGATTAATGGGGCAGTCATTACATTTGACGGTGGAAAGGAAGTGTTTCTGTCAGGTGAATTCAACTCTCTACAGAAGGTCACTGAGGAGGAGTGGGATATAATTGAAGAACTCATCAGGAAGACAAAAGTCTCCTAAGATGCTCATGACTTCCTCTGTGACAAACTAAAGTTAGAGACTAGAGTGATAGAGATGGACCATGGTCTTCTGCTTGCCTTCAGGGTTAATAAACTGTTTGCTTTGATGAAGAAAACACATATAACACTTATAACAACAACAATAACTACAACAACGACAGAACAAACAAAAACCACATACAAAATTATGACAGGACTAATGGAAATCTGTGAGAAAAGGTGAAACATCCAAGAGTGAACACCATGGAAGTTATTCACATGCCAAGATCTGGAGAACTAGCAGAGGAATCAGTCACTTGTGCTAGGGGCACTGAAGCTCTAGGCCAGGGAGGCCTGCTAGCAGCTGTGTTCTTCTAGGAAAACAGCTATTATCCCACCCAGCTTGGAAGGAAGGGGCTGGAGGAATACTAACCTCGAGCTCTCTCTGTTTCTGACTCAGAGCTCCGGTCACTGCCCTTTGCCCCCACTTGGCTGTACCCAAACAGAATCACCCACTTCCCAGACTGGACCTTAAGAGACAAATGGAGAATAACCAGCTGAGAGGCTCGGGCTATCTCACTGGGCACTGCAGGATTCTGTACTCCTTGAAGACATACGCACCCACTTAACAGAGCTGTTGCGCCTTCTGTGTTTGATACCTCAGTCTGTCTTCTTTCGCTCTCTGTCATGTTTTGCCAGCCTTTATCCCATTACGTATAGTTCTCTAGACCTCTGGGGCAAGGGTCACATGATGTTAGTGCCTGGCCCACCCTAACATGCCATTTCTCCAGCCACTGGAGGTCCAAAGTGACGTAGACACAGATAAGATCTGTTCCCTGGAATTGACTTCTTTCTGCCCTTGTTTTCTTTCCATTGTCTTTTCTCCAAGATGAACCTAAGCTGGAATGACATAGACCGTGTGGAGAACTATCGGTGATAAAGAGACTCCTGACATGTTAAGAAAAGCAATGCCAAGGAGACAGAGTCCAAAACGGAGAGGCTCTACAATGCCGTTTGATACAGTTCCTCCCTCTCTACTGCAGTCACACATCTCGCTGCCCTCCTGCCCCCCCCCACACACACTCTTTTCTGGTCTCCACCATCATGAAGATCATTCATGGAAATCTGTCATCTCACCAACCCCCAGAGAAATAAGTCAGTGCACTGTTTTAGTGTGATATATGACACCAAGCAACTTTATGGTTTTTTAAAAATGAATTTAGATCAGTATATTATTAAAGATCATGTTATAATTTTCGTTTTAATCTATTCTTTAATAATATTCATAATATATAAGGACAAGGTTTGACTTTCTTCCATTTAACAAGTGATGCATACTGCTTAATTTATTTCAAATTAAGTATGCACGAAAGAGTATGGCTTATCTACAAATTCAAAATGACATTTTAATTTTGTGTTTGGGGACCAAATGTGTATTAATATGTAGATTGAAATTTAACTATGTGTTGGAGCCCTCCAAACTGCTTCCGTGACCTGATATTTGGAATTCTTGAATTTCTCTCTTTAAAAAAATCAATTACGTTATTATTATAATTTTCATGTTTTGTTTCTAAAAAAGGAGACACGAGCACTTTCCGGCTGCTGTTTGCAAGTCCTCTCCAGAAATAACACACTGTGGGGTTGGATCATTTTATTTCCAATAAAGGAAAAGTCAAATTGAATAAAAAAATTTCCCCCGTTAACATGTGTTTTGAAGAACCAGAGCTCTCATGATGTACTCAGAAGTGCTTCTAAGTCTGAGGTCAAAATTCAAAACTCTCACTTTTGTGTCTATTGCTCATTCTCTCTTTCCCATCAGAGCCATGTTAAGGGAACAAATCAGTAGCTCATTCTGTTCTAAGTCAGTGTCATTGATGCAATCTGCCTTGCTCAAGTTATCCACTTGAGAATAAGTCAGTCATCTGGATAATAACAGAATGCTATAAAAGGGCAAGACCACCACTACAGGCACAAGAGCCCAGTGAGCTAGCAACCAAGTGACAGATGGCCTGGCCCCCAAATACCTCCTTAGCATCTGGCAGTGTTTCTGTTTGTACTGGTTACTTTTCTCATCACTGTGGCAAAACGCTTGACTAAGGTAACTTAGGAGTCTGAGGCAGCTGGCAGCACTCCATCCAGAGCCAGCAAATGGAAAGAGATAAATGTCACTATTCAGGTCGCTTTCTCCTTCTCCTAGCCTCAGTCCATGGTATGGTGCTGCCCACGTCTAGGCTGGGTCTTCCTACCTCAAATAAGCCAATCTAGAAACGTCAAGGACGTGGCCAGAGGTTTATCTCCTAGGTGATTCCAGCAGGTTACCAGTCTGTTTTAGTCACCACAACCTTTGGAATTAAGTGATATTCTACAATTATTTTCTTTAAACTTTAACAAACTTCTGGATATTTTTTATACCAAAATGAAGTTGAACGTTTTGAACTCATGTCCTGGCTCCCAGCTCGATGACCTTCACCAACTTCTTTTTTTTTTTTTTTCGTTTTTTCGGAGCTGGGGACCGAACCCAGGGCCTTGCGCTTGCTAGGCAAGCGCTCTACCACTGAGCTAAATCCCCAACCGACCTTCACCAACTTCTTATTTCTCCTTTCGTTTTCTAATGCTGTTTATAGATATGAATGAGGAATTAAATGTTTTTACGCAGTGAGCTTAACCTGTCCGCAGTGTAGGCGCACCGCCATCAGTGCAAAGTGGGGAGAGGGAGAGCTTGGACCTGGCTTTGGTTATTTTCACTTCAGTGCATCATCAAACTGGCAGATGGGTGAACGCACACTGTGTGAAGGGTGAAAGTGATAACAATCTCCATGTGAACAGATGTAGCTCATCAAAGCAGCCCTGAGAGAATGAGGGTTTCCCCTGGCAGACAAACAAAAGCCTCATTTTCATAGCACCATTAGGCTGAGGCAGGTAGTGTAGAGATTTGCAAGTGTGGTTCCCAGACCTGCATTACTGACTTGAGTACTTCCACTAATAAGAATTATTATTTTTTAAAGATTTATTTATTTATTTTATGTATATGAGTACACTGTCGCTGTCTTCAGACACACCAGAAGAGGGCATTGGATCTCATTACAGATGGTTGTGAGCCACCATGCGGTTGCTGGGAATTGAACTCAGGACCTCTGGAAGAATAGCCAATGTTCTTAATCTGTGAACCATGACACCACACCCCACCCTACCCACCAGAAATATCAGGCCCTGAGGAATCAGAAACTTTGAAACTGGGGTACAGAAATTTGCATTTTAACAAGCCTGGTTAAGATTTATGAAAATCCAAAGCATTTCAGGGGTATCTGGAATCTAATTGATCCTCTTTTGTTGTTTTTCATCATCAAGTGCTAAATGACATCGAAGCAATGCCTTCAAAGATAGAGAAAATATTAGAACTTAAAACTGTGTGTGTGTGTGTGTGTGTGTGTGTGTCTGTGTCTGTGTCTGTGTGTGTCTGTGTTGTGGGGAGTGTCTTGCTATGTAGTTCAGGGTGGGCTTGACCTCCTAATCCTACATCCTCTGTGTACTAAGTACCGGGATTAAAAGAACCTCCACGGCATCCAGCTAGAATGTAAAATCCTATACTAAGACATTCATCAATATGAAAGCAAACGAAAAAAATTTTCAGACATAGAGGTCTTAATTAAAACACACACACACACACACACACACACACACACACACACACACACCACAGACTTCCAGCCAATTCTGGTGTACACGCAAGTACCAGAACCTGCATCATAGCATGACACAATTATTTTTGTAACAAGTTTCACATTCTTGTTCTCCTTTTTTCATGGGCTTTCTGAGACCCAACGTTATTGTGAGGACGATATGTGTACTTGGACATGGTCCTTTATGGGCAAAGCCACATGAAAACCTGAAGGATTTCTCTCAAGAGAAAATTTGATGATTTAATCATAGATTCTGCATGGCACTGATGAATCTGCCCTATGAGTAGGTACAGGATTGGACTTTTTTTGTGGCCTTTGGAGATCCCATGCATTCATTCTTTCTATATGCATTCTTTCTGTATGCGTTCTATCTATCTATCTATCTATCTATCTATCTATCTATCTATCTATCTATCTATCTATCTATCTATGGTACTGATTATTAAACCTCAGGGATTTCTTAAGCAAGTACTCTACTACTAAGCTGTACCTCCAGTGTCTTGCTATGTAGCACAGGCTGGTCTTAAACTCTCAGTTCTCCCACCTCCACCACTGAAATGCTGGGATTACACATGTGCACACCACCACACTTGTAGGCTTTGGGGATCTCATATATTTGTGTGTGTGCGTGTGCGTGTGTGTGTGTGTGTGTGTGTGTGCGAGAAGGGTGAATGAATGGCCTTTCAATGGCCTGATAGCTTTGACTGTGTCTGGGGCTCTGACTCCAGGAACACCTGTCTAGTATGCTCTAAGCACTGCGCAATGAAACATGCGATGATGAAAAATATTCTACAACTTGCAACATCAATCTGTGACACACCACTCAATATGTGAGCCACTAGACGCAAGAGGCACTTAACAGTACGGTTAGCACCATTGAACAGATGGGGTTAAAATCTCATGTAATCTTAACTAATTTAAATGTGATAGCCACACACTGGTCAGTATTATACTGAAAGTTACTGTTTGCATCAAATAATGCTATATACTTAATGTAAGCTAAGGAAAATTATTCTGTTTCTCAGAAATTCAAATGGATTGATCAACTACTATTGTTATTTGCTAAATCTGACCTGAGTCTAGGCTCTTGGTCAGGTGTGGTACACATCTGTGATCCCAGCCCTAAGGAAGCAGAAGGAGCATCACTGTGAGTCTGAGGCCAATACAATCTACGCAGTAACTTCTAGATTAGATGTCACAAAAGACTAGACATCACAAAAGAAGGAGGAAGAGGAGAAGGAAGAGGAGGAGAAAGGGAGGGAGGAGCAAGGAGAAAGGGACAGGTGGGTTTGTCATTAGCCACAAAGATAGAGGCACAGCTCCACCCTGCTACTCTCAGCAGCCTAAGGAGTTCCCTTAAATTTTTAAGGGATTTCTACAGGTGAGACCGAAAAGAATTTTGGCACAAGCCAGTGTGAGATTTGGAGTTTCTAAAACAGACATGATTTGGGGGGGGAAAAGAAAAAGCACCTGAGAGCATGGGTGTGGGCTTCTCAAAGAGAAGTTGTGCTTTATTTACAGATATGTATGTGTGCACCTGCATATACATGTGCACTTGTATGCATATGCATGTAGAGGCCAGAAGCTGATGTTAAGTGTCTTCTTTGGTCAATTCCCACTTTATTATTTGAGACAGTGTCTTTCACAGAGCCTGGGATTTGCTGATTGAAGTAGACTGGGTGGCTAGCTCCGTCCGTGCCTGGGCTTTTTATACGAATTTTGGGGGACTGAACTCAACTCTTCATAGATTCAAGCAAGGCAAGCATTTTACTGACTGAGCCTTCTTCCCAGCCTAAAAGATATGTCAGAAATAGAACTTAACCATGGCAGTTAAGAGAAAGAGAGACGCTTAGAGAAAGATTACACCAGACCTAAATATGAGTGCATGTTTCTCAGTGGAGAATGCAAGGACATGTCTTAGCTCTAAATACCATCTCAAGTTATATCTTGAGAGTTAAGAATTTTCTTTCTTTGTTCTCTCCTTTGGGTACATGTGATTATAGGACAGCTCCAGAGGTGACTTGGATGGGATTATAATCTAATAAAGGAAAACCAGGAGCCATTATGGGTGCACAGGGGGTTTATGGCATGTGTAGTTTCTGGTGAGATTACTCAAAAATTGCGAGTTTATATCTGGGAAGGGAGGGAGGCCTCAGGGAAATGTTATTTGGGTTACAAATTTGATTCTCAGGTGATGAGAGGCTTCAACCAAACTTCCGGGTTCCTTCCCCATGTTCCCACAATGTCCCCTTTGACCTGGCTTCAGAAGAAAGAAAGTTCTGTGACCATAACCAGAAAAAAAACAGATTTGAGTTCATTTTGGCCAGATAAGGGTGCAAGACCAGTTGTTCTCTTTTGACATTAGTTTAAAAGGGAATAATGAGTGGCTGAGAAAATTAATATAAGTGATGAGTTAAAAGACAAATTTGAGGGGTTGGGGATTTAGCTCAGTGGTAGAGCGCTTACCTACCAAGCGCAAGGCCCTGGGTTCGGTCCCCAGCTCCGAAAAATAGAAAAGAAAAAAAAAAGACAAATTTGACTGGAGATGAAGTCCAATGGATAGAGGGCTTATCTAAAAAGCCATTCATGTAGCATTCTTGTAGTTATCCTTATCTCTCAACCACTGACTGCATCCTCTACAGACAAGTTGTGACAGAAAATGGAAGGCAGTGTCTGAGAGGCTAATTTCAGCCAAGATGATTCTGGGCTTGGAGTATAGTCCCAGGTACTTAGTGTGTTATCTGTGAGCCATGCTACTGATTGTCAGGCACTGTCTCCTTGCCTATTCAATCCTCTAGTCACCTCGACGGCTGATTACCATATTAGAGTCATTGTGGGAATTAAAAAAAAAACATAAGATCAAGATTCATTTATTATTCCTATACTTGTGGCTTTGCTTTGCTTCAAAAACAAAACCAAAAATACATGGCAACTGGAAGAATATTGCTAGTTCTCTAGAAAACTTAATAGTGGTTTTTTGACAACCCTATAATTTCCAGCTGTGATCAAATAGAGGCGCCATAACTCTCTCTTCTTTGGGTACAGAAAAGAAACCAGTATTTGGTGCCTCCAAACTCATCATTGATATAATAAAGAAGGTATTATTTTACAACTGCATATTAAGTGGATATTTAATAACCCCTGTTTTGTGTGTGTGTGTGTGTGTGTGTGTGTGTCTTTAATTTCTTTATATTTATTTTCTTTTTAGACAATGTCTCATTATATAACTCAGGCCAGCCTGGAACTCTGCATGTTGCCCAGATTCAAGATTCTCCTGCCTCACCCTCCTGGGTGCTGGGTTTATAAGCATGTGTTGCCACTGCCACATTCACCTATGTAAACATTATTTTAAAAAATATTTATTTGTTTTGATTTTATGTGTATGGGTATTTTGCCTGCACATATGGCACCATACCATGTGCATGCCTGGTACCTCTAGAGGTTAGAATAGGGTGTCAGTCCCTAGAACTGGAGATGGTTGTGAGCCACCATGGAACTGGGAATTGAACCTAGGTCCTCTGAAAGAACCTCTAGTGTTCTTAAGTGCCTACCCATCTCTCTAGCCTGAACAACACCATTTTTTTTACAAATAAAGTTTTATTGAAACACAGTCACATTCATTTGTTTATTCAGCAATTGTGGCTGTTTTTGTGCTATGAAGACAACAGGGCTAGGCAGTTATGACACAGACAACATGGCGCGCCAAGTCCAGAGTATTTACTCTCAGGTCTTTTACAGAGCATTCAGGCTGACACGTAGCTGAGTAACAAGTGCCACTTGTCTTACTGTAACTTGCATCACTTTCAGAGGCATCCAAAGAGCTACAGTCAGAGAAAAATATGTGGACAGAAGCCGTGTGTGTGTGTGTGTGTGTGTGTGTGTGTGTGTGTGTGTGTGTGTATGTGTGTGTGTGTGTGTGTGTGTGTGTGTGTATGTGTGTGTGTGTGTGTGTGTGTGTGTGTGTGTGTGTTTTCTGCTCTGAGGTGGTTGGATCCGGGAGGCAGACTAAAGTCCCGTGCAATAGCCAACTGTTAATCCCACCAGGTGAGAGTAAGACCACTACCACAATTTTTAACCAAATTTGAAGCAAGCTAACTGGCCAGGACCATGTATACCGACCAGGTTCATATCTGAGACCCCATGCTCAGAATATGGCACCGAAGTACATTAGTCAAGGGCTTATAAAGACAAAAAGCCACAAGACTACGTACTTCCTGCCTTTGTACAATCAGAGGCAAGCATACATCCTGCCAGACTTCCTGCCTACATACCTCCTGTCTATGTATGATCAGCACACTTCCTGTACCATTGGGACAACCAAGCTTGTTTACAGAAGCAAAACCACATAACTTGTTATCCTATACAAACAACAGCACCCAGCACCCCAGCAAGCATGTGTCCTTGGGCAAGTGGGGCCTATTGATTAGAGGCGGTTTTGTCTTATAGATCTCTTAAGCACGGCAATTTAAAGTTAAGATATAATGTTATTCAGAGCATCAGACAATTTACCTCTGAGGGTTGACAGTCATGTGAGTAAAGTGTATAATCAAAAGGACAGCTGCACCTAGTAGATATGTTTTCTTTTCATAGACTCATATAAACAAATAGTAATAGCCAGTTGTAATGAATGATATGAAGTAAACCCATGCCTATCTGCTACACCTGGGAGGGCCACAAAAATATATGCTAAGAACAAGTTTGTGTTTTTGAACTGAGGTCACGAGTCTTGTCTTGTTTTCTTGGAATGGTCTCACTAGCACTCAGAATTCTCCTCGTATAACTCCCTTCTTGGACTGTGTTCTGACAACTGGTCTTTTGTTTCTATATTCTGGTTTCCAATTTGTGTTTTTATAGATTTTGTTTCTATGTGTCTCTGTGTATATGCCTCTTGTACCTTTTCTTTTAAAAAATGGCTTTTGTTTGCCTGTTTGTTTTCAAAACAGAGAGAACAAGGAAGGGAGTGCAGTTGGGTAGGTGGGGAGGTAGAGAGGATCTGGGAGGAGCTGGGGGTGAGAACCATGTCCAGAATATATTTTATGACAAACTCATAGCCAGTCTAAAACAACAGCTAGACCAAAACCTCAGAGTTATTAATGAAGCTTAACACTACTTCACCCTGTGGTCTCCAACCTAAATGCTCTCCTACCCCAGATCCTGGGGGATTCCAAGGTTTACTGTCTTATATTTAAAAGATCACCTTTTACATTTATTTTTGAATTCCATATATAAGTACTGTATTATATCACTAAATCCTCTCTTCCTGCTACCCCTCCTCAAACTCATGATCTCTTTTTCTTTAATTATTGTTACATGTACATATAAATGAATACATATGTAAATATAACCTGCTGAGTTCATTTAATGTTACTCATCTGTATATATGTTTAGAGCTGACCACTTGGGACTGGATAACACATTCGGGGCTTGTCCCTGGAGAAAGTGGTTTTCCCTCTCTCTGTAGTCATTGATTGCCAGTACCTCTTCATCTAGGGTGTGGCCTTCTGAGATTCCCCCATCCACATTTTGGTGTTGTCATTATCCAGGTGATGTTTAGGCAACTATATTGTTGAGATTTCATGGGTGCACCTTCCCTGTCATATATAGAAGACACTGTCTCACAGCAGACACCCTAGTCCATTGTCTCTTATTTTCTGTCCCCTTGTCTGAGATGGTCCCTGAGCCTTCTGTGTGTAGTGTTGTGTTGTGCATTGACTTTTTGATCGTTCATGGCTTTCTGTAATGGTTTAGGCCAGCTACAAAAAGAAGCTTCTTTGATGAGGGGTGAGAGCTTGTCTGTGGATATAAGAATCAGTATTTAGACTATAGTTGGAAACTATGACTTGGAAAGTGTGACAGTAGAATGTTCTCTAGGTTCCATGGCCAGTCAGGAGTAATTTAAGTTCAGGGTACTAGGTGTAACTCTTACTGGGTAGACTTAAGTCCTTTTAGGCGGCTGGTGGTTATTCCCCAGAACACAATGTCACTATTGCACTTAAACAATGTCTTTTCTATATCCCTTTTACACCCTGAGTCCTAATGCCTATTTGGTTTTGAAGGCCTAGCCTCCCAGATTAGCCAGTTCATCTGATTGTTCTACCCCAGGGATCCAGGGACAGTCCTCATTTATTTGGCCAGGCCTTATCTAAGGAATTCCTTCCCTTTTCCAGGTCTCAAGCCTAAGTTCTCCAATATGTAGGCAACTTCCACTTTTGTGCACCCACAGAAAAAGATCCCCAAGAAAGAACTAAGGCACTCCTCAAATTCTTAGCCGATATAGGTGACAAGGTATCCAAAAAGGAAGTCCAATTGTGCGACAGTGAATCTAACACTTAGGAGTGCACCTATTCAAAGGAAAGGGGAAACTGAATGAAGACCATGCATCACCTACCTCTCCCTCTCCTTTACCCAAACCACTTTAACCTCCAGGGTTTTTAGGAGGATTCTACAGGATCTTGTTTCCAAGGAAATAGCTTGACCTCTATATCAGCTAATAAAGAGGCAGGAAATATACAAACCCTGATCTAAAGGGCCAGAGGAACTGTAGGACACTAAACACGTACGCACGCACGCACGCACGCACGCAACCTTCTCTCCTCTCACCCTCCTGTCTCCTTTCTCTGCCTCGTCTCTCTCTCCATCTCTCTCCCCTCTTCTTTCTCTTCCACCCAACCTCTTCCTCCTTCCCTTTCCCTTCACTCTCCCCTTCCCTCTTTTACCTCTTGTCTCCCCCCTCTTCTCACCCCTCCCCCTGTCCTTTTTCTCCCTCCCTCCCTCCCCTTCTCTCTTTCCTCTCTTCTTCCCTGTGCAAGTTAGGGATACAGATACTGGGATGAAACAGCATGACCAAGAAGCAGGTTGGGGAGAAAAGGTTGTTTGGCTTACACTTCCACATCACTATCACCGAAGGAAGTCAGTACATAAGGTCAAAGGAGGCAGGAACCTGAAGGCAGGAGATGATTCAAAGGTCATGGAGCTGATTACGGATTGCTTATCATGGCTTGTTCAAACTTCTTACTTACAGAACCCAGGAGCACAACCCTGGGATGGCCCGACCCACAGTAACCTGTGCCCTCACACATCAATCATTGATTTATAAAATGCTCTACAGGCTACCTACAGCCTGATTTTTACGGGTGACTTAAGTTTGTGTTGAATTAACATAAAACCAGCCAGAACACTCTGTCTTTCCCTCCTGTTCCCTCTCTTTGTCATCTTTCTCCTCCCTCTCTCTCCTCTCTTTCCTCCTCTTTCTCCTCTTCCTCCTTTCCTCCCTTCTCCCCTCCTCTCCTCTTTTCCTTCCCTCCCTGGACCTTATCATTCCTGTCAACCATAAAGACCTCCAGAATGGAAGCTCCAAAAGCCATACAGTGATGACAATAATAGCTTTAAAGCACCTATTTTCTCAAAGAACCTCAGGAGATACATAGCTGCAAATAACATTGGTTTAAATCGCCTCCTTCATTCTCCTCATCTCACTTCAGTGGAAGAAGTGCCAAGAGTTGTATATAAGGCCACTGCTGGTCCAAGAGCAAGCCTGCAGTGAAGGAGGCAGGGCATTAAGGGATTTTCTTTAAACCTACATTTATATAACCTCTTACACAACTCAAACAGAGCATACATAGGCGTCTCCCTCATAGCTATTTGCCTTCTGTTATACTTTCCCCAGCTGTTACTACCCTCCAACAGAGACATACATACTCGTCTTGAATAAACACTTAATATTTGTTGAAATTGCAAAAAGCAGTCCTTTTCGAAACTGTCCAGAACCAGGAAGATGACTCAAAGTATAAGACTGACGACCCACATGTAGAAGAAGTTCTCTGACCCCCACATGCACATTCACGCATGTGCATACACAGATAAATAAGTGTAAGGATAAAAAAAAATAGGAGAAACACTGTCCCACTTTCTTTAGGCTTCTGATTTCTTTTTGTATTTTCCCACTGGAAAGCCAGAGGACAAAGTCTTCTTAGGAGACAAAGGTGAGGAAGTTGCAAGTTCTCGTTCTCTCTCTCTCTCTCTCTCTCTCTCTCTCTCTCTCTCTCTCTCTCTCTCTCTCTGTGTGTGTGTGTGTGTGTCTGTCTGTCTGTCTTTCTCAGTATGTGTATACATGTGTCTGTCTCTGTATCTCTGTCTTTCTCTCTGTGCATATGTGTCTGTTTCTATCTCTGTCTCTGTCTCTCTGTGTCTGTCTCTGTCTCTCTGTCTCTCTGTGTGTCTATCTCTGTCTCTCTTTATCTCTGTGTGCGTCTATCTTTCTCTGTGTATATGTATATGTGTCTGTCTCTGTCTCTCTGTGTCTGTCTCTGTCTCTGTCTCTGTCTCTCTCTCTCTCTCTCTCTGTGTGTGTGTGTGTGTGTGTGTGTGTGTGTGTGTATACATTCTTGTGCACATAAGGCTGCAACCTTCTTGCAGACATGAGACTATGAAGAGACAATGGAATCAGCGTTCTCTTCCAACCTTTCCCTCCATCACCAGCTAGTACCCCTTTGCAACCTCAGCTGACACTAGAGGACAGGGAGGGGAGGTGTTGCTCCTGAGAGGTTGCTTCTGGCGAGAGCTAGTAAGGGGTAGGGGAAGCAGAGGCTTGCACAGCTTTTTGATGCTGCCAGACCACGCGGTGTGTGTGGAAGAGCACGGGTTGGAAGAGAGACTTACAGGAAGGGGACACTGGCGTTCAGCTCCCCGCCCTGACTCCAGCAGAATTACAGAGATGCGCCTCCAGGAACCGTGGAGACTGCTTTGGGGAGGATTCTTGGGTGAACTTTACAAATACTCTCTGGGGTTGGAGGAAGCGCGAACCTGGAGTTTGGTGCCCCCTAGTGGACTACAGATATCTGAACTGGAGCTACCTCAAAGATCTGAGAGGGCTGCATGGCTGAAAACCAGAATGTGGTTTTCCCACTAAACCCGACTCATTGCCTTCAGAATGTGGGAACCCGACCTTGTGCCATCACCGAGGTACAGTGTGCGGTAGCACAGGGCCATCCTGTGTGTGGCTCGAAAGGAGGAGAAACCCAGCTTAAAGCTGAATACACGGCAGACAAGGTTGTCCCAGCACGCAGGACTCAGATCACAAGTTCAAGACTAGCCTGGAAGTGGGGAGGTCATAGCATCCTATCTGGAAAAGGACCTTTCCCCTCAGAAGATCTAAGTCTCCCTTCCCTGACCACCATTCTCAGACTAGAGGAATTTGTAATCAAGAACATCAGCTTTACCAAAAGAGAGCACAGAGTTCTAAGAGCCACCCAAAGCACCTGCACTCGTGTTTGAAAGCAGGGATTGGAAAACATAAAATGGAATCACATAGAGTCAGCCAGTAAATTGAGATCCATCAACTCTTCAGTGGCATATGCCCAGACACAGGGCATAGACTTGGGAAGCAGACAGAAGGAGAACTAAATATTAGTGTACCACTTAATAGCTTTATTACCTCAGGAGTCCCTAGCCCAGTTCCATTTTCTACATTTGTAAAGAAGGGTAAGTCCTAATGTGAAACTTGGTGTTTGCTGCAAACCTGTAATTCAACACTTGGGACTCAGAGGCAGGAGAATCAAAAGTTTAAGGTCATCCTTAGCTACTTTACAAATTTGCACTGGAGAATCTCATTGGGATACATGAGACAAGTAATTCCGTCTCAAAAATGAAAGGGAAGGGTGGACGCTTGTAATTAGGAAAAGGATTAAACATTATAAGCAAGCAGGGGCTGCTGCTTAGTTATGCACAGGTTGATGTTTGATGTCAGTTCCCTCGTGTGTCTTTACTGGGGGAAAGACCTAAAGAAGTCTATGGCAAAAGACAAGGGGAACTAATAAAAGTGAAGCTAAAAAAAAGCATGGGTTAGGGGTTGGGGATTTAGCTCAGTGGTACAGCGCTTGCCTAGGAAGCGCAAGGCCCTGGGTTCGGTCCCCAGCTCCGAAAAAAAAAAAAAAAAAAAAAGCATGGGTTAATGTGGTGGCTCATGCTTGTAGCCCCAATACTCAGGAGGCCAAGGGAGGTGGATCACAGGGTCCTGGCCACCCTGGGCTACAGAATGAGACTGTCTCACTCTCCCACCCCACAAACAAAAACAAAATCAAAACCATAAAACAAAATTCCCCACAAAAGAAATGAGTCAGGAATGCTGACATGCTAGTTGTCAATCCAGACTCCGTGAGCTGAGCTTCAAATTTGGTTGTGAGTTTCCTGGCAGCTGAGGTGTGAGGGCTCTCCTGGCTCCTGGTCTCAGAAGCTGTGGGTCAGGGGGAGATTTTCTGACTTCAAAGGTTTTCTTTCCCAGGGGTTTCCAAACCTGTTAACAGAAGTGATGGACTAATTGAGACTATGACAATTTCTGTAGCAGTTACTATCTGTAATCCTTCCAATTCCCTGCTATGTTATGAGATCATCCGGAGGGTTTGGACATTCCCGGCCTCCACCGCCAAGGAAATAGTCTGTCGCCCACACCGAAGCCTCAGATTGAGAACAATCTCTCAAGCATATCGGAGTAGTTTCAGATGAAATAGCTAACTTCAAAAGGTTCTCTTTCCATGGCCCAGTTCTGGCCCCACTACTTCTCCATCAAAGGCCATGGTCATCTTTCAGGAGCATTTATATAGGAAGTGAACATCCTTTGCCAAAAACCACTACAGGTGAGTCTTTCCAGCCAACCTCTAAGGCACCTCAACTAATCTGCATATGCTAACATGGGCTCTAAGAAAGGCGTCAAAATAAGCCCCGTCCTCCCTCACCTTTATTTAATCCCCACATAGGTTTTGCTTTTACCATATGGTAATTATTTCCAAATCACAAGTGCAAACACTCACTCTGATTGGAAAATTAGCAGATTTCAAACTCAGGTAATTTGTCCCTAATGAGGAACTTGTTGAACTGAATTTAACAATTAACTCGAACACCCTTTGCTGCCTGCCGCTAAGGCAGGGAGTGGAAGACAGAAGGGTGAGTCAAGGGCTGGGGGTCCAGCAGGTTAAGGCTGGGTTGGGGAAAGGTGTGTTCATGAGGCTCTTACAACCTCAGACACTTGGCTGTTCAAGGAGCTATATGTGTGTGTAATATACCCAAATGCATATAAATGGAGAGCAACTAATAAGTGTCCCTGTACCCACAATCCACTTCCCATTGCTATGGGGAAGGTCTCCACTTTCCTCAGATCTCCACCCTGGCAGTAATCTTGGTTCTTGTGCGCCCCAAAGAAAAGAATTCAGATAGGACACAGTAATCGATCGAGCGGAGGGCTTAATTAGCGCAAGCAAGGTAGTAAGAGTGAACTCTTTATGGGAAAAGAGTAGGTCTAGATGAGCAGCCAAAACCTCAATCCTAGCAGGCATGGGGTTTACATCTCTCTACTACCTGTTGTCCCCTCTTTTGTACCTCTCCCGTGGTAAGCACTTCCAGGAAAGGGGTGTGCTTTCCTTGGAAGACCATTTTTACCCATAATTTAGTCCAAACTGATATGTAAGATAGAAAAATCTTCATAGGGGTTTAAGTACCCTTAAAGTTGTTGAAAAACAGTAAAGGAAAGGGTAACAGTATTCTGTGCATGTTCCCTTGGAGTCTTGAAGTTGCTTTAATCTAACCTCTCTAGCAGCATGGACCACTTTCTCTCACTGTCCCTTAAATCTTGTTTTTGGGAGATCCTAAACTGGTGTATCTGGAGCTTATCACAGCCACTTTTTTTATATCCAGATCATCAGTTAACCACCCTATTACCTTTATACTGTTTCAGGGACCTCATCAAAGCCTGCCTGTTGTTCCTTAGGTCTGCTATATTACACTGTATTAATGTAACATACTTAAGAAAATTCCAAGCAGTAGACAGATGTTGCTACTGTTGGTTACTATCTCCTGGAGCTACCTGCTTAACAGCACCACTAGACACTCATGACTAATCTGGTATCAGCTGTGCAGAAGGAACTGGAAACCTGGAAGACAGATAAACAAGAGTACTGAAAGAGAAACACAGAAAGAAAGGGAGTACCCACCCCCCTGTCTTCCTCTGTCTCTGTCTCTTGTCTGTCTGTCTCTGTTTCTCTCCGTGTCCGTCCGTCCATATGTCTGTCTGTCCCTCCCTACTCCCTGCCTCCCAAGTCCCCAGAAAGGTGAAATCCGTGAATTTTAGTTAACTGCTGGAATAGTTAGGATCCCCTTCCTGGGCATTTTGCATATGACTGTACAAAGCTTTTCAAACCATTCTCGTTTTACCCACCTTAGTTCGTGTCTGGGCCCCTTGATTTCTGCAGATCACAGCCCAAGTAACCCAAGACTGTAAGGATTTCAAAGTCACCCAAGCATAGGGTCATCACTCTTTCTGTGATCCTCAATGATCAACTCCAATCTCAAGATCTAGCATCCAGTTCATGCTTGAGACTATTTCTGTTTCTGTATTTGGCTTTGCTCCCCCATCTCCAGAATGCCAGTGACACTTCCCAGCAAAAAACAAAACAAACAAAACAACAAAAAACAAAAACCATATGGCTAACCACTCAAAAGATAGCTAGTGACAATAAAAAGCTAAATTAAAAATGTGTTTACTGCAATTATTTTAAAATTTAAAAATTGGCAAGCATGGTGGTACATACCTTTAATCCCAGCACTCAGGAAGCAGAGGCAGGCAGATTTCCGATTTGAAGCCAGCATGATTTACAGAGGGAGTACCAGGACATACAGGGCTGTGAAGAGAGATCCTGTCACAAAATAAAATAAAAATAAAATAAAATCTAATAATCGATACTTGGTTCACTTATCAGGAAAATTGTAAGTGCATTTGAGAAATGAATCTACATTTTTGTACAAAGATCAATTGTTTATTCGTGTATACCTGTGTGTCTGTGTGCGTGCAGATATTGAGGAAGCCAGCAGGGGGAGTTGGATCCCCTGGAGCTGTGATTATAGTAGCTGGGAGAGCCATTTCTCCAGTCTCCTAAGTCTGCATTTCAACTCCAAGTTTTCACATGATGTGAATACTAAATTCACATCCTGTATTTTTGTATGTGTGAACATGTATTGGGAGTTGGGGGCACACGGAGGCTACGGGGTAACCTCAGCTGTCTCTTCCAGGTGTCATTTACCTTATTTAAAAAACTTTTTAATGATTCTTCATGATTTTCACATCATTTACCCCAATCCCATTCATTTTCCTGCCCCTCCATATCTGTTCTCTGCTCTCACAACCTCCCCACCAAGGAAAACAAAAAATAAAACTAAAAATTGAATTAAAATAATTAAAAAATATGTCACCATGGAAACTGAGGTGTGTCACTCTGTGTCACAGAATATACCCTTTTGTCCACACAGCTTTACTTACAAGTGTTTATTGCAGTGAGTCATTGGTCTGGTCTGAGGCCTCTGGCTCCTGCTACACTATCGATACTGGATCCTCACCAGGACTCCTCTCAGACATCCTGTTATTGCCCTGTGTCATGGAGACCCTGCAGCTTTGGTTCTGCAGGACCAGCCCATTCAAGTGCTCCAGCAGTCATAAATGGGGTTTGGGCCCTGGGGATAGATGAGTTGGTCAGCCCACCAGCTCTCCTGTGCCTGCACCTATGCCAGCAGGGTCAGCTCTCCTGGCTTGCCCAGGCCAGTGGTGAGGCCTGCCGTCCTGAGTGCTATAGCTGGCAAGGGGAGAGCCAGCTCTCCTGCTTTCACACCATGGGTTGGGGGCAGCTCTCCTGTACCCTACTCCTGCAAAGCCAACTCGGAGTGGGTCCAGCACAGGGGTAGAGTCAGATCTGCACAGCTCTGAGACATCAACATGGCCACAAGCAGCAATAGAGACCAAGGACATCCACATGGCCTTTGGTGGTAACATGGGACCCAGACATTGACAGACTCCTGGTGCTACAGGGCCACAGACTCAGACATGGCCCTCGGTAACAGCAAGAGCCAGGACTTCATGATGGCCTCGGGTGGCAGTGAAGGCTACACACATCAGACTGTTCTTCGTCACCCTCAAGTTTCCAGTTCCTCCTCTCGATACAGGGCCCAAAACGCTTCTGCTTTTTCTTTCTTTCCCACCTCTTCACCACACCCAGTTCCACATGAAGCAGGGATTGCCTCTGAGTGTCCTCTGCCCACTGGCTGCCACATGGCAGCATCTACCATAATTTTTTAAGCAGGATCTAATGACGTCAAGGAGATGCCTAAAGGGGTAAAAGGGCTAGTCAAGCATGCATGACAAAGCAAGTTCAATTCCCATAACGCTCATAAAAATCCATATGTTGTGGCCAACAGCTATAATCCCAGTGCTTTGTAATAAGATGAGAACTGGAAACAGGAGAATCACCTTGGAGCTCAGGAGCAACCTCTCCTGGATAATAGAGCATAGCAGCAGAAACAGCAAGAGAGACTGTCTCACAAGTACAAGACATACCTAAACTTACATACATGTACACACCACACAAGACATACCTATACTTACATACATGTACACACCACACAAGACATACCTATACTTATAGACATGTACACACCACACAAGACATACCTATACTTACAGACATGTACACACCACACAAGACATACCTAAACTCACATACATGTACACACCACACAAGACATACCTATACTTAAGACATGTACACACCACACAAGACATACCTAAACTTACATACATGTACACACCACACAAGACATACCTATACTTACATACATGTACATACCACATAAGACATACCTATACTTACAGACATGTACACACCACACAAGACATACCTATACTTACATACATGTACACACCACACAAGACATACCTATACTTACATATATGGAAACACCCACACAAGACATACCTATACTTACATACATGGAAACACCCACACAAGAAAGGAAGGAAGGAAGGAAAGAAGGAAGGAAGGAAGGAAGGAAGGAAGGAAGGAAGGAAGAAAAAAGGAAGAAAGAAAGAGAGAGAAAGAAAGGGGGAGGGAAGGAGAGAGGGAAGGAGAGAAATTTTAAATGAGTAAGAATCCACCTTAGGAAGGAAAAGCTAGGTGTGGTGGGTGGCATATACCTTTACTTTAAGGACTCTGGAGGCAGAGGGAGGCATATTTCAGTGAATTCGAGGTCAGCCTTGAACATAGTGAGCTTCAGGACATCTAGGACCACCAAAAGGGGGAAGGGGGCTCCAGATTCTCATGACACTAAAATCAAGTCACAAAATGTAATCACCTAATATTCTCAATCAAAACCATAGCCAGGTAGAGCTAATTCCAGGAAAAAAAAAAAACAGATGCCACTAAACGGTAACTGGAAACAAAGGTGAATTTATTTGTCTGTCTGAAAAGGAAGGGTACATCACTGGAGCCAACCATTCTGCTTATTGTACCTGAATGGACCACTTACAGAGCTAAAGGAGGAAGGACAGCAAAACTGGCAGCGCACTGAGGTCAGATCTGCTTGACTCTGAAGGCTGAGCTTAAGTTCTTTGCAACTGCTCACTGGACCAGTTCACTGCTTCCAAGGACAGGCACCTGCTCCCAGCAATGTCCAGGATGCTCCCGCCAGCTTGATCTCTCTCTGGTGGCCAATGTGACCAGCGTGCTCGAAGGTGGTCAGATCTTTGTTGAAGAGCACAGGCAGGACCTCAGTAAGGGTTTATGCCGGTGACGATCACAGTCACCTGTCCCTTTGCTAACCTCTTTCAGAACTGACAGACCAAGTTTCCATTTCTTCTTAGAGAAAAAGGCAAACAAACATACACATGCACTTGCTTACAGAGGCAAATTTCATGTAGGCAGGTTATCCTTCAGAGTTACAAAAGAACAAGACCCAAGCAGTAAAATAGCGCCTGTCCATGACTGAGGCAGCACCACCACCCACAACAGCCAAAAGGCAGCAACAGCCCAGACATGGAGAAACAGATCAGGCCATATACAGACAAGGGACTGAGGATGGAAGTTCTACACAGTACAGCATGAATGAACATTAAGCCCTTCCAGGCAAAAAGGCAGACACAAAAGGTACAAAGTTGTATATCTAAAACACTGTAAAATTCAACTAATATATATATATATAAACACTGGGAATAATTCAATTCATAGGGACACAAAGCAAATCGGTGGTTGCCAGTGGCTGGCGGAGGGGGAAGGGGGGAGGGGACGGGGGAGGGGAGGATGGCTTCCTGCTTAGTGCTTAATGGGTCCAGGACTTCTTTGAAGTGCCGAGCATGTTTTGGAAACACACAGAGGGCTGGCTGCACAGCATTGCCAATGTCACGAATGCTAAGGAACTGCACCTTCATGTGGACAGATGTTTGTTACAGAACTGATAAACCTCAACCCTCTAAGGGCAGAGCAGCCCAGTCCACTGAAACAAGGACACTGAGATGGGGTGAGCAGGCAGGGAGTGTGGAACAATTGATGAGGAGTAAACGGGGTGGGGATGGGAGCAGAGGAGCCCACTTAACAGCCTCAGACAGCTGTGGGCACTGAAGAACCAGTCTGCAAGACCAAGTTCTAAGTGCTTGCTTATATCCTCCGTGCCATTGACCTAGAATGTTCTAAAACATGTAAGTGGCTTCACAAGGAGAGCCACAGCGAGCCAGCCCAGATGGCCTTTTCCAGGCCAGTGGTAGGGCCTGGAGGGGAGCTGGGGTCTGCCAGAGCACTGGCTGCAGGGCAAACCTTCCGAGGACTGGGATGCTCATCAGACAAGGCTGCCATGGGCTCCCTTGCACAGGACTGCAGGCCTCGGCTGTCCTCAATTTCAGTGTGACAACCCTAATCAGGCCAGGTGGTGGTTCACACCTTTACCATCAGCACTCCGGAGACAGAGGCAGGTGGACATCTGTGAGTTTCGGGCCACCCTGGTCTACACAGTGAGTTCATGACAACCAGAGCTACCTAGAAAAACCCTGTCTCCAAAATCAAACAAAAAATATATTAGTTTTTCATAGTGCATTCACATCAATCACATTTCAGACACTGCACTCAAGCCTTTGAATCTAAAGAAATACCAACCAAGTTCTCTTGAAAGATTTCTCCTGGTTCACAAGTCAAGTTCTTATGTATTTAAGACAGGGAAATGAGTTTTACAAAGCTATGACCTTCTATCACAAGGCACAACAATATGAATCTTGGTGACATTGTGCCAAAAGTAGAAGGGTTCGGGAAGCAAAGGGTGGGGATAGGAAATGGGGAATTGATGGTTAACAGGTGTAGTTTCAATCCCCCAAAACAAAAAGGTTCTAGAATGTTTTTGCACTACAATGGGATTGTACTTACTAATATACTGAGCTGCATCCTTAAACTTATTAAAACAGGGCAAGTGTTGGTGGTACCCACATTTAATCCCAGCAGTCAGGAGGCAGAGGCTGCAGGTGGATCTCTGTGAGTTTGAGGTCAGCCTGATCTATGCAGTGAGTTCCAGTGCAGTCACAGGTACTGTGAGAAACCCTGTCCCTCAAAAAAAAATAGTTAAAACAGCAAAATGCATGTTTTTAATCACCATTTACAAATAAGCCTCCAAATTATTAAAGTGTACTGTTGCAATTTTAATAATTAGAGAACTGTCAGTCTGAAAAAAACTAAAATTAACCTAGTTTAGATGTAGATATACATCAGGACATTACAATAAACTTGACTTTATCAACAACAAAAATAGCACTAGTAAAATAGCAAGTAAAATAGCAGTAGTTTAAAAAGTCCCCTTCTGAGTTCTATGTAAAACTTTTAGCTATAAAACCTTGGCACATTGAAAACACCAAAAATATGAAGTAAAAACTGAAAATTGATTTAGCTCAACACTAGTGCATATTTTGAGAAAGGGAGACTAAGGCAAGACTTAAGAGTCTGGGGCAGTTGGTGGTTCTCCCCTCCCTGTACCTCTATACTGGCCACCTGTGTGTCCCTGATGAGTTTGCTGAATGGCTGCTCTGGGCATAGCCACTCTACGTGGCATGAATCTCAGCTGCACATTCTGGCCTCTAGCCTGCAGCTGTTGTACCCGGGCAGCAGGGTACTGGAAGCTCTGTGAAGGAAGATTATGCCCATGACTCTGCTGAGTGGAGCCTAGCTGACATACCACAGTTGCCTGAGGCTGACGAACCCTCCCAGCCTCAGCAAGGTTAAGGAGACCGCTTTGCTGAGCTGACAGTGCCCACTGCTGAATGTTAGACCTCTGGGGGCAAGCTGGTGGCACTGGTCTTGGAGGGACAGGGGCCCTAGGTGGCTGATGCTGTTTTGGAATCAATACATACAAAGGCTCTAACTGCTTCTGCCTCTGCAGCTCTGGTTGTACATACTGCTGTGGCCGAGGCTGCTGCAACCACGGCTGCTGCTGTGGTTGCTGTGGCTGTGGCCACGGCTGCTGCTGTGGTTGCTGTGTCTGCGGCCACGTCTGCAGCTGTGGTTGCTGTGGCTGTGGCCACGGCTGCTGCTGTGGTTGCTGTAGCTGCGGCCATGGCTGCTGCTGTGGTTGCTGTAGCTGCGGCCATGGCTGCTGCCGCTGTGCTTGTAACTCTGGGTGCAAAATGACAGAGCCTGGTGGAAGCCTAACAGTTACAGGACCTGAGGTATTTTTTACAATTAATTTCACTGATGTCTGCACTGAGCGCTGTGGTGTTCTAGTCTGGGTACTGAGCATCTGGCTTCTGGGAGGCAGAAAGCCTCTAGAAGAGGTTTCTGTAGATGCTCGGGCACCAGTGGGGAAGCTCAACACCCGGGATGGACTATTCATCAAAACAGGGGCTCTCTGTGCTAGGCCAAGCAAATTGATAACGTTTTGGCCAGTGCCACTGCTGGGGCCTTGGATGACCGGACTGCTCCCTGTTGAGCGGGCAGAGGACTGGGCTGCTGAAGGCAGGGTGTTAACACTGCTCACTCCCCAAAAGGTTTGCTGAGCCTGGCCAGCTGATTTGGGAGAAGGAGCAAGTCTTGGAAGCTTCCTACCTCTGACTGATATTGAGGAAGAACTGACTGCTGAAGAGCCCTGTCCTGAGGTGGAGGGTTGTGTGAGCAATGGAGCTGGGGACTTAATTCTTGTCTCCACGGCTGGAGATGACACTGATTGGGATGTGGCCTTCTTCCCTAGGGAGGGCTGACCAAGATGGATGGAGTCAGTAGACCCCTGCAGTATTTTGCCTAGACATTCAGCTGTGCTCTGGACAGACTCCTGGCCAACACCCATTGCCTTTCCAGGCTCAATCCTTTCCCCAGCTACAGAACCGTCGTCTGAATGATCACTTGGGGCAACCTGGGGAAGATACATCTGGCTATCACATCTACCCTCTGTTGGTAGCCTTACTTCAGGAGAGAAAAATGGGTCACTAAGGGACTGTGCTGTACTTGTACTAGGCTTAGGTTCCCACTGCTGACTGCCCTCTTCACACTCAAATGGATAATCATTTACCTCAGGAAGTGGCCAGGCTGTTGATTCTGCATCATCACAGGGCGCCATTTGCTTCCCTCTAGCATATTTATGCACATCCACTTCTCTGGGGGCCTCCGGTTCACAGGCTCTCTGCTTCCACGTGTCTACACACTTTCCTGCTTCAGCAATCTTCAGATCATATTGATCACCTTGTTTTGTTTCTACTTGTTTTCTGCAAGCAACCATTGTTGAAACATCAGGAGGAGTTGTACATATATATTGTTCTTCCTCCAGTTCTAGATAGGGCCACTCGTGACTCGTAAAGCATTGTCTCATAGAGTCTGTCATCATCTTCTGCTGATTAAACAGCAGTCTGTTGGCTGTGCAGGCAACAGCAACAGAGGGATCCAGACACAGTGGCTCTGCTGTAGCTAAAATCAGTTGACTCTCAAGCTCAAGTTTTTCTTCCTCAGTCCACTGACGGTTATCACTTGTAATGGACTCTACATCGCTTACTAGACTCTGCATCGTGGGACGTAAGAGAATGTGTCGAGTTTGGTAAGCAGGAGTCGAGGAAGCAGAGGACACATCAGATGCCACAGCAGATGACTCAGCAGACAACTCAGCAGATGTCTCAGCAGATGATGCAGCAGAGGACACATCAGATGACACAGCAGGCTCTGCACCAAGCTCCCTAGGGGGGTGGATGTCACTGCATTGTCTGTAGTCTCTGATTTCTGCTATGACACACCCATGGTGAAAAACATTCACAGGAGACTTTTCCAGGACATCAATCAGAAAAGAAGGTAACTCTTCAGCATCCAAGTATTCAAGTAGTTTCTGTCCTAAATAAGGCACTGGAAAGGGCTCAATAAGAACTCCCTCTTTGTCCTTCAGCATGAGAGAATAGCCCTGATTTTCTGGGTACAGGTTGACCACTAAACATGGCAACGCCTCTCTCCTCATAAGCTTCTCTAGCAAGTTGACATTGCTTCTAAGGCCCTCTACCTCTGCCTCTTTTTCACATTCCTCAACATAAATGTCATACAGTTTTTCATGAAGAGATTTTTCCCCACTAGGCACTGGGTTGGCTGGAGGAGGCTCCTGCTGGACAGTCTCAATAATATCATCTGTCTGCTCCAAAGCCTCAGCTAGATGCTGTTCCATCTTAACAGGCAGTCAGGGCCCTGAATGAAAAGAAAAACAGGCCCTGTTAGCAAAGAGGTGGAAATAACAGCCATTATATGCCCTTCAGTTTATAACCTCATCATAACTTTAATGTGGACACCAAGAAAGCCACCTCCCAGCCTAATAGCCTGCCTGCACCAAGAGCCTGTGAGCATTAAGCCATGTCCACCGGCCTATGCCCACCCCGCCCCATGAGCTGGTAGGCTTCACGCCCCGTCCGCGGCTCAATGCCCACTGTGCCCCAAGAGTAGGTAGGCCTCGTGCCCTGGCCTCTGCTTGGTGCCCACCCCACCCTTAGAGCCTGTAGGCCTCGCACCCCATCCGCAGTTTGATGTCCACCCTGCCCTAAGAGCCTGTAGGCTTTGCATCCCATCCGTGCTCGATGCGCACTCTGCCCCATGAGCCGGTAGGGTTCACGCCCCGTCCGCGGCTCGATGCCCTCTGTGACCCAAGAGCCCGTAAGCCTCAAACCCTGGCCTCTGCTTGGTGCCCACCCGACCCTAAGAGCCTGTAGGCCTCGCGCCCTGTCCGCGGTTTGATGCCCACCCGCCCTAAGTGCCAGTAGGCCTCACTCCCCATCCACAGCTCAATGCCCACTGTGCCCCAAGAGCCGGTAGGCCTCCCGCTGTCCGCGGCTCGATGTCCACTGTGCTCCAAGGGCTAGTAGGCCTCGCGCCCCATCCTTGGGTCGATGCCCACCCCGCCCCACGAACCCATGGGCCTCGCCATCCATCCGCCGCTCGATGCCCACCCCGCCCCAGGAGCGGGTAGGCCTCGCGCCCCGTTCGCCGCTCGATGCCCACCCCACCTCAGGAGCCGGTAGGCCTCGCGCCCCGTCAGCCGCTCGATGCCCACCCCGCCCCTGGAGCCCGTAGGCCTCGCGCCCCGTCAGCCGCTCGACGCCCACCCCGCCCCTGGAGCCTGTAGGCCTCGCGCCCCGTCAGCCGCTCGATGCCCACCCCGCCCCAGGAGCCGGTAGGCCTCGCGCCCGTCCGCCGCTCGATGCCCACCCTTCCCCAGGAACCGGTAGGCCTCGCGCCCCGTCTGCCGCTCGATGCCCACCCTTCCCCAGGAACCGGTAGGCCTCGCGCCCCGTCCGCCGCTCGATGTCCACCCCGACCCAGGAGCCCATAGGCCTCGCGCCCCGTCCGCCGCTCGATGCCCACCCCGCCCCAGGAGCCGGTAGGCCTCGCGCCCCGTCCGCCGCTCGATGCCCACTCTTCCCCAGGAACCGGTAGGCCTCGCGCTCCGTCCGCCGCTCGATGTCCACCCCGACCCAGGAGCCCGTAGGCCTCGCGCCCCGTCTGCCGCTCGATGCCCACCCCGACCCAGGAGCCGGTAGGCCTCGCGCCCGTCCGCCGCTCGATGCCCACCCTTCCCCAGGAACCGGTAGGCCTCGCGCCCCGTCCGCCGCTCGATGCCCACCCCGCCCCAGGAACCGGTAGGCCTCGCGCCCCGTCCGCCGCTCGATGCCCACCCCGCCCCAGGAGCCGGTAGGCCTCGCGCCCGTCCGCCGCTCGATGTCCACCCCGCCCCAGGAGCCGGTAGGCCTCGCGCCCGTCCGCCGCTCGATGCCCACCCTTCCCCAGGAACCGGTAGGCCTCGCGCCCGTCCGCCGCTCGATGTCCACCCCGCCCCAGGAACCGGTAGGCCTCGCGCCCGTCCGCCGCTCGATGCCCACCCTTCCCCAGGAACCGGTAGGCCTCGCGCCCCGTCCGCCGCTCGATGCCCACCCCGCCCCAGGAGCCGGTAGGCCTCGCGCCCGTCCGCCGCTCGATGCCCACCCTTCCCCAGGAGCCGGTAGGCCTCGCGCCCCGTCCGCCGCTCGATGCCCACCCCGCCCCAGGAACCGGTAGGCCTCGCGCCCCGTCCGCCGCTCGATGCCCACCCTTCCCCAGGAACCGGTAGGCCTCGCGCCCCGTCCGCCGCTCGATGCCCACCCCGACCCAGGAGCCCGTAGGCCTCGCGCCCCGTCCGCCGCTCGATGCCCACCCCGCCCCAGGAGCTGGTAGGCCTCGCGCCCGTCCGCCGCTCGATGCCCACCCTTCCCCAGGAACCGGTAGGCCTCGCGCTCCGTCCGCCGCTCGATGCCCACCCTTCCCCAGGAACCGGTAGGCCTCGCGCTCCGTCCGCCGCTCGATGCCCACCCTTCCCCAGGAACCGGTAGGCCTCGCGCTCCGTCCGCCGCTCGATGCCCACCCTTCCCCAGGAGCCGGTAGGCCTCGCGCCCGTCCGCCGCTCGATGCCCACCCTTCCCCAGGAACCGGTAGGCCTCGCGCCCGTCCGCCGCTCGATGCCCACCCTTCCCCAGGAACCGGTAGGCCTCGCGCTCCGTCCGCCGCTCGATGTCCACCCCGCCCCAGAAGCCGGTAGGCCTCGCGCCCCGTCTGCCGCTCGATGTCCACCCTGCCCCAGGAGCCCATAGGCCTCGCGCCCCGTCCGCCGCTCGATACTCACCCTTCCCCAAGAGCCCGTAGGCCTCATGCCCAGTCTAAGCAGCTGTGGTAACAATTCTAGAGGCCTAGGCTGGCGACCGTTAGTTCATGGCCAGGGTCAGGTAGATACCACAAAGTCCCCCACCTCAAGCCCTCCACCTCACAGAGATTTAAAACCGCTCAAGAAACTGAAAAAGACGTTAATTTCTTAAGAATTTCTAAAATAAACCGGTACCTGTAGGTATAACTGCCGCTGCTCTCTGAGTCCTCCACAGCGAAGTGAACAGGAGCGTCTATGCCGGCCAACGGCTGCCAGCCGACTGAGCCAACGGCCCAAACTTCAAGCTCCTCACTGCGAAGCAGGGTCACAAGTCAGGGTCACACGTCAAAGTCCCACTTCCTTTCCGGTGGGGGGCGGGAGGGGGGATACACTTCCGCTGGAGGTATACATACCCCACCAAAGTACACCACTGCCCCAAGGCCTTGCGCCTCATCCGCCGCTCGACGGGGCAACCACCACCACCGACCTTTTGATTAAGATTTCAAATAGCCACCAATTTTATCTGGGCCACAACTGCCATAAAGGCCACAGACCTTTGCCAAGTCTTAATAGGGCCGTTAAGAACTGATATATAGCGAGCTGTTTTGATGCGCACGGCACTAATCCCAGCACTTGGGGCAGAGGCAGGTAGCTCTCTGTAATTTTGAAGCCAGCCTGGTCTGCCAAGTGGAAGCCCAGGACAACCAGGGCTACATAATGAGACCCTGCTTTAAAATAAAAACATAAAGAAATTGAACCATCTCTTGCGGCAGATGTTTCAGTTGCACCTGGTACCCCTCACAATTTCGGCTCATCCAAGAAAGTCCACTTTGGGAGCCCTTACAATCACAGGGATGCTGTATGCAATGCTTCATTATTTTCTCCAGTTAGCTCCCACCCCATGGTTTTTATATAGTTGAACGCATAACATGACATTCCTATTCATAACCACCTATTTTGTGTTTCTTTATGCATTTCAGCTTTTCTTTCTTTTCTTTTCTTTCTTTCTTTCTTTTTTTGATGAAGGATTTGAAGTAGTATGATTCTTTGACTATTTATTGGCTTTTGTTTTCTAATTCCTTTCTAGTCCCATTGTTGCCAGTCTTTTTGGACAGGTATTTGAAAGATTATCTAATCTTTCAATTTACATAGAGCAATGATGCATATTCACATATAATAAAGACATATAATGACAAGAATCCAAGATAAATTCCTGAGACTCCTAAAGTACAGATGGCTTTGTATAAATGTTTTTTATAAAAATCATACAGGGGGTTGGGGATTTAGCTCAGCGTTAGAGCGCTTGCCTAGCGAGCGCAAGGCCCTGGGTTCTGTCCCCAGCTCCGAAAAAAAAAGAAAAAAAAAAGAAAAAAGAAAAAAAATCATACAGTCAGGACTGGAGCTCTTTTATTAAAAATTTTTTGGAATCTTAAAAATATTTATCAGTTAACTGGATTTTTTATGGCTGAAGATAAATGTTGCTGTTTATACCACCAAAGATTGGTGCCTATAATATACCAAAAAAGCTTCAAAATAAAATATTAAGAAAATAATCCAATTAAAATTGGGTTATGGTACAGAACAAAAATTCTCAAAAGAGGAAATGCAAATACATAGAAAACATTTTAAAAGTTCTCAACATCCTTTGCCATCAGAGAAATTATATAAGCGTAACATTTATTTTAAAAAAAAGTAAATTAATATTACTTTAAGAGTCTACTTCACCCCAGTCAGAATGATCAAGATCAAATGACAGCACATGATGGTGAGGAGACAGAGACAGGGAATACTTATTCATTGCTGGTGGGAGTACAAACTGGTACCGCCACTATGGAAATCCTTGAAAAGCTGAAAATTGACTTAGCATAATTTCCAGCTATACCACTCTGGGCATATACACAAAGGACTCTGTATCCTATTACAGAGATGCTTGCTCATTCATGTTCATTGCTACTTTGTTCATAATACCCAGAAATTGGAAACAGTGCAGATGTCCACCAAATGAGGACTGAATAAAGAAAATGTGGTATATTTACACAGTGGAATATTATTCAGCCGTTTAAAATGAAGATATGAAGTTTTCATGAAATAAATGGATGGACTTAGAAACAATCATCCTGAGTGAGGTAACCCAGTCCCAGAAAGACAAATATTGAATGTTTTTTCTTATATGTGAATGGTACTTTTAAGCTTTAGACATGCATTTTTAATCCAAATAACCACAGAGGTTAGGCAGCTAGTATGGGACAATGGGGTAGGGTGCAGTCTTCCAAGGAAGAAGAAATATAATATAGTATTATAAAAAGATAAAGGGGAAACTAGAACATGGGGATTAAATGAGCAAGGAGCATGGGAAAGCAGGATTATGGCAGAAATAGGAGGGAAGACAAATAACTGTAAAGGCCTGTTCTATCAGATAGAAACCATACTTGACATAGTCAATGAAGCCAAGAGTCTGAGACTAGATAGGTCATGGGCTCAAGGGAAAGCCCAGTACTGTTATTCTGCTAAGGAAACATAGCAACCAAATGACTGTGTGCGTCAGTATCAACCCTCACCAGAGAGGCTTCTTTGGGAGTAGATGAGAACTAATACAAAAGCCCACAACTGGGCAATGTGCAGAGTGAGAGACTCAGCATGGGAACTCTAGAAATGAAGAGGACAACGACCGAAGTGGAGTGCGATCCATGGCAGGAAACAGGAAAAGATTACAATATTCCAGTGGCAACTGATGAGGTCAGTGGTAGAGATCATGTGAAGGAAGTACTTGAATCCTTCCTTGAGCTGATTGAACAGGACTTGAAAACTGATTATCAGAGTTGAAAGCAAGAAAAGAGCCACATTTGACACGAAAGTTGCAAGCTCAAGGGATAAAGTGACTTCTGGTATTGTTGTCACATATAACTGACACATATAACTCTTTATGTAGAGGAGCGGTCAAAACTGTAAAACAGAGCACAGTGGCATCTATTATACTTTGAGCAGAACAAGGAGTGCTATTTTTTTGTTCAGTACTCGTTATCTAGAGCATAGCACAATGATTTTCATATGAGCAAAATCCCATGAGAAACAGAATCATGATCCTCAAAGACATCTATCTACCTCCTAATCCTCAAAACCTGTGAATATATAACTGCCTGCCTTAGTTAGACTTAACTATTGCTGCGATGAAATACCATGACCAGTGCTCTTTGTTGAACAGAAATGAAGGAGGAGTGGACCTGGTGGAGAGGGAAGGGGCTGGGAGGAGTGAAGGTGGGGACTGTGGTTGGGATGAATGGGGATTTAGCTCAGTAGTAGAGCGCTTGCCTAGCAAGCGCAAGGCCCTGAGTTCGGTCCCCAGCTCTGAAAAAAAGAAAAAAGAAAAAAAGAAAAAAGAAAAAAATTAGATTATATTGTCAAAAAAGAAATATCATGACCAAAATCAACTTGGAGAGGAAAGGGTTTATTTGGCTTACACTCCATATTGCTGTTCATCATCAAAGGAAGTCAGAACAGGAACTTGAACAGGGCAGGTACCTGAGGACAGGAGCTGATGGAGAGGACATGGAGGGGTGCTGCTTACTGTTTTGCTCCTTATGACTTGCTCAGTCTGCTTTGGGATAGCGCACGCGCGCGCGCGCGCACACACACACACACACACACACACACACAAAATGGGCTAGCCCCCCCCCTACATCAATCACTAATTAAGTAAGCCTTACAGCTAAATTTTTTATTTTAGTTTTTTTCATTAATTTGTTTTTACTCACTTTATATCATAATATCAGTCCTGCTGTACTCCCAGGGCCCTCTCACACAGATATTCCCCATCCCTCCTCCCCTTCTCCTCTGAGAAGGGAGAATACCAACCCCCATATTATCCACCATCACCACCACCACCACCCACATATCAAGTCTCTGAAGGCACATCCTCTCTCACTGAGGCCAGACAAGACGGCCCAGTTAGGGGAACAGGATTCACAGGCAGGCAACAGCTATAGGGACAGCTCCTGTTCAGTTGTTGGGAACCCACATGAAGACCAAGCTACACATCTATTACATATGTGCGGAGAGGCCTAGCTCTAGCCTGTGTTACAGCTGAATCTTATGGAGACATTTTCTCAATTGAAACTCCCTCCTTTTAGATGATCTTAGTTTAGTATCAAGTTGACATAAAACTACCCAGAACACCTTTCCATGGGTTAGACATGAATAAGTATGAGACTTACGATGAGGATTGTCTTAGTTAATCAGCAGTTATCTACTGCTGTGATAAGACATCATGGCCAAAAGCAACTTGGGGGAGGAAATTCCTTCAGTTTACAACTCTCAGGTCACAGTGAGGGAGTCAGAGCAAGAACCTGGAGTCAGGAGTTTATACAGAGGCCATGAAGGAATGCTGCTTGCTGGCTTGCTCCTCTGGCTTGTACAGCCTACTTCATTTGTTGTACAACTCAGGACCACCAGCCCAGAGGTAGCCCTGCCCACAATGATCTGGGCCTTCCCACACCAGTCTCCAACCAAAAAGTGCACCACATGCTTGCCCAGAGGCCATTCGGGTCAGACATTTTCTCAGTTGAGGTTCCCTGTGCCAAAATTTCCCTAGCTTGTGTTAAGTTGACATAAAACTATCCCTGATTTTTTGGGGTGTTGACTAAATGAACTCATGAGAGCCCTGATTTTAGAGAGAGAGAGACAGACAGAGAGAGACAGAGAGAGAGGGAGGGGGAGAGGGAGAGGGAAGGAGGGAAAGAGAGAGAGAGAGGAGAGAGAGAGTGTGTGAGAGAGAGAGAAAAAGAAAGACATTTGAGGTGGCTACACTACTGGCTTTGAAAATGGAAGGCGAGGGGGTTGGGGATTTAGCTCAGTGGTAGAGCGCTTGCCTAGCAAACGCAAGGCCCTGGGTTCGGTCCCCAGCTCCGAAAAAAAGAAAAAGAAAAGAAAAAAAAAAGAAAATGGAAGGCGAGGCCATAGGTCAAGGAGTGCAGATGGCCTCTAAATGCTGTCAAGTGTAAACAGATTCTCCTCTAGCCCATCCAGGACAGAATGAAGCCTTGTCAACGCCGTTGTGTTTTGATTAGTGAGATCTATTTCAGACTCTAATCTCCATAACTGGAAATAATCAATTTGTTTTGGTTTAAGTCACTACATTTGTGGTAATTTGTTATAGCAGCACTGGTTTCTTAATCCATTCAGGCTACTCTGACAAAAAAAATGCCTACCATGAGTTCTTTTATAAGTAATCTTTATTTCTCACAGTTCTGGAGCCTATTAGCTATGCCTTCCCAAGGCAGAAAGGGCAAACAAGATCCTCTTTCTGAGGGGCAATAATCCTGATCGCTAATAAGATGCCTTCATGAGCTAAGCACCTCCGTAAAACCTCATAGCTTAATACTATCCCCCGAGGAGTAGGTTTCATCCCATGAAGTTTGGAGGGCGTGAAACACTCAAATCATAGCAACTGATGAATAAATGTACAGTTTATATGATGGGTGGTGCTGAGAGGTGGGAGCAGCCTGTATCCTGCCACTGAATCTACACTTGCTTCTGCCTCTACTAGACTATACCTGTCTAGTAAGTGAGGGCTACTTCGTTGTCTGATATGATTGAAACTGATAGGGCTCAGTTTTTCCAGAATGCCTAGTATCATCAACTTTATTTGATTCGATAAGATACCTTGCTTGGGGGATCACAAATGTTAGAATCAAATCAGTGAGGGGTACAGTGTCTTTGAAAGATACAAAAAAAAACATAAAAAGAAGACTGTTGTGACAGGGACTCAGGCTCTGAAAGTAGACAAACCTGTTTTACATTCCTGTAATTATGAGAGCTTCGCTGAACTTTACAGCTTTTCTGAGTCAATTTCCTCTCCTTCAAAACAGAGATGATAGCAGACTCAGAACTAAGTAATCTAAGCAGGCAGAATGGTTAGCTCTCTGTGACTGGTAACCACTGTCATTCTACAAAGCTGGGTGGAACTAAAGAGCAGCTCATCACAGTTCATGTCTAAGTCTCAGTTTATACAATCTCATCTTCAATTGTGGACTCATCCCTGTCTTTGGTAGACATACAGGGAAGGGAAACAAAGTGTAATGTGTAACTTGAGGGCAGAGGCGTTGACAAAGATGCTGGAAAAGAAACCAGTACAAAGGCCAGCAAAAGCAGGATCTCTCAAGAAGGAAATAGCAATGGCCCGGAGATCCCTGCTGGGAATTCGTTTTAGTGTGATTCCTCTGAGTAGACTTTGTCCTTCTCCTTAAACTAAAATGACCCATTGAAGGTTTTAGGCTTCTGTGGTGGCTTAAATGAGAATGACCCCCCATAAGCTCACATGTTTGCCTGCTTGGCCCCCAGTTAGTAGAACTGTTTGAGAAAGATTAGGAGGTGTATCTTTGTTAGAGGAGATGCGTCACTGAGGTTGGACTTTGAGGTTTCAAAAGCCCATGCCAGATAGTCTCTCTCACTCTCTTTGCCTGTATGCCTGCTTGCCTGCCTGCCTGTCTCCATGCTTCCTGTCATGGTAATCATGGACTAACCCTCTAAAGCTGTAAGCAAGCCCTCAATTAAATGCTTTCTCTTAGAAGGGTTTCCTGAGTCATGGTGTCTCTTCACAGCAATAGAACACTGACTAGGGCAGAAGTTGGTACCAGGCACTGGGATATTGTTCTAATAGGCCTGACCGTGCTGTTTGTTGGAAGAATAAAGAAGACTTTGGGACTTTGAAGTAGAAAATCAGTTGTACACTTTTAGCGGGAATTAATGGCATCCTAGTAGGAGTACTGAGGGGGCTGTGAACTGTACGGCCCAACTCAAGAGTATTCAAAGAAGAAAAATATTATTAGCTGGCCTAGAGACCATTTTTGTGATGTTTTGGCAAAGAATGTTGCTGTCCTTGTCCTAAAAGTCTTCTGGAAGCTATATTGAAGAGTTTGGGCAAAGGAGCTGTCAAGACAGCCTCGTATTGACTGCTTCACATGGTTATAAGCACTCACTCTTCTGCAGACCTACAATGAAAAGGAGTGAGCAGGGCAAAGAGAAGTACAAAATGCACAGTTTAAGGAGAAAACGAAAACCCAGAAATGAAATGTTGGAGCTAAGCCCCGTGCTCAAGCAGATGAGAAGCTTTGAAAGTAGCCCGATGCTGAATGAAATAAATGGAGTGGTAACCTTACGGCAAGACCCCATCCAGCTAATCCTGTGACCTATGAAGGGAAAGGGCTAAAGGATGTCCCAGGCCTAAACAAAAATTGAAAATGTATGCAAATGTAATTAAAGGACAGAGCCAGGTTTCAGCCCCTGCAAGCAGAAGAACTTGAGAGTTTTGACCACATGGTTCTGTTTACAGTCAAGAATATAAGAACGAGGTTATGGAATCTTCCTCCGAGTTTAAGGAAAGCCAGTGAGGCCAGGTGTGTAGTAGGGGTGTCTCTGCATGAGGCCCAGAGAGGCCATTGTGTGAGGCTGTGAAGATGAAACCTGGGTTGCCTTGGCCACCCCAAGATGTTTGAGATGCCAGAGCTGTAGAACCCAGAAGAGCTGCCGACATGGAGTGGAATCGAGATAAAGAAGTGTGTTAGCAGTCAGCAAAACCAAACGGGAAGAGCTATCTAAATCCTTTGCCGTCAGACAGAGGAATACAGGAATTTGAGTTCACCCTGATGGATTTTAGTCTTGGTTGAGTCTATTATTTCCTCACTATGCTCCCATTCCTCCCTCTTGGAATGGTAACGTCTATTCTGTGCCACAGTATGTTGGATGTATGAATGATCTGCTTTTTGCCTTTGATTTTACATGAGGTTACTGTTAAGAATTGCCTTTGAGTCTCAGAAGAGGCATGGACTTTGAACAGTGTTGAGAATGAAAGACTATGGGGACTTTTAAAGTTAGACTTAATGCATTTTGCATTATGATCTGACTACAAGCCTATGGGGGCAGAGTGGAATATGGCAGCTTGAATGAGAATAGCTCCCCAGAGGCTCATATGTTTGAATGCTTGGTCTCCACTTAATAGAAAAGATGAAAAGGTATGGTCTTGTTGCAGGAGGTGTGTCATTAGGGGTGGGCTTTGAGATTTCAAAAACCTACACCAGGACAGTGTCTCTTTCTCTGTCTGCTAATTATTGATCAGGACGTAAAGCTGTCAGCTACTGCTCCGGCACCCTGTCTGTCTGCTTCCCACATTATGACCACAGATTAACCCTCTGAAGCTAGAAGCAGGTCCCCAGTTAAATGCTTTCTTTTTATAAGAACTGCCTTGGTCATGGTGTCTGTTCACAGCTTGTAACATTCATATTTAAAAAATTGTAGCTATTCTAACAGGAATATTAGAAATCACTGCTGTTGTACGTCCTCTACCTCACCGCCATCTCCCATTTCTAATTACTCCCAAAGTTAAGTGCTTTACTCCAGTGAGGCTTCCAGTCCATGAGAACCTCAATTAGTGGACCCTCGAAACACACAAAAGAGAAGAAAATTTCAAGATAATAAGCATTTCGAAAATGTATCCATTCATATCCATGAGACATAATGAAGAGAGCACTTAAGCTCAGAATCCATAGCAAACAAAGT
Source organism: Rattus norvegicus (assembly GCF_021556685.1). Classification (NCBI taxonomy): domain Eukaryota; kingdom Metazoa; phylum Chordata; class Mammalia; order Rodentia; family Muridae; genus Rattus; species Rattus norvegicus. Next base: position 66,623,665 of record NC_141554.1, read on the forward strand.
CAGCATCGATCTGGACTGTGTGTCCTTCCAAAATATCTATCGAAATCTTAACCACCAGTGTGGTGTTAGGAAGCAGACTTTTGGGGTGTGGTTAGGCCACATGGGTAGAGCCCTAATCAATGGTTTACTGTCCTTATTAAAGAAATCCTGAAGAGTTCTTTCTCTGTCTGCCATGTCAAGACACAAAGAGAGATTATCTATGAGCAAGGAAGCTTTCCTCAGACCTGAATCTGCAAGCTCCAGATCCTTAACTTGCTAGTTACCACAACCCTTCTACATTTCTGTTCTGTACTGGGTAGTCAGTAGCCCAAATGGTCTAAGAGGAACATAATTAATTAAAGGTATAATTAGAGTAGGATGTTACAGCACTTATAATCTCAACCACTAGGGGGCAGAGGAAGGAGAAGTGCCACAAATTCAAGGCCAGCCTGGGACTGCTAAGTAAGAGCCTATATTAGAAAATAAATATACAATAAATAAATGTAAAGAGAGAAGGGGGACTTAATAGTTGGTTTCATTTACAGTTTATACGTCGTACAGGATATAAGAGATTCTTACAAGATCTGACCCCTTCATGCCTTAGTCCATGCCGCCACTCACAAAACTTTCAACAGCGACTGGAAACCCTTAAAGCCCTTTTAATTAGTCACCATACTTTAATGCTTAAGGCAGCCTATATAGCACATGTTTTCACAAGAACTATCCCATGTGATTTAGAAAATTGAACTTATACTTAATAAAAGGACTAGTGTGGGCTCAGACCCACCCCCCAAGACCAAGTTCTTGGCACAAAGGAGATTTACTTGCCCCAGAGGCACAAAGAGCAGGAAATAATAGACAAAGATGGGAGATAAAGGGTAAGGAGGAAGAAGAACGGAAGACAGGAACAAGGGAAAGGGGTAAGAGATATTTGTCCCAGAGGGATAAAGGACTGCCTCTGGATAGAGAGGAAACAGACATGGCCCATAGGAAAACGGTGGTTTATAAAGGTAAAAGAGGAAAACTCCATGTCAGGAAGAGGTGTTTAATTTTGATTGGGCAGGTTAATTAGGTGAGCCAAAGGGGGGGTTTGATTGCTGGGCTATCAATACTTTGATAGCTGGACCTTAGTAGGCAGCCTCAGGAGAAAGAAGTGTCCAAATAACTTTCATGGTTAGCTTCAGGGATATAGAAGAGGTTTTAGCAAGGCAGAGGGAATGGGGGATGGGTAAGGCCTGCCAGAGCCATGTTTGCCGTGCTTGGGTACACTAGAATGCTTCACTTAGTGCTCAGAAAAATAAAATTTGTTTTACACATATTTCTGTATGTAATTTTGTAAGTAAACACTAAGATTGTGTGTAATTATTTTAAATGGTAAATGTATTAGCCAAATATGAACATATTATAAATAGAAAACATAAAGGAGCAGGGTTCAAACAAATATAATTTAAAAATTTACGTATTTATTTATTGAATTATATTGAGGTTCACTATTTTACTTTGCCCAAAGAAATTCATGTAGAAAAATATCTCTTATTCCATTAAGTCATCCTACATTTTGAAAAAAGTTAAAAAACTTAAAATATTTTTCAAAGAAAAAATTGTGTCATCAGATCCATTTTAATAAGGCTGACTAATGTTACTAAGTATATAACACTGTCTAATACCAAATTACAGTCAAAATAAATTGCTAAGAAAAGATGATAACCCCAACTATAATTTTAGTTTTGTCAGATATAAAAGCTGAATATGACTTCCAGCCTACATTTTTCTGGGAAGATTGTTCATTACCCATTCATCTGGCTTAGAGAGTTAATGCCTTGTGCTATCACCATTTCGATAACAATTTGGTCTTCACAAGGCCAAAGGATGAAGGTGTCAGCTCTTGTAAGAACCTCTCCTATTCGGCATGACATTTAAACTGTAAGTGGAGCCCCACCATTACCTCCTGCTTCTCCTTTCACACCGGCACCTTTTCCCTCTATTGTCTGTGCAGAAAGGAGGCTTGTCATATGTCTGTTTCTGAGTCATCTGCTTGGCTCTTCCTGTTCTGCTTTGTGAGCTCCTGCTCTGGGTCGTCACCTGTGGCTCTATCCTCCTTCATGTGTCAATATGCTGGCATGGGGCAGAGATGGGTGATACACGGTATATCAACCCCCATGCCCTCAACCCCCTGCAAATACAACGCACAGTGTATTTAAGGCGGCTGGCCAGCTGGGGATATCTCAACGGTATGGCAAGGCCGGAAATACTTCTTAGCTAAGTGCTAAATGTGACTCCATAGTCCAAGATTCATTCTCATCTCCCCCTTCCAGGGATAGAGCACCCCTTCCTTCTAACTTGTTTGATAACACATTTTCCCTCATCTTAGAAAAACCAGAGGTACATAGTAGAAACTGCCCCAATTCAACACCCTTAGGATCCCCTTTTATGCAGTTCTATCCCTGGGCTTCTGTGTAATTTTTCGAATGGTCTGTACAAACAAACCTTCTTTGAAGACTGGTCTATGGCTACTTAGGTTACCTCAAGGAGCTAGGGACAGGTATATGAAAGCCTACCTTTATGGCTTGAAGTCCAGTCAAGGTCCTAATTCACACTCCAGAGCTCCTAGCAGTATCACTGTGGCTGGGTCTTTTATCTGATTTCTGATTCCCTGTCCAACTTCCTTAAACATGACTTTTTAAAAATGCACTTGCATATGAGTCCTTATTTCCGGGAAAGTGACCTATAAAATGTCTTTCCACCTATTTTTTTTCTTTTTAGTGTGGACAAGCGTTCTCTGATTCTTAAGCAATTCGTTCCCCAGATGAGTAGAATAGCTCAGTGTCTTTCTCTAGTGTTACATGCCAAATCCTTCTGAGTTTTCTCTTCATTTGGGGTGGGATAAAACTACACACCAGGGGTTGGGGATTTAGCTCAGTGGTAGAGCACTTGCCAAGGCCCTGGGTTCGGTCCTCAGCTCCGGAAAAACAAAACAAAACAAAAACTATACACTATTACTCTAGTCTGCAACTGGATAAATGCTGGACAAAATGAACATGCATCCCAGAAACAAAAATACCAATAAATTTAGATCTTATTAAAGAAGGCAAACATTTCACAAGGCAATAATGCAATAGCTCAAACAAAAATAATGCAGTCGCTCACGAAGGTGTATTCTACCCAAATTTGCATACCTAGGATGTTACGTTAGAATGGTGGCTCGTCTGGGCAGATCACACCAGGCCAGCACAGTTCCACGGGAGAGGTATATTGTGGGAGAAGGACAAAGTGGGCAATGAAGAAGGAAAGAGAGAGAAGGCCAGTGGGGGGTCTGCCTTTTATTTTGGTTGTGACTTCTAACTGCATGCACTGCTAGTGCAGATAAAGGTGGAAAGGTGGACCAGGTGGACACTGGGAATGTGTGGTGACTGCCGTGGCAACAGACGTGCGGGTCCCTGTTGCCTATGGGTGATGTCACCATCATTGCTGGATTCAGAGGTGACTTGTGACCATAGAGCTGGTTCCTGATTATAAAGCCAGTTCCTGATGCCAACATAGGGCATTCCAATTCTGCTCCCCATTTTTATCTCTTGTCAACATGTCATAGAAAGGTAATTCTATACATGCCCTTATGAGGGAACAAGCCAATTACCTTGTTGGCTTTTAAGTAGTGTAGATTCAGTGGAGACTTTGATATAACGATTGCCCTGAATGTTTTGATCTAGTCATTCCCCACCTATGGTCTCTAGAGCAATTTGGGAACCGGTTACAAATGCAAATTCTGAGGCCTTATTCCAGACCTGCACACATCAGAAGTTTTGGGATCAGGGGCTGGAGTGGTGGGACAATGGTTAAGAACACATGCTGCTCTTACAGAGGACCAGGGTTCAGTTCCCAGCACCTACGTGGTGGCTCACAGCAATCTGTAACTCTAGTTCCAAGGGACCTATCTACTGCACAATTCTGACCTCTAGAGCATCCAGCATGCACGTGGTGCACATATATACATGAGCCAAAATACTCACACACAAAATAAATTAAAAATAAAGGAATCTTGGGGTCAGGGATGGACCCAGCAGGCTGTAATTTAACAACCCCTGCAAAGATGCCTTTAATCCCTGTCATTAGTTTCTGTAAACATGAAGGCCTCAAAAATAATGGAGTGAATTAAAGATCTCTGATTGGTATTGGGAGTTAAAAAGTTGCTGTCTGTTATTTACATAAACAATGTGAGGCAGCTGTGAACCAAACACAAATACACCTGAAAGCTCACTATTTTGTGATCTTTGGTAAGGGATGGTGGTGACAATGGAAAGGGCCTTAACTAGAATCTTAAATTGGATTTTGTCTTACAAAGAAGTCTGGTAGCTTCTTACCACCCCCCCCCCCCCATACACACACACCCTCCCAGTGAGATTTTAACCACAAATTATTAGTGTTTTACAGAAAGAAGTTTATGTTGCCTCCTGGGCTCTTAAACTTGGTGATGTTCCAAAGAACTGGAAGACAAGGTGCATTTTTGAATGACAATGTTACAGTAAAGAATGGTCTCCATGTGGGTCCCTCAACAACTGGAGCTGGGGCAGTCCCTGACTCTGTTGCCTGCCAATGGGTCCTGTTCCCCTACCGGGGCTGCCTTGTCTGGCCTCAGTGGGAGAGGATGCACCTAGTCCTGCAGTGACTTGATGTTGGGGGTGATACACAGGAGCGGCCCCACTCTCTCAGAGGAGAAGGGGATGGGGGCAGGACCAGGAGAGGGTGGCGATTGGGATGTAAAGTGAATAAATAAATTAATGGAAGAAAAAGAATGGAATTGACTTCTGATGGGAGAAAGACACTGTCTCCCCCCTTAGGCTTTAATCCAGTTGAACAGATCAATCACCAGGCTAACGGCTGCTCCTCCTGCGGAAGGCAGGTTCACCTTAGGCTTTGCTCTAAATGTATGAAGAATAAGTAGCCCTTTGATGAGATAACATACTTGTCCTTCCCAGAATCCCCGCCCTCATCATGGCAAACTTCCATGAGGTTCTGTTGGGCCTGCCTGCCTTTCTGACTCCTAGCCCCAAAACGTCTACTTTTTCCCTTCTCTTCTTTTTCTTTCAGGTGTTAAGGAGGCTTTCTATGGTATCTTCTAAAGTTCACCTCCTCGTGGTGTAGCTGCCCTCCATGCCAGCTTAACTCAACTGCATGTCTTTCTCTCACTTCAGTCTCCAACTTCCTCCTCTGGGCAGCTGCTGCGATTTGCAGCTCACCTGTCCTGAGGATCTTCTTTTAAACACTAATAAAATTGCCTTTGAACTTGCTTTTGAATCCATTCTTAATTTATTAATTAGCCTAAGAACCCCAAGAGGGGACTCCAATTTCTCCAGTAAGACATGGTGTCTCTGATTGGAATCCCCAAAATTTCTGCTAACAGTAAAGGATGGATTTTGAAGATAGAGTGTATGAAATGCTTTGGATGAACAGAAAAAATCGGAAAAGATGGGGGTCAGGTGCCAAACAAGTGCATTATGGCGACAGAGATTGGGGCTTTGACTCGGGTTTTTAGAAAGGATATGTTAAGCTAATGCCCATTTATTTATTTATTTATTATTAACTTGAGTATTTCTAATTTACATTTCGAATGTTATTCCCTTTCCTGGTTTCCGGGCAAACATCCCCCAATCCCTCCCCCTCCCCTTCTTTATGAGTGTTCCCCTCCCCACCCTCCCCCCATTGTCGCCCTCCCCCCAACAATCACGTTCACTGGGGGTTCAGTTTTAGCAGGACCAAGGGCTTCCCCTTCCACTGGTGCTCTTACTAGGATATTCATTGCTACCTATGAGGTCAGAGTCCAGGGTCAGTCCATGTATAGTCTTTAGGTAGTGGCTTAGTCCCTGGAAGCTCTGGTTGCTTGGCACTGTTGTACATATGGGGTCTCGAGCCCCTTCAAGCTCTTCCAGTTCTTTCTCTGATTCCTTCAACGGGAGTCCTATTCTCAGTTCAGTGGTTTGCTGCTGGCATTCGCCTCTGTATTTGCTGTATTCTGGCTGTGTCTCTCAGGAGCGATCTACATCCGGCTCCTGTCGGCCTGCACTTCTTTGCTTCATCCATCTTGTCTAATTGGGTGGCTGTATATGTATGGGCCACATGTGGGGCAGGCTCTGAATGGGTGTTCCTTCAGTCTCTGTTTTAATCTTTGCCTCTCTATTCCCTGCCAAGGGTATTCTTGTTCCCCCTTTTAATGAAGGAGTGAAGCATTCACATTTTGATCATCTGTCTTGAGTTTCATGTGTTCTATGCATCTAGGGTAATTCAAGCATTTGGGCTAATAGCCACTTATCAATGAGTGCATACCATGTGTGTTTTTCTGTGATTGGGTTACCTCACTCAGGATGATATTTTCCAGTTCCAACCATTTGTCTATGAATTTCATAAAGGCATTGTTTTTGATAGCTGAGTAATATTCCATTGTGTAGATGTACCACATTTTCTGTATTCATTCCTCTGTTGAAGGGCATCTGGGTTCTTTCCAGCTTCTAATGCCCATTTATTTTAAGAGTTGGGATTTAAATATCTTCCAGGAGTGGAAGCAGAGTGTTAACTCATAAACCAGGAAGGCTTAAAATGTTTTTAAGTCTTAGAAAAATGCTTGTTTTATTGTTGCTTTGCTTTGTTTCTGGCTTCAAAAGTGGAGAAGGACACCTTACAGTTTTAGCTTTTTCATAAAAGTTCTGGATTTTGTTTTCATTTCCATTGCAGTGTGTGTTCACCTTGGTTGTTTTCTGGGAATTGTTTTCTGGTCAATGATGTCTGTATGACTCAGGTTGCCCCAGGTGTCCTAATTGAGGTCACTACTAAACAGGAAGCATAAGCACTTGAGACTCAGTAAATGTTGAGGTAAGGTGAGTTTACTTGTGGACAAGATTAGGGAAAGTCTGTGGGTTAGAGTCCTCAAGCTAACTGTAAAGGAATCCTTCACAGACTATAGGAATACAGCCATCCCTTCTCTCAGTATCAAATGGAAATTGACTCCAACACTTGTGGGTGTTCAAATCTCTTGTATAAAATCCCAAAGCATCTGCACAGAACTTACACATATGTCCTTCTGTATAGTTTAAAACGTCTCTTCTTCTTTAGAATGCCTGATACAAAGAGAATGTTGTGAAAATAGATGCCATACTGAATTATTTGTGGAATAATGGCAACGGGGAAAGTATGCAATGCTCACTGCAGAAACAATTTTTCCAAATACTTTCTACCTGTGCTTGGTAGAATCTGTGAATGTGGAACCCACAGATACAGAAGGGTGAATGTATTGGGAAGTTCCTGGCATTTGGAGAATAATGAGGAAAAACACCCCCTTTGGATACTCTCAGACCAAAAGCAAGGGTATGATTTATACAGGCGAAACTATAGCATTCTGCAGAGTGGCTGCTTAAACAAGGCCAAGTTCAGTAGGCAGGTCAAGATCAGCTCCTTGTAATGCAACTGGGCATGAACCCCATGCCTAGCTGTGGATTTTAGAAATCGTGTTGGCCCATCAAGTCTGTTGGATTGGCTGCAAGTAGCCATATTTCTATTGACAAGTTCCCTCCTTACCTTCTTTAAACTTTGTATTGATTCTTTGTAAATTTCATGTCATGTACTCCAAACTCACTCAGCTCTCCATCCTTCTGCCCTTGTAACCTCCTGCTCAAAAGAAAACAAAAAGTAAAATTAAGAAAAAAAAATCTCACCATGGAAGCTGCAGTGTGTCACATAGAAAATCCTTTTGCCCAAACAGCTTTGCTTGTAAAATGTTAATTTCAGTGAGTCATTGGTCTGGTTTGAGGCCTCTGGCTACACTATCAATACTGGATCCTCACCAGGATCCTCAGATATCCTGTTGTTGCCCTGTGTCATGCAGCTTTGGATCAGCAGGGCTGGCCAGTTCATGTGCTCCAGCAGTTCATAGATAGGGTAGATGTTGGGGTGATCTGTAGCGGGAAATATTTAAAAAGGATACACCACCCCATGCTAGCTCTGGCTACTCTCAGGCCCCAGAGGCAGTCTTGCCATCTCCATGGCTAGCTCCAGCAGCCACCGACCACCCATCTCACTAAGTTCCCATGGCACTCAGCTGCCATGCCAGCCCCATGCAATGACCGACCATTGCACAGTTAGCTGTTCACAAATCCCTGTAACCTGGCAAAATCAAAACTCTAGAGGCTTGTAATTTATCAATCAGATTTATATCAGTAAATTCTCACACCACAAAATGTCCACACAATAAACTCAGAGCCAAATGATATTGATATAAACTGCCCACCTAGATAAGACATATTGTCCTGTAATTATCCATCCCATATATATATATATATATATATATATATATATTCATAGCTACCTGTGGCTATTTAAAGCCACACAGATCTGGGCCATCCGTCTTCCTCCATCTTCTTTCCTTCTCTTCTCCATACTGTCTGTTCTGTCTCTAAAATTCTCATTCCACCTTTCTTTTTTACTTCCCAATCATAGGCCTTGCCATATCTTGTGCCTGCCCACTCCTGCATATAGACATCAACTCACATTTCCTCCTTTTGTCCAGTGAAAAAGATCTTTTCTCTCAAATATAATTGAGCATAACTATTACCATTTTGTAATTTATAAATTAAAGATATACCTAACACCCAGTCTATCATTTTTGTCAATTAAATAGAACACTTTGTTATCTGTCCTAACTTAAGAAGGCTTATAATTTCATATGTTATGTCTTAGTTTAGCTTGGATATTATCTGAAAACTATCCTCTCAAATAACTTTTCTCAATGTTAAATAGCCTGGGTAAGCTATGAGACTATAATTAGTCTTCAACCCATGAGAAATCTGAGAACAACCAATATTATCTGAAAATATAGGAAGCCTAACATGGATTCCAGAACTGAGACAAGTTGTAGAAACAGCTGCCTACCTATATGGCCCCAGTATGCCAGGAAGTTGGAGCATCAGTCTTCAGCCTTCTGGCCCAGGATAACCTGACAGACCTTTGTAATGCAGAATTTGAAGGACTGATTATTCTGACTTGGCAGAGATTATCAGTCAACTATTCTGCGTAGTGTGTCCTTTTTCTGGACAGTATTTTGTCTGTAGATGAAGTAGGCAATTTCTGCCCAGTGGCTACCTAGCCACAATGTATAACCTCACCTGGAGGGAGTTGCTCAGTTCATACTTTGAATCCACAAATGGGAAGCTGTTAGGAGCAGCTATGTCTCAACAAATGATAAATAACATTAAATGTCACATTCTATGGATTTCTGACGGTTTTGAAAACTACCTATGTAAAGTAATCTGGACTGTTGTCCATTAACTACTCTCAGCTATTTCTAATAAAATGTCTTGAAAACACCCTAACTGTAAACTCAGAACCATGAATTTGCTCTCTGACCCTTGACTCATATGCTTAATCACCTCAGATCAGTTTATAATGGCAGTTATAGAAGGACTGGGTACAAGCCTTGTATTTTTAAAAGTTTTGTAACAATAGAGGAAATTTATGCCAATGAAAAGCCTGATTCTGCATCAAAACAAATTCTGTACCAATGTGAGAAATTATAACTTCAACTTAGTAACAATTATAAGGATTTCTACCAAATGAGATTATGGCTGTACAATCAATTTTAACTAATTCCTCCCTGTTAAATTATGACTGTTTCTAAATTCCCCAGAAAGACAACCTTAGAATAACCACCTCCAGCCCCCCAAGTTCAGGGAACCGGTGCAATAACTCTTCACAACTACTTAATGGGCATTGAGATATCTTTGGGGGATAGGGAAAATGGGGGAGTTGTTTGCTCTTAAGAAGTCCACATCAATAATTGTTGTAGTCTCTGATGTCTGTCCTGACTGGATCTGGCTGAAAGTCCCTCAGGAGTTCAAGCAAGTCAGTGCAGCATGTCTGAGGATGAGACTCACCAAAGATATACATTCTGTAATATATAAATCTCAAAAAAATATTTAAGTATCATCAGGATATCTGTATGGGTTGTGTCAGTCTGTGTAGGTTATATTGACTGGTTAGGATGAAATTCTGTTCCTTTTTTATATTCTCCTCAATCTAGTTCTTCAGGAGTCTCCCTCTATCAAATCTGACCCATATAGCTCTGGAAGGTGTCCAGAGTCTAATCACATTTTCTAGAAGCACAAAGACAAAATCTTTTTCACAAATCAGCATATCCTTCAGCTGGGAAGCATGAAAGCTTGTATCTTGTATTCTCTCCCAGAGAAATAATATAGCCACGAAACCCAAAAATCACTCCCGTTTTGAAAAACTAAGACAATCTAAAACAAATGAAGTAAACTAAAATACTGTATGAACCTATTCTTAGGCTTTTTCTGTTCTGTCATGTCAGGAAATTAACCCAAAATTCCCGTGGTATCCACCAACAAAGAATATGAGTTTCCTGTAGACTTCAATAAACCATCTATCTATCTATGCTCTCTACCTGGAGAGACTTCTATTTATTAACAACTTTTTATACCAGGCAAATATTACTGCTCTCTACTTGGAGTCAGTGACTAATTTTCCCTGTCCTAGTTCCAAACTGCGGGTAAAATTCCCAGTGTGGTACAGACAAAACCCGTATATAAATCTATCCAAAAAGCAAATAAAACCAGCCTTTAAATTAAAACATACCCCAATCAACATCTGCTAAGGAAACAGGCAGCTTCCATTCTCCAGCTCTCTGTGACTCAGCAGCCTGCATTTTTCACAGCATGGAACGTCAGAGCAAACTCATTCAGGATCCAGCACTTGGAATTCTTACTCCAGGGGATGAACACACAGGTAATCTCTATTTGCAAATCCAAAATTACCAGGCTCTCAGAGAGGAGAAGTTCGGCACAATCTTACTTGTATGGTTTAGAGATATTGTGCTAGTTAATTTTTCATTGCTGTGAAGAGACACCATAACCAAGGCAACTTAGAGAAGAAAGAGTTTATTAGGGTTTATAGTTACAGAGTGTTAGATTCCATGACCATCATGGCAAGGAGCATAGCCGCATGGAGGAAAACTTGGCACTGAAGCCATAGCTAAGACCTTACATCCTTAAAGGAGAGGGAGAGAAGGAGAGAGGGAGAGAGGGAGGGAGGGAGGAAGAGAGGGAGAGAGAGGGAGAGGGAGAGGCTAACTGGAAATGTTGTAGGCTTTAGAAACCTCAAAGCCTACCACAAGTGACATGTCTCCTCTAGCAAGGCCACACCTCCCAATTCTTCCCAATCAGTTCCACCAACTAGGGACCAAACATTCAATTATATGAGCCTATGGGGACTATCCTCATTCAAGCTACCACAGTCAGACACACTCAATAAAGGCTGGAAACCTCTCCAAATCTCAATCTTCAGATATCATCAGTCAGTGGCCAACTATAAGCAGGATTTTCAAAGGTAAATATTAAAGATAGGATTATTAATGCTTATCTGCACATATTCCAATCAGAAAACATTCATTGTCATGTTTTCTTTATTTAGGCCACCATGGAAACAACGGATAGTTCTATAAATGATTTATCAATCTGAAGGAAATAGTTTATTTCTCCTTTGATAGTATATAGGAACTTTGTTCCTTGAATTACTCTTATCTTTTCTGGGGGAAAGGAATTGTCAAAATGTGGTCTGTAGATTAAGCACAGCCTGTGCATGATTTTTGAAACAAAGTTTTACTGGAACATATTACTGAAAAATACACATTCATTCTCATGTTTTTATAGCTGCTTTCACTTTAAAGTGTAGATTTGAAGAGTTCAAACAGAGACTATATGGTTCTAAGCCTAATGTATTTACTATCTGACTTACTAGAGGAAAAGTTTGTCAATCCTATGTCCAACTACAAAAGGTGAAAATAATCTATTTTTGTATAATGCTCTCATGTGTGTTCTTCCAAACATGTGCTTTTCTTATATAATATAGTATCCATTCAATAAGGTAAAAACATTGTGTAAGATCACTTAAGTGATAATTAACTTTTTAATCATATTATTCATATAAGTGACTTACCTGTTTCCAGTACACAAAATTGTCACTCTGAAAAATGTACCCTCCAATAAAACAAAAAGCTGGTGCTTCTGTGACGAAATGTGAAAATGCTTATACCTTCCTAAGCTTTTAAAATGGGTTCTTTGATTGAATGGGGGGATCCAACCAGTTCCAGAGCTCATTAACCAGAGAAAAGCATGACAATTATATCGATTTGACATGTGTGGGACCGTGAAAGGTAGCTTGAAACCCAAGAAACATGAAGGAACAGTAGGCTCTTCACCTGTTCCCGGGCACCAGGTCCCTGTCACTAGCTGTAGTCCCCCCCCCCATAGATTTGTGGCCATCAGTCATGTAAGGGTAACAACCCAAGCCTCTCCACAGGTTGAGGACTTGATCTGTGGTCACATAGTCTCAAGATAGATCTCCATTTTAATGAGGTAGCTAAAGGCCTGGAGGCTTAGCCAATAAGCTTTTCTTCCTAGACACTCCTCCCTGCAAAAGGTATTTAACCTCAGGTCCACGCGGAGAAGTGGGGTATGGTTTTACTCATCCAATTTCCTCCATGACAATAAATGCCTTAAAGCCATGGACTGCCTCTTTTCATTGGGATCTGCCGCCGCCGCCTAGTCTCTTGTAGAAGGCTTCTTTGCACTCCCAGCCAGGCTACCACCAAGCACAAGCACAAGCCAACAGCTGTCATGCCAAGTACTCTCTCCTCACAGCAGCGAGCTTCTCCCCTTTTTCTACCCCGACTCCATTCTCAGTTCTTCCAAGGCATCCAGCGGCACCTGGATGCCCGAGAGCCTGAGAACCAGACAGCCCCTGCCTCGTACCCGCTGAGCCACCTCCAGCAGTCCCATGCCTCAGTCTGCACTTCCCCACACTAGAGTGGTGTCCCGGGGCTTAACTACAGCCCAACACCCACTCAGTGATGGCTACAGCATGGGTAAGGGCAGTCAACTCTTGTGTCCCACCTGCAATGGCTGTGCCCTACGGCAGTACAGACATCGGACCCATAACCCTACAGACAAGTATAGAAAGATCTTCATAAGACAGTCTGAAGAAATGAACAAAAACTTGAAGTTTAGGAATGTTGCTGAGATATACATGCAGGGGAGTGGAAGATAAATAGCCTTGTAGTGTGCTATTAAGATTGATTGCAGCTCAAGTTACCAATTTCTAGTGACCAAGGCTATTTTCCAGACTTGATATATGAAGACACGTCTCCCTAAAGAATTTTTATGGCAGCCATTTCGTGGACACCACAGGACGGAGAGCATCTGTGGGAGCAGAGCCAGAGGGAAGCAGGTGGGCTTGTTGAAGTGCTAGGATTTGAGCTTGGGCCTTTTGAATCCAGGATCTAGAAATGCATCATGAGTCCTATCCCTTGAACTGTAAGGTTTATGTAAGTAACAATGGAAACAAGACTGAATTAGAACAGGCTTTTGGCTATTATGGACCATGCCGAAGTGTGTGGGTTGCTTGAAACCCTCCTGGCTTTGCTTTTGTCAAATTTGAGGATCCCCAAGATGCTGCTGATGCTGTCTGCGAGCTAGATGGAAGAACACGATGTGGCTGGTGAGTGGAACTGTTGAATGGTGAAAAGAGAGGTCAGAATCGTGGCCGCCTCCCTCTTGGGGTCAGCGTCCTTGAGATGGTTACCACAGGAAGAGGGAGGAGTCCTCCATCTTGACACAGATCCCCAAGAAGTAGAAGCTTTTCCTGAAGCCGGAGCAGGTCACTTTCTAGAGATAGGAGAAGAGAAAGGTCTCTGTCTCGAGAGAGAAATCACAAGCGGTCTCAATCCTTCTCTAGGTCTCGTAGCCAATCTAGGTCAAATGAAAGGAAGTAAAAGACCAGTTTGCAAAAGTGGTGTACAGGAAATAACTTCATGTGATGGGAGTATGTACAGGAAATTAAAGTTCTGTTTGAGAGTTCATAAGCTTGGTAAATTTTAAAGATGTTTTAGCTGTTCAAATTTGTTTTGTCTCTTGGAAGAGTGACACAAAAAACGATGTAATTCTCTATGGTTTCAAATGGATCATATGAGGCATGTGATATCAAGAATTGTTACTTTACAATGTTCCCTTAAGCAAGATTGAATTTTCTTTGAATTTTAGTTTTTCATAGGCTGAAATAAACCTAGATCCTGCCCCCCCCAAAAGATTTTTTTCTTTTCTTTTTTTCTGAGCTGGGAAAAAAGATTTTTTTTATGGCATACCCAGGAATAGCATACCAATTGGTTATCCAATACCAAAGGAACGTTCTGAAAACATGCAAACAACATTATATGGACTAAGCAGGATATATATGGGAAACATATATAGATTTAGAAAGAAAGCATGTTATGGGGGAGGGTATATGGGTGTGTTTGGAGGGAAGAAAGGGAAGAGAGAAACAACAGAATTACTATATAATCTCAAAAATTAAATTATTTTAAAATCATCTCTATGGCTTGCTGCATGTAAGGAAAAATAGGTCATATGGCTCCTTTTGAAGTTAAAGTTCTTCAAGTGATTTTAGCTGAAAAAATGGACATATTTTGAGAGAGCACATCCTTCCTCTTTTTCTACTACAGTACCAAGCTTTGCAAGATATTAGAAGAAATGTAAATCATGGGGAAATTTGCCACCCTTCTTGGTTCTGGAGGGTGTCACTCACTGCTAAAGTACTTGCCTCACCTGTGCAAGACCCTGAGTTCCATCCCAGCACCTCCAGAAAACATAAGGGATCACAAGGGGCTATGACCAGAAGTGGTAGAATGAGTCTAAGGAAATGCCCATAATCAAGGTAAACAAAAGGAAGAATCTTCTAAGGCATTTCTGACAACATAAGTAAACCACTGCACTGTAGAAGCAAACATATCTCATTCATTCATTTTTGTCATTCATTCACTCAGGAAAAAAAAATCTGTTAACTTGTTATATACAAATATCTGTTGGCATGTCCTAGCTGTTATGGCAAAGGAAATGGATCTTATTGTGGTTTGAATAAGAAATGTCCCCGTAAGCTTATGCATTTGAACATTTGACATCCAGTCAGTGGTGCTGTTTGAGGGAAGTTATGAACCCTTTAGGAGGTTTAGCTTCACTGGAAGATGTCCAATAGAATGGGCTTTGAAAGTTCTTAGCTTTCCCCCACTTCCTACTCACTCTCCTTCCTGTGTGAGTAAAGATGTGATCCAGCTTTCTGCTCCTACCTCTATGCTATGCCATGCCTTCCCTACCATTACGGACTCTAATGCTCTGAAACCATAAAACAAACAAACAAAAAAAAAGACTTTTTTCTGTAAGTTGTTTTTTACAGGATGATGATATTTCATCACAGGAAAAAATATAGATATTAGAGAAATAGCACTCATGGATAAAGTAGCATCATGTTTAATGGAGTAGAGTCAGATTACCCGGATTCAAATTCTGGCTCCGCTATTTACTGTTGTGTTCCTTTGAACAACTTAACTCTGAGACTCCATTCTCTAATCTATAGTTTTAATACCTCATTTCAAGTGAACCAGCGCTAACTCAGACAACCACATGGATAAATGTCAAACAAAAAGAAGCCAATCAAAAAAATATATTCCTACTCACTCTCCTTCCTGTGTGAGTGAAGATGTGATCAGCCAGCTTTCTGCTTCTACCTCTATGCTATGCCTTGCCTTCCCTCTATGCTATGTCATGCATGTGGTGACCATGCTTATACGAAATTCAAAAACAAACAAAATAAAATTTATGGTGTCAGAAGCCAGAATAGCAATTACCCCTGTAGGAGACAATGGTGTAATTTCTAGAAGGAAACACAAAGGGAACTTTAGAATCATAATTTTTTATGTATAAGTAAGTGTCTGCGTATATGCTACATGAGTGGTTAAGTACAGAGGCCTGAAGGGGTGTCAGAATGTGTAAATTTGTGGGGTATATATAGCTCCACATTTGGGAAATGTTGCATAAGCTATGTAACCATCAGAGTATAAGGAATGAGTATATATACATGCTTAAAGATTTTATATGTGAAATCTAGGCTCATATACATCTTTTTTTTAATTGGATATTTCTTTATTTACATTTCAAATGTTATTCCCTTTCCTGGTTTCCTGTCCATAAGCTCCCATCCCCTCTCCCTCCCCTTCTTCTATAAGGGTGTTTCGCTCCTCATTCACCCCCAATTACCGCCTCCAGGCTCATATACATCTTAATGGGGCAATATAAAAAGACATTGACCTAATTCCTCCACACTGGGCCTGTATCTCATAGTTACTAGTATTAAATGATTAATGTGGTAGTCTCCAAAATCAAAACTACGGCAGCACTATGTTCCTTCCAAAATCTATAGGGAGGCTCTTCTTAGCTTCTGATGTTTACCTACAACCCTTGGTTCCTCGGCTTGTGCATGAATCACTTCGGTCACATGGCCACCTTCCTGTATCTTCAATTTGCTTTCTTTTTTTTTTTTTTTAAGATTTATTTATTCGTAAGTACATTGTAGCTGTCTTCAGACCAGAAGAGGGCATCAGATCTCACTACAGATGGTTGTAAGCCACCATGTGGTTGCTGGGATTTGAACTCAGGACCTCTGGAAGAGCAGTCAGTGCTCTTAACCACTGAGCCATCTCTCCAGCCCTCAATTTGCTTTCTTTTATGCTTTTCAGTTTCTATGTCTGGGTTCCCCACTGTGATGAGGATACCAGCCATATTGAATTAGGGCTCATCTTAATAGCCTTATTTTATATAAATTACCTTTGCCAAGATCTTATTTCAAATAATGCCAAATTCTGAGGTGAAAGGGTAGGATTTCAATATACCCCTGTTTTAAATTTATTTTATATTTTATTTTCCTTCTTGGTATTATTATTATTATTATCTTTTTTTTTTACAGTCTAGTCATTATCTTCCTCAAGGTCCACCCTCTGACTGTTACTAATCCCATACCTCTTCCCTGCTTCTTCCACACTCCCTGGGGCCTCCAGTCTCTTGAGGGTTAGGTGCATCTTCTTTGACTGAGTTCAGACCCAGCAGTCCTCTGCTGTATATTTGTTGGGGGTCTCATATCAACTGGTGTATGTGGCCTGATTGGTGGCTCCATGTCTAAGAGATCTCGGGGGTCCAGGTGAGTTGAGACTGCTAGTCTGCCTATGAGGTTGCCCTCCTCCTCAGCTTCTTCCTGCTTTCCCTTAATTCAACCACAAGGGTCCCTGACTTGGTTGGGTGTAAATATCTGCATCTGACTTTCAGCTACTTGTTGGGCCTCTCAGAGCGCAGCCATGATAAGACCCTGTCTATAAGCACACCATAGACTCAGTAATAGTGTCAGGCCTTGGGGCCTCCCCTTGAGATGGACCCCAATTTGGGCCTGTCATTGGACCTCCTTTCCCTCAGTCTCTTCTCCATTTTTGACCCTGCAGTTTTTTTAGACAGGAACAATTATGGGTCAGTGCTTTTGACTGTGGGATGGCAACCCCATCCCTCTGCTTGATGTCCTATCTTTCTACTGGAGGTGGACTCTACAAGTTTCCTCTCCCCACTGTAGGGCATTTCATCTAAGGTCCCTCCCTTTGAGTCCTGAGAGTCTCTCACCTCCCAGGTCTCTGGTACATTCTAGAGGGTTCCCCCACCTCCTACATCATGAGGTTGCCTGTTTCCACTCTTTCTGCTGGCCCTCAGGGCTTCACTCCTGTTTCCCCATCCCCCAATACCTGATCATGTTCCCCTTTTCCCCTTCCTGTTCCCTTTCCCATCCAGGTCCCTCCCTCCCTCTGCCCTCTCCCTGTGACTGCTTTCTTCTCCCTCCCAAGTGGGATTGAGGAATCCTCACTTGGGCCCTTCAGCTTGTTAATCTTCTTAGTCCTGGGTATTCTGTACTTTTTTGGCTAATATCCACTGTGGATCAAGGACCTCAAAATAAAACCAGATACACTGAATCTAATAGAAGAAAAAATGAGAAAGAGCCTCGAACTCACTGACATGCCAGGGGTGGGTGTGGGTGTGGATGTGGGGGTTTGGAGATTTCCTAAACAGAACTCCAATGGCTCACATTCTAAGATCAAGATTTGATAAATGGGACCTCATGAAACTGGAAAGCTTCTGTAAGGTAAAGGACATACCCAATAGGACAAATCAGCAACCTACAGATTGGGAAAAAAAATCTTCCCTAACCCCACATCAGTTAGAGGGCTAATATCAAAAATATATAAAGAACTCCAGAAGCTAACCACCAAAACAAGCAAACAATGTGGTACAATACAATACAATACAATACAATACAATACAATACAATACTATACAATACAATACAATACAATACAATACAATACAATCAAAAAATGGGGTATAGAACTAAGCAGAGAGTTCAGAACAGAGGAATCTCAAATGACTGAGAAGCACTTACAGAAATGTTCAAAGTCCTTAGTCATCAGGGAAATGCAAATCAAAATGACCCTGAGATTCCACCTCACACCAGTGAGAATGGCTAAGATCAAAAACTCAGGTGACAGCAGATGCTGGCGAGGATGTGGAGAAAGAGGAACACTCCTCTATTGTTGGTGGGATTGCAGACTGGTACAACCACTCTGGAAATCAGTCTGGAGGTTCCTCAGAAAATTGGACATTGAACTACCGGAGGACCCAGCTATACCTCTCTTGGGCATATACCCAAAAGATGCCCCAACATATAAAAAAGACACGTGCTCCACTATGTTCATAGCAGCCTTATTTATAATAGCCAGAAGCTGGAAAGAACCCAGATGCCCTTCAACAGAGGAATGGATACAGAAAATGTGGTTCATTTACACAATGAAATACTACACAGCTATTAAGATGAGGCCATCATGAGTTTTTCAAAATGAAGGGAACTAGAAAATATCATCATGAATGAGGTAACTCAGACCCAAAATGACATTTTATTTTTATTTTATGTACATCGGTGATTTGACAGCATGTATGTCTGTGTGAGGGTGTCAGAGCCCCTGGAACAGGAGTTACAAACAGTTGTGAACCACCATGTGGGTGCTGGGAATTGAACCCAGCTCCTCTGGAAAAGCAGCGAGTACTTAATCACTGAGCCATTACTCTAGCCCCTTAACATACCTCTGTTTAATATATGTTCAACAACAATAATCCCTAACAGGTACCATATCATTTTAATACTAGATGAAATAGATTGTTTGCAAAAAAGGCCACAATAGTTCTTCCTGTGTTTTATATTCATGTCTCTTTGATAATGTGCCTTCTACCTTTCACTCTATCTTACTATCCTCAGGCCTTTTCACGAATAAATCTGAGATGGGTTGCTGCTCAGTAACCACTAGCATCTCTTGCTGAGCATGTGAATGAGACCATCTTAGACCATGCAGGCCCAGTGAGCCCTCTGCATGCTAGTAATGTAGCTGCAGGTGTAACCTCAGACAAGGCCAGTAGAACGTACCAGTTGAGCCCATCCAAAATGATGGTTGTTAGCATCAAGAACAAATAAAATGTTTGTTTCATATTATAATAAATTATGTGATAATTTCTTATCCAAAAAGAAATGGTTGGTATGGTAAATCTGGTATCAGAAGCCTAGGTCTGGTTTTTAGTAGCAAAAATTTAACCTAGAACTTAGTACAAGCCATGTGAGTGCTCTACCACTGAGCTATAGCCACAGCCCTGAAGTTTGAGCCTTGCATTGCTTATAATCTGCTACCTCAACTAAATCACGTCATTCAAACAGGTTCCCTTTACTTCTCTATAAAATGTGACATTTTTACTTAATTCTGTCACCATTGAATCCAATTTCAGGCTTTTGGTTTCAATCAATAAGTCCCCAACTCAAAGAGGCATAAGCATTAAGTGAAATTTATCAGCTAAAAAAACTGAGTAATTCTGAGTTTGGTCATGTCTTGAAGATAACAATTCCATAACTCAAAGAAAAAGAGCAGTTGTCCCTCAGCACCCTTCACCTCTTTCTGGTTCTCTCTGTGTCTCTACTTCCTCCTTAGGTAGGATCTTCCCAGAGGGGTTCTGGCCTGCAGTGAACAGGCTCAAGTTTACCCAGCCTTATAAGGCCAAGAGGAACTTTGAGTCTCATCAGATCAGCTAGATGATGACCTGCTGGGCATGGGAGGATATTCCTATGGTCAGAGTTGAGTATGTGTCCAGGTAAGCCAATGAGGTAGAAGGATCAAGGGTAAGGGTGAAAGAAAGAAAGACATGGACTCACTAAAGCTACCTAGGGAGAGCCATACAAGGGGAACTACAGTACTATTATTAGAGTAAATGAAAGCTATATTGGCTCCTTTTGTATCACTACGATGGTACATTTGACCTAGCAACTCCAGAGAAGAAAGGTTTATGTTGGCTCATGGTTTCAGAGGGTCTTAGTTGATCATGGCAGGGAAAGCATGGCAGAAGAGCCATAGTGGTGGTGGAAGCTTGTAACTGAGGCTGTCCACGCCATAGCAGAGCAGGAAGCAAAGGTGCAGTCAGAGACCAGGTATACTCTTCAAAAGTTATCTAACCCAGGTGATCTACTTCTGGCAACTGGGCCATACTTGCTTATTGTTCCATGGTATCATCCCATAACACCACCCACCAACAGGCCATGTATTATAAACATGAACCTCTGGCGGACATTTTAGATTCAAGCAATAGCAGGAACCAGAGAGCTAGAAAGCGCTCTCTCTCTCTCTCTCTCTCTCTCTCTCTCTCTCTCTCTCTATTAACTTGGGTATTTCTTATTTACATTTGGATTGTTATTCCCCTTCCGGGTTTCCGGGCCAACATCCCCCTAACCCCTCCCCCTCCCCTTCTCTATGTGTGTTCCCTCCCCATCCTCCCCCCATTACCACCCTCCCCCCAACAATCACATTCACTAGGTGTTCAGTCTTAGCAGGACCAATGGCTTCCCCTTCCACTGGTGCTCTTACTAGGCTATTCATTGCTACCTATGAGGTTGGAGCCCAGGGTCAGTCCATATAATCTTTAGGTAGTGGCTTAGTCCCTGGAAGCTCTGGTTGGTTGGCATTGTTGTTCATATGGGGTCTCGAGCCTCTTCAAGCTCTTCCAGTCCCTTCTCTGATTCCTTCAACGGGGTCCGGTTCTCAGTTCAGTGGTTTAATGATGGCATTCGCCTATGTATTTGCAGCTAGAAAGCTCTCTTAGGAGTCTAATTTTTCACTTTCGACCATCTGTCATCTCAGAAATGGTGCGGGTAGTACAGTAAGTACAGCCGTTGAGTCTCTGAAGAGTACCTGAAAAGGGAAAACATCTCCAAACTGCAGGCCAGGGGGCTTGAGAAATATCAAGGATGCTCTAAATATCTGAAGAACCCAATGTAGACGGCACGAGACCCTTGTGCTTACAAATAAGCACTATGGGGACAAGGAATGTTAAGCATACAGGCTGTCTCCTCAAGGAGAACGAGTTTGCTTGTTTCCCACCCAGAAAGCTAGGAATAGATGTAGTTAGTAGCCTCGTGATTTGTGCTATCTAGGGTCAAGCCATGCCTGAATCTCCCAGAAAATTATGTTTGTTCATCTCAGACTTTTCCTCCCTAGACCTTTATCTTGAGCGTTGTTTCTCAGTCAATAAAACCCTTCCTTATGGGAGATTTACAACAGCCTAAGAACCTTCTGTGCTCTATGTAGGGCCAGGCCACTACTCACTTTTGCAAACCTTTATGTTTATCTCAGTCATTCTCCCTAGACCCTTACATTGAGCACTAGTTCTGAGGCAATGGAACCCATCTTTATGGAAGAGGCCACATGCACTTTGTAAAGAGTTTCAATGTAAACATGTCTTTAGCTTTGCTGTGCACACACGATTGAGTTAATTGTCATCAGAAAACTTTTCTCTAAAATTGTGCTGTGCTTAAATATGGCTAAACTAAACCATGCTGGGTCAGAGTCTAGAAGTTTGAACCAACACTGGCTAACTAAATCATGTTGAACCAGATTTCCTTCTTGCCTCTCATGGGCTGTTACTCCCCGGGCTCTGATGTTTGCAGAGATCCCCACAGATAAAACTAAGATAAAGGTAGTACAAAGGGCTAGTTTCCAAAAGAGTGCAGGATGATTCCACTGAGAGATATTTCAGTCTAGATAGTTACTGTTCCTGACTCAACACCTTAGCTCTAGAAAGACAGAGAACTGATTTTAACTACAACTCTAATTCAAACCCTCATTCGCCTTCTAAATTCATTGGTGGTCATTTATTTTAACTGGGTACCACTTGATACAAAATGAAAGATGATGAAGGCTGGAGAGGTGGCTCAGTGGTTAAGAGCACTGACTGCTCTTCCAGAGGTTCTGAGTTCAGTTCCCAGCAACCACATGGTGGCTCATAACCATCTGTAATGGAATCCAATGTCCTCTTCTGGTGTGTCTGAAGACAGTGACAGTGTACTCGGCTCATAAAATAAAATAAATCCTTTAAAAACTGAAAGAAGAAATCCTTCATAAGGCTTTCTGTCACAACTCACCTCTTCTACCAACACTTCTGACCAGCCTAATTGATTCCACTTATTGTAGTCCATAGTTGGTTCCTAGGGAGACCCTAAAATGCTTTCCTTTGCCATTAGTAAGCCATAAGTAAGACACTATGACCAAGGCAAGTCTTATAAAGAACAACATTAGTTGGGGTTGGCTTACAGGTTCAGAGGTTTAATCCAGTATCATCAAGGTTCGGGAACATGGCAGCATCCAAGCAGGCATGGTGCAGGAGGAGCTGAGAGTTCTTCATGCGCATCTGAAGGCTACTAGCAGAAGACTGGCTTCCAGGCAGCTAGGATGAGGATATTAAAACCCACACCAACACTGACACACCTACTCCAACAAGGCCACATCTACTCCAACAGGACCACACCTTCTAATAGTGCCACTCCCTGGGCCAAGCATATACAAACCATCACACTGCAGGGAAAGAAGATTCACATGAAATCATCCCATTATACCCAGAGGTTCATGATGGCCGACATGCAAAACTGCATCTCCTTTCTCGGCCCTTCAATATACAAATGAAAAACATCTCTCAATAACTCTACAGAGTAGAATCTTCCATCGGAGCATCTTGGATCATGTCATCTCCTTAAATGTAGCATACCTGCAGAAAGGATGCTTTTGCTCTCCTTAGAATTAGGTCTCTACAATTAGCTCTAAATTGTGATGTGAAAGCAAGGTCTTCTGACTTGATCATTTCGAGATGTTTCAGAGTAAGATAAGGATGGCTGTAGCCAATCAGGAGAAATTGAAAAAGAAAATTCTCTAAGTACTGTCTGGTAGTCATGGCTTAAGTCATTCAGCCTTAATATAATATTCATCTGGTCAATATAGGTCTGGAATCCTAGTAGTCTGGAGGCCGAGGCAGAAGGATTGTGAGTTCCAGAATGCCTGGGCCACGTAAGAAGACTGCCCCCCCCCAAAAAAAAACAAGGGAACATCTTGGTTTAGTCATTTTCTTGTCTCTGAGCCTTTCCTCTGGCTCCTAAGTGGAACTAATCACCGTCTCCTTTGGAGCCAACATTCCTGTATGCTCTGTAGAACTTGTCATGGCCTATTTTCCAACTCCTAATTTCCACATCATTAACTTTGGGTTTGGTCATGTAACTTGGCCTATGACTGACATTTGAACACTTGTCTATCTTGGTAGGGAATGTGCCCTTTAACTCACATAATCTACATTAATTCTTGATAGCTAATGCTAAAATTGTATTGCAGAATGCCAGCTTGTATCAAAATAGTAGTAAGTTACATAAAATGAAGAGAAGGTATACCACTAACCTCGTATAAGAAAACCTAAGAGGGTCAACAAGGGAAAATGAAAAGAAAGGGAAGACCAGTAATGGGAATAAAGGATGACAGGGGAGTTTCTGGTGGGGACAGAACAGCAGGCCAAATCTCTATCCCTTGAGAAGTAATAAAGAGGTCCAAGAAGAATCTTTGGGCCTAGCATGTTGTTTCAGAATTATACTACAAGAAATCCAATCTCAGCTCCTATCCAAACACCGTCTTTCATCATCCTTAACTATTCTTTAAGTAAATCTGACTGGAAATTTATCTTACAATATTTAAAACATTTAACAAAATGGTCTTCTGTTGTTCAAATACTCAAGGACCTGACAAGGGGTGGGGGTGGGGCTCTACAACTAGTCATTAAATTAGTGAAAGACAGTATCTTCCTGAAAGCCTCTGACATTTCCGCTATCATCTCACATTGTATAAGAAAGCAAATTTTCACTACAGTATGGATTAAGAATCCCATATTTTTCAACCAACAGGAATTGCCTTCTCTAGATATAGCAAAAATAAATTGTGCAAAGTTTAGCTTTAGTGGGAATTTGGGGTAGTATTCATGTTAGTAGAATTTAGCAATTATATTAAACTAGCATATCATAAAAGAAGCTTTTTATTATGGGTTTTGGCAGTGCTGATGTTTTAATCCAGTGCTTCATACATGCACTGTATAACTGTGATGATTTTTATACACCAGATGTTATTTTTAAAATTCCACTGTAGTTTGGTGTAGAACCAGGCAAGAGGACTAAAAGAAATATTTTAGGGACTATATGGTTCAATTAATAAAGTACTTTCTGCACTAGCAGATATTTGGATCTCTAGCACCTGTATTTTAAAAAGCTGAGCACAGCAAAACACACCTATAATCCTAGCACTGGAGAGGTAAGCGCCTCAAAATAATAATAATAATAATAATAATAATAATAATAATAATAATAGTGTAACAATAGAAGAAGACACCTAATGTCAATCTTTGGCCTCTACACATGCAAACAACACACACACACACACACACACACACACACACACACACACACTTTTAATAAACTAGAAAATTAAATGTGTAAGCCAGATGTGGTAGCCTAAGCATCTCAACTTTGTTCCTCAGAGACTGAGGCAGGCAGGAGAATTGCTGGAGTTTGAAGCCATATTGAACTCAATAAAAAGGAAAAGAGGAGGAGGGAAAATGAGAAGGAAGGGGAGAAAGCAAAGGAGGAAAAGAAGGAAGTGCCAGGGAAGAATGAGTAATGCTTAATAAATTGAACCCACCTGTCAGATAAAAAGATGAAATGTCTCCCCTGTTCTCAGTTGCTCAGTATTCTTGGGCATTTTTCTTTTAATGTTGGCAAATATAGATCGGTCTGTGTTTAAAAACATTAAATTGGAAACAATCTTAAGATTTCTGGCTAGCACAGAGCCTTGGCACTATTGACATCTTGGACCAGATAAATCTTTCTGTGGGACTATGTTGTGTTTCATAGATGCTTAGCAGCACGCCTGCCCCGTACCCACTAGATGTCAGTACCACCACCTACTCTCTCACACTTGTGGCAACTGAAATGTCTCCAGCAGCAATAATAGGGATTTTTACCTGAGAGGTTTAACTGCAAAATGGTGACTCCAGAGAAAGCAATTTTGTTTCCCAGAGAACATGTGCAGAACATAACACACACACACACACACACACACACACACACACACACACACACACACACAGAAAAACCAAAATCTGGCCTTAAGTGCTAATAATGTCAAGATTGAGGAACTTGCTATAAAGACTTTGATAAATTTGGAAGAGATAAGGTTATGTTTTTATTACTGGATTATACCCACAGATAACCTTTGAAAACAATTTATCTATGTAATTGATTATGCTGCTGGGATCCACTTATACACCACACTCTATCTTTCTTCTAATGTCTCAAAGATGTAGCTTAGCCTTCTAGGAAAGCTAACATACTTAGTATATTTCATCCCACCCTCCAACACAATTCATACTCAGAGATACTTATGTTGTATGATCCAAGACAATCAAAGCAAATGTCAGGACTTTTGCTGAGAAATCAGCTAATATCTCTTTTCCAACTGAAAATGAAGAAGAGAAAAAACCCTGACTATTGCCAGAAGTCGCACTGAGACTACAAGGGGATGTGTCTTTTGTTTGAACAATTCTGAACAAAGCCTGGAAAGACAGGGTTTGGTGGTGTCTTTAGGCTACCAGATCAAGCCTCTCCAAAAGCTATGCCAGTCTGTCAAGTTTTTACTTTCAGAAGTTATAAATTCCCCTTATTGTTTAACCTACTGGGAGCTACCTTTTCCTGTTCTTGATACTAAGATGGTTATAAGAATCTGCTAACATCTGTTTCTAGTCCTAGAACACTTCTAAACCAATCAAGTATGTGGGATTTCCCTCACATCACATCAACAAACCAGCTCTCCAACTTCCTGGATGCCCTTCTGATGCCCTACAATTCAACTTTAGTCCAATTCTATAGATCCCAAAATGGAAGGATTCAGTGACTCGAGACCACTCCCACTTGAAATGTTAACTACAAGTTTTAACTCTCTGGGATTTCTGATCAACTAGTTAGAAATCTGGGGGTTTCTCACAGCCCCTCCCCACATTTGATAACCTGCTACAGTTGCTCACAGATCTCAGAAGCACACTTACCACTTTGTCGTGGAGGATATTGTGAGGTGTCCCAGTGAAGAGGTACACAGAGTGAAATCCAGGAGCTTACACCCCTATAAATATAGGACGCTGCACTCTTGAAGCACACAGATGCACTCACCAACCTTGATATTCTCTGAATCTGAGCATTTAGGGACTTTATGAAGAATTCATCAAGGAGATATGACCTATTCTCCGTGTCTTCTCTGGACCCCCAGAAGTTGAGTGGGGCATGGACCAAAAACTTCAAAGCATGTGCTACTCAGAGTTTTATCTGTTTTACAACCAGCTCTCATGTTGAAGCACTAAGTTTCAGCGGGCGGGGGGAGGGGGCAGCCTCCTGCCATTCAAGGGTTTGAAGAGTTCTCTGTAAGCAGCCAGAATTACCCTCATTGCTCAGGATATTAACAGGGGATTTAGAGCCCAGACTCAACTACAATGCCAAAGGTCAAACACCAGAACAAAAGAAAATGCTGCTAGCGTCTTATCACTCAGGAAATCATGCAGGTTCTGGGAGCTCTTTATCAGGAATAGGGAACAAAAAATATGGTCTCTTGTGAATAGGGGACAGAAGTACTGCTTCAAACTGACATGGCCTAAAAAACGCTGAATTATCTTCACCCAGATACAAAGGGCAGCCATCTTACTTTGCTTGTCTATGTATGCCACAGTACCTGGTATGTAACAAGTGCCTAGTCAATGCTTGAAGAATAGCACAGTAGACTGGGCTTTAACCCCATTAATATGCCCAACTAATACTGCACTCAAACCAACAGGACACATATTAGATATGCCTATCTTGTTGATAAGTGTAAACTACACTCTTCTTGATTTCTTTCCCCACTGGAAAGATCTAAACATCTGTTGTGCAGCAGTTTCCTGAAGGGAACAGTAGCTTTCTCAAAGCCCGATGTTCTTGACAGCTTTCTAGAAGTATTTTGGCCATAGTGGGAACCCAACAAGACCATGAAGTTAAATTTAAAAAAAAAGGACCATGAAGTTATTGAACACACAACAGCTTCAATGTGCTGGCTGCAGGAAGGAGGAGATCAAGCTCTATATACCGTCTACATTGTTTAAAGTAGCTTAACAAAAAAGCATTGCACTGCCATCAGTATGGGGAAGGTGGGCAGCAAAGAAGGAAGTCCATATATTCAGAACTAGTCTTCCCTAGAAAAAACAGTGAGCTGGCTCCTAAGATCATACTCGTGATTTTTGTTGATGAGGTCATGAGGAAGCAAATTATCATTTGCAAATAACCATTTCCATTTCTTTAGGTTTTATTGTGCACCGGCCATTGCATGGATGCATTTATGTATGCTGTTTAATTCCTCATAACCAGTCGGGGAGACTCCATTATCATCCCCAGTTTACATATGGATAAACCAAAGCACATGGAGGTCCAGCAACTTGCTTGGTATTACCGAAGGAAAAGGCCAGGATTTAAGCCCTGGCAGCCCAGCTCCAGAGTCTTTGTCTTCAATCACTCTTCCACATTGTCTCCCATTCCTTCAAATATCTACAGCCTGGCTCATGTGGAGACAAATGGGACACAACTAGGGGCCATCATGGTCTTCAAAGGAAGAGCAGACACATGGACGATGAGACCCGGAGGGGCTCAGTAGTCAGTTAATGCTGGGAATCACTGACAACATGGGGGACGAAGTAGGATTAGGGTGAACTGAAGAACTCTGTAGAGATGCTGCCATATAGGGGAGACAGAACAGAGCATGAGCAGAAAACTGTAAAAGCCACTTTCTTCTGAGGAGAGCAAGGTCACTAAGCTGCTTCAGAAACTAGGCAAATGGCTCCGTCAGTCCTCATGCCCTTCCACAGCCATTTCCTGTTAATTAAAAGCATGGAGGAAGGTCTCAATGCTGGTTCCTTTTTCTTAGTTTGCTACTTTGTCTGCTTGCTTGCCCGTTTACTTGCTTACTTGGGTTCTGGCATTGCTTTCACTTCTTGTTGTTGCTTTTGCTCTAGGGCACATCCTTGATTGATGATTGATAGAAAAGCTTTTCCCACCTGAGTGGCGCCACTCCTGGCAGGTGGGCCCTCAGGAAAAGAGGCTGAGCAAGCCAGGAGAAGGAAGCCTGGAAGCAGCACCCCTCAGGGCCTCTGCATCTGCTCCTGCCTCCAGGTTCCTGCCCTGGCTTCCCTGAGCAATGGGCTGTAATCTGTAAACCTGAGTAACCCTTTCTTCCCAAAGTTACTTTAGGTCATGCTGTTTTTCCACAGCAATAGAAAACCTAACTAAACTAGTCTCAAAGCTTTCTGATATGTTCCCTTTCTGGGTAGTTCTTGAGGGCCTTAAAATCTTTCCCTGTTCTACTGAGGTCATCACTATTATTACACTGTGACCGGCTGCAATGGTTTTGCCACATTCAGTGACCTTAAGTTGCAAGAAAAAAAAATCCCTAAGTTCACACTATGTCAAGATGACCAAAGTTCTCTTGCTGGAATGGTCAGTATTCAGTCTAGCCCAATAAGAACTTTGTGTTTGGGGCCTGGAGACAGTTCAGGGGTTAAGAGAGTTTGTTGCTCTTGCAGCGCAGATCCTAGTTTGGTTTCTAGAACCCTCATAATGGCTCACAAATATCCTACAGTCCAGTTCAGTGGAATCCTAGATCCTCTTCTGACACTTACGGACACGAGGTATGCATGCAGGCAAAATACCCATACACATAAAATGAAAATAATTATTTTAAAAGACAATATCTACTTCTTTTTAAGTAGATGTTTAGACTTTGTTACCAGCTCCTAACAAAGAGCTCATAGAGCCCTTGGAATTTCCTGAGTGATAAGGGCTGGAGGAGCAATTTTTGTTCATGTTCTGAGTTGTGCCGCTGGCCTTGAATGTAGTCTGCTGAGCGGAACGATCAGCCTCCCAAGGAGCTGGAATCTCATCATCATTATCATCAACATCATCATCTTCTTCTTCTTCATCATTATCATCTTATGGGTTGTTTTGTATAAACACATCATTTACTCTAAGGACTCTCCCCTTATACACGACTACCCTCTCCTTCCCCCATACCCATCAAGTCTCCTCCGTTCTCTAGATAGCTTCATTTCTTCATTTCTAGATATCTTCATTTCATAAAATGTTTTAACACTCCCAATAGGACTCTAATGTACCGCCAGAGCTGAGGACCACTAGGCCCGATGCAGTGTGGAGTCCTAGACATGCCATTGGCATCTTGTTTACTCCCCAGGCAAGCCTTGTTGCTTTTAGTCAATGAGTTTATGTTTGATTTGGGAACTTTGAAAGTGTCTGAGTTGGGGTTGGGGATTTAGCTCAGTGGTAGAGCGCTTGCCTAGCAAGCGCAAGGCCCTGGGTTCTGTCCCCAGCTCCGAGAAAAAAAAAAAAAAAGCGTCTGAGTCATACAGTTTCACTAATTATGGATGAACTGAATTTCATACCCTAAAGTAGAATTTCTTTTTCTTTTTTTAGACAGAGTCTCTTTCACTGTGTAGCATTAACTGTCCTGGAATTCTCTATGTAGATCAGGCTGGCCTTGAACCCCCAGAGATCTTCCTGTCTCTGCCTCCTGAGTCCTGAAGTTAAAGGGATATGCCATCATACCAGGGTCTAAACAATAAAATTAAGCAAATTTATAGTACTAAGAAATGTTTCTGATTATGAAAGATCCAACATGGAAATAGGACGTTTCATATTAAAGCAAATAAATAGACCATGAGGCAGAAGAATGTTCAATGAATACTTCTTCAGACAGACACCTTAGAGAAGTAAGCTTTCAGACTGTAAGGGCCATCTGAGGACCGCCCCACCCTAGGATCCATCCTATCTGCAGACACCAAGCCCAGACACTGCTGACAGGAGCCCTGTATGATTGACTGCTCCGTGGGAGGTTCTGCCAGCAACTAACCAATACAGATTTGGATGCTTGGAGCCAACCGTCAGACTGAGCTCAGGATCCCCATTGGGGGAGCTGGCAGAAGGACTGGAGGAACTGAGAGGGATTGCAACCACATAGGAGGAAAAACGTCAGCTGGCCACACCACCCAGTGCTCCCAGGGACTAGACCACCAACCAAGAGTGTACAGGGAGGGTTCCAGGGCTCCAGATACATAGGTAGCAGAGGGTGGCCTTGCCTGACAGCAATGGGAGGGGAGGCCATTGATTCTGTCGAGGTTTGATGCCCCAGCATAGAGGGATGCTGGAGCATGGGGTGGGAGTAGGTGGGTGGGTGGAAAAGCACCCTCATAGAGGCATAGGGGAGGTGAGAGAGGGCAGATGTGGGATAGGGTGTTATGGAGGGGCAACCAGAAAGGGGGATATCATTTGAGATGTAAATGAATGGAATGATTAGTTAAAAATAAAATAATAAAAGTTTCTCCAATAAAAATATAAAAGAAAAAAGAGAGATGTTTATGGCTATACCATTCTGAATGCATCTAATTTCATCTGTCCTTGAGGCTAAGCAGGATTGACCTTGGTTAGCAGTTGGATAGGAGACAGCGGGTTAATACAAATCCAGTGCCCAAATCATACTTGTTTTGATTGAATTTATTCCTTGCTTGACGATCCATAATACTTCTTCACCACTTTTTCAGTATCAAATGTTGGGGTCTTCTTACATGTACCACAAACCTCAAGCTGGCCAAAGAATGTGTATCTGTCATCTTAACGCAAGTTAGGCTCACTCAATGTACAAAATGAACCTCAACTGGCCACAGAGTGATAACAGGCCCATGTGTCCCCAACTTAGAATGTATGGGCACAGTGGAGTACTTAGGGAATCGTGGAATCACTTGGACTTGTTCTCTACTGAAATTAGGAATATGTCTTCCTATTTCTGATTGCTTCATACCAGGACCATCTAATTCTACCCTGTATTGTATGGCAGGTTTGTTTTTTTTTTCCCCAAATACTTAGAAAGGCTCTAGAATCTATTAGTTCAATCAATAAGAACACCAACCAGGTTTACTAGGGCAAGCCTACAATTTCAGCACTCTAAATGCAGAGGCAGGAGGATTATGAATTCACAGTTAGCCTGAACTCCATAGTGAGACTATCCTATCTAAAAATAAAATTAAAAAGAGACTAGGGAGTGAAGAGATGGCTTGGTACTTAAGAGCACTTGCTACAGAAAACCTTAGTGCAGGCGCCTGCAGAGACTAGAGAGGGTATCATATGCCCCCGAGCTATAGTTACAGCCTACACACACGAAACCACACAGAGACACGCGCTCAAACACAGAAGTTTACAAATAAAATTTAAAAATTAAAAACGTATTTGAGAATTTCTCATTTAAGCGAAATATAGGAAATGGCTGATCATTAAAGGATTTCCAAATGCCATCATTATTACAAAGAGCTATTTGTTAAATCTCTTCCCCTTTCTGCAATTACCTGCCTTCGCAAGTGTTCTCTCATGCTATT
The DNA here is from genome assembly GCF_021556685.1 of Rattus norvegicus. Classification (NCBI taxonomy): domain Eukaryota; kingdom Metazoa; phylum Chordata; class Mammalia; order Rodentia; family Muridae; genus Rattus; species Rattus norvegicus. The sequence goes on from NC_141554.1 coordinate 66,655,458, forward strand.
TTCTGGGCTGTGTAACAGTTGGTAATTAAAAGTTATATAGTTTTCCTATAGCTAGATTGAGCACCATCAGAACATGGTCCAAACAGAGCAAATTATTCTGTTTCTGAAATACAAGAAGCATTAAACATTTTACACTAACTGGGAATATTAATAATTTCAATCTATCGGTTGTAAATGTAAAAACAGCACAAAGAAACCTGCATTAACATTGATCCACATTTCCTCTTCTACCTAACCCCTTTCACAAATCTCACAGACCACAGTCCTTGAGGCCTAAACATTTCAACATGTTTCCTAAGATTGGAGATAGTTTCACACAATCACAGTACTCAGGGACTGAATGCCAGACACTAGGGTCATTGTTTCCGGCTGGGTCTTTCAGTTTAAAAAAAAATAGAATAAAATCGGCTTCTTTAGCATTTTGTAACGAAATCGTCTCTAGGATGAAGTTATGTAGAAACAGGTTGATTCCTTCAAGGCTTGGGGTTTTTTTTTGGGTTTTTTTTTGTTTTTTTTTTTTTTCAGCTTTATGAGGCCAGCTCAGATAAGAACGGCCTTTGGTCACTATTAAGGGAAACCTTCTGCATAGTCTGCCAAATGCTTGTTGGATATCACAGTGCTTGCCCATTCTGGCTATGGGGAAGATGAACTCTTTCCTGTGTAATCCCTGCATGCTCCCTAAACATGTCCCCACCTGATCCCCTCAAAGACTGTTTCCCTGGCTTTCTGACACACAGAGACGAGCACAGGACTGTAGATGTAACACCTTCTGCAGATCTCGAGTTCAATCTTGAGGCAGTTTGCCTTCTCCAGTCTCCTCTCCAAAAGTTCTAGCTACACCGATCTTTCCCAATCCTTTAGTATTATCTTTTTAAATTCATTATACAAAGATTTTAATATAAAAACTGAGACTGCTAGAGAGAAACATACAGAAAACACTTCAAGATACATCAATAGGCAAGAACTCTGTCAGAAGAACACCAATAGCACAGTGAGAGTTGACAAATGGGGTTAGAGACAATAAAAGGGCTTCGGCACAGCAAAGGACACTATCATCAGAGTGAACTGATACCTTACAAAATGGCTGCAAATCTTTGCCTGTTAGCTTTCAGACAGGGGGCTAACATTTAAAACACATGATGAATTAGTCAAGCACAGCAGCATGGGCTTTTAATTCCAACAGTCAGGAGGCAGAAGCAGACAGATCCCTGTAAACTGAGGTCAGTCTGGTCTACAGAGCTAGTTCCAGGCTAGTCATGTAAACAAATGTATGTATGAAAATTCCACTGTGAACCCCACTGCTTTTTATACCCTGGAACTTTTGAACTTGCTACATAACCAAGGCTGTCCTTGAACTACTAACTCTCCTGTCTCCAGTTCCTAAATTTTTATATATAGGCGTCTGCCTGGCCAAAAAAAAAAAAAAAAAAAAAAAAAAAAAAAAAAGTTGTCTCTTCAGTTCTGGGCACATCTGTCAAATGACTGGCTGCCTTAGTTTTCTTTATTGCACAGATACTAAATAATAATGATCCTCTGGGTTTCTAACCTGGTGAGCTGCCTGGGTGCTTCCAATCCCACTACTGTGGAAGAAAACCCAAGTTTTGTGGCACAAAAGGCTCCTTACTTCACTACAGCCACCCTGGTGTTTCAGGGCTACTTCAGCGACCGCCCACCCCTGTGGCTATCAACCAACTCAAGATCCTATCTTGATAATTGTTCTTAAAGGGTGGGGAGTACTCTCCTTAGCTAGGTAAGGTGAATTCCACCGTCTCCCCCCACCCCCCTCTGTGCAGCTGTGGAGGTGAGTCACAAGGACTTTAGCACAGCTGGTCAGCAAACAGATGGCAGAACAGGATCTTAGGCCTGAGGTCTGGGGATTCCTTCCAAGCCTTTTCAAGCCCACCTCTGAGCTACCTTGGGGAGGAGCATTTAAAAGCATAGCCCTGTGAGTCACAGGCTCAATCAGGGGTTTCGAGTCAAGTGATTGTTGAGCTGTGCTTTCACCTGGGTCACCTAACCGTCCCGTGGTTTCCCTCTCCCCACTGGAAACTACAGGCACTAAACAGTAGAATGGCTAAGTGTCATAGTTGTGGGTCGCAGCAGTGGCCAACTCATTTTCCATTCTGGAAGCTCTAACTGATTTCAACTTGCAAAATTAACAAATAAAAAGGCACGCCCTGGTTTCTTTGGCCAGGGAGCATTAAGAACCACCTGTTTAATTTTAAAGCAATAACCAAACAAAATAAGAAATGCAGGGTTATAGTTTAGGCCTGTGTTTTGATAAAGCAGGGTTACCATCTTTTACTGTTGTCTGTCCCTCAGGAGAAAAATCATTAAAAGGAACTATCAATTTTCCTTTATACTGCCATTAAAAATTCATATTTCCTTTAACTCACCACATATCAATAATCACCTTATTTCAGAATTAGGAAATTGTCCAGATTATGTTTATGGAAGGAATTCTTTAAAAAAAATCACAGAATTCAAGAACCCACGCCGGCCTACTCCATAAAAATAATGTTCAGGTGAGAACTTAGGAATGTTAACTTTAGCAAGCCATCAGATGATTCCTATGTTAGGCCAAGTTTGCAATTAGCTGATGCAGAGGTCAGGAAGGATCGTGGATGAGACAGCTTTGTAACAAAACGCCTGATCCAGGGTACTTAGGAAGTAAAGAGAATTTTGTTTTGGCTCATGGTTCTGGAGATTCAAGTCTAAGAATAGACAGCAGTATCAGAGAAAGGTACCGGGATGCAAAGGGCCTGAGAGATTTTAGACTCTTTGTTTCCTTCAAAGGCATGCCCTCAATTACCTAAGGATCTTCCACTAATTTCTACAAGGGGTGCTTAAAGATCCACAGGGCCTGCCCAGTAAGTAGCACCACCCTTGGGACCCAGCTTTTACATGTAGACCTTTGAGAGGTACATCCAAACAGCAGGAGATTATATTTTCTTTTGAAAAATACTGATGGCCAGCAGCAAACAGGCCGGGAGGGGGCGGATCAGTGCTGGCCTTAGAACCGCCCCCTCCAGGCCTGAGGAGGGGCGAGGGAGGTCACAGCTTGAAGGTGTATCAGCTCCAGCCACGCCTTCCAGCATTTCCAGCTCAGAGCTGCAAGCTGCTAGTTGTGAGCACCAGCACTGAGAACCAGCACCCGGAGCTACCATGGCCTACAGCCGGCAAGAAGGGAAGGATAAAATTGTATTTGTGACCAAAGAAGACCACGAAAGTCCCAGCAATGCCGAGCTGGTGGTTGACGACCCCACTGATCCCTATGCGGAGTATGGACTGACTCTGCCAAATGGAAACATTAACTGGAATTGCCCGTGCCTTGGAGGAATGGCCAGCGGCCCCTGTGGAGAACACTTCAAGTCTGCCTTTTCCTGCTTCCACAACAGCACGGACGAAGTCAGGGGATCCGAGTGTGTAGGTCAGTTCCAGGCCATGCAGGAGTGCATGCAGAAATACCCAGACATCTATCCCCAAGAAGAGAATGAGGACGAGGATACAGACGACTTCTACCAGGAGGGCCTGGAGAACTTTGAGGATGAAGAAGAGATCGATGATGACGATGACTACTACGAGGGGGTTGAGAATGAGGATGAAGAGGAGGATGAAGAGGAGGAGGAGGGCGACTACTACTACTATGAAGAAGAGGAGGAGGAGGATGACTATTATGAGGACTATTACGAGGACAACTACTACCATGACAATGACTATTACTATGAGAACGATGACTACTATGAAGAGAACAATAACTACTATGAGGAGGAAGAAGAAGATGACATCTACTACGAGGCTGACTACCTGGAGGAGGACGAGGAAGAAGAGGATGAGGATGTTTACTATGAGGCTGACTACTTCGACGAGGAGGAGGAGGAGGAGCAAGAGAAAGAGGATCCAGAAGATCCAGCAAAATCCCGGGAGGAAGCGGATGCCACTGAGGACTCCTCTGAAGATAAATTGCAGTACTTCAGCGCCTGAAGGCCACAACCCAGATCCTCCCGTTTGCTTAGCCACAGAACTTTCTGCACTATGAATGCCCTACCTTTCAATCCCTCTTGCTCTCTCTCTCTGAAAGCATCCTCTCCTCTGTTGTTTTATGTACTGTAATATAGAAAAGAACTTACTTTGATGATCGGGGGTCTTGGCGACTTGCCATATACCCTGAAGAAAAGAGGTGTGTGTGTGTGTGCACCTGCATTCTACATAAACTCACCCCCAACACTAGGCCACTGCCGAACTGTCCTCTTTAAGTGCCCTGGATTCTGCTGCTTTGAAATAATGTCAAGTTTCTCAACAGTCAAGAGCCGTTACTCAGGGCAGTCTCTTGTAAGTAAACTGATTTCTGCTGACCCGTTGTATCCCTTTGAGTAGGTTTCATGTCTCTTTGGGAAGTTAAGTAGAGTCTAAAGCATCTTCCTTAAGATTGCTGGAGTGAGGCCATTCCTACTGGAAGAGGCCCCCGATCAGATACTTGCACTGGGGTATCTGGGCACTGCTGTGCTTTGCTTGGTTTGGGTGTTTGCAGTGCATCGGGGCTCTTGAGTGTCTGCAGTTGGAAGGTAAAATTCTGATCCTTTGACTCCCAGTCCCTTCCTAAGTGAAGGGAGAGGCTGGACTTTGGTTTTCGCTGTTATTGATTTACTGTTTCAAAAGGCCTGGTTTGGGGGCTTTGGTTCACTCCATACAGTCAGTTTTAAGATTCCTGAGAAGTCGGAACCGAACTGTTGCCAAAGGAAGCAGCCAAAAGAGCTTGTGGTTTGAACGAAGCACTCAAAAGAAATGATTTCTTTTTTAAAAGTAAAAGAATGAGCTCTAAGATCGTGTATGTGAGAGAAAGAGAATGAATGGATGGGTGGATGGATGAATGAATGAATGTGTAGGCTTATGTATAGCACAGCATTCCTTTAGAGGTCAGAGAACAGCCTTGGGTGTCAGGCTCTGCTTTCCGCCTTGCTTGAGACAGGATGTCTGTTGTTTTTCTGCTGGATATGCTAAGCTAGCCGGCCCTCAAGCTTCTGGGAATTCTTTTTTCTGCCTCCCATCAGTCACTCTTTAGGAGTACTTGCGTTTACAGGTGTTCTTGTTATTATGTCTTGCTTTTGTATGGATTCTGGGGATTCAAACTCAGGCCTCGTGCTTGCCTGTAAGCACTTTTACCCACTGTGCTGTCTCCCAGCCCTTATTCTTTTCTCATTTTTGAAATGTGGTCTTGCTGCGTGGTCCAGGATAGGCTTGAACTCTTAATCTTCCCACCCCAGTCTTCCCAGGTGCCGGGATTCAGAGGTTTGCTGCCACGCCCTGCCTTTGGATCTAGTTTGGGCAATAGGAAAATCATTTAGGCAGTACAATATCTCAGCAGGTAAAAGGCCCTTGCCATGGGAGTTCAATCCCGGGACCCACATAGTAGAAGGAAAGAACCTTTGGCCTCTACATATACATGGTGCTGTGCACGTGCATGTCTGCGTTTACATGCGCGTGCGAGTGAGCGCGCACCCATAGACCTACACGCACGCACACACACACACACACACACACACACACACACACACACAAATAGATAAAATTGTTTAAGCTACCTTAGTCTAGAAGAGGCAAGTAGAACTAGAAAAGTAAACTGGTAAGGTAGTTTCTCCCATGCAAGTACTAAACTAGGACTGACCTTGCTTAGCTTCCAAAGTCAGACAAGACTGGGCCTGTTCTGGGTAGCATGGCTGATATCTAAGGTTGATTTTCAATTATATTAGCATATTAGATAGACTCCCCTGGGAAGATTTTGAAAGTGACCATTATCCTGTCAGCAGCACAGGTTTATGAAGCAGAATTTCTGAAGAACGAATGCTGCTATTTTTAAAATCTCCCCAGGTGACTTTGTGAATAGCCTCTGCTTCAGAGGATACCAAGCATCGTCATGCAGAATACCTTTGAGTAGACTTCTCCATGACCTAGGAGGCCAGGCCCGTCTTATGTGACATACAGCTTCTATTCATGGAGGACATGCTAGTATGAGTTTAAGGTCCTTACATACAGTAAATTATCTGCTATGACTCAGAAGAAGATTCTGATTAAGGAAAGAAATTTTGAATCTCCCCCTCACTGGCAACACTAATGTGACATCACTCTCCAGGAGCATTCAGGCCCATAAACTCGAATGAGGTGAGGGTAGGAATAGACAGGGATAGATATGCTCACTGAATTCCAGAACAGTTTTCACCAGCCCCGATGTTAAGGCTCTGAGTTTCCAAAAAAGGTCACCTGGTTATTGGGACATTGGGCAGACTGACCAGCAGTTGGGGTCCTGTTCTGATCTTCAGTTGCCTTTTCTGAGTGGGCTAACCTGCCATTTGACTTTGTCATTCTTTAATCATTCACAGGCCCTTGGAGTATCACCCTATCAGAAAAACCACCAAAAAAGAAATGGCTGGAAAGTGGCAGCTGATCTTCAGGCTCAGGGAAGAAGATGTAACAACTTGGTTTCCTGTTTGTTCATGTGCTGGTTTTCCAGGAGTGCCGTCTTGCCATAGACTGCGGGTCTGGCCAGCTGACCTATTTCATCCCACCATTCCACATTCCACATGGCTCATGGTCTTTCCTTCCATTTAAGGAAAGCGTTGGAAGGTAAGTAAAATGTGTCTTCCTGCCTCTACAGGGTCTCCCAGTGGGGTTCACTTTTTTCCTTTCCTTAGGTACCCTGTGGTTTCTCTCTGCCTGCCATCATAAAACAAGGTAATTAGAACCCCAAGATCTCAGAAAAGATCTTTTGGGGTCTAGTTACAGACTTCCTAGTTTAAAGCTTCTATTCTGACCCTGCTTTCACATTTCAAGCCAGAGACTACGTGCTTCCAGACCAAGGCCCCTGGAATCAGATAAGAAGCGATTGACTAAGACCATATTCAGACTGGCCTGCGCACATCACCTTTGTTTGTTTTTTTGGAATTCCAGTCTTTCCCCGTAGGGTGTTCACATTGCTCTTAGGCCTGCTAAAACATGAAGCACCTTCGAGGGCTATCCAACAGATGGAGGTCCCAAAGGTGTCCTCAGGCTATCCGAAGAGCTGAATAATGCATTGATGTGGCAATTGGGCATGAAAATTGAGCTAAGAAAGTAGTATGAGCTGAGGTACTAAGTCTGAGGTAGGTCTCCTGCTACTGGCCTTCTACTTGGACATGCGAAATGACAAGACTACTCCTGGTCATGCTCTTTATTTTTAAGGCATGGTAAACAGATGTTAGGAAATACAAAGCATGTTGGGAACTATGCAAAATTTGCAGTGTTTGTATGCCTGGATGATAGATATATGCGCAAGAACATTCATATAGCATCACTGAAAGTTAATCACTGAAACTCTGACAAGCTTCTGAGGCTTGTGTATGTATACATGTCTGTGTAACTCTAGGCAACTCTATTTCTCCCATGTTAACCTCCATGCTCTCTGGTCCTCCCAGAGACAGCCCTTGCCTTCCCATTTTCCCAGAAGTCCCAAAAGTTTGGTTAGCTACCCATCTCCATATATTTTTCTCACCTGGACTTCGATTAGTTCCACTAGGGCTATGAAGAAAACAGAGTAATTCCCCAATGTTCTCTGTTCCTTTCCTTTTTTAGATTTAAAGATTTGTTTATATTCTTGTGTGTGTGTGTGTTTGTGTGTTTGTGTGTTTGTGTGTGCGCGCGTCTACTAGATACAATGAGGAGTGCGGATGTCCATGGAGTCCTGGAAATGGTGTAGGACCTCTTGGAGCTGGAATTACAGGCTGCCTGACATGAGTACTGGGAATGAAACTTGGGTTCTCTGGAAGAGCAGCAAGTGCTCTTAACCACTGACCTATCTCCCCAACCCCATCCTTTACTTGTATTCAACTCAAGTAAAAGCAAATGAACATTTTTGTCCTTAGAAACTACCAGGAAACACAGATTCAAATTTTTCAAGAAAAATTAAAATCTCGAAAGGAAAACTAAATGAACCATAGTTATCTGTCTTCACTAAGAATGACTTGTTTGAGGAGTAAATCCTACACAAAGCCCAGCCTGACAACCTCATTGAGCCCATCATCATGGAGAGGACCCCCATACTCTTACGTATGTGGGTCGACAGGTGGCCTGTCAGAAATTGTTGGTGTTAGTAGTGAGCATTAAAGACCTCACAAATTCAAAGGTTCCTTCACATGGGAGTCACAGATGAAACCCTTAAACTATGTATTAAAGGATCTTTTTCTTATTTTTTTTTAAACAGGAAAAACCAACTCAGGCTGTGAGCTCAACTTTTAATCTTCTGTGGAAAGTTTCGAAGCTGGAAATGCATACCTCTGATCAAGAAAATGGTGAACACATTTTATAGAACTCATTTCCTTTGGGTCCATCATCCTTTTCTGGGACAGAAAATAACCAAAGTGATTTATGGAACAGCCAAATATTTTCTTTCACCTTAGAGTTCTTAGAGAAATGTATTTTTCTACAACTCCTAGCTTTTAGACCTGAGCAACTAGCATGATAAAGCTGCCATTTCCTGAGATGGGAGTGCTCCCAGGGCAAGTTACTGTACCCAAAGCTAAACTACATTTCCTACATTTTTCCCTCTAGATCTGTCCACTGTTGTATGGACTGATAGCCTCATGAGTATGCTACAGTTCTAGGTTAGGGGTGGTCAAAGTAAAACCCAGTGAGATCTGGAAGGCAGAATTGGAGCATCAGCTGTTACACCTTGAAGATTTGTGCCAGGTACCAGGCACTGCTGCAGTTCACACACACTGTTGCTGACCTGGTACCTCGCCCTGTTAGTCTCCAGTGATGATGCCAAACACAGATAGCTATAACCTCAGCTCTCACTGGATCTCTTTCCCTCAGCTTTCCTGAATCCAGGGCCAGGTTTCTTTCCAGCTCAGTGAGAAGGGAATTAGAACCTTCTGTATGTTACCTCTGTCATCCAGGTTCAAGGCAGTGAGCCCCAGACAGGATAATCCTCACTGGTTCCATTAAACTTTGTGATTCTTGATTTCTTTTTCTTCATCCTCTACTTTTCTTGCTTTCTTATCCTGCTAAACCACCATGAATCAGGCTCACTCTCTGAAACAGAAGCAACACCCCCCCCCAATCAATCCCAGTAACTTCCCTTAGTGATTCCTGATGGATAATGACTTTGCTCTTTTCCCTCAAATGTTTTCTCCCACACCCTACTTCCCTAGCCTCTGCCATGATTGTATGGAGCCTGATTCCTATAAATAAATGCTATTCCATAGCACACACATTGATTCCAATTCTTTGTTGAAACACCACCGATGCACTGCCAAAGGAGCTAGTTGTGACAGAAGTTCAGTTTCAGTGTGCGAAATTTAAACTTCCTATTCAGCATCCAGGTAAAGAGTTTGAATAGGAAAGCTTGATGTTATGAGTAGTATGTGGTCCAGGCTAGAGGTGGAAATTAAATATACTGGTAAACCATACAGGTAAAGCACAGACATACATCATTAAAGTTATCAGTGTATAGAACAAATCAATGTATAGGTGGTCTTAAAGTCACAAGATGAGATGAAGTCACGGAAGCATTAAAGGCTAGCAGAGAAAACTCGGTAAAAATACTGGATAAGGATTGCTCTAATATTAAAAATATAAAGTGCCAGATATGGTGTCTCACGCAAGCTCAGCAGTTGGAAGCTAAGGCTAGAGAATTGCTCTGAGTTCAGGGCCAGAGAGAATTACATAGTGAGTTCCAGGTCAGCCTGAGCTACCGTGTGAAGCTCTGTCTTAGACACCACATGAAGAAGAAAAGGAAATGGGAGAGAGAAAGTATGGTTAGGTATGAAGGTACCAGCCAATATTCCAGGCACCCTGGAGTCTGAGGCAGAAGACTTTCAAACTCCAAGCCAGTCTGGGATACCTAGAGACACTCTGTCTCAAGAAAAATAGTTACTCGTGGTAGTAAGTCATCAATTTAAAAAAAAAACCGGCTGAATGATGGAAAGGGTGTAAGGACTGACAAGCCTCTGCTTCTGAGGAGCTGTGGGCAGTCGATGACTGCATGGGGGGTGGGGGAGCCGGTCCTCCTCAAGTGCGTTGCCCCTGACAGGTCAGTTATGCATCAGTGGACAGCCCCACATTCAATTGTGTATATGGGCAGCTTAAATGGACTCAGTAAGTTATTACAAAAGAAACACATGAATTTGAAAGGAGTTGAGGGGTGGGCATGATTTTGAAGGAGTTAGGGGGTGGTAAAGGTGGTTAATATCAAAATACATTATATTCAATTCTCAAACAATTAATAAAATGTTATATTCTTTAAAGCTGGCTGAATAAATAACATTTAAAGCTACCAAAACTGGCCTCGGATTTTAAAGAGGAAACCATGGGAAAGTCTGTTTTAAACTAAAAGAGCAAACACTGAGTGAAGACTTAAGACAAGTATTAAGATGAACAAAAGGGTCTCAGTTACTTAATAAACCTAGAAAATTTGGGGATGATCATAGATGGTTTCCTAAGCAAATAAAATACTAAGCTAGTCTATTTTTTAAAATATACTTTCTAAAGAGTTGGTGGTGGGTTTTTTGCATCTGACCAAAGATTCTATTAAGAAAAATGGTAAGTTTTAGAACATTAGCAAGAACAATTAGAATAAAAACAGAAATAAACAATTATTATAGGCTGATTTACAGCCACAGATTTGGTCCCCCGGGGAACATTTCAAAATGTCAACAAATATGTTTGGCTGTCATAAACCGCGGGAGGCTGCTACCGGCATCCAGTGGGTAGGAACCAAGCATGCTTGGAAATCTCCCACAAAGCCTAGAATGGCTCCCAAGGTCAGTGGCAGTAACGCAGAGTAAGAAATTATGACTTTGGGTACGGTTATTTATCACAAGAAGTAGAACAAAAATCTTTTTTTCAATTTTATTCATATGTTTTTGTGGGGGGGGTGTGGGTGAGGGTGTGTGTACACACGCACATCAGAGCCCCTAAAACTGGAGTTACAGGTAGTTGGGAGCAACCTGACCTGAGAACTGGGAACCAAACTTCATTCCCAGACCTCTGTGAGAACATCGAGTGGAGCAAGTTCTTTTAACTGCTGAGCCATTTCTCCATCCCCCCCTCAAAATGATGGACAAATGGAGGAAAAGAAAGAGGAGACAGACCTTGAAGAAAATAAAAAGGTAGAAACAGAGGTACCACAGAATAGATAACTTATACAATGGCATTGTGTACAGTTGTAAAGAAAAACAGAATGTACTGGATAGTGGATAGTGTTTATCAAGGTGACTGGAAGGCAAAAATTTCATGTCCTCCCTTAATGAAAATCCTAGTCTGTGATGTTTGAATGGATACACAAACATGTAAAGGTAAGTGAAGCCTTAAAAAATGGGAAAGGAACACAAGAGAGAAATAAACAGAGGTGAGGAAGATCAGGGGTATGGCCGGGGACGGGGGGGGGGGGGGGGCGCGTAGTCAAAAGGCAGCCTGGGATATGAAAGAGGAAGAGACTGGAGGGAGGCTGTGTGAGCTTCAGGGCTGGTGAGTGGGAGTAGAAGGATGGTTAATTATAGAATAGGGATTTGCAGGGAGGAAGAGGGAACAGTGATAAGATGGTAGGAAGATGAGAGAGCCTGGAGACGACAGTCATCAGGAACCCTCCTATGCTAAAGCAGATGTACCCTGGAATAGCAGCCATGGGGTAGCATTTGTAGCTATGTCCATAAATAGCAAAGAAACTATAAAGTGGCTCTCTGTTCATCTATTCCTCCCTCACCAAAATAAAAGCAAACCCAGAAGATATTAAGGGGGGAAAACAGAGGTTACAGAAAAACAAAATACAATGTAACTATCCAAGCCTTTGGTTAGCTTCATTTCAGATATGGAAATTGTTTTAAAAAGAAATATTGAAAATAAGAAAATAAGAGTCTGGGGAGACAGCTCTACTGGAAGAGTACCTGCCTAAGTTTGGGTCTCCAGTGCCCATGTTAAAAAAGGCCTCTTAGCACTGTAGCCCTAGTCCTGGGAGAATAGATACAGGCAGGCCCCTAAAGCTGAGTGGCCAGCCACTTTAACCAATGGTGAGCACTGAATTCACCAAGAGACCCTGCCTGTCTCAAAAGATAAGATGAAATGTGAGCAATTCAGGGAGACATCCAATGTTGACCTCTGTCCTTATCTATGAACACACATGTGTACACATACCTGCAGGCACATACACATACAGTGCAGAATATATATATACATATTTATAGGTATATATACATTTATATGTATATATATTATATGTGTATATATACATTTATATGTATATATATTATATGTATATATACATATATGTGTGTATGTATATTATATGTATATATACATATATGTGTATATGTGTGTATATACATGTGTATGTATATATATGTGTATATATGTGTGTATATATATATATCAAAAACAGAAAGAAACAAAGAAAGCCCTCTGCTTCTCCAGAATAATCTTCCAAATAATAACCAGGGAACTAGAAAACCATTCTCTTTTTTTCTATTTTTTTTCATAGGCTGGTTTTTGGTGGTGGTGGTGGTGGTGGTGGTGAGAGCTGATTTGTTTTTGCTTTCCCATATTATGGGTTGAACCCAGGACCTTGCCTATGCTTAGTCAAGTAAAATCAAGAAATATATATCCAGCACTAAAAACCCATTTCTATGTGTTGCTTAATACCAGTCATTTCAAAGAAACTCAGGCAAAAAGTTTCTAATCTAACCAAATATAAAATATCTATGATGACATGTAACAATCACACTTACTATTGATTTTTTTTAAGCCTTTTTAAAAGCCTGGTGGCCCAGCAGTCCATAGGCAGAGGTAAGGCGATCTGTATGTATTTGAGGTCAGTCTAATCTACATGTGAGTTCCAGGGCAGCCGGTGATACACAGTGAGACCCTGTCTCAAAAACAAAACAAACAAAAACAGAAAAAGAAAAAAGCATTTATTTTAAACGTGTCTACTTCAGGGGTTTTGCAGATTTAATCTTGGGTTCTTGTCATTACAGGTAATCATTGTGATTATTGTGTGTCAGTGCTGTATGTAAATCTAAACATTAGAGAATCTTCTAAACAGCTGTCAAAAAAAAAAACCGAGACTGGCAAATTTTAAGGCAACAATGGGACTAGAAAACAAGATTCTATCAAGATTCTATAAATAGAATCCATACACTAAATCATCACAGGAAAGTCAGGGCTGGAGAGATGACACAATGGTTAAGAGCGCTGGCTATTCTTCTAGAGGAATGGGGTTCAGTCCCCAGCACCAAGTCAGGCAACTCACAACTGCCTATCACTCCAGCTCTAAAGCATCTGACACCCTCTGTCCTCTGAAGGCATGTGTGTATCCATGCAAATAGGCAAATAATAAAATAAATCTATTTTTTAGAGGAAAGAATAGGGCTGGAGTGATGGCTTAGCAGTCAAGAGCAGTGCTTCCTCTTCCAAAGAACCTGAGTTCCATTTTAAGCATCTCCAGGGCTCCTCACACGCTATCTGATGCCTTCTTCTGGCCTCTGAGAGCACTGCTCTTGCGTGGTACAAAACCATACATGTGAGCAAAACACCCATGCACACAAAATAATAAGAAAGAAAAAGAAAAGAACCTGACAAGGTTGGACCCCCAGTGCAGGGGAATATGGGGGGCAGTAAGGGGGGATGTATGGGGGGAATACCCATATGGGGGAGGGGGAGCGGAGGGGATAGGGGCTTATGGACAGGAAACCAGGAAAGGGAGTAACATTTGAAATGTAAAGAAATATATCTAATAAAAAATTAAGGGGTTGGGGATTTAGCTCAGTGGTAGAGCGCTTGCCTAGGAAGCGCAAGGCCCTGGGTTCAGTCCCCAGCTCCGAAAAAAAGAACCAAAAAAAAAAAATTTAAAAAAGAAAAAGAAAAACTAGAAACACACAGAAATAAAAGGTAAGTTGTTATGAATAAGAATGCCCTGGGATGGGGCTGGGGATTTAGCTCAGTGGTTAGAGCGCTTACCTAGGAAGCGCAAGGCCCTGGGTTCAGTCCCCAGCTCCGAAAAAAAGAACCAAAAAAAAAAAAAAAAAAAAAAAAGAATGCCCTGGGTTGGGGATTTAGCTCAGTGGTAGAGCGCTTGCCTAGGAAGCACAAGGCCCTGGGTTCGGTCCCAGCTCCGAAAAAAAAGAACCAAAAAAAAAAAAAAAAAAAAAAAGAATGCCACATGTCTAACTATGTAAGAAACCTGGATGGAGCGGGGTGGTGGCGGCAGGGTTGGGGTGGGGATGTGGGAGCGGGGGTATACTCGGAGAATGGAATGGAGTGCTTTCTGTAATGCTCACACAAGCATACAGTGAGTGTCTCCACAGGTATAAAGGGTACGGTGTGTGCTAAATTAGTGGTGGAACCACCAAATCATTAGAAACAAGCAGTTCGGAACACATTTAAAAAAAAAAAAACAAAAAAACAAAAAACAAAAAAACAGATAGTCTTGGTAGTGGTGCAAGCTATTAGTCCCAGCATTCGAGAGGCTGAGGCAAGTGGATCTCTGAGTTCGCGGCCAGCCTGGTCTACAGAATGAGTTCTAAGAGAGCCAGAGCTACACAGAGAATCCCTGTCTCAAACCCCCACCCCCACTCCCAAAAATAATAACCAGACACAGTCTCACTATGTAGCACCGGCTGGCCTGAACTGATTATATATGGCCTCAAACTGGCTATGGAGGCCCGGCTGGCCCTGAAACTCCCAGAGATCTGCCTGCCCCTGGTTGCCGTAGATCAGTTCTTGAAGGACCCGCCAAACAACTTAAATGGTGCACAATGGCCCTGCAGGTTTAACTCCAGTGTAAAATGGTGGCGACAAACTGTAATAAAAAAGTACTGCTTGCGCAAGCTTCCGCCTGATCGCCTTACAAGTTAGATGGACAGCAAGGAACCGCCCACAACGTCTTCCCGCCTTCTCCAGCGGAAGTGGGGACACCGCTGGAAAGGAAGTTTGAGCAAGGACCCTCCTACCCAGAAGGCTTAAGGAGCATGAGGCCTGGAGGAGTGGCGTACGGAGGACGACGCGCGCAAGCACGGCAGCTCCACAACCCTGCGTGTCCACTTCCAGCGCAGAGGGCTACCGGCCTGCACACGGGCAGTGACCTCCGAAGGTATGGGTGTTTTCAGAAACTTGCAAACATTTTGAGGTAGTTTTCGGTTCGCTTTGACTCGTCTTTTCTGTTAAGTCGAGGTCTCTCGGTGCAGCCCAGACGGGCTTTGGCGGCGGCTGAGCGCCAAAAGTACAGTGCAGGAATTGGAGGCGTCCGCCTCACCAGTGGGGAGGTGGGTTTCTTGGGGTCCATATTAAATTCAGGTGTATGCTCCCCTGCAGAGTTGTAGAGTTTTGTAGGACAGTTACTAGAACTGCCATGATTTCGGCCTCTCTCCGCCAACACGTTTTGTTTTTCTTTAAAGGTCCTGATTCTTTTATTGCGTACGATGGAACGAAATTTACAGGAGGCTTTTGAGTGGGCGGATGATATTATTGAATCTGTCCGGCAGCAGCCCCCTCCTTCAAGACTCACGTCCAGTGGGGAAAAGTCTCTTCATGAAAAACTGTATGACATTTATGTTGAAGAATGTGAAAGAGAGGCAGAGGCAGGGGGCCTTCAAAGCAATGTCAACTTGCTAGAGAAGCTTATGAGGAGAGAGGCGTTGCCATGTTTAGTGGTCAATCTGTACCCAGAAAATCAAGGCTATTCTCTCATGCTGAAGGACAAAAGTGGGTCATTTTCAGAGACTTTTAAGTTGCCTTATGAAATAGAGAAATTGCTTGAATACTTGGATGCTGAAGAGTTACCTTCTTTTCTGATTGATGTCCTGGAAAAGTCTCCTGTGAATGTTTTTCACCATGGGTGTGTCATAGCAGAAATCAGAGACTACAGACAATGCAGTGACACCCAACCCCCTGGGGAGATTGGTGAAGAGCCTGCTGTGTCATCTGATGTGTCCTCTGCTTCCTCGACTCCTGCTTACCAAACTCGACACATTCTCTTACGTCCCACGATGCAGAGTCTAGTAAGTGATGTAGAGTCCATTACAAGTGATAACCGTCAGTGGACTGAGGAAGAAAAACTTGAGCTTGAGAGTCAACTGATTTTAGCTACAGCAGAGCCACTGTGTCTGGATCCCTCTGTTGCTGTTGCCTGCACAGCCAACAGACTGCTGTTTAATGAGCAGAAGATGACTGACTCTATGAGACAATGCTTCAAGAGGCGTGCAGCCTCTTCTCTGGATCAAGAGGAGGTGTCATCTGAGTGTACATGTCCCCCTGACCTTACTTCAACAATGACTCCTATCAAAAAACAAGCAAAAATAGGGCCCGATGACCCATATGACTTGATGACTACTGAAATGGATGCCTGGCTGCAGGGACCCAGTGAACTGACCATGCCTTCCGAGATGGAAGCGGAGACATATATGAACGAGGTGCCATCTCTGCTCTTTGATGATGAAGAACCAAGTGTCCTGGAAGTTCCTGAGGTAAAATATGGCTTTATGTTTGATTATGAGGATGACAGTCAGCTATGGGAAATGAATCCAAGTATCATGAAGTCCCTTAATGATCCACTTTTCTCTGCTGACATAGGGCCACTTCCAGAGGACAGAATTGATAGCCACATGTATTTCCCTCACATGTCCCTGGATGATTATTCAGATGATTTCATGGCTAAAGTAGACACTGAGCCTAGTGAGACAGTGGATGTGTGCCAAGGGTCTTTCCAGAGCGAAGATAGGTGTTCAGCCAATATGACACAGGGGTCTAGTAGCTCAGTCTGTCTTCCTCAGCCCTCCCTGGAGGCAAAGCCCGCGACCGGTCTGGTGCCAAAGCCCGAGACCGGTCTGGTGTCAAAGCCCGCGACCGGTCTGGTGTCAAAGCCCGCGACCGGTCTGGTGCCAAAGCCCGAGACCGGTCTGGTGCCAAAGCCCGAGACCGGTCTGGTGTCAAAGCCCGCGACCGGTCTGGTGTCAAAGCCCGCGACCGGTCTGGTGTCAAAGCCCGCGACCGGTCTGGTGTCAAAGCCCGCGACCGGTCTGGTGTCAAAGCCCGAGACCGGTCTGGTGTCAAAGCCCGCGACCGGTCTGGTGTCAAAGCCCGCGACCGGTCTGGTGTCAAAGCCCGCGACCGGTCTGGTGTCAAAGCCCGAGACCGGTCTGGTGTCAAAGCCCGCGACCGGTCTGGTGTCAAAGCCCGCGACCGGTCTGGTGTCAAAGCCCGAGACCGGTCTGGTGTCAAAGCCCGAGACCGGTCTGGTGTCAAAGCCCGAGACCGGTCTGGTGCCAAAGCCCGCGACCGGTCTGGTGTCAAAGCCCGCGACCGGTCTGGTGTCAAAGCCCGCGACCGGTCTGGTGTCAAAGCCCGCGACCGGTCTGGTGTCAAAGCCCGCGACCGGTCTGGTGTCAAAGCCCGCGACCGGTCTGGTGCCAAAGCCCGCGACCGGTCTGGTGTCAAAGCCCGCGACCGGTCTGGTGTCAAAGCCCGCGACCGGTCTGGTGCCAAAGCCCGCGACCGGTCTGGTGTCAAAGCCCGCGACCGGTCTGGTGTCAAAGCCCGCGACCGGTCTGGTGCCAAAGCCCGCGACCGGTCTGGTGCCAAAGCCTGCAACTGGTCTGGTGCCAAAGCCCAAAATGGGTCTGACGTCATCCTCAGTGTTAGAGCAGGGAAGCAGAATTCCTCCACCACTTGCGCTTACCCATGTCTCTAAACAGGGCTCCTCAAATGTCAGCTGTGGTGAAGGGGCACCACCTGCTCCTAAGAAAACCACCGTGGTTCATCAAACCATTGTGGGCATGAGCAGAGTTAGCACCCTTCCTCCAGCTCTCCAATCTAATGCTAGGTCATCAGAAAACAAGCCAAAAGTCCAGCACCCTACCTGCACCACTAGCACAAATGTGATCAATTTGGTAAAGTCTATAAAAAAACCTAGTTTGGTGGGTAATTCAGCCCAGGTCATAGGCTGCCCCACTAGTGTCCCGGCTGCTGAAGGAATCACTCAAAATAGCCTTCTACCAACCAGACAGCAGCCACCTAAGCCAGCACAGCGTCCCGTGAAGTCACCTATGCAACTGATTATAAATAATACGGCAAGTCCCTTAACTGTAAAGCTTCCCCCAGGCTCTATCATTTTGCGCCCAGAGCCTCAGAAGTCATCCCAGGGACAGCCACAGCAGATATATGTATTGATTCCAAAACAGCCGCAGACACCCAGGGTTTCTGTCCCCCCACAGCCAGTGCCACCAGCTTCCTCTCAAGGGTCTAATAATCAGCAGTTGTCCTTGCCAACTCAGCAAACTAGTCGCCTTAGTACTGCGCAAACTGGTCTCCTTAACACTGGTGGGGCCAGAGGGGTTCAACCAATCCAGACATCTGTGGTGTGTCAGGTAGGCTCCACCCAGCAGACTCGAAGGCAGAATGCTCATTCACAGAACTTGGCGCTCTCTACTACCCTAGTACAGCCGAGGCAGACTCAGAGTCAGAATGTGCAGCTGAGAATCATACCACGCATAATAACTGTGGGCAGACCAGGCACTCAGTGCTCTGACTGTGGGCATGCAGCTGGTGAACCCAGTGATAGAAGAACAGGAGGCCCACCAAACACCCCAAAATCCTAAGTCCTAATTCTCTTTAAAATGCACCAACATTGAGCTAAATCAGTTCTCAGTTTTTACTTCATCACTGGCAGTTTGAATATTACAGTTTAAAATGCAAAAATAAAACCCTACAATACCCAAGTTTTACATAGAAATTGCTTTCAATATAGCCCTGTTTATTGTTGTGTCCCAATGTTTAGACCCTTCCAGATTGTCATTAGATAAATATTAAAACTGCAGTAATATGAGGCTGACTAAATGGCCCAGCACTTAAGAGCACTTGCTCTTTCAAGGACTGGAGTTTGGTTCCTAGCACCCATGTCAGGCAGCTTGCTCGCAGCCTGTCTGTAAATCCAGCTCCAGAAAATCTGACATGTGTCTGGCCTCTTTGAGGACTGACATGCATGCACCCCTCCCACACACATATAATTTAAAAATAAAATAGGAACTGCAGATATAGCTTAGTGGTTAAGAGCATTTGTGGCTCTTGTACAGGAACCAGGTTTAATTTTCATCACCCACCTGGTGAATCCAGTGATAGAAGAACAGGAGGCCCACCAAACACCCCAAACATCTTTTAAATACATTTTGAGGGGATCTGACACCTTCTTTTGATTTGTGTGGGCACCAGGTACCCATATGGTGCACATACCCACAGACAAACTCCAAAGCACATAAAATAAACTCAGTATATCTTTTGATTTTTAAGTTAATAAATTAAGGCTTATTTGTAAATGGTGATTTAACAAACATGCATTTTGCTGTTTTAACAGTTTTTTGAAGGAGGAGTATATCCTTTCTTTTTTCTTTTTTTTCTTTTTTTCTTTTCGGAGCTGGGGACCGAACCCAGGGCCTTGCGCTTGCTAGGCAAGCGCTCTACCACTGAGCTAAATCCCCAACCCGAGTATATCCTTAATGACTTTTTTTTTAACTTTTGGAGACAGGGTTTTTCTAGGTAGCTCTGGTTGTCATGAACTCACTGTGTAGACCAGGGTGGCCCAAAACTCACAGATGTCCACCTGCCTCTGTCTCCGGAGTGCTGATGGTAAAGGTGTGAACCACCACCTGGCCCGATTAGGGTTGTCACACTGAAATTGAGGACAGCCGAGGCCTGCAGTCCTGTGCAAGGGAGCCCATGGCAGCCTTGTCTGATGAGCATCCCAGCCCTCGGAAGGTTTGCCCTGCAGCCAGTGCTCTGGCAGACCCCAGCTCCCCTCCAGGCCCTACCACTGGCCT
This sequence comes from Rattus norvegicus, assembly GCF_021556685.1. NCBI lineage: Eukaryota > Metazoa > Chordata > Mammalia > Rodentia > Muridae > Rattus > Rattus norvegicus. Next base: position 66,675,287 of record NC_141554.1, read on the forward strand.
GGAAAAGGCCATCTGGGCTGGCTCGCTGTGGCTCTCCTTGTGAAGCCACTTACATGTTTTAGAACATTCTAGGTCAATGGCACAGAGGATATAAGCAAGCACTTAGAACTTGGTCTTGCAGACTGGTTCTTCAGTGCCCACAGCTGTCTGAGGCTGTTAAGTGGGCCGTCCTCCTCTTCTGCCCCCATCCCCACCCCGTTTACTCCTCATCAATTGTTCCACACTCCCTGCCTGCTCACCCCATCTCAGTGTCCTTGTTTCAGTGGACTGGGCTGCTCTGCCCTTAGAGGGTTGAGGTTTATCAGTTCTGTAACAAACATCTGTCCACATGAAGGTGCAGTTCCTTAGCATTCGTGACATTGGCAATGCTGTGCAGCCAGCCCTCTGTGTGTTTCCAAAACATGCTCGGCACTTCAAAGAAGTCCTGGACCCATTAAGCACTAAGCAGGAAGCCATCCTCCCCTCCCCCGTCCCCTCCCCCCTTCCCCCTCCGCCAGCCACTGGCAACCACCGATTTGCTTTGTGTCCCTATGAATTGAATTATTCCCAGTGTTTATATATATATATATATTAGTTGAATTTTACAGTGTTTTAGATATACAACTTTGTACCTTTTGTGTCTGCCTTTTTGCCTGGAAGGGCTTAATGTTCATTCATGCTGTACTGTGTAGAACTTCCATCCTCAGTCCCTTGTCTGTATATGGCCTGATCTGTTTCTCCATGTCTGGGCTGTTGCTGCCTTTTGGCTGTTGTGGGTGGTGGTGCTGCCTCAGTCATGGACAGGCGCTATTTTACTGCTTGGGTCTTGTTCTTTTGTAACTCTGAAGGATAACCTGCCTACATGAAATTTGCCTCTGTAAGCAAGTGCACGTGTATGTTTGTTTGCCTTTTTCTCTAAGAAGAAATGGAAACTTGGTCTGTCAGTTCTGAAAGAGGTTAGCAAAGGGACAGGTGACTGTGATCGTCACCAGCATAAACCCTTACTGAGGTCCTGCCTGTGCTCTTCAACAAAGATCTGACCACCTTCGAGCACGCTGGTCACATTGGCCACCAGAGAGAGATCAAGCTGGCGGGAGCATCCTGGACATTGCTGGGAGCAGGTGCCTGTCCTTGGAAGCAGTGAACTGGTCCAGTGAGCAGTTGCAAAGAACTTAAGCTCAGCCTTCAGAGTCAAGCAGATCTGACCTCAGTGCGCTGCCAGTTTTGCTGTCCTTCCTCCTTTAGCTCTGTAAGTGGTCCATTCAGGTACAATAAGCAGAATGGTTGGCTCCAGTGATGTACCCTTCCTTTTCAGACAGACAAATAAATTCACCTTTGTTTCCAGTTACCGTTTAGTGGCATCTGTTTATTTCCCCTCCAGTGGTCTCCATTGTGGTGACAGTTTGACTCTATCCAGGGTCCTGTTCCCATATTTCTCATCCCCCAACTGACAGCAATCTTTGTCTTTGTTGAATGAAACAGGCATCACTGAAATGCCACCAGACCATCCTGTTGGTTAGAGAAAGATGAGTCTTACTGGTAAGGAACACAATGGTTTTTGCAGTCTTTTTATTTTGAGGTTATAATACAATTTTATCATTTCCCCTTGCCTTTCCCCCACTTAGCCCCTGCTCCATATACCCCTCCTTGCGTTCTTTCAAATTCGTGGCCTCCTTTTTCATTAATCATTAGTACATGTGTGTATATGCATATATATCCCTAAATGACACTTGTATGTATGTTTTTGGGGCTGACCATTTGCTCATGGGTCACTAATTAGTGTGCTCTTCCCCAGGGAAGACTATTTCCCTCACTGTCAGCATTCCTTAAATACCTATAGTTTTTTGTATAGAGTTGAGATCTTATTGTTAATAGTGTTTTTTTAATTATAGTGTGTGTATGCATGCGTGTGCGCACACGTGCACACACAGACTCATGCATGTGCATGTATACCAGCCACACTGAACATGGATCAGTCAGAGGACAACATATGGGAGTCAAGTTTTATCCCCCCACCTTCGTGTCCCAAAGGTCGAACTCAGATCACCAAGTTTAACAGCAACTAAACCAAGTTTAGTGCTGAGCCACCTTACCAGTCCTGTAGTGGTGTTTAAAATAAATATCCATTTTTGGTAAAATTGAATACAATAGTCCTTCATATCCAGGATGTTCATATATCATCTGAAAGAAAATATACTCAACTGCTTGAAACACCTAGGCCATAAAATATAGAATACATACACCCTTTGCCCATTCTCAGTATGTGAAAGGTACAGTTCTGTTTATGATTTTTTTTCATCTAGTCCTTGAAAGGAGAGCACCCTCACAGAGGCAAAAGGAATGGGGGAAAGGGGATGGAATGGGGGGTTAGAGGGGTAACCAGGAAGAGCGATTATCATTTGAAATGTAAATGAATAAAATGATTAATAAAAAAGAAAGAAGAACCCCATACAGGTGGGGTTTGTTGCTGTTGTTGTTTTAAAGGAAGCAAGGTGGCGGCCTAAATCATGTGCTCAGAGTTACCCAGCTAAGAAGGCCCAGAGCCCAGATTTGCATTCTTTCCCATGCCATCTCACTGCCTCACTAATGGCAGACTAGCCACTTGGGCAGATTTACACAGCAAAGCTATTGCCAGAATGACTTCAAGTACATAAGAGCTGTTCTTTTCAAATAGTTGTTACTGGAGCTCGTCCTGCTCACCTATAGATTCTTGCATTTCCTGGTGAGAGTATAAGGTATTAGTGGCAGACCAAATCTTAATGATGGTTATCACCTTGCTCTGCCCTCTTGAGTTGCCTGTTAGTGGCATGTTCTTTGGGGATAGGCCTAATGGCTGGTCAGTCCTGGTGAATCAACATTTCCATTTTGGCACCATAAATTTTGATTATAACAGGCACGGTTAGTAAACTACTTTTTTCTTTAGGGTCTTTTGTGTTCCTTTAGCTGAAGTCTACCTGTGTGACTTAATGTCGCAAATGTAAGCAAATCTATTGGTACATCCTTTATAACATCAATTTTATTATTTTGAGTTTCTTGTGCATCAATGGAAGCACCTATCAATAAAAATGGAACACTAAAACTCCAACGTTTCAGGAGTCTGAGGTGTGAGGTAGGAGGATTGATTGTCTGTAGTTCAAGGCTGGGCCTGGGCTACAAAGTGAAGCCCAGTCCCAACACTGCTCCATAAAACAGATCTATGAAGGTCCTTAAGATTTTTATCCTGTTCGTAAGACAAGTTAGCCTGCTATCATTTCATGGATGCTAGAAGAAAACACAGGAATATCTAGTCAATACAAAGGACTTTATTAAGTACAATGTGGTAAGCAGCATGAGATACAGGTTTGCATTCATTCCTTTCTCCCTTAAGTCCCATGAAGGCAACATGGACCCAGGTAAGTGTTGTACATGTAGTGAAAATGTGTCACAGCTGAGGAAAACAAGCATAGGCAATAGCAATGTTTCATTATTTTTCAGATTTATTTGTTTTGCATGTTTGAGCATCTGCTGGCATGCATATCTGTACCACATGTGTGCCTGCAGAGGTTAGAAGGTAGCATCCGATCGATCCCTTGGAACGAAAGTTGTGGATAATTGGGAGCCCCTATGTGGGTGCTGGGAACTGAACCCCAGGCCCTCTTCAAAAGCAGCAAGTTCTTTTAACCACTGGACTGTCCCTCTAGTCCCAGGAAACGGTGGAGTTTTAAAAAATTGCAAAATGGCCCATCCTGCTCTTGAGAGAAGTGTTTTTGCCTATAAGAGCATATCCTCTATCTCCTAAGGCTTTCCACTATGCAAACATCTAAGAAAGTGGGTTTAGAGGCCTAGAGATAGCTCAGTGCTGGTATTTCCTTCAGGTCTACTTTGGAACCAGATAGGTATATGGTGTACATACATACATACATACATACATACATACATACATACATACATACATGATATAGGCAAACATTCATACACAGGGAACAAGAATATTTGTCTTCTGGATTCTGTGGTCACCCCCAACACATGCACCTACATACAGATACACAGAGAGAGGGGGAAAGGGGGGAGAGAGAGAAAACTAAGGAATATTAAAATATAATTTTTCAAAAGAATGATGGAGGGACTGGGGCAGAGCACTCCCTTAACTTGTATGAATCCCTGAGTAAGATTTCTAGTGCTAAAAGCCAAGCAAAAATATCAGGGGGGTCTGGGGAGACAGCTCACATGGTAATGTGCTTGCCTTGCAGACATTAGAACCTGAGTTCAGTCCCCAGAATCCACATTTAAAAAAACAAATACAAAAACAGGCTTCTTGATATACACTGCTGATCCTGGCACTGTGGAGGTAAAGACATGAACACCCCTGGGGCTCCATGGCCAGCCAGTCAAGCCTACTTGGAAAGCTCTGGGCCAGTGAGAGATCTTGTCAAAAAGTGAAATAGATGTCTCTTCAGCAGCAGTTCTCAAACTTGAGTCATGCGTTCTGACTCTTGGGAAGCCTCTTATCTCCAAAAATATTTACATTATAATTCATAACAGTAGCAAAGAAAATAATTTTGTGGTTGGGGGTCAGCACAACATGAGGAACTGTATTAAAGGATCAGCAGCAGTAGGAAGGCTGAACACTACTGCTCTAGAGGAATGGCACTTAATTAAACTCATGCCCTGGCCTCCACATGCATATGTGCACATAAGCACACATACCAGTACATACATGCAAAACAATGATAGAGGGGACCAAGTGTGGTAGCACAGGTCTATAATCCCAATATTGGAGGCTGGAGGATCAGGAGTTCAAGGCCTATCTGTGCTATGTGCAATCTTGCCTTTAAAAATTATAAGATAAAAACGAAAATAAAAGGGCACCTGACTAGCTCACATGAATTTTGATTCCCCAACAGCTCAAATGATTGTCAGAGAGGCACAGTTTAAAGAAAGGATTTTATCATAAACGTGCCTTTAATAACATAGCTAACTATATAGAAATTATAAAGAAGAAAATCTGGGATCTAGTCTTTGAAAATGTCCACTTTTACAGGTCAGGAAGAATATATGCTGGAAAAAAGAGTGACAAATAGACGGATGGGGGAGGGGCGGGAGGTGGAGAAACTCCCATGGTTAAAACACTTGCTTTGCAAACCTGAGGACCAGAGATCAAAAGATCCACAGAACCCAAACCCAGATACATGCAGGTGGGTGTGGCAGCCCACCTGCAATTCCTACAAAACCAGACTGTCAGAACAAAGTAGCTGGCTAGCCATACCAAAAAGCTTTGGGTTTGATTGAGAGACCCTGCCTCGATGAATGAGGTTTGGAAGAGAGACCGAGGATAATACTCAACCTCCGGTCTCCACATACCTGTGTAACACATGTGAATGCGCAAACTTACACACATACACATGCAGACCACATACATGTGAAAAATATAAAAAGAGCTGGAAATGGTCATAAAATTCTCATACCCACAAAAGACACCTCCGCTTACCCCACCCCACCAGCAACAGAGCTCATACTGAGTTCCCAATCCGGCCCAGCTCTGGTCAGAAAGGACAGGCCCTAGGTAATGATTCTCTTGCTTGTGGGGAGTTTTGCTGCAGTGGGCTTTTGCTGTTCTCCAACATCTGCAATTTGAAACAGATTGTAATTGAGATGCACAGTGCTGAATGGGATTCTTTTTTCTAAATGGGAATTTTGTAGGCTTGGAGTGTGGTTAAGAAAAGAACAGCTGCCCAATGTATGGGTGACATTGTGGAACACACTAGAATGTGGAAATAACAAGAGTGTGCCCATTATTTCCCATTAAGAGATCCATTTAACATTCTCAGGCTTAAAATGTCTGCCTATCTTAAGACAATTCCTACCCGACACAAGTCCTTTCTATGGCCCAATCAAGAATCTGTTCTTACTGTAAAATTGTGATGATAATTTTGGAGAATCTCCCTAATATCTACAGGAATTACAACTGTTTAATATTGGCAAATGCAAGTCCCTGTTCTGTGACTTTATATACTGACTTTTCCCTCACCCACTAAAAGATGCACGCACGTACGCACATCCGCACCACACACACACACGCACGCACGCACGCACGCACGCACATCCCCACCACACACTTGTCCACACTGCACGCAGGCGCAGGCGCTCGAGTGCGCGTGCGCGCGCGCACACACACACACACACACACACACACACACACACACGCACACGCACACACGCACGTCAGCACCACACCTCACGCACACATGCACGTCCACGTGCACGCACATCTGCACCGGAAGCGCTTACGCACACACGTCTGCACCGGAAGCGCTTACGCACGCACGTCTGCACCACCCCTTACGCACGCACGTCCACACTGCGCGCGCACGTCCACACCACATGCACGTCCGAATGCATGACTTGTTTTCTGAAACAGGCAGCATTTTTTTCTGAAAGAAAAATTGCGCCTAACAAAATGCATGGTGATTTCAATGTCTCTTAAGTTTCTGTCCCTCCCTGTTCCAGGTTTTCCTGATGCTTTTAATTAAAGGGTATGAAAGGAATTGGAGCTAGAGGCTAAAATGCAGCTGTCCTCATTTGAAATGAAACAAGATTAACGATAAGGTTGATGCCCCCAGCAACCTTTCCTGGTTAATTGTACTATTTTATTGAGTAAGATATTTGAAAGTAGCTAACAGCATTCATGTCACTCACGAATTCTCTTGGCCAAAAAAGAAAAGTAATACAACCCAAATAAAGCACCATGTACCAAGTGTGGTCCTAAGATGATCAGCACTGCCATCTCTGGGAGCTCATTAAAAATGCTGGCCCTCTCCTGGGGAATGGAGAGATGGTTCAAAGGTTAAAAGTATTGATGGCTTAGTGTCTGAGAGATCTCGGGGGTCCAAGTCAGTTGAGACTGCTGGTCTTCCTGTGGGATCGACCTCCTCCTCAGCTTCTTCCGGCCTTTCCCTAATTCAACCAGTCAGCATACACTAGCTATTCTGAAGCCCCAACACATAATACAGCAGAGGAATGCCTGTCTGCCCTCAGTGAGAGAAGATGCACCTAACTTGAGGCCCCAGGGAATGCGGAGGCCTGGTGGGGTTGGGGGAGGAGGAAATCCTCTTGTTGGTGGGGCGAGGAAGAATGGGATAAGGAACTGTCAGAGGACAGAACGGGAGGGGGATAACAACTAGACTGTAAAAAGAGATTAAATATTTAAAAAAAAAGGGGGGGGAGTATTGGTGGCTCTCGCAGAGGACCAGAGTTCAATTCCCAGTACCCACATGGCAGCTCACAAGTGTTTGTAACTTCAGACCCGGAAGAACCAACACACATATTTCTGGCCTCCACAGGCATCACACACAGAAGCTACACAGACATACATGCAGACAAAACACCCATCCGCACTCTGTGTGAATACTTTTTTTTTTTTTTAAAGAAATTCAGGCTTCCAAGCTGGAGATACAGCTCAGCAGTTAAGAGCACTTGTTGCTCTTACAAAGTTTCCAACACCCACATGGTGGCTTATTTCCTCCCACAACTCCAGTTCCACAGAACTAACATCTTCTTCTGACCTCCATGAGTATCAGGCATGCAGGTAAAACACTGATTGGGGGGCGGGGGGAGGAGAGAGAGAGAGAGAGAGAGAGAGAGAGAGAGAGAGAGAGAGAGAGAGAGAGAGAGAGAGAGAGAGAGATATGAAAGCTTTCAGGCCAGGGAGGCCACTCAGTTGGTAGACCGCTTCTCTAACATGCAGAAAGCCCTGAGTTCACTCAGCAGTACATTAACAAGGTGCAGTGGTGCCAGGTGTGGTGACAGATGCCTTTAAACCTAGCCCTCGGGAGCCAGAGGCAGGTATTTGAGATCTGGCCTACATAATGAGTTCCAGGATCGACAGAACTATGTCTCAAACAAAAAAAAATTTTTTTCAAATTTTAAAATTAGAAAAAAGAAACAGGCTAGGATAATATATGCCTATAATCCTGGCCCTTGGGAGGTCGATAAAGGAATATCAGAAATTCAAAGTCTTTCTGGCTTTATAGTGAGTTCAAGACCATCCTGTTTAGGGAAGGGGAAAGAAGGAAGAGAGAAGAGACAGAGAGAGACAGACTTGCAAGCTATCTTCCGATACCCCAGAACCTCTAAGTTGGAATGAGCACTTTGACAAGACCCCTTCATGGAGTCTGAGAGGCACTGCTCTGGAAAATCTGGCAAGTGACAAAGAATTCAGAATCCCATGCCTGCCCCAGTAGGATGAGGTCTGGCCCTCGGCAGCTTTACTCTATTCTCCCCTCCACCGGCCTGCTCCCAGCCGAGATCTGGACAGTACTAACTACACTGTTGCACTGATAGCTAGGAGTGACATGAGATTTTTCACATTAAATTTAAATTGCTTAAAGGCTGAGGCTGTGTCTCATGTACCTGTCACCTAAAACTAGTGGTGCAGTTTGTGTCTCCTTCTCTTTAGCCATCCTTTCCTGTGTCTCATGTGTATACTTTCTAGGACCTCGCCTAAAAAGTATTAACACTGATTTTCAATATATGGAACATCAATCTCCAATACCCAAAACCAAAATTTTTAATTAGGATTAAAAATTAAATTACACTAGCCACATTTCAGTGCTCAGGAGCCTCGTGCTGCTAATGGCTACTCTTTTTAATAGCACAGCTATAAAATATCTCTGTTAACACAGGAAGCTCTATATTAGCCACTTGTCTCATGAATTCTGTCTTGGCTGGCCACTGGAATCAACCAGCCACCATTTGTCTGCTTAAGTATTTAATTCAGAATGCTTCCTGTTTTAGGCCTCACTATGTAGACATTTTACCCTCAACAGAACTTAGCCCAATGTTTCTACTAAGAACATCATTAGGAAAACCAAGCACTTAATTACTTTTATTAATTATTTGCTTATAGTACAGAGGCGAATGCCAGCAGCAAACCACTGAACTGAGAATAGGACCCCCGTTGAAGGAATCAGAGAAAGAACTGGAAGAGCTTGAAGGGGCTCAAGACCCCGTATGTACAACAATGCCAAGCAACCAGAGCTTCCAGGGACTAAGCCACTACCTAAAGACTATACATGGACTGACCCTGGACTCTGACCTCATAGGTAGCAATGAATATCCTAGTAAGAGCACCAGTGGAAGGGGAAGCCTTTGGTCCTGCTAAGACTGAACCCCCAGTGAACTAGATTGTTGGGGGGAGGGCAGTAATGGGGGGAGGATGGGGAGGGGAACACCCATAAAGAATGGGAGGGGGAGGGATTAGGGAGATGTTTGCCCGGAAACCGGGAAAGGGAATAACACTCGAAATGTATATAAGAAATACTCAAGTTAATAAAAAAAATATTTGCTTATTATTTATTTCAGTATCAGGGATTGAATCCTGAGGCTTATAGTCCAGGTCTATCTATCTGTATTTCTTTCCCTCCTTCCTTTTTCCTTTCTTTCTTTCTTGGAAACAAGATCTCACTATTTTCCCAAGCTGAACTTATATCCTTGATCCTCGTGCCAAGATTACAGGTGTGCCTGTCACCATGACCAGCTCTGAGTTCATATCTTAATCCTGATAAAAGTGTCATATATTTTGGGTTCAGTTGCCTTGGTCATGATGTCTTGTCACATCAGTAGAACAGTAACTAAGACATGGATTAAGTAAGCTAAAAGCAGTTTAGGGTTTCAGATCCTACATAGACAATTCGGGGATGTGATATTTTGCTAATAAAAACATCACAGAACGGGGTTGGGGATTTAGCTCAGTGGTAGAGCACTTGCCTAGCAAGCGCAAGGCCCTGGGTTCGGTCCCCAGCTCTGAAAAAAAGAGAAAAAGAAAAAAAATCACAGAACACTAAGAACACTGTAGATAAATCTCAGTGACACACTCGCCTCACATGCATAAGGTCCTAGGTTCAGTTCCTAGAGCCACAAAAAGATGAAAGAAAAAATATTACTAAGACTTTAAAAGCTTCTCTACAACCGTTATGTTATTTCTCTGTTTTGGAATATTTGATCACACTGTGAACCCTGAAGTTGTGTTAATTACTGAAAAAAGCTTTTTCTAGTTGTGGTATAGCTGTGCCCTTAGCACACACCACTCAAGAGAAAACAGAGGAAAGAGAAGCTACTTAAGGGAGGGCGGGAGAAGGGGGAAGGGGGAAGGGGGAAAGAGGAAGAGGGAGAGGGAGAGAGGGAGAGGGAGAGAGAAGACAACTTTACCAGGACAATTATAGAAAGAGAGGCTTCAGAGAGAGAGAGAGACAGAGACAGAGACAGACAGAGACAGAGACAGAGACAGAGACAGAGAGACAGAGAACAAGCTAGACACAAGTGAAAACAGAGTGAGCCTGAGAATGAGAAAGAGCTAGAAGATGAGAACAGATAGCTAGAGACCAAGCAGAGCAACCCAGGAGAAGCTCAGAGAAGCCAGACTGAATCAGTGTGCATGGGGAGGAGTTTGAGCCAGAGCAGCTGAGTTGAAGCAGCCAGCCAGAGTTCAGAAAGGAGAAAGGGGTGAGCTTAGGCCCAGATAAGAATGTGTGGAGGCTAGAAGCTTCCAGGACTAGGCCTAGATTAGCAGGTAGAGGCAGTAAGCCTCAGAGATGACAATTAATGCAGGAGAGTAAACATTACTTTTACATTTCTTTAAAAAATATTTTTTCTAGAAACACGATCTTTTCCTTCCATTTATGCTGAGAACCTGATTTTTACATAGACCACCTAGCCTAGTTCTTCTGATAGTGCTTAAAACTATCAGAAAACTACATCTCAGCCCGGTGGTGGGGGTGCACGCCTTTAGTCCCAGCACTCCAGAGACAGAAGTGGGTGGTTCTCTGAGTTTGAGGCCAGTCTGGTCTACAGAACAAGTAGGACAGCTAGGGCTATACAAAGAAACCCTGTCTCAAAAAACAACAACAGAAAGACTAAAGGAAAGGCCATCCAGAGACTGCCTCACCTGGGGATCCATTCCATATGTAGTCACCAAACCCAGTCACTATTGCTGATGCCAAGAAGTGCTTGCTGACAGGAGCCTGATATGGGTGTCTCCTGAGGGGCTCTGCCAGAGCCTTTCTGATACAGATGAGGATGTTTGCAGCCAACCACTGGGTTGAGCACAGGGACCCCAACAGAGGAGTTAGGGAGAGGACTGAAGGAGCTGAAGGAGATTTGCAACCCCAGAGGAAGAACAACAATATCAACCAACCAGACCTCCCAGAGCTCCCAAGGACTAAACCACCAACCAAATGGCTCCAACCACATATGTAGCAGAGGATGGCATTGTCTGGCATCAGTAGGAGAGGAGGCCCTTGGTCCTGTGTAGGGGAATGCCAGGGTGTTGTGGTGGGAGTGGCTGGGTGGGGGGAGCACCTTTGTGGAGGCAGGGGAGGGAGGGGAGAATGGGAGAGGGGGGAACCTGGAAAGGTGATAACATTTGAAATGTAAATACATAATCTATCCAATAAAGAAAAGGAGAGAGAAATACATCTCTCTAGATGACTCCATTCCCAGTAGAATATACCAAAATACGATTTCCACATGCCTGCCTTCTGCCTTCTGCCTTCTGCCTTCTTGGGGGTTCTAGTTTGTCTCACATGTTTTTCATACAAGTAACACATCTTCAGTCTTGGTTCTTTCCATGGCAGGGATGCTCTAGTCACCCAGATTGGAATAGCAATGTCCTGTGTTATTTCTGGTTCACAAGTATCTGTCCACTTGAAACCCTAAGATTACTCTCTAAGAGTCACCCAACTCTGTTACCTCCAGAGAATAGCTCTTTAGGGACAGTAGCGTAGTCACATATTATCATGTTATCTCCTTGAGCCAGATCCAAGCCCTGAAATTTCAGCTCCACTTAATATCGAACCACAAATCATGAAAAGCATTTTCCTTCCAGTCAAGCATCCCTTGACCAAAGTGTACTTGAACTCCTTCTCCATTTGGGATTAGTAATTCCCAATGAGGCCGAAATCTAGACTAGTGAGAAAACCAATAGCCCCATATGGCTAGCCATTGTCCTTCTAGAGATGGGACTAGGATGACGGTAGGTAAGATACTCACTCTCAAGGGTTATACAACTGTAGACATAAATGGTTATTTATTTACTTGTTTATTTATGTATTTATTTTTATGTGCATGGGTGTTTTGCCTGCATCCATGTCTCTGTGAAGGTGTCAGATCTTGGAGTTACAAACAGTGATGAGCTGACATGTCGATGCTGGGAATTGAACCCAGATCCTATGGAAAAGCAGTCAGTGCTCTCAACCCCCAAGCCATCTCTCCAGCCCAACATAAATCTTTTAAAATATATATGGGTTATTTGCTGCAGGGTCTGAATATGGAAATCACTATGTAGTCCTGGCTGGCCTAGAAATCACTGTGTAGATCAGGCTGGCCTCCAAATCTGTCTGCTTCTGCCTTCTAGGAGCCACACAACTTGGCTTTCTTTGTTTTTTAAAAAAATTTGCGGGGTTGGGGATTTAGCTCAGTGGTAGAGCGCTTGCTTAGCAAGCGCAAGGCCCTGGGTTTGGTTCCCAGCTCCGAAAAAAAAAGAAAAAGAAAAGAAAAAAGAAAAAAATTTGCATTCATCTCAGATTCTTTTGCTCAAACAATTTTTCAAAATACTGGTAACTGATGATATTTTTGCCTTTAAGGGTTTTAAAAAACATTTAGCACTACATTAAATTTTTACACTAGTGGCTAACTTAATTTCACCTTAGTCCCAAGCTCCTGCCCTGGCAGTCAGGTTCCCTTAGTCCCTATTCAAACGGAGCCTGATGTACCCTCTCCTGTCATCAAGCTATATCAATCATAAACCCATAGCATCTAATGACCGAGGAGGCCCTAGTTACACTGACATTGCTCAGCACAGTGTTATATTCTGTTTAATTTCCACAAACTGTAACTTGCTAAACAGTTTCCCATAAAATAGCGGCCATTTTAAAAAGAGGGATGTGGGGTATGAGACTATGTTTGAGACAGGAGAAAGAAAAGAAGAAAATGGGGTTGGGGATTTAGCTCAGTGGTAGAGCGCTTGCCTAGGAAGCACAAGGCCCTGGGTTCGGTCCCCAGCTCTGAAAAAAAGAACCAAAAAAAAAAAAAAAAAGAAAAGAAAAGAAGAAAATGCCAAGGTTTGAAACCAGTGCCTATTCAGTTTTCTTTCACAATTCTGATGCTAAGTAGCTGGCAACAAAGAGGCGTGGGCAGAAACTCACAAGGAACTCACCTGTAGACCATACCAAATTAGCTTTGTGTTGCTAAACATTGCCAGCAAATCATTGCTTCAGGGGTCCCGGGAGATGTTTCCTCCAATATAAGAGGGAATCAGGATTAGAGCTGGATAGGCGGATGTGAAGGAATTCAGAGGAAACTTTAAGAAAGTGTTAGTATGTCCTGGGTTCCATGTCGTCAGGACACAGATAGTTTGCAATCTTGTGTTTCACAGGTCAGGAGAATTAAGACAGAGCTCAAATTGTCAGTGTTAAAAGAGCTGGCCCCGTTCAAGAGTGGCCTTTTTTTCTGTCCAGTTCCAAACAGGTGGCCTTCTTGGGACATTATTTCCCCTGAGTGCTTTTGTGTGTGTACCTGAAAGCATCGTGGCCTCACTCCCAGCAGGGCTGAGTTTCACTTTCTTACCCATGGACAACCGGTAGTCAGCTGAGCCTGAAGGACTTTATGCTGAGGGGTTCCGGCCATATGAGTCAGGACTCTATTCTTGAACAGCTGTAACAGTCTCCAAGGGACTAACTTTAGTTTGTCACAGATGAGTGCTCTAGGGGATCCTGGAAGTCCACTCTGACATGTTTGAAACATGGAGTTTCTACTTCAGAATTGCCAGTGTTCGTTGACAGCACTTGCATTTCAGCTATGCCTTTTCTGTCAGCCAGGATTTCTGAAGAGATGTGAACACTTAGTCTTAGCTTCATTCCCTCTGAGTTTAAACTGTTGCTAAAATTCCAACAACCACCCCTTCTCCCAAAGTCCAATGGCAAATCGTGGCCCTATCCCACTAAAGGTCTCTCTGGGCTTCCTTACAGAGCTTAGGTGAAGGGTTACCTACAGGGTTGTTAGTACTCCCCACTCCCAAAAGGCCTCACCAGACCGTCTTTACCTATCAGAAATAACAGCTTACCCATAGCTGCATATTTTAAGCATCCCTTCCTCTATACCTCTCCAGTCTGTAACCCCTCCCAAAGCCTATTAAGGCAGATTTGAATGCTAGAGGTGGATACACAAGTGAGGGTCTTGTGACCCCCTACCTCCACTCCAGGAGGGAACGAAACAGTCATCAAGCCCGGCAGGGATAATCCTTTGGCAAGAGGACACAGCTGAACTCCTGAAGGTGAAAGTTACTTAGCTGAGAAGATAGTCATGTGTACAAACAGATGGTTTGTATATAACTAGTTAACTGTAAGACACATCCACTAAAGTTAATGTGGTTCAACTGTACTGTAGATAGGAAATATCTCGGCAGTATTCAAGAGTGAATAGGCAAATGCAGAAATGTTACAGCCTTCTGCCCTTGAGAGCTTCTCGGTGACTTCTCTGGCCATCTCATTAGCAGGAGTGAATCATAAAGATGCTATCTCATACTGATATAACAATAGCTCTCAGGTGTGTGGCTTGCCACCTGTGCTTTACCCTAGTCAAAACTCTCACCTCCTAGACCTTCTGTGAATGATTAGCTAAGCTCTGCTAGTCTCTTTACAGCTGGAGAGCATGAATGCCCTCCGTCCTTGTGGAGAAAACCTTCAACAATGCATGCCCCCTGA